>NW_027478389.1:1989879-2692873 GCF_051014685.1 Ptiloglossa arizonensis
CAGTATGTGTACTTTTACCCTAGGCCATTCCAGTTATTCGTTTCTAACATCAGAATTGCGAACATTTTGATGGTCCCTCAACCATCTCTTAACTCCAAACTCCGATATTTCGCGAACGGATTGACGAATCCGAAAAATTTCTGTTCCATCTGAAAGTAGAAACGCGCCCAATTACAAGGGTATGTGTATTTTTGCCCCAGGCCATTGTAGTTATTGGTTTCGAGTATCAGACTTACGAAAATTTTGATGGTTTCTCAACCATTCCTTCACTTCAAGCTGCTATATCTCGCGAATGGATTGACGAACTCGAGAAATTCCGGTTGCATCTGAAAGTAGAAACTCGCCCGATTACAATGGTGTGTGTACTTTTCCCCTAGGCCATTCCTGTTATTGGTTTCGAGTATCAGATTTGCGAAAATTTTGATGGTTTCTCAACCATTCCTTAATATCAAACTCCCATATCTCGTGAACGGGTTAACGAACTCGAGAAATTCCTGTTGCATCTGAAATCAGAAACTTGCCCGATTACAATGGTGTGTGTACTTTTCCCGTAGGCCATTCCAGTTACTGATTTCGAGTATCAGACTTGCGAAAATTTTGATGGTTTCTCTACCATTCCTTAACTTCAAACCCCCATATCTCGCGAACGAATTGACGAACTCGAGAAATTCCAGTTGCATCTGAAAGAAGAAACTCGCCCGATTACAACGGTATTTGTATATTTGCCCTAGGCCATTGTAGTTATTGGTTTCGAGTATCAGACTTGCGAAAATTTTGATGGTTTCTCAACCATTCCTTAATTGCAAACTCCCATATCTCGCAAACGGATTAACGAACTCGAGATATTCCTGTTGCATCTGAAAGCAGAAACTCGCCCGATTACAAAGGTATGAGTATTTTTGCCCTAGGCCATAGTAGTTATTGTTTTCGAGTATCAAACTTGCGAAAATTTTTATTG
Organism: Ptiloglossa arizonensis; assembly: GCF_051014685.1. Lineage (NCBI taxonomy): Eukaryota > Metazoa > Arthropoda > Insecta > Hymenoptera > Colletidae > Ptiloglossa > Ptiloglossa arizonensis. The sequence continues at coordinate 1,990,838 of NW_027478389.1, forward strand.
TTTCTCATCCATTCCTTAACTTCAAACTCCCATATCTCTAGAACGGATTGACGAAATCGAGAAATTCCTGTTGCATCTGAAAGCAGAAACTCGCGCGATTACAACGGTATGTGTATTTTTCCCCTAGGCCATAGTAGTTATTGGTTTCGAGTATCAGAATTGCGAAAATTTTGATGGTTTCTCAACCATCTCTTAACTCCAAACTCCGATATTTCACGAAAGGATTGACGAATCCGAAAAATTTCTGCTGCATCTGAATGTAGAAACTCGCCCGATTACAATGGTGTGCGTACTTTCCCCCTAGGCCATTCCAGTTATTGGTTTCGAGTATCTGACTTGCGAAAATTTTGATTGTTTCTCAACCATTCCTTCACTTCAAACTCCTATATCTCGAGAATGGATTGACGAACTCGACAAATTCCTGTTGCATCTGAAAACAGAAACTCGCCCGATTACAACGGTATGTGTACTTTTGCCCTAGGCCATAGTTGTTATTGGTTTCGAGTATCAGACTTGCGAGTATTCTGATGATTTCTCTACCATTCCTTAACTTCAAACTCCCATATATCGCGAACGGATTGACGAACTCGAGAAATTCCTGTTGCATCTGAAAGAAGAAACTCGCCCGATTACAACTGTATGTGTATTTTTCCCCTAGGCCATGGTAGTTATTGGTTTCGTGTATCAGAATTGCGAAAATTTTGATGGTTTCTCAACCATTCCTTAATTGCAAACTGCCATATCTCGCAAACGGATTGACGAACTCGAGAAATTCCTGTTGCATCTGAAAGCAGAAACTCGCCCGATTACAACGGTATGAGTATTTTTGCCCTAGGCCATAGTAGTTATTGATTTCGAGTATCAAACTTGCGAAAATTTTGATGGTTTCTCAACCACTCCTTCACTTCAAACTCCCATAACTCGCAAACGAATTGACGAACTCGAGAAATTCCTGTTGCACGTGAAAGCAGAAACTCGCCCGATTACAACGGTATGTGTATTTTTGCCCTAGGCCATTGTAGTTATAGGTTTCGAGTATAAGACTTGCGAAAATTTTGGTGGTTTCTCAACCTTTCCTTAACTTCAAACTCCCATATCTGGCAAACGGATTGACGAACTCGAGAAATTCCTCTTGCGTCTGAAAGTAGAAACTCGCCCGATTACAACGGTATGTGTATTTTTCCACTAGGCCATTCCAGTTATTCGTTTCTAGCATCAGAATTGCGAAAATTTTGATGGTTTCTCAACCATTCCTTAACTTCAAGCTCCCATATCTCGCGAACGGATTGATGAACTCGAGAAATACCTGTTGCATCTGAAAGTAGAAACTCGGCCGATTGCAATGATGTGTGAACTTTTCCCCTAGGCCATTCGAGTTATTGGTTTCGAGTATCAGATTTGCGAAAATTTTGATGGTTTCTCAACCATTCCTTAACTTCAAACCCCCATATCTCGCGAACGGATAGACGAACTCGTGAAATTCCTGTTGCATCTGAAAGCAGAAACTCGCCCGATTACAACGGTATGTGTATTTTTGCCCTAGGCCATTGTAGTTATAGGTTTCGAGTATCAGACTTGCGAAAATTTTGATGGTTTCTCAACCACTCCTTCACTTCAAACTCCCATAACTCGCAAACGAATTGACGAACTCGAGAAATTCCTGTTGCACGTGAAAGCAGAAACTCGCCCGATTACAACGGTATGTGTATTTTTGCCCTAGGCCATTGTAGTTATTGGTTTCGTGTATCAGAATTGCGAAAATTTTGATGGTTTCTCAACCATTCCTTAATTGCAAACTGCCATATCTCGCAAACGGATTGACGAACTCGAGAAATTCCTGTTGCATCTGAAAGCAGAAACTCGCCCGATTACAACGGTATGAGTATTTTTGCCCTAGGCCATAGTAGTTATTGATTTCGAGTATCAAACTTGCGAAAATTTTTATTGTTTCTCAACCATTTCTTAACTTCAAACTCCCATATCTCTAGAACGGATTGACGGACTCGAGAAATTCCTGTTGCATCTGAAAGCAGAAACCCGTGCGATTACAACCGTAGGGGTATTTTTCCCCTAGGCCATTCTTGTTATTGGTTTCGAGAATCAGACTTGTAAAAATTTTTATGGTTCGTCAACCATTCCTTCACTTCAAACTCCTATATCTCGCGAACGGATTGAGGAAATCGAGAAATTCCTGCTGCATCTGAAAGTAGAAACTCACCCGATTACAACGGTATGTGTATTTTTGCCCTAGGCCATACTAGTTATCGGTTTCGAGTATCAGACTTGCGAAAATTTTGATGGTTTCTCTACCATTCCTTAACTTCAAACTCCCATATCTCGCGAACGAATTGATGAACTCGAGAAATACCTGTTGCATCTGAAAGTAGAAACTCGGCCGATTGCAATGATGTGTGAACTTTTCCCCTAGGCCATTCGAGTTATTGGTTTCGAGTATCAGATTTGCGAAAATTTTGATGGTTTCTCAACCATTCCTTAACTTCAAACCCCCATATCTCGCGAACGGATAGACGAACTCGAGAAATTCCTGTTGCATCTGAAAGCAGAACTCGCCCCATTACAACGGTATGTGTATTTTTGCCCTAGGGCATTGTAGTTATAGGTTTCGAGTATCAGACTTGCGAAAATTTTGATGGTTTCTCAACCACTCCTTCACTTCAAACTCCCATAACTCGCAAACGAATTGACGAACTCGAGAAATTCCTGTTGCACGTGAAAGCAGAAACTCGCCCGATTACAACGGTATGTGTATTTTTGCCCTAGGCCATTGTAGTTATAGGTTTCGAGTATAAGAATTGCGAAAATTTTGGTGGTTTCTCAACCTTTCCTTAAATTCAAACGCCCATATCTCGCGAGCGGAGAGGCGAACTCGAGAAATTCCTGTTGCATCTGAAAGCAGAAACTCGCCCGATTACAACGTTATGTGTATTTTTCCCCTGGGCCATTGTAGTTATTGGTTTCGAGTATCTGACTTTCGAAAATTTTGATGGTTTCTCAACCATTCCTTAACTTCAAACGCCCATATCTCGCGAGCGGATAGAAGAACTCGAGAAATTCCTGTTGCATTAGAAAGTGGAAACTCGCCCGATTTCAACGGTATGTGTACTTTTGCCCTAGGCCATTCTAGTTATTCGTTTCAAGCATCAGAATTGCGAAAATTTGTGTGGTTCCCCAAACATTTCTTAAATCCAAACTCCAATATGTCGCGAGCGGATTAATGAATCCGAAAAATGCCTGTTGCATCTGAAAGTAGAAACTCTCCCGATCACAACGGTATGTGTATTTTTCCCCTAGGCCATTGTAGTTATTGGTTTCGAGTATCAGACTTGCGAAAATTTTGACGGTTTCTCAACAATTCCTTAATTCGAACTCCCATATCTCATGAACATATTGTGGAAATCGAGAAGTTCCTGTTGCATCTGAAAGTAGAAACTCGCCCGATTACAACGGTATGTGTATTTTTCCCCTAGGCCATGGTAGTTATTGGTTTCGTGTATCAGAATTGCGAAAATTTTGATGGTTTCTCAACCATTCCTTAATTGCAAACTGCCATATCTCGCAAACGGATTGACGAACTCGAGAAATTCCTGTTGCATCTGAAAGCAGAAACTCGCCCGATTACAACGGTATGAGTATTTTTGCCCTAGGCCATAGTAGTTATTGATTTCGAGTATCAAACTTGCGAAAATTTTTATTGTTTCTCAACCATTCCTTAACTTCAAACTCCCATATCTCTAGAACGGATTGACGGACTCGAGAAATTCCTGTTGCATCTGAAAGCAGAAACTCGTGCGATTACAACCGTAGGGGTATTTTTCCCCTAGGCCATTCTTGTTATTGGTTTCGTGAATCAGACTTGTAAAAATTTTTATGGTTCCTCAACCATTCCTTCACTTCAAACTCCTATATCTCGCGAACGGATTGAGGAAATCGAGAAATTCCTGCTGCATCTGAAAGTAGAAACTCACCCGATTACAACGGTATGTGTATTTTTGCCCTAGGCCATACTTGTTATCGGTTTCGAGTATCAGACTTGCGAAAATTTTGATGGTTTCTCTACCATTCCTTAACTTCAAACTCCCATATCTCGCGAACGAATTTACGAACTCGTGAAATTCCTGTTGCATCTGAAAGAAGAAACACGCCCGATTACAACGGTATTTGTATATTTGCCCTAGGCCATTGTAGTTATTGGTTTCGAGTATCAGTCTTGCGAAAATTTTGATGATTTCTCAACCATTCCTTAATTTCAAACTCCCATATCTCGCGAACGGATTGAGGAAATCGAGAAATTCCTGTTGCATCTGAAAGTAGAAACTCGCCCGATTACAACGGTATGTGTATTTTTCCCCTAGGCCATTGTAGTTATTGGTTTCGAGTATCAGACTTGCGAAAATTTTGATGATTTCTCAACCATTCCTTAACTTCAAACTCCCATACCTCGCGAACGGATTGACGAACTCGAGAAATTCATGTTGCATCTGAAAGTAGAAACTCGCCCGATTACAATGGTGTGTGTACTTTTCCCCTAGGCCATTCCAGTTATTAGTTTCGAGTATCAGACTTTCGAAAATTTTGACGGTTTCTCAACCATTCCTTAACTTCAAACTCCCATATCTCGCGAACGGATTGACGAACTCGAGAAATTCCTGTTGCATCTGAAAGCAGAATCTCGCCCGATTACAACGGTATATTCATTTTTGCCCTAGGCCATAGTAGCTATTGGTTTCGAGTATCACACTTGCGAAATTTTGATGGTTTCTCAACCATTCCTTAACTTCAAACTCCCATATCTCGCGAACGGTTTGAAGAACTCGAGAAACTCCGGTTGCATCTGAAAGTAGAAACACGCCCGGTTACAATGTTGTGTGTACTTCTCCCCTAGGCCATTCCTGTTATTGATTTCGAGTATCAGGCTTGCGAAATTTTGATGGTTTCTCAACCATTCCTTAAATTCAAACTCCGATATTTCGCGAACGGATTGACGAATCCGAAAATGTCTGTTGCATCTGAAAGTAGAAACTCGCCCGATTACAATGGTGTGTGTACTTTTCCCCTAGGCCATTCCAGTTATTAGTTTCGAGTATCAGACTTTCGAAAATTTTGACGGTTTCTCAACCATTCCTTAACTTCAAACTCCCATATCTCGCGAACGGATTGACGAACTCGAGAAATTCCTGTTGCATCTGAAAGCAGAATCTCGCCCGATTACCACCGTATGTGTATTTTTGCCCCAGGCCATAGTAGTTATTGGTTTCGAGAATCAGACTTGCGAAATTTTTATGGTTTGTCAACCATTCCTTAACTTAAAACTCCCATATCTCGCGAACGGATTGACGAACTCGAGAAATTCCTGATGCATCTGAAAGCAGAAACTCGCCCGATTACAATGGTGTGTGCACTTCTCCCCTAGGCCATCCCAGTTATTGGTTTCGAGTATCAGACTTGCGAAAATTTTGATGATTTCTCAACCATTCCTTAACTTCAAACTCCCACATCTCGCGAACGGATTGACGAAATCGAGAAATTCCTGTTGCATCTGAAAGAAGAATCTCGCCCGATTAAAACGGTATGTGTATTTTTCCCCTAGGCCATTGTAGTTATTGGTTTCGAATATCAGACGTGCGAAAATTTTGATGGTTTCTCAACCATTCCTTAATTTCAAACTCCCATATCTCGCGAACGGAATGACGAACTCGAGACATTCCTGTTGCATCTGAAAGCAGAAACTCACCCGATTACAGTGGTGGGTGTACTTTTCCCCCAGGCCATTCCAGTCATTGGTTTCGAGTATCAGACTTGCGAAAATTTTGATGGTTCCTCATCCAATCCTTATTTCGAACTCCCATATCTCGCGAACGGATTGACGAACTCGAGAAATTCCTGTTGCATCTGAATGCAGAAACTCGCCCGATTACAATAGTATGTATATTTTTACCCTAGGCCATTCCAGTTATTCGTTTCTAACATCAGAATTGCGAACATTTTGATGGTTCCTCAACCATCTCTTAACTCCAAACTCCGATATTTCGCGAACGGGATGACAAATCTGAAAAATTTCTGTTCCATCTGAAAGTAGAAACACGCCCAATTACAAGGGTATGTGTATTTTTGCCCCAGGCCATAGTAGTTATTTGTTTCGAGTATCAGACTTGCGAAATTTTGATGGTTTCTCAACCGTTCCTTAACTGCAATCTTCCATATCTCGCGAAGGGATTGACGAACTCGAGAAATTCCGGTTGCATCGGAAAGCAGAAACTCGCCCGATTACAACTGTATGTGAATTTTTGCCCCAGGCCATTGTAGTTATTGGTTTCGAGTATCAGAATTGCGAAAATTTTGATGGCTTCTCAACCATCTGTTATCTCCAAACTCCGATATTTCACGAACGGATTGACGAATCCGAAGAATTTCTGTTGCATCTGAAAGTAGAAACTCGCCCGATTAGAATGGTGTGCGTACTTTCCCCCTAGGCCATTCGAGTTATTGGTTTCGAGTATCAGACTTGCGAAAATTTTGATGGTTTCTCAACAATTCCTTAACATCAAACTCCCATATCTCGCGAACGTATTGAGGAAATCGAGAAATTCCAGTTGCATCTGAAAGTAGAAACTCGCCCGATTACAACGGTATGTGTATTTTTCCCTAGGCCATGGTAGACATTGGTTTCGAGTATCAGACTTGCGAAAATTTTGATGGTTTCTCAACCATTCCTTAACTTCAAACTCCCATATCTGGCAAACGGATTGACGAACTCGAGAAATTCCTGTTGCATCTGAAAGTAGAAACTCGCCCGATTGCAATGGTGTGTGAACTTTTCCCCTAGGCCATTCGAGTTATTTGTTTCGAGTATCAGATTTGCGAAAATTTTGATGGTTTCTCAACCATTCCTTAACATCAAACTCCCATATCTCGCGAACGGATTGACGAACTCGAGAAATAACTGTTGCACCTGAAAGAAGAAACTCGCCCGATTACAACGGTATTTTTATTTTTTCCCTAGGCCATTCCAGTTATTCGTTTCTGGCATCAGAATTGCGAAAATTTTGATGGTTTCTCAACCATTCCTTGACTTCAAACTCCCATATCTCGCGACCGGATTGACGAACTCGAGAAATTCCTGTTGCATCTGAAAGTAGAAACTCGCCCGATTGCAGTGGTGTGTGAACTTTTCCCCTAGGCCATTCGAGTTATTGGTTTCGAGTTTCAGACTTGCGAAAATTTTGATGGATTCTCAACAATTCCTTACCTTCGAACTCCCATATCTCGCGAACGTATTGAGGAAATCGAGAAATTCCTGTTGCATCTGAAAGTAGAAACTCGCCCGATTACAACGGTATGTGTATTTTTCCCTAGGCTATGGTAGTTATTGGTTTCGAGTATCAGACTTGCGAAAATTTTGATGGTTCCTCAAACATTCCTTACCTTCGAACTCCCATACCTCGCGAACGTATTGACGAACTCGAGAAATTCCTGTTGCATCTGAAAGTAGAAACTCGCCCGATTGTAGTGGTGTGTGAACTTTTCCCCTAGGCCATTCGAGTTATTGGTTTCGAGTATCAGATTTGCGAAAATTTTGATGGTTTCTCAACCACTCCTTCACTTCAAACTCCCATATCTCGTGAACGGGTTGACGAACTCGAGAAATTCCTGTTGCATCTGAAATGAGAAACTTGCCCGATTACAATGGTGTGTGTACTTTTCCCCTAGGCCATTCCAGTTAATGGTTTCTTGTATCAGACTTGTGAAAGCTTTGATAGTTTCTCAACCATTCCATAACTTCAAACTCCCATATCTCGCGAACGGATTGACGAACTCGAGAAATACCTGTTGCATCTGAAAGAAGAAGCTCGCCCGATTACAACGGTAAGTGTATTTTTGCCCCAGGCCATTGTAGTTATTGGTTTCGAGTATCAGAGTTGCGAAAATTTTGATGGTTTCTCAACCATTCCTAAACTTCAAACTCCCATATCTCGCAAGCGGATTGACGAAATCGAGAAATTCCTGTTGCATCTGAAAGCAGAAACTCGCCCGATTACAACGTTATGTGTATTTTTCCCCTAGGCCATTGTAGTTAATGGTTTCGAGTATCAGACTTGCAAAAATTTTGATGTTTTCTCAACCATTCCTTGACTTCAAACTCCCATATCTCGCGACCGGATTGACGGACTCGAGAAATTCCTGTTGCATCTGAAAGTAGAAACTCGCCCGATTGCAATGGTGTGTGAACTTTTCCCCTAGGCCATTCGAGTTATTGGTTTCGAGTTTCAGACTTGAGAAAATTTTGATGGATTCTCAACAATTCCTTACCTTCGAACACCCATATCTCGCGAACGTATTGACGAACTCGAGAAATTCCTGTTGCATCTGAAAGTAGAAACTCGCCCGATTGCAGTGGTGTGTGAACTTTTCCCCTAGGCCATTCGAGTTAATGGTTTCGAGTATCAGACTTGCAAAAATTTTGATGTTTTCTCAACCATTCCTTAACTCCAAACCCCCACATCTCGCGAACCGATAGACGTACTCGAGAAATTCCTGTTGCATCTGAAAGCAGAAGCTCGCCCGATTACAATGGTGTGTGTACTTTTCCCCTAGACCAGTCCAGTCATTGGTTTCGAGTATCAGACTTGCGAAAATTTTGGTGGTTTCTCAACAATTTCTTAACTCCAAACCCCCATATCTCGCGAACCGATAGACGAACTCGAGAAATTCCTGCTGCATCTGAAAGCAGAAACTCGCGCGATTACAACAGTAGGTGTATCTTTCCCCTAGGCCATTGTTGTTATTGGTTTCGAGTATTAGACTTGTGAAAATTTTTATGGTTTCTCAAACATTCCTTCACTTCAAACTCCTATATCTCGCGAACGGATTGAGGAAATCGAGAAATTCTTGCTGCATCTGAAAGTAGAAACCCGCCCGATTGCAATGGTGTGTGAACTTTTCCCCTAGGCCATTCCAGGTTATTGGTTTCGAGTACTAGACTTGTGAAAATTTTTATGGTTTCTCAACCATTCCTTCACATCAAACTCCTATACCTCGCGAACGGATTGAGGAAATCGAGAAATTCCTGCTGCATCTGAAAGTAGAAACTCGCCCGATTACAACTGTATGTGTATTTTTCCCCTAGGCCATTGTAGTTATTGGTTTCGAGTATCAGACTTGCGAAAATTTTGATGGTTTCTCAATCATTCCTTAATTTCAAACTCCCATATCTCGCGAACGGACTGACTAACTAGAGAAATTCCTATTGCATCTGAAAGCAGAAACTCGCCCGATTACAACGGTATGTGTATTTTTCCCCTAGGCCATTGTCGTTATTGGTTTCGAGTATCAGACTTGCCAAAATTTTGATGGTTTCTCAACCATTCCTTAACTTCAAACTCCCATATCTCGCGAACGGACTGACTAACTAGAGAAATTCCTATTGCATCTGAAAGCAGAAACTCTCCCGATTACAACGGTATGTTTATTTTTCCCCTAGGCCATTGTAGTTATTGGTTTCGAGAATCAGACTTGTGAAAATTTTGGTGGTTACTCAACCATTCCTTCACTTCAAACTCCTATATCTCGCGAACGGATTGATGAACTCGAGAAATTCCTGTTGCATCTGAAAGTAGAAACTCGCCCGATTGCAATGGTGTGTGAACTTTTCCCCTGGGCCATTCCAGTTATTGGTTTCGAGTATCAGACTTGCGAAGATTTTGATGGTTTCTCAACCATTCCTTAACTTCAAATTCGCATATCTCGAGAACGGGATTGACGAATCTGTAAAATTTCTGTTGCATCTGAAACTAGAAACTCTCCCGATTACAACGGTATGTGTATTTTTCCCCTAGGCCGTTGTAGTTATTGGTTTCGACTATCAGAGTTGCGAAAATTTTGATGGTTTCTCAACCATTCCTTCACTTCAAACTCCTATATCTCGCGAACGGATTAAGGAAATCGAGAAATTCCTGTTGCATCTGAAAGCAGAAACTCGCCCGATTACAAGTGTGTGTATTTTTCCGCTAGGCCGTTGTAGTTTTTGGTTTCGACTATCAGACTTGCGAAAATTTAATGGTTTCTCAACCATTCCTTCACTTCAAACTCCCATATCTCGCGAACGGATTGACTAACTCGAGAAATTCCTGTTGCATCTGAAAGTAGAAACTCGCCCCATTACAACGGTACGTGTATTTCTCCCCTAGGCCATTGTAGTTATTGGTTTCGAGTATCAGACTTGCGAAAATTTTGATGGTTACTCAACCATTCCTTAACTTGAAACTCCCATATCTCGCGAACGGATTGACGAACTCGAGAAATTCCTATTGAATCTGAAAGCAGAAACTCTCCCGATTACAACGGTGTGTGTATTATTCCCCTAGGCCATTGTAGTTATTGGTTTCGAGTATCAGACTTGCGAAAATTTTGATGGATTCTCAACCATTTCTTAACTTCAAACTCCCATATCTCGCGAACGGATTGGCTAACTCGGAAATTCCTGTTGCATCTGAAAGTAGAAACTCGCCCGATTACAACGGTATGTGTATTTTTCCCCTGGGCCATTCTGGTTAAGCGTTTGGAGCAGCAGAATTGCGAAAAATTTGTTGTCTCCTGAACCATTTCTTAGCCGCAAACTACCATACCTCGCGAACGGATTAACCAAACCCAAAAATTCCTGTTGCGTGTGAAAGAAGAAACTCTCCCGATTATAACGGTATGTGTATTTTTTTCCATGGCCATCCTGGTTAAGCGTTTGGAGCAGCAGAAGTGCGAAAAATTTGTTGTCTCCTGAACCATTTCTTAGCTGCAAACTCCCATATCTCGCGAACGGATTAACCAAACCCAAAAATTCTTATTGCGTCTGAAAGTGGAAACGCGCTCGATTACAACGGTATGAGTATTTTCTCCCTAGGCCATTCTGGTTAAGCGTTTGGAACAGCAGAAGTGCGACAAATTTGTTGCCTACTCAACCATTTCTTAGCTTCTAACTCCCACATCTCGCGAACGGAGTGACCAAACCCAAAAATTCCTATTACATCTGAAAGTTGAAGCTCGCCCGATTACAACGGTATGTGTATTTTTTCCCTAGGCCATTCTGGTTAAGCGTTTGGAGCAGCAGAATTGCGAAATATTTGTTGCCTTCTCAACCATTTCTTAGCTTCAAACTCCCATATCTCGCGAACGGATTGACGAAACCCAAAAATTCCTGTTGCGTGTGAAAGAAGGAACTCTCCCGATTACAACGGTATGTGTATTTTTTTCCATGGCCATTTTGGTTAAGCGTTTGGAGAGGCAGAAGTGCGAAAAAATTGTTGCCTTCTTATCCATTTCTTAGCTTCAAACTCCCATATCTCGCGAACCGTTTGACCAAATCCAAAAATTTCTGCTGCGTCTGAAAGTGGAAACTTGCCCGATTACAACGCTATGAGTATTTTTTCCCTAGGCCATTCTGGTTAAGTGTTTGGAGCAGCAGAAGTGCGCAAAATTTGTTGCCTACGCAACCATTTCTTAGCTTCAAACTCCCATATCTCGCGAACGGATTGACCACACCCAAAAATTTTTGCTGCGTCTGAATGTAGAGACTCGCCCGATTACAACGGTATGAGTATTTTTCCCTAGGCCATTCTGGTTAAGCGTTTGGAGCAGCAGAAGTGCGAAAAATTTGTTGCCCTCTCAACCATTTCTTAGCTTCAAACTCCCACATCTCGCGAACGGATTGACGAAACCCAAAAATTCCTATTGCTTCTGAAAGTACAAGCTCTCCCGATTGCAACGGTATTTGTATTTTTCCCCTAGGCCATTCTGGTTAAGCGTTTCGAGCAGCAGAAGTGTGAAAAATTTGTTGTCTCCTCAACCATCTCTTAGCTTCAAACTCCCATATCTCGCGAACGGATTGACCAAACCCCATAAATTCCTATTGCACCTGAAAGTAGAAACTCGCCCGATTACAACGGTATGTGTATTTTTTCCCTAGTCCATTCTGGTTAACCGTTTGGAGCAGCAGAATTGCGAAAAATTTGTTGCCTGCTCAACCATTTCTTGGTTTCAAACTCCCATATCTTGCGAACGGATTGACTACACCCAAAAATTCCTATTGCTTCTGAAAGTACAAGCTCTCCCGATTGCAACGGTATTTGTATTTTTCCCCTAGGCCATTCTGGTTAAGCGTTTCGAGCATCAGAAGTGTGAAAAATTTGTTGTCTGCTCAACCATTTCTTAGCTTCAAACTCCCATATCTCGCGAACGGATTGACCAAACCCCAAAAATTTCTGCTGCGTCTGAATGTAGAGACTCGCCCGATTACAACGGTATGAGTATTTTTTCCCTAGGCCATTCTGGTTAAGCGTTTGGAGCAGCAGAAGTGCTAAAAATTTGTTGCCTTCTCAACCATTTTTTAGCTTCAAACTCCCACATCTCGCGAACGGATTGACTACACCCAAAAATTCCTATTGCTTCTGAAAGTACAAGCTCTTCCGATTGCAACGGTATTTGTATTTTTCCCCTAGGCCATTCTGGTTGAGCGTTTGGAGCAGCAGAAGTGCGCAAAATTTGTTGTCTCTTCAACCATTTCTTAGCTTCAAACTCCCGTATCTCGCGAACGGGTTGAACAAACCCAAAAATTCCTATTGCTTCTGAAAGTAGAAACTAACCCGATTACAACGGTATATGTATTTTTTACCTTGGCCATTCTGGTTAAGCGTTTGGTGCAGCAGAGGTGCGAAAAATTTGTTGCCTTTTCCACCATTTCTTAGCTTCAAACTCCCATATCTCGCGAACGGATTGACTAAACCCAAAAATTCCTATTGCATCTGAAAGTAGAAACTAACCCGATTACAACGGTATGTGTATTTTTTACCTTGGCCATTCTGGTTAAGCGTTTGGTGCAGCAGAGGTGCGAAAAATTTGTTGCCTTTTCAACCATTTCTTAGCTTCAAACTCCCATATCTCGCGAACGGATTGACCAAAGCCAAAAATTCCTGTTGCGTCTGAAAGTAGAAACTCGCCCGATTACAACGGTATGAGTATCTTTCCCCTAGGCCATTCTGATTAAGCGTTTGGTGCAACAGAGGTGCGAAAAATTTGTTGCCTTTTCAACCATTTCTTAGCTTCAAACACCCATATCTCGCGAACGGATTGACTAAACCCAAAAATTCCTATTGCATCTGAAAGTAGAAGCTCTCCCGATTGCAACGGTATGTTTATTAATTCCCTAGGCCATTCTTGTTAAGCGTTTGGAGCAGAAGAATTGCGGAAAATTTGTTGCCTACTCAACCATTTCTTAGCTTCAAACTCCCATATCTCGCGAACGGATTGACCAAACCCAAAAATTCCTATTGCGTCTGAAAGTACAAGCTCGCCCGATTATAAAGGTATGTCTATTTTCCCCTGGGCCATTCTGGTTAAGCGTTTGGAGCAGCAGAATTGCGAAAAATTTGTTGTCTCCTGAACTATTTCTTAGCCGCAAACTACCATACCTCGCGAACGGATTAACCAAACCCAAAAATTCCTGTTGCGTGTGAAAGAAGAAACTCTCCCGATTATAACGGTATGTGTATTTTTTTCCATGGCCATTCTGGTTAAGCGTTTGGAGCAGCAGAAGTGCGAAAAATTTGTTGTCTCCTGAACCATTTCTTAGCTGCAAACTCCCATATCTCGCGAACGGATTAACCAAACCCAAAAATTCTTATTGCGTCTGAAAGTGGAAACGCGCACGATTACAACGGTATGAGTATTTTCTCCCTAGGCCACTCTGGTTAAGCGTTTGGAACAGCAGAAGTGCGACAAATTTGTTGCCTACTCAACCATTTCTTAGCTTCTAACTCCCACATCTCGCGAACGGAGTGACCAAACCCAAAAATTCCTTTTACATCTGAAAGTAGAAGCTCGCCCGATTACAACGGTATGTGTATTTTTTCCCTAGGCCATTCTGGTTAAGCGTTTGGAGCAGCAGAATTGCGAAATATTTGTTGCCTTCTCAACCATTTCTTAGCTTCAAACTCCCATATCTCGCGAACGGATTGACGAAACCCAAAAATTCCTGTTGCGTGTGAAAGAAGAAACTCTCCCGATTACAACGGTATGTGTATTTTTTTCCATGGCCATTTTGGTTAAGCGTTTGGAGAGGCAGAAGTGCGAAAAAATTGTTGCCTTCTTATCCATTTCTTAGCTTCAAACTCCCATATCTCGCGAACCGTTTGACCAAATCCAAAAATTTCTGCTGCGTCTGAAAGTGGAAACTTGCCCGATTACAACGCTATGAGTATTTTTTCCCTAGGCCATTCTGGTTAAGTGTTTGGAGCAGCAGAAGTGCGCAAAATTTGTTGCCTACGCAACCATTTCTTAGCTTCAAACTCCCATATCTCGCGAACGGATTGACCACACCCAAAAATTTTTGCTGCGTCTGAATGTAGAGACTCGCCCGATTACAACGGTATGAGTATTTTTCCCTAGGCCATTCTGGTTAAGCGTTTGGAGCAGCAGAAGTGCGAAAAATTTGTTGCCCTCTCAACCATTTCTTAGCTTCAAACTCCCACATCTCGCGAACGGATTGACGAAACCCAAAAATTCCTATTGCTTCTGAAAGTACAAGCTCTCCCGATTGCAACGGTATTTGTATTTTTCCCCTAGGCCATTCTGGTTAAGCGTTTCGAGCAGCAGAAGTGTGAAAAATTTGTTGTCTCCTCAACCATCTCTTAGCTTCAAACTCCCATATCTCGCGAACGGATTGACCAAACCCCATAAATTCCTATTGCACCTGAAAGTAGAAACTCGCCCGATTACAACGGTATGTGTATTTTTTCCCTAGTCCATTCTGGTTAACCGTTTGGAGCAGCAGAATTGCGAAAAATTTGTTGCCTGCTCAATCATTTCTTGGTTTCAAACTCCCATATCTCGCGAACGGATTGACTACACCCAAAAATTCCTATTGCTTCTGAAAGTACAAGCTCTCCCGATTGCAACGGTATTTGTATTTTTCCCCTAGGCCATTCTGGTTAAGCGTTTCGAGCATCAGAAGTGTGAAAAATTTGTTGTCTGCTCAACCATTTCTTAGCTTCAAACTCCTATATCTCGCGAACGGATTGAACAAACCCCAAAAATTTCTGCTGCGTCTGAATGTAGAGACTCGCCCGATTACAACGGTATGAGTATTTTTTCCCTAGGCCATTCTGGTTAAACGTTTGGAGCAGCAGAAGTGCGAAAAATTTGTTGCCTTCTCAACCATTTCTTAGCTTCAAACTCCCACATCTCGCGAACGGATTGACGAAACCCAAAAATTCCTATTGCTTCTGAAAGTACAAGCTCTCCCGATTGCAACGGTATTTGTATTTTTCCCCTAGACCATTCTGGTTAAGCGTTTCGAGCAGCAGAAGTGTGAAAAATTTGTTGTCTCCTCAACCATCTCTTAGCTTCAAACTCCCATATCTCGCGAACGGATTGACCAAACCCCAAAAATTCCTATTGCACCTGAAAGTAGAAACTCGCCCGATTACAACGGTATGTGTATTTTTTCCCTAGTCCATTCTGGTTAACCGTTTGGAGCAGCAGAATTGCGAAAAATTTGTTGCCTGCTCAACCATTTCTTGGTTTCAAACTCCCATATCTCGCGAACGGATTGACCACACCCAAAAATTCCTATTGCTTCTGAAAGTAGAAGCTCTTCCGATTGCAACGGTATTTGTATTTTTCCCCTAGGCCATTCTGGTTAAGCGTTTCGAGCATCAGAAGTGTGAACAATTTGTTGTCTCCTCAACCATTTCTTAGCTTCAAGCTCCCATATCTCGCGAACGGATTGACCAAACCCCAAAATTCCTATTGCATCTGAAAGTAGAAACTCGCCCGATTACAACGGTATGTGTATTTTTTCCCTAGGCCATTCTGGTTGAGCGTTTGGAACAGCAGAAGTGCGCAAAATTTGTTGTCTCTTCAACCATTTCTTAGCTTCAAACTCCCATATCTCGCGAACGGGTTGAACAAACCCAAAAATTCCTGTTGCGTCTGAAAGTAGAAACTCGCCCGATTACAACGGTATGAGTATCTTTCCCCTAGGCCATTCTGATTAAGCGTTTGGTGCAGCAGAGGTGCGAAAAATTTGTTGCCTTTTGAACCATTTCTTAGCTTCAAACTCCCATATCTCGCGAACGGATTGACTAAACCCAAAAATTCCTATTGCATCTGAAAGTAGAAACTAACCCGATTACAACGGTATGTGTATTTTTTACCTTGGCCATTCTGGTTAAGCGTTTGGTGCAGCAGAGGTGCGAAAAATTTGTTGCCTTTTCAACCATTTCTTAGCTTCAAACTCCCATATCTCGCGAACGGATTGACCAAACCGCAAAATTCCTATTGCATCTGAAAGTAGAAACTCGCCCGATTACAACGGTATGTGTATTTTTTCCCTAGGCCATTCTGGTTGAGCGTTTGGAGCAGCAGAAGTGCGCAAAATTTGTTGTCTCTTCAACCATTTCTTAGCTTCAAACTCCCATATCTCGCGAACGGGTTGAACAAACCCAAAAATTCCTATTGCTTCTGAAAGTAGAAACTAACCCGATTACAACGGTATGTGTATTTTTTACCTTGGCCATTCTGGTTAAGCGTTTGGTGCAGCAGAGGTGCGAAAAATTTGTTGCCTTTTCAACCATTTCTTAGCTTCAAACTCCCATATCTCGCGAACGGATTGACTAAACCCAAAAATTCCTACTGCATCTGAAAGTAGAAACTAACCCGATTACAACGGTATGTGTATTTTTTACCTTGGCCATTCTGGTTAAGCGTTTGGTGCAGCAGAGGTGCGAAAAATTTGTTGCCTTTTCAACCATTTCTTAGCTTCAAACTCCCATATCTCGCGAACGGATTGACCAAAGCCAAAAATTCCTGTTGCGTCTGAAAGTAGAAACTCGCCCGATTACAACGGTATGAGTATCTTTCCCCTAGGCCATTCTGATTAAGCGTTTGGTGCAGCAGAAGTGCGAAAAATTTGTTGTCTTCTCAACCATTTCTTAGCTTCAAACTCCCATATCTCGCGAACGGATTGACTAAACCCAAAAATTCCTATTGCATCTGAAAGTAGAAACTAACCCGATTACAACGGTATGTGTATTTTTTCCCTTGGCCATTCTGGTTAAGCGTTTGGTGCAGCAGAGTTGCGAAAAATTTGTTGCCTTTTCAACCATTTCTTAGCTTCAAACTCCCATATCTAGCGAACGGATTGACCAAACCCAAAAATTCCTATTGCATCTGAAAGTAGAAACTCGCCCGATTAAAACGGTATGTGTATTTTTTCCCTAGGCCATTCTGGTTAAGCGTTTGGGGCAGCAGAATTGCGAAAAATTTGTTGCCTGCTCAACCATTTCTTAGCTTCAAACACCCATATCTCGCGAAAGGATTGACTAAACCCCAAAATTCCTATTGCATCTGAAAGTAGAAACTCGCCCGATTACCACGGTATGTGTATTTTTTCCCTAGGCCATTCTGGTTAAGCGTTTGGAGCAGCAGAAGTGCGCAAAATTTGTTGTCTTGTCAACCATTTCTTAGCTTCAAACCATCATATCTCGCGAACGGATTGACCAAACCCAGAAATTTCTGTTGCATCTGAAGGTAGAAACTCGCCCCATTACTACGGTATGTGTATTTCCCCCCTAGGCCATTGTAGTTATTGGTTTCGACTATCAGACTTGCGAAAATTTTGATTGTTTCTCAACCATTCCTTAACTTCAAACTCCCATACTTCGCGAACGGACTGACGAACTCGAGAAATTCCTGTTGCATCTGTAAGCAGAAACTCGCCCAGTTACAACGGTATGTGTATTTTTCCCCTAGGCCATTGTAGTTATTGGTTTCGAGTCTCAGACTTGCGAAAATTTTGATGGTTTCTCAACCATTCCTTAATTTCAAACTAATATATTTCGCGAACGGATTGACGAACTCGAGAAATTCCTGTTGCATCTGAATGCAGAAACTCCCCCGATTACAACGGTATGTGTACTTTTGCCCTACACCATTCTAGTTATTCGTTTCAAGCATCAGAATTGCGAGAATTTGTATGGTTCCTCAAACATTTCTTAAATCCAAACTCCCATATCTCACGAGCGGATTAATGAATCCGAAAAATTCATGTTGCATCTGAAAGTAGAAATTCGCCCGATTACAACGGTATGTATATTTTTCCCCTAGGCCATTGTAATTATTGGTTTCAGCTATCAGACTTGCGAAAATTTTGATGGTTTCTCAACCATTCCTTAACTTCAAACTCCCATATTTCGCGAACGGACTGACGAACTCGAGAAATTCCTGTTGCATGTGTAAGCAGAAACTCGCCCAATTACAACGGTATGTGAATTTTTCCCCTAGGCCATTGTAGTTATTGGTTTCGAGTATCAGACTTGCGAAAATTTTGATGGTTTCTCAACCATTCCTTAATTTCAAACTCCTATATTTCGTGAACGGATTGACGAACTCGAGAAATACCTGTTGCATCTGAAAGCAGAAACTCCCCCGATTACTACGGTATGTGTACTTTTGCCCTAGGCCATTCTAGTTATTCGCTTCAAGCAAGAGAATTGCTAGAATTTGTATGGTTCCTCAAACATTTCTTAAATCCAAACTCCCATATCTCGCGAGCGGATGAATGAATCGGAAAAATTCCTGTTGCATCTGAAAGTAGAAACTCGCTCGATTACAACGGTATGTGTATTTTTCCCCTAGGCCATTGTAGTTATTGGTTTCGGGTATCAGACTTGCGAAAATTTTGATGGTTTCTCAACCATTCCTTAATTTCAAACTCCCATATCTCGCGAACGGATTGACGAATCCGAAAAATTTCTGTTGCATCTGAAAGTAGAAACTCGCCCCATTACTACGGTATGTGTATTTCCCCCCAAGGCCATTGTAGTTATTGGTTTCGACTATCAGACTTGCGAAAATTTTGATTGTTTCTCAACCATTCCTTAACTTCAAACTCCCATACTTCGCGAACGGACTGACGAACTCGAGAAATTCCTGTTGCATCTGAATGCAGAAACTCCCCCGATTACAACGGTATGTGTACTTTTGCCCTAGGCCATTCTAGTTATTCGTTTCAAGCATCAGAATTGCGAGAATTTGTATGGTTCCTCAAACATTTCTTAAATCCAAACTTCCATATCTCGCGAGCGGATTAATGAATCGGAAAAATTCCTGTTGCATCTGAAAGTAGAAACTCGCCCGATTACAACGGTATGTGTATTTTTCCCCTAGGCCGTTGTAATTATTGGTTTCGGGTATCAGACTTGCGAAAATTTTGATGGTTTCTCAACCATTCCTTAACTTCACACTCCCATATCTCGCGAACGGATTGACGAACTCGAGATATTCCAGTTGCATCTGAATGTAGAAACTCGTCCGATTACAACGGCATGTGTATTTTTCCCCTAAGCCATTGTAGTTATTAGTTTCGAGTATCAGACTTGCGAAGATTTTGATGGCTTCTCAAACATTCCTTCACTTCAAACTCCCATATCTCGCGAACGGATTGAGGAAATCGAGAAATTCCTTTTGCATCTGAAAGCAGAAACTCGCCCGATTACAACGGTATGAGTATTTGTCCCCTAGGCCATTGTAGTTATCGGTTTCGAGTATCAGACTTGCGAAAATTTTGATGGTTTCTCAACCATTCCTTAATTTCAAACTCCCATATTTCGCGAACGGACTGACGAACTCGAGAAATTCCTGTTGCATCTGAAAGTAGAAACTCGCCCGATTACAACGGTATGTGTACTTTTGCCCTAGGCCATTCTAGTTATTCGCTTGAAGCAACAGAATTGCGAGAATTTGTATGGTTCCTCAAACATTCCTTAAATCCAAACTCCCATATCTCGCGAGCGGATTAATGAATCGGAAAAATTCCTGTTGCATCTGAATGCAGAAACTCCCCCGATTACAACGGTATGTGTACTTTTGCCCTAGGCCATTCTAGTTATTCGTTTCAAGCATCAGAATTGCGAGAATTTGTATGGTTCTTCAAACATTTCTTAAATCCAAACTTCCATATCTCGCGAGCGGATTAATGAATCGGAAAAATTCCTGTTGCATCTGAAAGTAGAAACTCGCGCGATTACAACGGTATGTGTATTTTTCCCCTAGGCCGTTGTAATTATTGGTTTCGGGTATCAGACTTGCGAAAATTTTGATGGTTTCTCAACCATTCCTAAACTTCAAACTCCCATATTTCGCGAACGGACTGACGAACTCGAGAAATTCCTGTTGCATCTGTAAGCAGAAACTCGCCCAATTACAACGGTATGTGTATTTTTCCACTAGGCCATTGTGGTTATTGGTTTCGAGTATCAGACTTGCGAAAATTTTGATGGTTTCTCAACCATTCCTTAATTTCAAACTCCTATATTTCGCGAACGGATAGACGAACTTGAGAAATTCCTGTTGCATCTGAAAGCAGAAACTTCCCCGATTACAACGGTATGTGTACTTTTGCACCTAGGCCATTGTAGTTATTGGTTTCGACTATCAGTCTTGCGAAAATTTTGATGGTTTCTCAAACATTCCTTCACTTCAAACTCCTATATCTCGCGAACGGATTGAGGAAATCGAGAAATTCCTGTTGCATCTGAAAGTAGAAACTCGCCCGATTACAACGGTATGTGTATTTTTGCCCTAGGCCATTGTGGTTATTGATTTCGAGTATCAGACTTGCGAAAATTTTGATGGTTTCTCAACCATTCCTTCATTTCAAGCTCCCATATCTAGCGAACGGAATTGACGAATCCGTAAAATTCCTGTTGCATCGGAAAGTAGAAACTCTCCCGATTACAACGGTATGTGTATTTTTCCCCAAGGGCATTGTAGTTATTGGTTTCGAGTATCAGACTTGCGAAAATTTTGATGGTTTCTCAGCAATTCCTTCACTTCAAACTCCTATATCTCGCGAACGGATTGAGGAAATCGAGAAATTCCTGTTCCATCTGAAAGGAGAAACTCGCCCGATTACAACGGTATGTGTACTTTTCCCCTAGGCAGTTCCAGTTATTGGTTTCGAGTATCAGACTTGCGAAGATTTTGATGGCTTCAAAAACATTCCTTCACTTCAAACTCCCATATCTCGCGAACGGATTGAGGAAATCGAGAAATTCCTGTTGCATCTGAAAGTAGAAATTCGCCCGATTACAACGGTATGTGTATTTTTCCCCTAGGCCATTGTAGTTATTGGTTTCGAGTATCAGACTTGCGAAAATTTTGATGGTTTCTCATCCATTCCTTAATTTCAAACTCCTATATTTCGCGAACGGATAGACGAACTTGAGAAATTCCTGTTGCATCTGAAAGCAGAAACTTCCCCGATTACAACGGTATGTGTACTTTTGCACCTAGGCCATTGTAGTTATTGGTTTCGACTATCAGTCTTGCGAAAATTTTGATGGTTTCTCAAACATTCCTTCACTTCAAACTCCTATATCTCGCGAACGGATTGAGGAAATCGAGAAATTCCTGTTGCATCTGAAAGTAGAAACTCGCCCGATTACAACGGTATGTGTATTTTTGCCCTAGGCCATTGTGGTTATTGATTTCGAGTATCAGACTTGCGAAAATTTTGATGGTTTCTCAACCATTCCTTCATTTCAAGCTCCCATATCTAGCGAACGGAATTGACGAATCCGTAAAATTCCTGTTGCATCGGAAAGTAGAAACTCTCCCGATTACAACGGTATGTGTATTTTTCCCCTAGGGCATTGTAGTTATTGGTTTCGAGTATCAGACTTGCGAAAATTTTGATGGTTTCTCAGCCATTCCTTCACTTCAAACTCCTATATCTCGCGAACGGATTGAGGAAATCGAGAAATTCCTGTTGCATCTGAAAGTAGAAATTCGCCCGATTACAACGGTATGTGTATTTTTCCCCTAGGCCATTGTAGTTATTGGTTTCGTGTATCAGACTTGCGAAAATTTTGATGGTTTCTCAACCATTCCTTAACTTCAAACTCCCATATCTCGCGAACGGACTGATGAACTCGAGAAATTCCTTTTGCATCTGAAAGCAGAAACTCCCCCGATTACAACGGTATGTGTATTTTTGCCCTAGGCAATTGTGGTTATTGATTTCGAGTATCAGACTTGCGAAAATTTTGATGGTTTCTCAACCATTCCTTAACTTCAAACTCCCATATCTCGCGAACGGATTGTCTAACTCGAGAAATTCCTGTTGCATCTGAAAGTAAAAACTCGCCCCATTACAATGGTCTGTGTACTGTTCCCCTAGGCCATTCCAGTTATTGGTTTCGAGTACTAGACTTGCGAAAATTTTGATGGTTTATGAAACATTCCTTGACTTCAAACTCCTATATCTCGCGAACGGATTTAGGAAATCGAGAAATTCCTGTTCCATCTGAAAGCAGAAACTCTCCCGATTACAACGGTATGCGTATTTTTGCCCTTGGCCATAGTAGTTATTGGTTTCGAATATGAGACTTGCGAAAATTTTGATGGTTTCTCAGCCATTCTTTAACCTCAAACTCCCATATTTCGAGAAACGGACTGACGAACTCGAGAAATTCCTGTTGCATCTGTAAGCAGAAACTCGCCCGATTACAACGGTATACGTATTTTTGCCCTTGGCCATAGTAGATATTGGTTTCGAATATGAGACTTGCGAAAATTTTGATGGTTTCTCAACCATTCCTTAACTTCAAACTCCCATATTTCGAGAAACGGACTGACGAACTCGAGAAATTCCTGTTGCATCTGTAAGCAGAAACTCGCCCAATTACAACGGTATGTGAATTTTTCCCCTAGGCCATTGTAGTTATTGGTTTCGAGTATCAGACTTGCGAAAATTTTGATGGTTTCTCAATCATTCCTTAATTTCAAACTCCTATATTTCGCGAACGGATTGACGAACTCGAGAAATACCTATTGCATCTGAAAGCAGAAACTCCCCCGATGACTATGGTATGTGTACTTTTGCCCTAGGCCATTCTAGTTATTCGCTTCAAGCAACCGAATTGCGAGAATTTGTATGGTTCCTCAAACATTTCTTAAATCCAAACTCCCATACCTCGCGAGCGGATTAATGAATCGGAAAAATTCCTGTTGCATCTGAATGCAGAAACTCCCCCGATTACAACGGTATGTGTACTTTTGCCCTAGGCCATTCTAGTTAGTCGTTTCAAGCATCAGAATTGCGAGAATTTGTATGGTTCCTCAAACATTTCTTAAATCCAAATTTCCATATCTCGCGAGCGGATTAATGAATCGGAAAAATTCCTGTTGCATCTGAAAGTACAAACTCGCGCGATTACAACGGTATGTGTATCTTTCCACTAGGCCATTGTGGTTATTGGTTTCGAGTATCAGACTTGCGAAGATTTTGATGGCTTCTCAAACATTCCTTCACTTCAAACTCCCATATCTCGCGAACGGATTGAGGAAATCGAGAAATTCCTTTTGCATCTGAAAGCAGAAACTCGCCCGATTACAACGGTATGAGTATTTGTCCCCTAGGCCATTGTAGTTATCGGTTTCGAGTATCAGACTTGCGAAAATTTTGATGGTTTCTCAACCATTCCTTAATTTCAAACTCCCATATTTCGCGAACGGACTGACGAACTCGAGAAATTCCTGTTGCATCTGAAAGTAGAAACTCGCCCGATTACAACGGTATTTGTATTTTTGCCCTAGGGCAATGTGGTTATTGATTTCGAGTATCAGACTTGCGAAAATTTTGATGGTTTCTCAACCATTCCTTAATTTCAAACTCCTATATCTAGCGAACGGATTGAAGAACTCGAGAAATACCTGTTGCATCTGAAAGCAGAAACTCCCCCGACTACTACGGTATGTGTACTTTTGCCCTAGGCCATTCTAGTTATTCGCTTCAAGCAACAGAATTGCGAGAATTTGTATGGTTCCTCAAACATTTCTTAAATCCAAACTTCCATATTTCGCGAGCGGATTAATGAATCGGAAAAATTCCTGTTGCATCTGAAAGTAGAAACTCGCGCGATTACAACGGTATGTGTATTTTTCCCCTAGGCCGTTGTAATTATTGGTTTCGGGTATCAGACTTGCGAAAATTTTGATGGTTTCTCAACCATTCCTAAACTTCAAACTCCCATATTTCGCGAACGGACTGACGAACTCGAGAAATTCCTGTTGCATCTGTAAGCAGAAACTCGCCCAATTACAACGGTATGTGTATTTTTCCACTAGGCCATTGTGGTTATTGGTTTCGAGTATCAGACTTGCGAAAATTTTGATGGTTTCTCAACCATTCCTTAATTTCAAACTCCTATATTTCGCGAACGGATAGACGAACTTGAGAAATTCCTGTTGCATCTGAAAGCAGAAACTTCCCCGATTACAACGGTATGTGTACTTTTGCACCTAGGCCATTGTAGTTATTGGTTTCGACTATCAGTCTTGCGAAAATTTTGATGGTTTCTCAAACATTCCTTCACTTCAAACTCCTATATCTCGCGAACGGATTGAGGAAATCGAGAAATTCCTGTTGCATCTGAAAGTAGAAACTCGCCCGATTACAACGGTATGTGTATTTTTGCCCTAGGCCATTGTGGTTATTGATTTCGAGTATCAGACTTGCGAAAATTTTGATGGTTTCTCAACCATTCCTTCATTTCAAGCTTCCATATCTAGCGAACGGAATTGACGAATCCGTAAAATTCCTGTTGCATCGGAAAGTAGAAACTCTCCCGATTACAACGGTATGTGTATTTTTCCCCTAGGGCATTGTAGTTATTGGTTTCGAGTATCAGACTTGCGAAAATTTTGATGGTTTCTCAGCCATTCCTTCACTTCAAACTCCTATATCTCGCGAACGGATTGAGGAAATCGAGAAATTCCTGTTCCATCTGAAAGGAGAAACTCGCCCGATTACAACGGTATGTGTACTTTTCCCCTAGGCAATTCCAGTTATTGGTTTCGAGTATCAGACTTGCGAAGATTTTGATGGCTTCAAAAACATTCCTTCACTTCAAACTCCTATATCTCGCGAACGGATTGAGGAAATCGAGAAATTCCTGTTGCATCTGAAAGTAGAAATTCGCCCGATTACAACGGTATGTGTATTTTTCCCCTAGGCCATTGTAGTTATTGGTTTCGGGTATCAGACTTGCGAAAATTTTGATGGTTTCTCAACCATTCCTTAACTTCAAACTCCCATATCTCGCGAACGGACTGATGAACTCAAGAAATTCCTTTTGCATCCGAAAGCAGAAACTCCCCCGATTACAACGGTATGTGTATTTTTGCCCTAGGCAATTGTGGTTATTGATTTCGAGTATCAGACTTGCGAAAATTTTGATGGTTTCTCAACCATTCCTTAACTTCAAACTCCCATATCTCGCGAACGGATCGTCTAACTCGAGAAATTCCTGTTGCATGTGAAAGTAAAAACTCGCCCCATTACAATGGTCTGTGTACTGTTCCCCTAGGCCATTCCAGTTATTGGTTTCGAGTACTAGACTTGCGAAAATTTTGATGGTTTATGAAACATTCCTTGACTTCAAACTCCTATATCTCGCGAACGGATTTAGGAAATCGAGAAATTCCTGTTCCATCTGAAAGCAGAAACTCGCCCGATTACAACGGTATGCGTATTTTTGCCCTTGGCCATAGTAGTTATTGGTTTCGAATATGAGACTTGCGAAAATTTTGATGGTTTCTCAGCCATTCTTTAACTTCAAACTCCCATATTTCGAGAAACGGACTGACGAACTCGAGAAATTCCTGTTGCATCTGTAAGCAGAAACTCGCCCGATTACAACGGTATACGTATTTTTGCCCTTGGCCATAGTAGCTATTGGTTTCGAATATGAGACTTGCGAAAATTTTGATGGTTTCTCAACCATTCCTTAACTTCAAACTCCCATATTTCGAGAAACGGACTGACGAACTCGAGAAATTCCTGTTGCATCTGTAAGCAGAAACTCGCCCAATTACAACGGTATGTGTATTTTTCCCCTAGGCCATTGTAGTTATTGGTTTCGAGTATCAGACTTGCGAAAATTTTGATGGTTTCTCAATCATTCCTTAATTTCAAACTCCTATATTTCGCGAACGGATTGACGAACTCGAGAAATACCTATTGCATCTGAAAGCAGAAACTCCCCCGATTACTATGGTATGTGTACTTTTGCCCTAGGCCATTCTAGTTATTCGGTTCAAGCAACCGAATTGCGAGAATTTGTATGGTTCCTCAAACATTTCTTAAATCCAAACTCCCATACCTCGCGAGCGGATTAATGAATCGGAAAAATTCCTGTTGCATCTGAATGCAGAAACTCCCCCGATTACAACGGTATGTGTACTTTTGCCCTAGGCCATTCTAGTTATTCGTTTCAAGCATCAGAATTGCGAGAATTTGTATGGTTCCTCAAACATTTCTTAAATCCAAATTTCCATATCTCGCGAGCGGATTAATGAATCGGAAAAATTCCTGTTGCATCTGAAAGTACAAACTCGCGCGATTACAACGGTATGTGTATCTTTCCACTAGGCCATTGTGGTTATTGGTTTCGAGTATCAGACTTGCGAAAATTTTGATGGTTTCTCAACCATTCCTTAATTTCAAACTCCTCTATTTCGCGAACGGATAGACGAACTTGAGAAATTCCTGTTGCATCTGAAAGCAGAAACTTCCCCGATTACAACGGTATGTGTACTTTTGCCCCTAGGCCATTGTAGTTATTGGTTTCGACTATCAGTCTTGCGAAAATTTTGTTTGTTTCTCAACCATTCCTTAACTTCAAACTAACATATCTCGCGAACGGATCGACTAACTCGAGAAATTCCTGTTGCACCTGAAAGTAGAAACTCGCCCCATTACATTGGTCTGTGTACTTTTCCCCTAGGCCATTCCAGTTATTGGTTTCGAGTATCAGACTTGCGAAGATTTTGATGGCTTCAAAAACATTCCTTCACTTCAAACTCCCATATCTCGCGAACGGATTGAGGAAATCGAGAAATTCCTGTTGCATCTGAATGTAGAAACTCGTCCGATTACAACGGCATGTGTATTTTTGCCCTAGGCCATAGTAGTTATTGGTTTCGAGTATCAGACTTGCGAAAATTGTGATGGTTTCTCAAACATTCCTTCACTTCAAACTCCTATATCTCGCGAACGGATTGAGGACTTCGAGAAATGCCTGTTCCATCTGAAAGCAGAAACTCGCCCGATTACAACGGTGTGTGTATTTTTGCCCTAGGCCATAGTAGTTATTGGTTTCGAGTATCAGACTTGCGAAAATTTTGATGGTTTCTCAACCATTCCTTCATTTCAAGCTTCCATATCTAGCGAACGGAATTGACGAATCCGTAAAATTCCTGTTGCATCGGAAAGTAGAAACTCTCCCGATTACAACGGTATGTGTATTTTTCCCCTAGGGCATTGTAGTTATTGGTTTCGAGTATCAGACTTGCGAAAATTTTGATGGTTTCTCAGCCATTCCTTCACTTCAAACTCCTATATCTCGCGAACGGATTGAGGAAATCGAGAAATTCCTGTTCCATCTGAAAGGAGAAACTCGCCCGATTACAACGGTATGTGTACTTTTCCCCTAGGCAATTCCAGTTATTGGTTTCGTGTATCAGACTTGCGAAGATTTTGATGGCTTCAAAAACATTCCTTCACTTCAAACTCCCATATCTCGCGAACGGATTGAGGAAATCGAGAAATTCCTCTTGCATCTGAAAGTAGAAATTCGCCCGATTACAACGGTATGTGTATTTTTCCCCTAGGCCATTGTAGTTATTGGTTTCGGGTATCAGAATTGCGAAAATTTTGATGGTTTCTCAACCATTCCTTAACTTCAAACTCCCATATCTCGCGAACGGACTGATGAACTCAAGAAATTCCTTTTGCATCTGAAAGCAGAAACTCCCCCGATTACAACGGTATGTGTATTTTTGCCCTAGGCAATTGTGGTTATTGATTTCGAGTATCAGACTTGCGAAAATTTTGATGGTTTCTCAACCATTCCTTAACTTCAAACTCCCATATCTCGCGAACGGATTGTCTAACTCGAGAAATTCCTGTTGCATGTGAAAGTAAAAACTCGCCCCATTACAATGGTCTGTGTACTGTTCCCCTAGGCCATTCCAGTTATTGGTTTCGAGTACTAGACTTGCGAAAATTTTGATGGTTTATGAAACATTCCTTGACTTCAAACTCCTATATCTCGCGAACGGATTTAGGAAATCGAGAAATTCCTGTTCCATCTGAAAGCAGAAACTCGCCCGATTACAACGGTATGCGTATTTTTGCCCTTGGCCATAGTAGTTATTGGTTTCGAATATGAGACTTGCGAAAATTTTGATGGTTTCTCAGCCATTCTTTAACTTCAAACTCCCATATTTCGAGAAACGGACTGACGAACTCGAGAAATTCCTGTTGCATCTGTAAGCAGAAACTCGCCCGATTACAACGGTATACGTATTTTTGCCCTTGGCCATAGTAGCTATTGGTTTCGAATATGAGACTTGCGAAAATTTTGATGGTTTCTCAACCATTCCTTAACTTCAAACTCCCATATTTCGAGAAACGGACTGACGAACTCGAGAAATTCCTGTTGCATCGGAAAGTAGAAACTCTCCCGATTACAACGGTATGTGTATTTTTCCCCTAGGGCATTGTAGTTATTGGTTTCGAGTATCAGACTTGCGAAAATTTTGATGGTTTCTCAGCCATTCCTTCACTTCAAACTCCTATATCTCGCGAACGGATTGAGGACATCGAGAAATGCCTGTTCCATCTGAAAGCAGAAACTCGCCCGATTACAACGGTGTGTGTATTTTTGCCCTAGGCCATAGTAGTTATTGGTTTCGAGTATCAGACTTGCGAAAATTGTGATGGTTTCTCAAACATTCCTTCACTTCAAACTCCTATATCTCGCGAACGGATTGAGGAAATCGAGAAATTCCTGTTCCATCTGAAAGGAGAAACTCGCCCGATTACAACGGTATGTGTACTTTTCCCCTAGGCAATTCCAGTTATTGGTTTCGAGTATCAGACTTGCGAAGATTTTGATGGCTTCAAAAACATTCCTTCACTTCAAACTCCCATATCTCGCGAACGGATTGAGGAAATCGAGAAATTCCTGTTGCATCTGATAGTAGAAATTCGCCCGATTACAACGGTATGTGTATTTTTCCCCTAGGCCATTGTAGTTATTGGTTTCGAGTACCAGACTTGCGAAAATTTTGATGGCTTCTCAAACATTCCTTCACTTCAAACTCCTATATCTCGCGAACGGATTGACTAACTCGAGGAATTCCTGTTGCATCTGAAAGTAGAAACTCGCCCCATTACAATGGTCTGTGTTCTTTCCCCCTAGGCCATTCCAGTTATTGGTTTCGAGTATCAGACTTGCGAAAATTTTGATGGTTTCTCAACCATCCCTTAACTTCAAACTCCCATATGTCGCGAACGGAATTGACGAATCCCTAAAGTTCCTGTTGCATCGGAAAGTAGAAACTCGCCCGATTACAACGGTATGTGTATTTCTCCCCTAGGCCATTGTAGTTACTGGTTTCGAGTATCAGACTTGCGAAAATTTTGATGGTTTCTCAACCATTCCTTCACTTCAAACTCCTATATCTCGCGAACAGATTGAGGAAATCGAGAAATTCCTGTTCCATCTGAAAGCAGAAACTCGCCCGATTACAACGGTATGCGTATTTTTGCCCTTGGCCATAGTAGTTATTGGTTTCGAGTATGAGACTTGCGAAAATTTTGATGGTTTCTCAGCCATTCTTTAACTTCAAACTCCCATATCTCGCGAACGGATTGACGAATTCGAAAAATTTCTGTTGCATCTGAAAGTAGAATATCTCCCGATTACAACGATATGTGTACTTTTCCCCTAGGCCATTCCAGTTATTGGTTTCGAGTATCAGACTTGCGAAGATTTTGATGGCTTCAAAAACATACCTTCACTTCAAACTCCCATATCTCGCGAACAGATTGAGGAAATCGAGAAATTCCTGTTGCATCTGAAAGTAGAAATTCGCCCGATTACAACGGTATGTGTATTTTTCCCCTAGGCCATTGTAGTTATTGGTTTCGGGTATCAGACTTGCGAAAATTTTGATGGTTTCTCAACCATTCCTTAACTTCAAACTCCCATATCTCGCGAACGGACTGATGAACTCGAGAAATTCCTTTTGCATCTGAAAGCAGAAACTCCCCCGATTACAACGGTATGTGTATTTTTGCCCTAGGCAATTGTGGTTATTGATTTCGTGTATCAGACTTGCGAAAATTTTGATGGTTTCTCAACCATTCCTTAACTTCAAACTCCCATATCTCGCGAACGGATTGTCTAACTCGAGAAATTCCTGTTGCATCTGAAAGTAGAAACTCGCCCCATTACAATGGTCTGTGTACTGTTCCCCTAGGCCATTCCAGTTATTGGTTTCGAGTACTAGAATTGCGAAAATTTTGATGGTTTATGAAACATTCCTTGACTTCAAACTCCTATATCTCGCGAACGGATTTAGGAAATCGAGAAATTCCTGTTCCATTTGAAAGCAGAAACTCGCCCGATTACAACGGTATGCGTATTTTTGCCCTTGGCCATAGTAGTTATTGGTTTCGAATATGAGACTTGCGAAAATTTTGATGGTTTCTCAACCATTCCTTAACTTCAAACTCCCATATTTCGAGAAACGGACTGACGAACTCGAGAAATTCCTGTTGCATCTGTAAGCAGAAACACGCCCAATTACAACGGTATGTGTATTTTTCCCCTAGGCCATTGTAGTTATTGGTTTCGAGTATCAGACTTGCGAAAATTTTGATGGTTTCTCAACCATTCCTTAATTTCAAACACCTATATTTCGCGAACGGATTGACGAACTCGAGAAATACCTGTTGCATCTGAAAGCAGAAACTCCCCCGATTACTACGGTATGTGTACTTTTGCCCTAGGCCATTCTAGTTATTCGCTTCAAGCAACAGAATTGCGAGAATTTGTATGGTTCCTCAAACATTTCTTAAATCCAAACTCCCATATCTCGCGAGCGGATTAATTAATCGGAGAAATTCCTGTTGCATCTGAATGCAGAAACTCCCCCGATTACAACGGTATGTGTACTTTTGCCCTAGGCCATTCTAGTTATTCGTTTCAAGCATCAGAATTGCGAGAATTTGTATGGTTCCTCAAACATTTCTTAAATCCAAACTTCCATATCTCGCGAGCGGATTAATGAATCGGAAAAATTCCTGTTGCATCTGAAAGTAGAAACTCGCGCGATTACAACGGTTTGTGTATTTTTCCCCTAGGCCATTCCAGTTATTGGTTTCGAGTATCAGACTTGCGAAGATTTTGATGGCTTCAAAAACATTCCTTCACTTCAAACTCCCATATCTCGCGAACGGATTGAGGAAATCGAGAAATTCCTGTTGCATCTGAAAGTAGAAATTCGCCCGATTACAACGGTATGTGTATTTTTCCCCTAGGCCATTGTAGTTATTGGTTTCGGGTATCAGACTTGCGAAAATTTTGATGGTTTCTCAACCATTCCTTAATTTCAAACTCCCATATCTAGCGAACGGAATTGACGAATCCGTAAAATTCCTGTTGCATCGGAAAGTAGAAACTCTCCCGATTACAACGGTATGTGTATTTTTCCCCTAGGGCATTGTAGTTATTGGTTTCGAGTATCAGACTTGCGAAAATTTTGATGGTTTCTCAGCCATTCCTTCACTACAAACTCCTATATCTCGCGAACGGATTGAGGACATCGAGAAATGCCTGTTCCATCTGAAAGCAGAAACTCGCCAGATTACAACGGTGTGTGTATTTTTGCCCTAGGCCATAGTAGTTATTGGTTTCGAGTATCAGACTTGCGAAAATTGTGATGGTTTCTCAAACATTCCTTCACTTCAAACTCCTATATCTCGCGAACGGATTGAGGAAATCGAGAAATTCCTGTTCCATCTGAAAGGAGAAACTCGCCCGATTACAACGGTATGTGTATTTTTCCCCTAGGCCATTGTAGTTATTGGTTTCGGGTTTCAGACTTGCGAAAATTTTGATGGTTTCTCAACCATTCCTTAATTTCAAACTCCCATATCTAGCGAACGGAATTGACGAATCCGTAAAATTCCTGTTGCATCGGAAAGTAGAAACTCTCCCGATTACAACGGTATGTGTATTTTTCCCCTAGGGCATTGTAGTTATTGGTTTCGAGTATCAGACTTGCGAAAATTTTGATGGTTTCTCAGCCATTCCTTCACTACAAACTCCTATATCTCGCGAACGGATTGAGGACATCGAGAAATGCCTGTTCCATCTGAAAGCAGAAACTCGCCCGATTACAACGGTGTGTGTATTTTTGCCCTAGGCCATAGTAGTTATTGGTTTCGAGTATCAGACTTGCGAAAATTGTGATGGTTTCTCAAACATTCCTTCACTTCAAACTCCTATATCTCGCGAACGGATTGAGGAAATCGAGAAATTCCTGTTCCATCTGAAAGGAGAAACTCGCCCGATTACAACGGTATGTGTATTTTTCCCCTAGGCCATTGTAGTTATTGGTTTCGGGTTTCAGACTTGCGAAAATTTTGATGGTTTCTCAACCATTCCTTAATTTCAAACTCCCATATCTAGCGAACGGAATTGACGAATCCGTAAAATTCCTGTTGCATCGGAAAGTAGAAACTCTCCCGATTACAACGGTATGTGTATTTTTCCCCTAGGGCATTGTAGTTATTGGTTTCGAGTATCAGACTTGCGAAAATTTTGATGGTTTCTCAGCCATTCCTTCACTTCAAACTCCTATATCTCGCGAACGGATTGAGGACATCGAGAAATGCCTGTTCCATCTGAAAGCAGAAACTCGCCCGATTACAACGGTGTGTGTATTTTTGCCCTAGGCCATAGTAGTTATTGGTTTCGAGTATCAGACTTGCGAAAATTGTGATGGTTTCTCAAACATTCCTTCACTTCAAACTCCTATATCTCGCGAACGGATTGAGGAAATCGAGAAATTCCTGTTCCATCTGAAAGGAGAAACTCGCCCGATTACAACGGTATGTGTATTTTTGCCCTAGGCAATTGTAGTTATTGGTTTCGAGTATCAGACTTGCGAAAATTTTGATGGTTTCTCAACCATTCCTTCACTTCAAACTCCTATATCTCGCGAACAGATTGAGGAAATCGAGAAATTCCTGTTCCATCTGAAAGCAGAAACTCGCCCGATTACAACGGTATGCGTATTTTTGCCCTTGGCCATAGTAGTTATTGGTTTCGTGTATGAGACTTGCGAAAATTTTCATGGTTTCTCAGCCATTCATTAACTTCAAACTCCCATATCTCGCGAACGGATTGACGAATTCGAAAAATTTCTGTTGCATCTGAAAGTAGAATATCTCCCGATTACAACGGTATTTGTATTTCTCCCCTAGGCCATTGTAGTTACTGGTTTCGGGTATCAGACTTGCGAAAACTTTGATGGTTTCTCAACCATTCCTTAACTTCAAACTCCCATATCTCGCGAACGGATTGTCTAACTCGAGAGATTCCTGTTGCATCTGAAAGTAGAAACTCGCCCCATTACGATGGTCTGTGTACTTTTCCCGTAGGCCATTCCAGTTATTGGTTTCGAGTACCAGACTTGCGAAAATTTTGATGGCTTCTCAAACATTCCTTCACTTCAAACTCCTATATCTCGCGAACGGATTGACTAACTCGAGGAATTCCTGTTGCATCTGAAAGTAGAAACTCGCCCCATTACAATGGTCTGTGTTCTTTCCCCCTAGGCCATTCCAGTTATTGGTTTCGAGTATCAGACTTGCGAAAATTTTGATGGTTTCTCAACCATCCCTTAAATTGAAACTCCTATATCTCGCGAACGAATTGAGGAAATCGAGAAATTCCTGTTGCATCTGAAAGTAGAAACTCCCCCGATTACAACGGTATGTGTATTTTTCCCCTAGGCCATTGTAGTTATTGGTTTCGGGTATCAGACATGCGAAAATTTTGATGGTCTCTCAACCATTCCCTAACTTCAAACTACCATATCTCGCGAACGGATTGACTAACTCGAGAGATTCCTGTTGCATCTGAAAGTAGAAGCTCGCCCCATTACGATGGTCTGTGTATTTTTCCCCTAGGCCATTCCAGTTATTGGTTTCGAGGATCAGACTTGCGAAAATTTTGATGGTTTATCAACCATTCCTTAACATCAAACTCCCATATTTCGCGAACGGATTGTCTAACTCGAGAAATTCCTGTTGCATCTGAAAGTAGAAACTCGCCCGATTACAACGGTATGCGTATTTTTGCCCTTGGCGATAGTAGTTATTGGTTTCGAGTATGAGACTTGCGAAAATTTTGATGGTTTCTCAACCATCCCTTAACTTCAAAATCCCATATCTCGCGAACGGATTTGACGAATCCGTAAAGTTCCTGTTGCATCGGAAAGTAGAAGCTTGCCCGATTACAACGGTATGTGTATTTCTCCCCTAGGCCATTGTAGTTACTGGTTTCGAGTATCAGACTTGCGAAGATTTTGATGGTTTCTCAACCATTCCTTAACTTCAAACTCCCAGAGGGAGAAACCGAGAAACGGAGAAACGGAGAAACGGAGAAACGGAGAAACGGAGAAACGGAGAAACGGAGAAACGGAGAAACGGAGAAAGAAACGGGAAACGAAGGAACAAACGGAGAAACGAAGAAAGAAATGGAGAAACGATGAAAGAAACGGAGAAACGAAGAAAGAAACGGAGAAACGATGAAAGAAACGGAGAAACAAAGAAAGAAACGAAGAAACGAAGAAAGAAACGGAGAAACGAACAAAGAAACAGAGAATCGGAGAAATAAATGGAGAAGCGAACAAAAAACGGTGAAACGGAGAAACGGAGAAACGGAAAAACCGAGAGACGGAGAAACGGAGATACGGAAAAACGGAGAAACGGAGAAACCGAGAAACGGAGAAACGTTTCTCCATTTATTTCTCCGATTCTCCGTTTCTTTCTTCGTTTCTCCGTTTCTTTCTTCGTTTCTCCGTTTCTTTCATCGTTTCTTCGCTTCTCCGTTTCTTTCTTCCTTTCTACGTTTATATCTTCGTTTCTCCATTTATTTCTCTGTTTCTTTCTTCGTTTCTCCGTTTCATTCTTAGTTTCTACGTTTCTTTCTTCGTTTCTCCGTTTCTTTGTTCGTTTCTCCGTTTTTTTCTCTGTTTCTCCGTTTCTTTCTTCATTTCTCCGTTTCACTCTTCGTTTCTGCGATTCTTTGTTCGATTCTCGGTTTTTTTTGTTCGTTTCTCCGTTTCTTTGTTCGTTTCTCCGTTTCTTTGTTCGTTTCTCCGTTTCTTTCTTCGTTTCTCCGTTTCTTTGTTCGTTTCTCCGTTTCTTTGTTCGTTTCTCCGTTTATTTCTTCGTTTCTCCATTTATTTCTCCGCTTCTCCATTTATTTCTCAGATTCTCCGTTTCTTTCTTCGTTTCTCCGTTTCTTTCTTCGTTTCTCTGTTTCTTTCTTCGTTTCTCCGTTTCTTTCTTCGTTTCTCCGTTTCTTTCTTCGTTTCTCTGTTTCATTCATCGTTTCTCCGTATCTTTCTTCGTTTCTCCGTTTCTTTCTTCGTTTCTCCGTTTCTTTCTTCGTTTCTCCGTTTCTTTCATCGTTTCTTCGCTTCTCCGTTTCTTTCTTCCTTTCTACGTTTATATCTTCGTTTCTCCATTTATTTCTCCGTTTCTTTCTTCGTTTCTCCGTTTCATTCTTAGTTTCTCCGTTTCTTTCTTCGTTTCTCCGTTTCTTTCTTCGTTTCTCCGTTTCTTTCTCTGTTTCTCCGTTTCTTTCTTCATTTCTCCGTTTCCTTCTTCGTTTCTCCGTTTCTTTGTTCGTTTTTCCGTTTCTTTCCCCGTTTCTCGGTTTATTTCTTCGTTTCTCCATTTATTTCTCCGATTCTCCGTTTCTTTCTTCGTTTCTCCATTTCTTTCTTCGTTTCTCCGTTTCTTTGTTCGTTTCTCCGTTTATTTCTTCGTTTCTCCATTTATTTCTCCGCTTCTCCATTTATTTCTCCGATTCTCCGTTTCTTTCTTCGTTTTTCCGTTTCTTTCTTCGTTTCTCCGTTTATTTCTTCGTTTCTCCATTTATTTCTTCGTTTCTCTGTTTCATTCTTCGTTTCTCCGTATCTTTCTTCGTTTCTCCGTTTCTTTCTTCGTTTCTCCGTTTCTTTCTTCGTTTCTCCATTTATTTCTCCGTTTCTTTCTTCGTTTCTCCCTTTCTTTGTTCGTTTCTCCGTTTCTTTCTTCGTATCTCCGTTTCTTTCTTCGTTTCTCCGTTTCTTTCTCCGTTTCTCGGTTTATTTCTTCGTTTCTCCGTTTCTTTCTTCGTTTCTTCGTTTCTTTCTTCGTTTCTCCGTTTCTTTCATCGTTTCTCCGTTTCTTCCTTCGTTTCGTCGTTTCTCCGTTTCGATTAAATGTTTATAATATTTATAATTTCTATTATAAGTCATTTGATCTATAGATAAATTAGACACTAATACTCTAAATAAATATGTAATATATTTTTTAATCTCTTTAGCCTCCAGAAGAATTTTATTTATACTATTTACTATATATAATAATTTACACAGAATCGGAAATAAATCTAATTATTTATTTATAATAATTTTTTTTTTCACTTATCTTAAAAATTGGGATATACTCTTTAAATGTTCGATTCATTTCTTTAATTTATTCATTAAATTGAATCAATCTATTCTTTATAATAACTTTAATAAAATTAATCCCTATAATTATTATAGTACTCATATTAAAATTTAATAATGAAATTTATTTTATTTGCCTAATTAATGTAATTATTGCCCCTATCATTTGCTTAAACAAAAAAATCAGTCATAATAATTATAGGATATTCATCTGTTATACAAACATCTATTATAGTTATTTTATTAATAATTAACAAAAATACATTTTTAACATATTTCATTTTATATTCAATAATTTCTTTAATTTTAATTTTTATATTTAAAATAATAAAGATTAACTCTTCTTCCTTATTTAATATATTAACCTCTAATAAAAGAAAAATTATTTTATACTCAATAATTATTATGTACACAAATTTCCCACCTATAGCACTCTTTATACTGAAATAAATCGTCCTAGAAACATTAATAAATTCAAGAATAAAATTTACCGTGGAAGGTTTAATTTTACATTTATTCGAAAGGTGAAACATACAAAAGTTTGTACAAAAGTATTTATTTATTTTATCGCACGATAGGGAATATCATACAAATGGAAATACTTATCTCTAATGTCGGTAAATTGTACTTATCGCGCCATCTATTTGTGGAAATTAGAACAATTCCTCGACAAACTTGAGCGTTTCTCCACCAGGTGTTTTCACCCCTTAAGTGTAGTTTAACCCTTTCTCCAGTAGATGGCAACCCATGTAATTACCACGTTACAGGGATTTGTAATTGCGGGTTCAGAATATATTTGCATACATACAAACTGTAATTCCGATATGTAGAGAAATATTCGTTTATTTTATCCCACGGCTTATTCGATCGTATTTGTTCGATCTAACCAAATATTTCAAGAAATTGATGGCTTTTTATACCGAAACATTGTCAAAAATTGTTTAATCTACGGTCCAACGATGGTTGTTAAAAATTATGATAAATAAATGTCAAGATATTGCGAAGTCTGCGAAGGCGAACGGTTTCAGTGAATGTTTGTTCATTTCAGCGATTGTTATTAACATTTACGCATGTTCCCTATATTGGTCGAACAATGTGCACCTTATTTATGTATTGCAATTAATTAAGAAACTTATCGAAATTGATTTTGATCGAGACTCCACGTTAAAACTTGTTTCGTAAAGTTTTAAAGCATGGAAAGTAACAATTGTTCATTAGACACATTAATTTAACATTTGTTTAATTCTTATAATTTACACAATACGCGTAGAAGTGGTATTTTTTACACAAAAGTGCCAAAATTCAATTAATCGCTTTTTTAGATAGAAAAATCACCGCGGTAAATACTTGTGAATCGATAATCGATACGTGTAGCCTTGAGAATGTCAGTTGGATCTCAAGGAAAAATTCCTTCGCGAACAAGGAATATTTCAACGAAATGATATTTTAAGCCACTATTTATACTAGGACATT
Organism: Ptiloglossa arizonensis; assembly: GCF_051014685.1. Classification (NCBI taxonomy): domain Eukaryota; kingdom Metazoa; phylum Arthropoda; class Insecta; order Hymenoptera; family Colletidae; genus Ptiloglossa; species Ptiloglossa arizonensis. The sequence goes on from NW_027478389.1 coordinate 2,028,968, forward strand.
GTTAATAATTGTCGAATGTATGATCCTACGACGGTTGTTAATAATTATGGTAAACAAACATCAAGATATTGGCAAATCTTCCAGGGCGAATGGTTTCGGTGAATGTTTGTTTATTTCAGCGATTGTTATTAACATTTACGCATGTTCCCTTTATTGATCGAACAATATGCATCTTATTTATGCATTAAAAATGATTGATTCGCCTCTAGCAATTGATTTTGATCGATCTTCAAAGTAAAGAGATGTTTCTTAAAGTTTTAAAACATGGAAAGTAATAATTGTCTATGAGCTATATCAATTTAACATTTGATTAATACATGAAGAATCGAAATTTTTGGTAAAATAAGTGAATAAAAAATAATTATTATAAATAAATAATTAGATTTATTTCCGATGCTCTGTAAATTATTATATACAGTAAATAGTATGAATAAAATTCTTCTGGAGGCTAAAGAGATTAAAAAATATATGAAATATGTATTTAGAGTATTAGTGTATAATTTAACTATAGCTCAAATGATTTCTAATAGAAATTATAACTATTATAATCAATTAATCGAAACGGAGAAACGGAGAAACGGTGAAACGGTGAAACGGAGAAACGAAGAAACGAAGGAAGAAACGGAGAAACGAAGAAAGGAACGGAGAAACGAAGAAAGAGACGGAGAAACGAAGAAAGAAACGGAGAAACGAAGAAATAAATGGAGAAACGAAGAAATAAACGGAGAAACGAAGAAAGAAACGGAGAAACGAAGAAAGAAACGGAGAAACGGAGAAATAAATGGAGAAACGAAGAAACAAACGGAGAAACGAAGAAAGAAACGGAGAAACGAAGAAAGAAACGAAGAAACGAAAAAAGAAACGGAGAAACGAAGAAAGAAACGGAGAAACGAAGAAAGAAACGGAGAAACGAACAAAGAAACGAAGAAACGAAAAAAGAAACGGAGAAACGAAGAAAGGAACGGAGAAACGAAGAAAGAAACGGAGAAACGAAGAAAGAAACGGAGAAACGAAGAAATAAATGGAGAAACGAAGAAATAAACGGAGAAACGAAGAAAGAAACGGAGAAACGAAGAAAGAAACGGAGAAACGGAGAAATAAATGGAGAAACGAAGAAACAAACGGAGAAACGAAGAAAGAAACGGAGAAACGAAGAAAGAAACGAAGAAACGAAAAAAGAAACGGAGAAACGAAGAAAGAAACGGAGAAACGAAGAAAGAAACGGAGAAACGAACAAAGAAACGAAGAATCGAACAAAGAAACGGAGAAACGAACAAAGAAACGGAGAAACGAACAAAGAAACGGAGAAACGAAGAAAGAAACGGCGAAACGGAGAAGTGCATGGGGAAACGAACAAAGAAATGGAGAAACGAACAAAGAAACGGAGAAACGAACAAAGAAACGGAGACACGGAGAAATAAATGGAAAAACGAAGAAATAAACGGAGAAACGAAGAAAGGAGTGGAGAAACGAACAAAGAAACGGAGAAACGAGAAAAGAAACGGTGAAACGGAGAAATAAATGGAGAAACGAAGAAACAATCAGAGAAACGAACAAAGAAACGGACAAACGAAGAAAGAAACGGAGAAACGGAGAACGAAACAGAGAAACGAACAAAGAAACGGAGAAACGAAGAAAAAAACGGAGAAACGAACAAAGAAACGGAGAAACGGAGAAATAAATGGAGAAACGAAGAAATAAACGGAGAAACGAAGAAAGGATCGGAGAAACGAACAAAGAAACGGAGAAACGATGAAAGAAACGGAGAAACGAAGAAAGAAACGAAGAATCGAACAAAGAAACGGAGAAACGAGCAAAGAAACGGAGAAACGAACAAAGAAACGGAGAAACGAAGAAAGAAACGGCGAAACGGAGAAATAAATGGAAAAACGAAGAAATAAACGGAGAAACGAAGAAAGGAGTGGAGAAACGAACAAAGAAACGGAGAAACGAGAAAAGAAACGGTGAAACGGAGAAATAAATGGAGAAACGAAGAAACAATCAGAGAAACGAACAAAGAAACGGACAAACGAAGAAAGAAACGGAGAAACGGAGAACGAAACAGAGAAACGAACAAAGAAACGGAGAAACGAACAAAGAAACGGAGAAACGAACAAAGAAACGGAGAAACGGAGAAATAAATGGAGAAACGAAGAAATAAACGGAGAAACGAAGAAAGGAACGGAGAAACGAACAAAGTAACGGAGAAACGACGAAAGAAACGGAGAAACGAAGAAAGAAACGAAGAAACGAAGAAAGAAACGGAGAAATCGAGAACCGGAGAAACGAAGAAAGAAACGGAGAAATGGATCAGTTCCTATTTCTTTAAATTTAATTGGGGAGGTATTTCTATTAATTAATTTAATTATTTGGTTGAAAATGTTAGTTATTTTATTTTTTTTTATGTTTTTTAAATTTGTTATATTCAATATATATATATTGAATATATATATATGTTTATTTATATTTTTCATGGGAAAGGTAATTATTTTTACAAGTATATAAATAGCTATTCAGTATTTAATTATATAATAGTTTTAATACATTGAATCCCTTTAAATTTTTTATTTTTAAATATAGTATTGTTTTATAATTAAGTTTAAATAGTTTATTAAAATTATTGATTTCTGGAATCAAAGGTATAAATTTGATTTTAACCTTATAATTTTTTTTTATATAGTCTTATTTTAATATTTATTAATAGGGTGAGTTTTATATTTCTAAGTTTATATTTTTTTTTAACCAAAATTGATTTCATTATGGAGTGATTTTAATAAATTTAAATAGGATAATGTTAAATTTTTTAATTTATTTAGATTTTATGAGTTTAATATATTTAGGAGTAGTTTTATTAATTTCATCGATGATTGTAATTTGTAGGGTTGGATATATAGAGGGTGATATATATATATATATATATATATATATATATATATATATATATATATATATATATAATATAATATGTATAATATGTATATATATATATATATATAATAATACCATTATATATATATACATATATATATATAATATGTATTGATCAGTATAAATATATGTTATTATTATTTATTATATCTATATGTATTATAATTATAAGGCCTAGAATTTTAAGTATTTTAGTTGGATGGGATGGTTTAGGATTAATTTCATTTTGTTTGGTAACTTATTGGTTTTATGTAATCGAGTAGGTGATGTGTGTTTATTAATTTTAATTGTTTTGGCTTCAGTTAGGGGTTCTTGGGGATATATATTGATTGATAGAATAGGAGGCTGTATGATTTTGATATTATTAATTTGTGGAATAACTAAAGAGCTCAAATACCGTTTTCTTCTTGATTACCTGCTGCGATAACTGCTCCTACCCCTGTTCCTTCTTTAGTTCATTCTTCAACTTTAGTTACTGCAGGAGTTTATTTATTAATTCGATATAGAAATATAATTATAATGTATAGTATAAATTTCTTATTAACATTAATTTCTAGTTTAACCATATTAATGGCGGGTTTAATAGCAAATTTTGAGTATGATTAAAAAAAAAATTATTGCTTTTTCTACTTTGAGTCAATTAGGGTTTATTCTAATAATTTTGAGATTAGCGTACCGAGATTTGGCTTTTTTTCATTTAATTGTGCATGCTTTATTTAAATCTAATATATTTATATGTGCAGGGGATTTTATCCATAGAATAATAGGAAATCAAGATATGCGGAAATATGGCGGTTTAGTTAAAATTTTTCCTATAAAGAGGATAATTATGATTTTGTGTTTATTGAATTTGGTAGGGTTTCCTTTTTCGTCTGGATTTTATTCTAAAGATATATTTTTAGAATATTTTTGTATGGAAAAATATAATTTAATTATAATCTCTATTTAATTTAAATATATCTCTACCTTTTTGACTATTTCTTATACAATTCGTTTGATTAGTTGGGTTTTATTTAATAAAGAATTAAATTTTAGACCTTTAGTAAATTTGGGGAAAAATAGTTATATGGTAAGGTCTATAGTTATAATATTACTATTTATATTTTTTTATGGATGAATATTTATAAATATATTTATGTGAATGTATGTTACTCCTGTGGGGGGGATTGATATGTATATAGTGTTAAAATTATATCTAGTTGGTTATTTATTAAGAGGAATTTTTAATAATTCATGGTTTAAATATTTATTGATTAATAAGATTAAGAAAATTAATTGAAGGGGTAAAATTTAATATTATTAATATATAATAATAGAGTGGTATATTTTATTTTTGATAGGGATGTTTTTATTAAATTTGTATTATTTAAATAGCTTAAACAGTATAATATTGAAAATATTAGGATAATGCATATTTTGTATTTTTAGACAGAAATAGAATAAAAGAATTTCTAATTCTTTTAAAATGATTAAAATCATTTTATATCTAAATTATGAAAATATAGGTATAATTTTATTATTGATTTTTAATAGCAAATTAAGTTTTATAATTTAACTAATACCGAAGTTTATATGGTTTATAAAAATATTATATTTTCAGTATAAAGATAAATCAATGATTTTATTATACTATATATATTAATAAATATCTCTCCAAATTGGTGTATAGAATATATATATATATTTATTAAATCAAGCTATTAATTGAAAATTAATTATATTTTATTATACTATATATATATATATGATTTATTAAATCAAGCTATTAATTCGAAATTAATTATATTGTATTATACTACAATATATAGTACAATATTCAATTAATTGGAGATTTAATTCAATGAAATTATTAACAATAATTTACCTCTATTTTGGTTTCAATTAAAGTGTCATTTTAGAAATTTTACGTATCATTCTAGTCAGAGGGTCAATAGTAGAATTCAGATGATAGAAATAAAAGAATAAAAAGTGGTTATTTCATAATATTTATTAAGAGTAGTGATTATAGGAACAATTAATATAATTTCGATATCGAAAATTAAAAAGATTAAAGCAATTAAATAAAAATTAATGGAAAATGGTAGGCGATTTTCTGATAGTGGGTCAAATCCACATTCGAAAGGAGAAATTTTTTCTCGATTTTTAAAATTGGTTAATGAAAATAAGTGGTTTGCAATAAAAATAATTATGGGAATAATTAGAATAATTATTATTTTAATGGAAATATGAATCATTTTAAATATATTTAAACAATAAAAATTTAATTATAAGTTAAATATAATTATTTATTATATTTATTTTATATTAATATATTCATCAGTAAATTATTATATATAGAAATAATCATACAACATCTACAAAATGTCAGCATCAGATAGCAGCTGTAAAATTAAAATGACGAATTGAAGAAAAGTGATTATTATTTATTCGAATTATAATAATTAATAATATAAAGCCCCCAATTAAAACATTTAATCCATGGAATCCTGTTGGTATGTAAAAAAATTGATCCAAAAATCCCATCATTTATAGAAAAAGAAGATTGTTTATATTCATTAAATTGAAGACTTATAAAAATTATACTTAATAATCATGTGTATAAAAGATAAATTTTTCTATAAATTTTATTTTCTAACAAAAGAAAATTATGCCTTAAGGTTAATGAAAATCCGGAGGAAAATAAAATGATAGAATTTAATAATGGGATATCAAATGGATTTAGTATTTTAATTGATATAGGGGGTCAATTTATACCTAGTTCAATGCTTGGGGAAATTGAGTTATGAATATATGTCCAAAAAAAAGAAATAAAGAAAACTAGTTCAGAAATAATAAATAATAATATACTTATTTTTAATATAGAATGAATTGATTGAGAGTGAAATCCTTGAAATGTTCTTTCTCGAATGGTATCACGTCATCATAATGATAAGCAAGTAATTAATATAAATGGATTTGTTACTAATAGGGTAAAAGGATTTGAATTTGTGAATAAAATTAATCTTGTAATTAAATTTATAATATTTATAGAAGTAATTAAAGGTCATGGTCTTGGGTTAACTATGTGGTAAGGATGCGTAAATATTTTCATAATTTGATTCATTAAAATATAGGGTTAATAAAATAATAAATACGTATATTTGAATTAAGGAGACTGAAATTTCTAAAATAAATAATATGTTTTGAATTAAAATTGTAAAAGGTATCCAAATTAGAAATTTTCTAACAGTTGAGCCTCATAAAGATAGTAGAAGATGCCCTGCTAGTATATTAGCTGTTAATCGAATAGTTAATGTTCAGGGTCGAATAATGTTTCTACTTGTTTCAATTAATACTATAAAATTTATTAATATAAAGGGGGTATTTATTGGTACTAGATGAATAAATATTTTTTTAGCATTGATAGTCCACCGAAAAATTATAAATCTAATTCATATAAATAATGATATAGATAAATTAATTGATACATGTCTTGAAGGGATAAAAATGTATGGGAATAATTCTAAAAAATTAAAAAATACGATTATAAATATAAGTCTGTTAAAGATTAGTAAATTTTTGGTAAAGTTTTTTTTTGTCAAGATTTTAAATTCTGAGTGTAAAAATTTTAAAAATAAGTTACAAAATGTTTGATATCGTGAATTTAGAACACAAAATTTTATTGGGATAAAAATGAATGGCAGTGCAAGTCTAAATCAATTTAATGATATATTATTTCTTGTCGATGGGTCAAAAACAGAAAATAAGTTTGACACCATTTATCATATATTTGTTCAATTATTCAGGTAAAATTTTTTTATTGTCAATAATTTTATTTTATTAATATTGATAAAATAAATATTTGATTTCTCCTTCTTCTTCTTCGTCTTCTTCTTCTTCGTCTTCTTCTTCGTCTTCTTCTCCTTCTTCTCCTCCTCCTCCTTCTTCTCCTCCTCCTCCTTCTTCTCCTTCTTCTTCTTCTTCTCCTTCTTCTTCTTCTCCTTCTTCTTCTTCTCCTTCTTCTTCTTCTCCTTCTCCTTCTTCTTCTTCTCCTTCTTCTTCTTCTCCTTCTTCTCCTTCTTCTTCTTCTCCTTCTTCTTCTTCTCCTTCTTCTTCTTCTCCTTCTCCTTCTTCTTCTTCTCCTTCTTCTCCTTCTTCTCCTTCTTCTCCTTCTTCTTCTTCTTCTTCTTCTCCTTCTTCTCCTTCTTCTTCTCCTTCTTCTCCTTCTTCTTCTCCTTCTCCTTCTCCTTCTTCTTAATGCTATTAAGATAGAATGAAAAGTTTGTAGACGAATTATTGTTACAATTTCTGATAACTGGACACGTGATAATATTGAAGGACATCCATTCAGCGTTATACCAGAACGAGGCTATTAAAATTATATTTACTATTCTATATTAGAAATTATACTATTTTATATTAGAAATTATAATTATCAGGTGCAAGACACGCAAGAAGTGTCTGCCGATAAGAAGGCTCATCTTGAAGCACATGAAATGATGAAAGCAGTTGTCAACAACAACGATGAAGTAATCAAAATAGAGGGGAGAGTAGTTAATAGCGATGCCAATAAAGAGATAAAAATAGCAACAAACAATGCATTTTTGAAAGAACTGAATTCGGAAGATAAGGAAACCACAGGAACGAAAAATACAGTACCGATACAAATGAAGAGAGAGAAAATTCAGACGATGGAATCAAATTTGAAGGCGACTCAGCTTGAAAATGCAGAAGGAAAATTTATGGATAGTGAAAAGAAAAATTGTGAAAAGGGCTCGGAAACAATGGTAAAAGTATTATAAATAACAATTGACATACATTTATTACTATTTTTCGAATTTTTATTTCCTTTAAATATTCCACTTTGTTTTTAATTATGTTCTATAACGTATACACCCATTAGTTTGTAAAATTATCAGTTTTTAACTACAAAATCCAAATGTTATAAAAAATATAGAAAATAGTGGTACTTTCTTTTGAGTACGTTAGAAATAAACGGTAAATAAAAATTTGTATAATTCTCGAATATTGTTCACACTTTAGTAAAAAGAAAATATTCAAATGTCTCTATCAGCAATTAATATAATATTTAAAAATTTTTAAATTCGTATTATTTAACAGGAGTCCCAAGCAATATTGTCTCCGAAGGATTCTGCCATAATTAAAGGTAACTGTTTTTCACATTCCCGATTATTCAAATTCATTGATATATGAACAATAATTTCATTTATTGGTATTTTGAGAAAAGATTCAAGTTTGTTAATATTTCACGTACAATTGGACAAATATTTTTAATTTGTATTAATTTTATCGCTGTTTTTTTGACGCAAATTAATGTTCAATAAGTATACTTTCAAAGCTAGACTATTCATTTTCTAACATTGAAACTAATTAATTAATTCTAATAAAAATTTAAATATTGGTAATTATTTGATATTAATGATAATGGATATTAAAATTACTTAAAAGTAATATAAATATTTATAAATTTTATGACCTAACAATTATACAATTTGACATTGCATAATTCATTTCGATCCCGATTTTCCACATTCTGTAATACTGAATGCAATAAAATGGTCAGTTTTTTCATCGATAGAATGTTGAAATTGTATATTTTGTATTTTCATTGGTAAATAGTTTTTGTTACGTCAATTTCTGTAACAATCCGTGACGAAAATTATAAAAACGATCCAATTAATTTTTTTTCGGCAATTGAAAGAAGACTCGATACAAAACTGTTTCACATCGATCATTCTGTTCTCAAGGTCACACGTTTCAGAGACTAACGATTTCTTTAGATCACTGTTGAATCATTTTATAATTGTACACTTTTAATTTATATAAAATCAAGGCACAAAGAAGCAATTTCAATCGGTATAGATTAAAATAAAATATACTCTTAAAATATTAACATCATAAACATTCAAGTAACTTTAACGAGCAAACGATTGAAAAATTCAACTTGATACTCACTCGAATGTAATTAAATTTTATAGTCTCATACCATTTTTACCACTGATTTGTATATATCTTTATTATTATAATTTTTATTACCCGGTCACAGAAGACTCAGCATCCACAACGATTTTAAAAGGAGACCAAGAAGAGATAAAAAGCAGAAAAATTGCAGGAAAAAGACACATTAATCGATATATCCCAAGAAATAATCTCACCCATTAGCATTCTTCCTTCGAATTCAGTTTATTCCACTCTTATCAGATACACTCCTCTTACTTCTTTCCATTACATCGTTTATAATAGTCCATAATATGTTTCCAAAGACAGTTTTCATGTTTCTTTATACCTTCTTTAAAATACCAAACCTTGTATTCTAAAGGATAATAAATAATACAAAATTATGAAATACATTACCTCGTCATTTTATTTAACCCATTTGCATCAACGGGGCATGCCCATAGGGGCAATAATTACATTAATTAGGCAAACAAAATAAATTTCATTATTAAATTTTAATATGAGCTGTATAATAATTATAGGGATTAATTTAATTAAAGTTGTTATAAAGAATAGATTAATTCAATTTAATGAATAAATTAAAGAAATGAATCGAACATTTAAAGAGTACATCCCAATTTTTAAAATAAGTGAATAAAAAATAATTATTATAAATAAATAATTAGATTTATTTCCGATTCTGTGTAAATTATTATACACAGTAAATAGTATAAATAAAATTCTTCTGGAGGCTAAAGAGAATAAAAAATATATTAAATTTGTATTTAGAGTATTAGTGTATAATTTAACTATAGCTCAAATGATTTATAATAGAAATTATAACTATTATTATCATTTAATCGAAACGGAGAAACGGAGAAACGAAGAAACGAAGGAAGAAACGGAGAAACGAAGAAAGAAACGGAGAAACGAAGAAAGAAACGGAGAAACGAACAAAGACATGGAGAAACGAACAATGAAACGGAGAAACGAAGAAAGAAACGGAGAAACGAAGAAAGAAACGAAGAAACGAACAAAGAAACGGAAAACGAACAAAGAAACGGAGAAAGAAGAAAGAAGCGGCGAAACGGAGAAATAAATGGGGAAACGAACAAAGAAATGGAGAAACGAACACAGAAACGGAGAAACGAAGAAAGAAACGGAGAAACGGATAAGTAAATGGAAAAACGAAGAAATAAACGGAGAAACGAAGAAAGGAGCGGAGAAACGAACAAAGAAACGGAGAAACGAGCAAAGAAACGCAGAAACGGAGAAATAAATGGAGAAACGAAGAAACAAACAGAGAAACGAATAAAAAAACGGACAAACGAAGAAAAACGGAGAAACGGAGAAACGAACAATGAAACGGAGAAACGAACAAAGAAACGCAGAAGGGGAGAAATAAATGGAGAAACGAACAAAGAAACGGAGAAAGGGAGAAATAAATGGAGAAACGAAGAAATAAACGGAGAAATGAAGAAAGAAACGGAGAAACGAAGAAAGAAACGGAGAAACGAAGAAATAAATGGAGAAACGAAGAAATAAACGGAGAAACGAAGAAAGAAACGGAGAAACGAAGAAAGAAACGAAGAAACGAAGAAAGAAACGGAGAAACGATGAAACGAACAAAGAAACGGAGAAACGAACAAAGAAACGGAGATACGAACAAAGAAACGGAGAAATGAAGAAAGAATCGGCGAAACGGAGAAATAAATGGGGAAACGAAAAAAGAAATGGAGAAACGAAGAAAGAAACGGCGAAACGAACAAAGAAACGGAGAAACGATGAAAGAAACGGAGAAACGAAGAAAGATACGAAGAAACGAAGAGAGAAACGGAGAAACGAAGAAAGAAACGGAGAAACGAACAAAGAAACGGAAAAACGAACAAAGAAACAGAGAAAAGATGAAAGAAACGGAGAAACGAACAAAGAAACGCAGAAACGAAGAAAGAAACGGAGAAACGAAGAAAGAAACGGAGAAACGAAGAAAGAAACGAAGAAACGAGCAAAGAAACGGAGAAACGGAGAAATAAATGGAGAAACGAAGAAATAAACGGAGAAACGAACAAAGAAACGGACAAACGAAGAAAGAAACGGAGAAACGGAGAAAGAAAATGAGAAACGAAGAAAGAAACGGAGAAACGAACAAAGAAACGGAGAAACGAACAAAGAAACGGAGAAACGGAGAAATAAATAGGGAAACGAACAAAGAAACGGAGAAACGAACAAAGAAACGAAGAAACGAACAAAGAAACGGAGCAACGAACAAAGAAATAGAGAAACAAACAAAGAAACGGAGAAACGGCGAAATAAATGGAGAAACGAAGAAAGGAACGAAGAAACGTACAAAGAAACGGAGAAACGAAGAGAGAAACGGAGAAACGAAGAAAGAAACGGAGAAACGAAGAAAGAAACGGAGAAACGAACAAAGAAACGGAGAAACGATGAAAGAAACGGAGAAACGAACAAAGAAACGCAGAAACGAAGAAAGAAACGGAGAAACGAAGAAAGAAACGGAGAAACGAAGAAAGAAACGGAGAAACGAAGAAAGAAACGGAGAAACGGAGAAGTAAATGGAGAAAGGAAGAAATAAACGGAGAAACGAAGAAAGGAACTGAGAAACGAAGAAAAAAACGGAGAAACGAAGAAATAAATGGAGAAACGAAGAAAGAGACGGAGAAACGAAAAAAGAAACGCAGAAAGAAACTGGGAAACGAAGAAAGAAACGGAGAAACGGTGAAACGAACAAAGAAACGGAGAAACGATGAAACGAACAAAGAAACGGAGAAACGAACAAAGAAACGGAGATACGAACAAAGAAACGGATAAATGAAGAAAGAATCGGCGAAACGGAGAAATAAATGGGGAAACGAACAAAGAAATGGAGAAACGAACAAAGAAACGGAGATACGAAGAAAGAAACGGAGAAACGGAGAAACAAATTGAAAAACGAAGAAATAAACGGAGAAACGAAGAAAGGAGCAGAGAAACGAGCAAAGTAACGGGGAAATGGAGAAATAAATGGAGAAACGCAGAAAGAAACGGAGAAACGAAGAAAGAAACGAAGAAACGAAGAGAGAAACGGAGAAACAAAGAAAGAAACGGGGAAACGAAGAAAGAAACGGAGAAACGAACAAAGAAATGGAGAAACGAAGAAAGAAACGGAGAAACGAACAAAGAAGCGGACAAACGAAGAAAGGAACGAAGTAACGTACAAAGAAACGGAGAAACGAAGAAAGAAACGGCGAAACGAACAAAGAAACGGAGAAACGATGAAAGAAACGGAGAAACGAAGAAAGAAACGGGGAAACGAAGAAAGAAACGGAGAATCGAATAAAGAAATGGAGAAACGAACAAAGAAACGGAGAAACAAAGAAAGAAACGGAGAAACGGTGAAATAAATGGTGAAACGAAGAAATAAACGGAGAAACGAAGAAATGAACGGAGAAACGAAGAAAGAAACGGAGAAACGAACAAAGAAACGGAGAAACGGAGAAATAAATGGAGAAACGAAGAAATAAACGGAGAGACGAAGAAACAAACGGAGAAACGAAGAAAGAAACGGAGAAACGAAGTAAGAAACGGAGAAACGAAGAAAGGAACGAAGTAACGTACAAAGAAACGGAGAAACGAAGAAAGAAACGGCGAAACGAACAAAGAAACGGAGAAACGATGAAAGAAACGGAGAAACGAAGAAAGAAACGGGGAAACGAAGAAAGAAACGGAGAAACGAACAAAGAAACGGAGAAACGAACAAAGAAACGGAGAAACGGAGAAATAAATGGAGAAACGAAGAAATAAACGGAGAAACGAAGAAATAAACGGAGAAACGAAGAAAGAAACGGAGAAACGAAGTAAGAAACGGAGAAACGAAGAAAGGAACGAAGTAACGTACAAAGAAACGGAGAAACGAAGAAAGAAACGCCGAAACGAACAAAGAAACGGAGAAACGATGAAAGAAACGGAGAAACGAAGAAAGAAACGGGGAAACGAAGAAAGAAACGGAGAAACGAACAAAGAAATGGAGAAACGAACAAAGAAACGGAGAAACGAACAAAGAAGCGGACAAACGAAGAAAGGAACGAAGTAACGTACAAAGAAACGGAGAAACGAAGAAAGAAACGGCGAAACGAACAAAGAAACGGAGAAACGATGAAAGAAACGGAGAAACGAAGAAAGAAACGGGGAAACGAAGAAAGAAACGGAGAATCGAACAAAGAAATGGAGAAACGAACAAAGAAACGGAGAAACAAAGAAAGAAACGGAGAAACGGTGAAATAAATGGTGAAACGAAGAAATAAACGGAGAAACGAAGAAAGAAACGGCGAAACGAACAAAGAAACGGAGAAACGATGAAAGAAACGGAGAAACGAAGAAAGAAACGGGGAAACGAAGAAAGAAACGGAGAAACGAACAAAGAAACGGAGAAACGAACAAAGAAACGGAGAAACGGAGAAATAAATGGAGAAACGAAGAAATAAACGGAGAAACGAAGAAATAAACGGAGAAACGAAGAAAGAAACGGAGAAACGAAGTAAGAAACGGAGAAACGAAGAAAGGAACGAAGTAACGTACAAAGAAACGGAGAAACGAAGAAAGAAACGGCGAAACGAACAAAGAAACGGAGAAACGATGAAAGAAACGGAGAAACGAAGAAAGAAACGGGGAAACGAAGAAAGAAACGGAGAAACGAACAAAGAAATGGAGAAACGAACAAAGAAACGGAGAAACGAAGAAAGAAACGGAGAAACGGAGAAATAAATGGTGAAACGAAGAAATAAAGGGAGAAACGAAGAAATGAACGGAGAAACGAAGAAAGAAACGGAGAAATGGAGAAAGAAACGGAGAAACGAAGAAAGAAACGGAGAAACGAAGAAAGAAACGAAGAAACGAACAGAGAAACGGAGAAACGAAGAAAGAAACGGGGAAACGAAGAAAGAAACGGAGAAACGAACAAAGAAATGGAGAAACGAAGAAATAAACGGAGAAACGAAGAAACAAACGGAGAAACGAAGAAAGAAACGGAGAAACGAAGTAAGAAACGGAGAAACGAAGAAAGGAACGAAGTAACGTACAAAGAAACGGAGAAACGAAGAAAGAAACGGCGAAACGAACAAAGAAACGGAGAAACGATGAAAGAAACGGAGAAACGAAGAAAGAAACGGGGAAACGAAGAAAGAAACGGAGAAACGAACAAAGAAACGGAGAAACGAACAAAGAAACGGAGAAACGGAGAAATAATTGGAGAAACGAAGAAATAAACGCCGAAACGAACAAAGAAACGGGGAAACGAAGAAAGAAACGGAGAAACGAACAAAGAAATGGAGAAACGAAGAAAGAAACGGAGAAACGAACAAAGAAGCGGACAAACGAAGAAAGGAACGAAGTAACGTACAAAGAAACGGAGAAACGAAGAAAGAAACGGCGAAACGAACAAAGAAACGGAGAAACGATGAAAGAAACGGAGAAACGAAGAAAGAAACGGGGAAACGAAGAAAGAAACGGAGAATCGAACAAAGAAATGGAGAAACGAACAAAGAAACGGAGAAACAAAGAAAGAAACGGAGAAACGGTGAAATAAATGGTGAAACGAAGAAATAAACGGAGAAACGAAGAAATGAACGGAGAAACGATGAAAGAAACGGAGAAACGAACAAAGAAACGGAGAAACGGAGAAATAAATGGAGAAACGAAGAAATAAACGGAGAAACGAAGAAACAAACGGAGAAACGAAGAAAGAAACGGAGAAACGAAGTAAGAAACGGAGAAACGAAGAAAGGAACGAAGTAACGTACAAAGAAACGGAGAAACGAAGAAAGAAACGGCGAAACGAACAAAGAAACGGAGAAACGATGAAAGAAACGGAGAAACGAAGAAAGAAACGGGGAAACGAAGAAAGAAACGGAGAAACGAACAAAGAAACGGAGAAACGAACAAAGAAACGGAGAAACGGAGAAATAAATGGAGAAACGAAGAAATAAACGGAGAAACGAAGAAATAAACGGAGAAACGAAGAAAGAAACGGAGAAACGAAGTAAGAAACGGAGAAACGAAGAAAGGAACGAAGTAACGTACAAAGAAACGGAGAAACGAAGAAAGAAACGGCGAAACGAACAAAGAAACGGAGAAACGATGAAAGAAACGGAGAAACGAAGAAAGAAACGGGGAAACGAAGAAAGAAACGGAGAAACGAACAAAGAAATGGAGAAACGAACAAAGAAACGGAGAAACGAAGAAAGAAACGGAGAAACGGAGAAATAAATGGTGAAACGAAGAAATAAAGGGAGAAACGAAGAAATGAACGGAGAAACGAAGAAAGAAACGGAGAAATGGAGAAAGAAACGGAGAAACGAAGAAAGAAACGGAGAAACGAAGAAAGAAACGAAGAAACGAACAGAGAAACGGAGAAACGAAGAAAGAAACGGGGAAACGAAGAAAGAAACGGAGAAACGAACAAAGAAATGGAGAAACGAAGAAAGAAACGGAGAAACGAACAAAGAAACGGACAAACGAAGAAAGAAACGGAGAAACGGAGAATTAAACGGAGAAACGAACAATGAAACGGAGAAACGAACAAAGAAACGGAGAAACGAACAAAGAATCGGAGAAACGAAGAAAGAAACGGAGAAACGGAGAAATAAATGGAGAAGCGAAGAAATAAACGGAGAAACGAAGAAATAAACGGAGAAACGAAGAAAGAAACGGAGGAACGAAGAAAGAAACGGAGCTACGAAGGAAGGAACGAAGAAACGTAGAAAGAAACGGAGAAACGAAGAAAGAAACGGCGAAACGAACAAAGAAACGGAGAAACGATGAAAGAAACGGAGAAACGAAGAAAGAAACGAAGAAACGAAGAGAGAAACGGAGAAACGAAGAAAGAAACGGAGAAACGAACAAAGAAACGGAGAAACGAACAAAGAAACGGAGAAACGATGGAAGAAACGGAGAAACGAACAAAGAAACGCAGAAACGAAGAAAGTAACGGAGAAACGAAGAAAGCATCGGAGAAACGAAGAAAGAAACGGAGAAACGAAGAAAGAAACGGAGAAACGGAGAAGTAAATGGAGAAAGGAAGAAATAAACGGAGAAACGAAGAAAGGAACGGAGAAACGAAGAAAAAAACGGAGAAACGAAGAAATAAATGGAGATACGAAGAAAGAAACGGAGAAACGAAGAAAGAAACGAAGAAACGAACAAAGAAACGGAGAAACGATGAAACGAACAAAGAAACGGAGAAACGAACAAAGAAACGGAGATACGAACAAAGAAACGGAGAAATGAAGAAAGAATCGGCGAAACGGAGAAATAAATGGGGAAACGAACAAAGAAATGGAGAAACGAATAAAGAAACGGAGATACGAAGAAAGAAACGGAGAAACGGAGAAACAAATGGAAAAACGAAGAAATAAACCGAGAAACGGAGAAAGAAACGGAGAAACGAAGAAATAAATGTAGAAACGAAGAAATAAATGGAAAAACGAAGAAATAAACGGAGAAACGAAGAAAGGAGCGGAGAAACGAACAATGAAACGGAGAAACGAACAAAGAAATAGAGAAACGAACAAAGAAACGGAGAATCGAACAAATAAACGGAGAATCGAAGAAAGAAACGGAGAAACGAAGAAATAAATGGAGAAACGAAGAAATAAATGGAAAAACGAAGAAATAAACGGAGAAACGAAGAGAGAAACGGAGAAACGAGCAAAGAAACGGAGAAACGGAGAAATAAACGGACAAACGAAGAAAGAAACGGAGAATCGAACAAAGAAATGGAGAAACGAACAAAGAAACGGAGAAACGAGCAAAGAAACGGAGAAACGGAGAAATAAGTGGAGAAACGAAGAAAGCAACGGAGAAACAAACAAAGAAACGGAGAAACGAACAATGAAACGGAGAAACGAACAAAGAAACGGAGAAACGGAGAAATAAATGGAGAAACGAACAAATAAACGGAGAATCGAAGAAAGAAACGGAGAAACGAAGAAATAAATGGAGAAACGAAGAAATAAATGGAAAAACGAAGAAATAAACGGAGAAACGAAGAAAGGAGCGGAGAAACGAACAATGAAACGGAGAAACGAACAAAGAAATAGAGAAACGAACAAAGAAACGGAGAATCGAACAAAGAAACGGAGAAACGAACAAAGAAACGGAGAAACGAACAAAGACACGAACAAAGAAACGGAGAAACGAACAAAGACACGAACAAAGAAACGGAGAAACGAACAAAGAAATAGAGACACGATCAAAGAAACGGAGAATCGAAGAAAGAAACGGAGAAACGAACAATGAAACGGAGAAACGAAGAAAGAAACGGAGAAACGAAGGAAGTAACGGGTAAACGAAGAAAGAAACGGCGAAACGGAGAAATAAATGGGGAAACGGAGAAATAAATGGAAAAGCGAAGAAATAAACGGAGAAACGAAGAAAGGAGCGGAGAAACGAACAGAGAAACGGAGAAACGAGCAAAGATACGGAGAAACGGAGAAATAAATGGAGAAACGAAGAAACTAACAGAGAAACGAACAAAGAAACGGACAAACGAAGAAAGAAACGGAGAATCGAACAAAGAAATGGATAAACGAACAAAGAAACGGAGAAACGAACAAAGAAACGGAGAAACGGAGAAATAAATGGAGAAACTAAGAAAGAAACGGAGAAACAAACAAAGAAACGGAGAAACGAACAATGAAACGGAGAAACGAACAAAGAAACGGAGAAACGGAGAAATAAATGGAGAAGCGAACAAATAAACGGAGAATCGAAGAAAGAAACGGAGAAACGAAGAAATAAATGGAGAAACGAAGAAATAAATGGAAAAACGAAAAAATAAACGGAGAAACGAAGAAAGGAGCGGAGAAACGAACAAAGAAACGGAGAAACGAACAAAGAAATAGAGAAACGAACAAAGAAACGGAGAATCGAACAAAGAAACGGAGAAACGAACAAAGAAAAGGAGAAACGAACAAAGACACGAACAAAGAAACGGAGAAACGAACAAAGAAATAGAGACACGATCAAAGAAACGGAGAATCGAACAAAGAAACGGAGAAACGAACAATGAAACGGAGAAACGAAGAAAGAAACGGAGAAACGAAGAAAGTAACGGGGAAACGAAGAAAGAAACGGCGGAACGGAGAAATAAATCGGGAAACGGAGAAATAAATGGAAAAGCGAAGAAATAAACGGAGAAACGAAGAAAGGAGCGGAGAAACGAACAGAGAAAGGGAGAAACGAGCAAAGAAACGGAGAAACTGAGAAATAAATGAAGAAACGAAGAAACAAACAGAGAAACGAAGAAAGAAACGGACAAATGAAGAAAGAAATGGAGAAACGGAGAAAGAAACGGAGAAACGAACAAAGAAACGGTGTAACGACCAAATAACGGAGAAACGAACAAAGAAACGGAGGATCGAAGAAAGAAGCGGAGAAACGGAGAAGTAAATGGAGAAACGAACAAATAAACGGAGAAACGAAGAAAGAAACGGGGAATCGGAGAAATAAATGGAGAAACGAAGAAATAAACGGAGAAACGAACAAAGAAACGGAGAAACGAACAAAGAAACGGAGAAACCAACAAAGAAACGGAGAAACGAACAAAGAAACGAAGACACGGAGAAATAAATGGAGAAACTAAGAAAGAAACGAAGAAACGAAGAAAGAAACGGAGAAACGAAGAAAGAAACGGAGAATCGGAGAAATAAATCGTGAAACGAACAAAAAACGGTGAAACGGAGAAGCGGAGAAACGGAAAAACCGAGAAACGGAGAAACGGAGAAACGGAGAAACGGAGAAACAGAGAAACCGAGAAACGGAGAAACGGAGAAACGGAGAAACGGAGAAACGTAGAGACGGAGAAACGGAGAACCGAGAAACGGAGAAACGGCCATTCTGGTTAAGCGTTTGGAGCAGCAGAAGTGCGAAAAATTTGTTGCCTTCTCAACCATTTCTTAGCTTCAAACTCCCATATCTCGCGAACGGATTGACCAAACCCAAAAATTCCTGCTGCGTCTGAAAGTAGAAACTCGCTCAATCACAACGGTGTGTGTATTCTTTCCCCAGGCCATTCTGGTTAAGCGTTTGGAGAGGCAGAAGTGCGAAAAATTTGTTGCCTTCTTAACCATTTCTTAGCTTCAAACTCCCATATCTCGCGAACGGTTTGACCAAATCCAACAATTTTTGCTGCGTCTGAAAGTAGAAGCTCGCCCGATTACAATGGTATGAGTATTTTTTCCCTAGGCCATTCGGGTTACGTGTTTGGAGCAGCAGAAGTGCGCAAAATTTGTTGCCTACTCAACCATTTCTTAGCTTCAAACTCCCATATCTCGCGAACGGATTGACCAAACCCAAAAATTCCTATTGCGTCTGAAAGTAGAAGCTCGCCCGATTATAAAGGTATGTCTATTTTTCCCCTAGGCGATTCTGGTTAAGCGTTTGGAGCAGCAGAATTGCAAAAAATTTGTTGTCTCCTGAACCATTTCTTAGCTGCAAACTCCCATATCTCGCGAACGGATTAACCAAACCCAAAAATTCCTATTGCGTCTGAAATTTGAAACTCGCCCGATAAGAACGGTATGTCTATTTTTTCCCTGGGCCATTCTGGTTAAGCGATTGGAGCAGCAGAAGTGCGAACAATTTATTGCCTTCTCAACCATTTCTTAGATTCAAAATCCCATATCTGGCAAACGGATTGACCAAACCCAAAAATTCCTATTGCATCTGAGCGTAGACACTCGCCCGATTACAACGGTATGAGTATTTTCTCCCCAGGCCATTCTGGTTAAGCGTTTGGAGCAGCAGAAGTGCGAAAAATTAGTTGTCTTCTCAACCATTTCTTAGCTTCAAACGCCCATATCTCACGAACGGATTGACCAAACCCAAAAATTCCTATTGCATCTGAAAGTAGAAACTCGCCCGATTACAACGGTATGTGTATTTTTTCCCTAGGCCATTCTGGTTAAGCGTTTGGAGCAGCAGAATTGCGAAAAATTTGTTGCCTGCTCAACCATTTCTTGGCTTCAAACTCCCATATCTCGCGAACGGATTGACCAAACCCAAAAATTCCTATTGCTTCTGAAAGTACAAGCTCTCCCGATTGCAACGGTATTTGTATTTTTCCCCTAGGCCATTCTGGTTAAGTGTTTCGAGCAGCTGAAGTGTGAAAAATTTGTTGTCTCCTCAACCATTTCTTAGCTTCAAACTCCCATATCTCGCGAACGGATTGACCAAACCCAAAAATTCCTATTGCTTCTGAAAGTAGAAGCTCTCCCGATTGCAACGGTATGTTTATTAATTCCCTAGGCCATTCTTGTTAAGCGTTTGGAGCAGAAGAATTGCGCAAAATTTGTTGCCTACTCAACCATTTCTTAGCTTCAAACTCCCATATCTCGCGAACGGATTGGCCAAACCCAATAATTCCTTCTGCGTCTGAAAGTGGAAACTCGCCCGATTACAACGGTATGTGTATTTTTTCCCTAGGCCATTCTGGTTAGGCGTTTGGAGCAGCAGAAGTGCGCAAAATTTGTTGCCTACTCAACCATTTCTTAGCTTCAAACTCCCATATCTCGCGAACGGATTGACCAAACCCAAAAATTCCTATTGCGTCTGAAAGTAGAAGCTCGCCCGATTATAAAGGTATGTCTATTTTCCCCTGGGCCATTCTGGTTAAGGGTTTGGAGCAGCAGAATTGCGAAAAATTTATTGTCTCCTGAACCATTTCTTAGCCGCAAACTACCATACCTCGCGAACGGATTAACCAAACCCAAAAATTCCTATTGCGTCTGAAAGTTGAAACACGCCCGATAAGAACGGTATGTCTATTTTTTCCCTGGGCCATTCTGGTTAAGCGATTGGAGCAGCAGAAGTGCGAACAATTTATTGCTTTCTCAACCATTTCTTAGCTTCAAACTCCCATATCTGGCGAACGGATTGACCAAATCCAAAAATTTCTGCTGCGTCTGAAAGTGGAAACTCGCTCGATTACAACGGTATGAGTATTTTTTCCCTAGGCCATTCTGGTTAAGCGTTTGGAGCAGCAGAAGTGCGAACAATCTATTGCCTTCTCAACCATTTCTAAGCTTCAAACTCCCTTATCTCGCGAACGGTTTGACCAAACCCAAAAATTCCTGCTGCGTCTGAAAGTAGACACTCGCCCGATTACAACGGTATGAGTATTTTCTCCCCAGGCCATTCTGGTTAAGCGTTTGGAGCAGCAGAAGTGCGCAAAATTTGTTGCCTACACAACCATTTCTTAGCTTCAAACTCCCATATCTCGCGAACGGATTGACCAAATCCAAAAATTTCTGCTGCGTCTGAAAGTAGAAACTCGCCCGATTACAACGGTATGTATATTTTTTCCCTAGGCCATTCTGGTTAAGCGTTTGGAGCAGCAGAAGTGCGCAAAATTTGTTGCCTTCTCAACTATTTCTTAGCTTCAAACTCCCATATCTCGCGAACGGTTTGACCAAATCCAAAAATTTCTGCTGCGTCTGAAAGTAGAAACTCGCCTGATTACATCGGTATGAGTATTTTTTCCCTAGGCCATTCTGGTTAAGTGTTTGGAGCAGCAGAATTGCGCAACATTTGTTGTCTTGTCAACCATTTCTTAGCTTCAAACTCCCATATCTCGCGAACGGATTAACCAAACCCAAAAATTCCTATTGCGTCTGAAAGTTGAAACTCGCCCGATAAGAACGGTATGTCTATTTTTTCCCTGGGCCATTCTGGTTAAGCGATTGGAGCAGCAGAAGTGCGAACAATTTATTGCCTTCTCAACCATTTCTTAGATTCAAACTCCCATATATGGCAAACGGAATGACCAAACCCAAAAATTCCTATTGCATCTGAGCGTAGACACTCGCCCGATTACAACGGTATGAGTATTTTCTCCCCAGGCCATTCTGGTTAAGCGTTTGGAGCAGCAGAAGTGCGAAAAATTTGTTGTCTTCTCAACCATTTCTTAGCTTCAAACGCCCATATCTCACGAACGGATTGACCAAACCCAAAAATTCCTATTGCATCTGAAAGTAGAAACTCGCCCGATTACAACGGTATGTGTATTTTTTCCCTAGGCCATTCTGGTTAAGCGTTTGGAGCAGCAGAATTGCGAAAAATTTGTTGCCTGCTCAACCATTTCTTGGCTTCAAACTCCCATATCTCGCGAACGGATTGACCAAACCCAAAAATTCCAATTGCTTCTGAAAGTACAAGCTCTCCCGATTGCAATGGTATTTGTATTTTTCCCCTAGGCCATTCTGGTTAAGTGTTTCGAGCAGCTGAAGTGTGAAAAATTTGTTGTCTCCTCAACCATTTCTTAGCTTCAAACTCCCATATCTCGCGAACGGATTGACCAAACCCCAAAATTCCTATTGCATCTGAAAGTAGAAACTCGCCCGATTACAAGGGTATGTGTATTTTTTCCCTAGGCCATTCTGGTTGAGCGTTTGGAGCAGCAGAATTGCGCAAAATTTGTTGTCGTTTCAACCATTTCTTAGCTTCAAACTCCCATATCTCGCGAACGGATTGATCAAACCCAAAAATTCCTATTGCTTCTGAAAGTAGAAGCTCTCCCGATTGCAACGGTATGTTTATTAATTCCCTAGGCCATTCTTGTTAAGCGTTTGGAGCAGAAGAATTGCGCAAAATTTGTTGCCTACTCAACCATTTCTTAGCTTCAAACTCCCATATCTCGCGAACGAATTGGCCAAACCCAATAATTCCTTCTGCGTCTGAAAGTGGAAACTCGCCCGATTACAACGGTATGTGTATTTCTTCCCTAGGCCACTCTGGTTAGGCGTTTGGAGCAGCAGAAGTGCGCAAAATTTGTTGCCTACTCAACCATTTCTTAGCTTCAAACTCCCATATCTCGCGAACGGATTGACCAAACCCAAAAATTCCTATTGCGTCTGAAAGTAGACACTCGCCCGATTACAACGGTATGAGTATTTTCTCCCCAGGCCATTCTGGTTAAGCGTTTGGAGCAGCAGAAGTGCGCAAAATTTGTTGCCTACACAACCATTTCTTAGCTTCAAACTCCCATATCTCGCGAACGGATTGACCAAATCCAAAAATTTCTGCTGCGTCTGAAAGTAGAAACTCGCCCGATTACAACGGTATGTATATTTTTTCTCTAGGCCATTCTGGTTAAGCGTTTGGAGCAGCAGAAGTGCGCAAAATTTGTTGCCCTCTCAACTATTTCTTAGGTTCAAACTCCCATATCTCGCGAACGGTTTGACCAAATCCAAAAATTTCTCCTGCGCCTGAAAGTAGAAACTCGCCCGATTACATCGGTATGAGTATTTTTTCCCTAGGCCATTCTGGTTAAGTGTTTGGAGCAGCAGAATTGCGCAAAATTTGTTGTCTTGTCAACCATTTCTTAGCTTCAAACTCCCATATCTCGCGAACGGATTGACCAAACCCAAAAATTCCTATTGCGTCTGAAAGTAGAAGCTCGCCCGATTATAAAGGTATGTCTATTTTCCCCTGGGCCATTCTGGTTAAGCGTTTGGAGCAGCAGAATTGCGAAAAATTTGTTGTCTCCTGAACCATTTCTTAGCCGCAAACTACCATACCTCGCGAACGGATTAACCAAACCCAAAAATTCCTATTGCGTCTGAAAGTTGAAACTCGCCTGATAAGAACGGTATGTCTATTTTTTCCCTGGGCCATTCTGGTTAAGCGATTGCAGCAGCAGAAGTGCGAACAATTTATTGCCTTCTCAACCATTTCTTAGCTTCAAACTCCCATATCTGGCGAACGGATTGACCAAACCCAAAAATTCCTATTGCATCTGAAAGTAGACACTCGCCCGATTACAACGGTATGAGTATTTTCTCCCTAGGCCATTCTGGTTAGGCGTTTGGAGCAGCAGAATTGCGACAAATTTGTTGCTTACTCAACCGTTTCTTAGCTTCAAACTCCCATATCTCGCGAACAGTTTGACCAAATCCAAAAATTTCTACTGCGTCTGAAAATGGAAACTCGCTCGATTACAACGGTATGAGTATTTTTTCCCTAGGCCATTCTGGTTAAGCGTTTGGAGCAGCAGAAGTGCGAACAATCTATTGCCTTCTCAACCATTTCTTAGCTTCAAACTCCCTTATCTCGCGAACGGTTTGACCAAACCCAAAAATTCCTGCTGCGTCTGAAAGTAGACACTCGCCCGATTACAACGGTATGTGTATTTTTCCTTAGGGCATACTGGTTAAGCGTTTGGAGCAGCAGAATTGCGAAAGATTTGTTGCCTTCTCAACCATTTCTTAGCTTCAAACTCCCATATCTCGCGAACGGATTAACCAAACCCAAAAATTCTTATTGCGTCTGAAAGTGGAAACTCGCTCGATTACAACGGTATGAGTATTTTCTCCCTAGGCCATTCTGGTTAAGCGTTTGGAGCAGCAGAAGTGCGACAAATTTGTTGCCTACTCAATCATTTCTTAGCTTCTAACTCCCACATCTCGCGAACGGAGTGACCAAACCCAAAAATTCCTATTGCGTCTGAAAGTAGAAGCTCGCCCGATTACAACGGTATGTGTATTTTTTCCCTAGGCCATTATGGTTAAGCGTTTGGAGCAGCAGAATTGCGACAAATTTGTTGCTTACTCAACCGTTTCTTAGCTTCAAACTCCCATATCTCGCGAACGGTTTGACCAAATCCAAAAATTTCTGCTGCGTCTGAAAGTGGAAACTCGCTCGATTACAACGGTATGAGTATTTTTTCCCTAGGCCATTCTGGTTAAGCGTTTGGAGCAGCAGAAGTCCGAACAATCTATTGCCTTCTCAACCATTTCTTAGCTTCAAACTCCCTTATCTCGCGAACGGTTTGACCAACCCCAAAAATTCCTGCTGCGTCTGAAAGTAGACACTCGCCCGATTACAACGGTATGTGTATTTTTCCTTAGGGCATTCTGGTTAAGCGTTTGGAGCAGCAGAATTGCGAAAGATTTGTTGCCTTCTCAACCATTTCTTAGCTTCAAACTCCCATATCTCGCGAACGGATTGACGAAACCCAAAAATTCCTGTTGCGTGTGAAAGAAGAAACTCTCCCGATTATAACGGTATGTGTATTTTTTTCCATGGCCATTCTGGTTAAGCGTTTGGAGCAGCAGAAGTGCGTAAAATTTGTTGTCTCCTGAACCATTTCTTAGCTTCTAACTCCCACATCTCGCGAACGGAGTGACCAAACCCAAAAATTCCTATTACGTCTGAAAGTAGAAGCTCGCCCGATTACAACGGTATGTGTATTGTTTCCCTAGGCCATTCTGGTTAAGCGTTTGGAGCAGCAGAATTGCGAAAAATTTGTTGCCTGCTCAACCATTTCTTGGTTTCAAACTCCCATATCTCGCGAACGGATTGACCAAACCCAAAAATTCCTA
Organism: Ptiloglossa arizonensis; assembly: GCF_051014685.1. Lineage (NCBI taxonomy): Eukaryota > Metazoa > Arthropoda > Insecta > Hymenoptera > Colletidae > Ptiloglossa > Ptiloglossa arizonensis. Next base: position 2,054,206 of record NW_027478389.1, read on the forward strand.
TTGCTTCTGAAAGTACAAGCTCTCCCGATTGCAACGGTATTTGTATTTTTCCCCTAGGCCATTCTGGTTAAGCGTTTCGAGCAGCTGAAGTGTGAAAAATTTGTTGTCTCCTCAACGATTTCTTAGCTTCAAACTCCCATATCTCGCGAACGGATTGACCAAACCCCAAAATTCCTATTGCATCTGAAAGTAGAAACTCGCCCGATTACAAGGGCATGTGTATTTTTTCCCTAGGCCATTCTGGTTGAGCGTTTGGAGCAGCAGAATTGCGCAAAATTTGTTGTCTTGTCAACCATTTCTTAGCTCCAAACACCCATATCTCGCGAACGGATTGACGAAACCCAAAAATTCCTGTTGGGTGTGAAAGAAGAAACTCTCCCGATTACAACGGTATGTGTATTTTTTTCCATGGCCATTTTGGTTAAGCGTTTGGAGAGGCAGAAGTGCGAAAAAATTGTTGCCTTCTTATCCATTTCTTAGCTTCAAACTCCCATATCTCGCGAACCGTTTGACCAAATCCAAAAATTTCTGCTGCGTCTGAAAGTGGAAACTTGCCCGATTACAACGCTATGAGTATTTTTTCCATAGGCCATTCTGGTTAAGTGTTTGGAGCAGCAGAAGTGCGCAAAATTTGTTGCCTACGCAACCATTTCTTAGCTTCAAACTCCCATATCTCGCGAACGGATTGACCACACCCAAAAATTTCTGCTGCGTCTGAATGTAGAGACTCGCCCGATTACAACGGTATTTGTATTTTTCCCCTAGGCCATTCTGGTTAAGCGTTTCGTTCAGCAGAATTGTGAAAAATTTGTTGTCTCCTCAACCATTTCTTAGCTTCAAACTCCCATATATCGCGAACGGATTGACCAAACCCAAAAATTCCTATTGCTTCTGAAAGTAGAAACTAACCCGATTACAACGGTATGTGTATTTTTTACCTTGGCCATTCTGGTTAAGCGTTTGGTGCAGCAGAGGTGCGAAAAATTTGTTGCCTTTTCAACCATTTCTTAGCTTCAAAGTCCCATATCTCGCGAACGGATTGACTAAACCCAAAAATTCCTATTGCATCTGAAAGTAGAAACTAACCCGATTACAACGGTATGTGTATTTTTTCCCTTGGCCATTCTGGTTAAGCGTTTGGTGCAGCAGAGTTGCGAAAAATTTGTTGCCTTTTCAACCATTTCTTAGCTTCAAACTCCCATATCTCGCGAACGGATTGACCAAACCCAGAAATTCCTATTGCATCTGAAAGTAGAAACTCGCCCGATTATAACGGTATGTGTATTTTTTCCCTAGGCCATTCTGGTTAAGCGTTTGGAGCTGCAGAATTGCGAAAAATTTGTTGCCTGCTCAACCATTTCTTAGCTTCAAACTCCCATATCTCGCGAACGGATTGACCAAACCCAGAAATTCCTATTGCATCCGAAGGTAGAAACACGCCCGATTACAACGGTATGTGTATTTTTTCCCTAGGCCATTCGTGTTAAGCGCTCGGAGCAGCAGAAGTGCGAAAAATTTGTTGTCCTCTCAACCATTTCTTAGCTTCAAACTGCCATATCTCGCGAACGAATCGACCAAACCCAAAAATTCCTGCTGCGCCTGAAAGTAGAAACTCGCCCGATTACAACCGTATGTGTATTTTTCCCCTAGGCCATTCTGGTTAAGCGTTTCGAGCAGCAGAATTGCGAAAAATTTTTTGTCTCCTGAACCATTTCTTAACTTCAAACTCCCATATCTCGCGAACGGATTGACCAAACCCAAAAATTCCTGCTGCGTCTGAAAGTAGAAACACGCCCGATTACAACGGTATGTGTGTTTTTTCCCTAGGCCATTCTGGTTAAGCGTTTCGAGCAGCAGAAGTGCGAAAAATTTGTTGCCTTCTCAACTATTTCTTAGCTTCAAACTCCCATGTATCGCGCAAGGATTCACCAAACCCAAAAATTCCTATTTCGTCTGAATGTAGAAACTCGCCCGATTACAAAGGTATGTGTATTTTTTCCCTAGGCCATTCGTGTTAAGCGTTCGGAGCAGCAGAAGTGCGAAAAATTTGTTGTCCTCTCAACCATTTCTTAGCTTCAAACTGCCATATCTCGCGAACGGATTGACCAAACCCAAAAATTCCTGCTGCGCCTGAAAGTAGAAACTCGCCCGATTACAACCGTATGTGTATTTTTCCCCTAGGCCATTCTGGTTAAGCGTTTCGAGCAGCAGAATTGCGAAAAATTTTTTGTCTCCTGAATCATTTCTTAACTTCAAACTCCCATATCTCGCGAACGGATTGACCAAACCCAAAAATTCCTGCTGCGTCTGAAAGTAGAAACACGCCCGATTACAACGGTATGTGTATTTTTTCCCTAGGCAATTAGTGTTAAGCGTTCGGAGCAGCAGAAGTGCGAAAAATTTGTTGTCCTCTCAACCATTTCTTAGCTTCAAACTGCCATATCTCGCGAACGGATTGACCAAACCCAAAAATTCCTGCTGCGTCTGAAAGTAGAAACTCGCCCGATTACAACCGTATGTGTATTTTTCCCCTAGGCCATTCTGGTTAAGCGTTTCGAGCAGCAGAAATGCGAATAATTTGTTGTCTTCTCAACCATTTCTTAGCTTCAAACTCCCATATCTTGCGAACGGATTGACCAAACCCAAAAATTCCTATTGCTTCTGAAAGTAGAAACTCGCCCGACTACAACGGTGTGTGTATCTTTTCCCTAGGCCATTCTTGTTAAGCGTTTGGAGCAGCAGACTTGCGCAAAATTTGTTGCCTACTCAACCATTTCTTCGCTTCAAACTCCCATATCTCGCGAACGGATTGACTAAACCCAAATATTCCTATTGCATCTGAAAGTAGAAAATCGCCCGATTACAACGGTATGTGTGTTTTTTCCCTAGGCCATTCTGGTTAAGCGTTTGGAGCAGCAGAAATGCGCAAAATTTGTTGCCTTCTCAACTATTTCTTAGCTTCAAACTCCCATATATCGCGGAAGGATTCACCAAACCCAAAAATTCCTATTGCATCTGAAAGTAGGAACTCGCCCGATTACAACGGTATGTGTATTTTTCCCCTAGGCCATTCTGGTTAAGCGTTTCGAGCATCAGAAGTGTGAAAAATTTGTTGTCTCCTCAACCATTTCTTAGCTTCAAACTCCCATATCTCGCGAACGGATTGACCAAACCCCAAAATTCCTATTGCATCTGAAAGTAGAAACTCGCCCGATTACAACGGTATGTGTATTTTTTCCCTAGGCCATTCTGGTTGAGCGTTTGGAGCAGCAGAATTGCGCAAAATTTGTTGTCTCTTCAACCATTTCTTAGCTTCAAACTCCCATATCTCGCGAACGGGTTGATCAAACCCAAAAATTCCTATTGCTTCTGAAAGTAGAAACTAACCCGATTACAAGGGTATGTGTATTTTTTACCTTGGCCATTCTGGTTAAGCGTTTGATGCAGCAGAGGTGTGAAAAATTTGTTGCCTTTTCAACCATTTCTTAGCTTCAAACTCCCATATCTCGCGAACGGATTGACTAAACCCAAAAATTCCTATTGCATCTGAAAGTAGAAACTAACCCGATTACAACGGTATGTGTATTTTTTACCTTGGCCATTCTGGTTAAGCGTTTGGTGCAGCAGAGGTGCGAAAAATCTGTTGCCTTTTCAACCATTTCTTAGCTTCAAACTCCCATATCTCGCGAACGGATTGACCAAAGCCAAAAATTCCTGTTGCGTCTGAAAGTAGAAACTCGCCCGATTACAACGGTATGAGTATCTTTCCCCTAGGCCATTCTGATTAAGCGTTTGGTGCAGCAGAAGTGCGAAAAATTTGTTGTCTTCTCAACCATTTCTTAGCTTCAAACTCCCATATCTCGCGAACGGATTGACTAAACCCAAAAATTCCTATTGCATCTGAAAGTAGAAACTAACCCGATTACAAAGGTATGTGTATTTTTTCCCTTGGCCATTCTGGTTAAGCGTTTGGTGCAGCAGAGTTGCGAAAAATTTGTTGCCTTTTCAACCATTTCTTAGCTTCAAACTCCCATATCTCGCGAACGGATTGACCAAACCCAAAAATTCCTGCTGCGTCTGAAAGTAGAAACACGCCCGATTACATCGGTATGTGTATTTTTTCCTTAGGCCATTCTTGTTAAGCGTTTGGAGCAGCAGAATTGCGCAAAATTTGTTGCCTACTCAACCATTTCTTAGTTTCAAACTCCCATATCTCGCGAACGGATTGACTAAACCCAAAAATTCCTATTGCATCTGAAAGTAGAAAATCGCCCGATTACAACGGTATGTGTGTTTTTTCCCTAGGCCATTCTGGTTAAGCGTTTGGAGCAGCAGAAATGCGCAAAATTTTTTGACTTCTCAACTATTTCTCAGCTTCAAACTCCCATATATCGCGCAAGGATTCACCAAACCCAAAAATTCCTATTGCATCTGAAAGTAGAAACTCGCCCGATTACAACGGTATATGTATTTTTTCCGTAGGCCATTCTGGTTAAGCGTTTCGAGCAGCAGATGTGCGAAAAATTTGTTGCCTTCTCAACTATTTCTTAGCTTCAAACTCCCATGTATCGCGCAAGGATTCACCAAACCCAAAAATTCCTATTTCGTCTGAATGTAGAAACTCGCCCGATTACAACGGTATGCGTATTTTTTCCCTAGGCCATTCGTGTTAAGCGTTCGGAGCAGCAGAATTGCGCAAAATTTGTTGCCTACTCAACCATTTCTTAGCTTCAAACTCCCATATCTCGCTAACGGATTGACTAAACCCAAAAATTCCTATTGCATCTGAAAGTAGAAAATCGCCCGATTACAACGGTATGTGTGTTTTTTCCCTAGGCCATTCTGGTTAAGCGTTTGGAGCAGCAGAAGTGCGCAAAATTTGTTGCCTTCTCAACTATTTCTTAGCTTCAAACGCCCATATATCGCGCAAGGATTCACCAAACCCAAAAATTCCTATTTCGTCTGAATGTAGAAACTCGCCCGATCACATCGGTATGTGTATTTTTTCCCTAGGCCATTCGTGTTAAGCGTTTGGAGCAGCAGAATTGCGCAAAATTTGTTGCCTACTCAACCATTTCTTAGCTTCAAACTCCCATATCTCGCTAACGGATTGACTAAACCCAAAAATTCCTATTGCATCTGAAAGTAGAAAATCGCCCGATTACAACGGTATGTGTGTTTTTTCCCTAGGCCTTTCTGGTTAAGCGTTTCGAGCAGCAGAAATGCGAATAATTTGTTGTCTTCTCAACCATTTCTTAGCTTCAAACTCCCATATCTCGCGAACGGATTGACCAAACCCAAAAATTCCTATTGCTTCTGAAAGTAGAAGCTCTTCCGATTGCTACGGTATGTGTATTTTTTCCCTAGGCCATTCTGGTTAAGCGTTTGGAGCAGCAGAAATGCGCAAAATTTTTTGACTTCTCAACTATTTCTCAGCTTCAAAGTCCCATATATCGCGCAAGGATTCACCAAACCCAAAAATTCCTATTGCATCTGAAAGTAGAAACTCGCCCGATTACAACGGTATATGTATTTTTTCCGTAGGCCATTCTGGTTAAGCGTTTGGAGCAGCAGAATTGCGCAAAATTTGTTGACTTGTCAACCATTTCTTAGATTCAAACTCCCATATCTCGCGAACGGATTGGCCAAACCCAATAATTCCTTCTGCGTCTGAAAGTAGAAACTCGCCCGATTACAACGGTATGTGTATTTTTTCCCTAGGCCATTCTTGTTAAGCGTTTGGAGCAGCAGAATTGCGCAAAGTTTGTTGCCTACTCAAACATTTCTTAGCTTCAAACGCCCATATCTCGCGAACGGATTGACCAAACCCAAAAATTCCTATTGCATCTGAAAGTAGAAACTCGCCCGATTACAACGGTATGTGTATTTTTTCCCTAGGCCATTCTGGTTAAGCGTTTGGAGTAGCAGAATTGCGAAAAATTTGTTGCCTGCTCAACCATTTCTTAGCTTCAAACTCCCATACCTCGCGAACCGATTGACCAAACCCAATAATTCCTTCTGCGTCTGAAAGTAGAAACTCCCCCGATTACAACGGTATGTGTACTTTTGCCCTATGCCATTCTAGTTATTCGTTTCAAGCATCAGAATTGCGAAAATTTGTATGGTTCCTCAAACATTCCTTAACTTGAAACTCCCATATCTCGCGAACGGATTGATGAACTCGAGAAATTCCTATTGCATCTGAAAGCAGAAACTCTCCCGATTACAACGGTATATGTATTTTTTCCCTAGGCCATTCTGGATAAGCGTTTCGAGCAGCAGAAGTGCGAAAAATTTGTTGCCTTCTCAACCATTTCTTAGCTTCAAACTCCCATATCTCGCGAACGGATTGACCAAACCCAAAAATTTCTATTGCATCTGAAAGTAGAAACTCGCCCGATTACAACGGTATATGTATTTTTTCCGTAGGCCATTCTGGTTAAGCGTTTCGAGCAGCAGAAGTGCGAAAAATTTGTTGCCTTCTCAACTATTTCTTAGCTTCAAACTCCGATGTATCGCGCAAGGATTCACCAAACCCAAAAATTCCTATTTCGTCTGAATGTAGAAACTCGCCCGATTACAACGGTATGTGTATTTTTTCCCTAGGCCATTCGTGTTAAGCGATCGGAGCAGCAGAAGTGCGAAAAATTTGTTGTCCTCTCAACCATTTCTTAGCTTCAAACTGCCATATCTCGCGAACGGATTGACCAAACCCAAAAATTCCTGCTGCGCCTGAAAGTAGAAACTCGCCCGATTACAACGGTATGTGTATTTTTTCCTTAGGCCATTCTTGTTAAGCGTTTGGAGCAGCAGGATTGCGCAAAATTTGTTGCCTACTCAACCATTTCTTAGCTTCAAACTCCCATATCTCGCGAAAGGATTCACCAAATCCAAAAATTCCTATTGCATCTGAAAGTAGAAACTCGCCCGATTACAACGGTATATGTATTTTTTCCGTAGGCCATTCTGGTTAAGCGTTTCGAGCAGCAGATGTGCGAAAAATTTGTTGCCTTCTCAACTATTTCTTAGCTTCAAACTCCCATGTATCGCGCAAGGATTCACCAAACCCAAAAATTCCTATTTCGTCTGTATGTAGAAACTCGCCCGATTACAACGGTATGTGTATTTTTTCCCTAGGCCATTCGTGTTAAGCGTTCGGAGCAGCAGAATTCCGCAAAATTTGTTGCCTACTCAACCATTTCTTAGCTTCAAACTCCCATATCTCGCTAACGGATTGACTAAACCCAAAAATTCCTATTGCATCTGAAAGTAGAAAATCGCCCGATTACAACGGTATGTGTGTTTTTTCCCTAGGCCATTCTGGTTAAGCGTTTGGAGCAGCAGAAATGCGCAAAATTTGTTGCCTTCTCAACTATTTCTTAGCTTCAAACTCCCATATATCGCGCAAGGATTCACCAAACCCAAAAATTCCTATTTCGTCTGAATGTAGAAACTCGCCCGATTACATCGGTTTGTGTATTTTTTCCCTAGGCCATTCGTGTTAAGCGTTTGGAGCAGCAGAATTGCGCAAAATTTGTTGCCTACTCAACCATTTCTTAGCTTCAAACTCCCATATCTCGCTAACGGATTGACTAAACCCAAAAATTCCTATTGCATCTGAAAGTAGAAAATCGCCCGATTACAAAGGTATGTGTGTTTTTTCCCTAGGCCATTCTTGTTAAGCGTTTGGAGCAGCAGAATTGCGCAAAGTTTGTTGCCTACTCAAACATTTCTTAGCTTCAAACGCCCATATCTCGCGATCGGATTGACGAATCCGAAAAATTTCTGTTTCATCTGAAAGTAGAAACTCTCCCGATTACAACGGTATTTGTATTTTTCCCCTAGGCCATTGTAGTTATTGGTTTCGAGTATCAGGCTTGCGAAAATTTTGATGGTTTCTCAACCATTCCTTAACCTGAAACTCCCATATCTCGCGAACGGATTGATGAACTCAAGAAATTCCTATTGCATCTGAAAGCAGAAACTCTCCCGATTACAACGTTATGTGTATTTTTCCCCTAGGCCATTGTAGTTATTGGTTTCGAGTATCAGACTTGCGAAAATTTTGATGGTTTCTCAACCATTCCTTAAATTGAAACTCCCATATCTCGCGAACGGATTGACGAACTCGAGAAATTCGTATTGCATCTGAAAGCAGAAACTCTCCCGATTACAACGTTATGTGTATTTTTCCCCTAGGCCATTGTAGTTATTGGTTTCGAGTATCAGACTTGCGAAAATTTTGATGGTTTCTCAACCATTCCTTAATTTCAAACTCCCATATATCGCGAACGGATTGACTAACTCGAGAAATTCCTGTTGCATCTGAAAGTAGAGACTCGCCCCATTACAATGGTCTGTGTACTTTTCCCTTAGGCCATTCCAGTTATTGGTTTCGAGTATCAGACTTGCGAAAATTTTGATGGTTTCTCAAACATTCCTTCACTTCAAACTCCTATATCTCGCGAACGGATTGAGGAAATCGAGAAATTCCTGTTGCATCTGAAAGCAGAAACTATCCCGCTTAGAACGGTATGTGTATTTCTCCCCTAGGCCATTGTAGTTATTCGTTTCGAGTGTCAGACTTGCGAAAATTTTGATGGTTTCTCAACCATTCCTTAATTTCAAACTCCCATATCTCGCGAACGGATTGACGAACTAGAGAAATTCCTGTTGCATCTGAAAGCAGAAACTCCCCCGATTACAACGGAATTTGTACTTTTGCCCCAGGCCATTCTAGTTATTCGTTTCAGGCATCAGACTTGCGAAAATTTTGATGGTTTCTCAACCATTCCTTAAATTGAAACTCCCATATCTCGCGAACGGATTGACGAACTCGAGAAATTCGTATTGCATCTGAAAGCAGAAACTCTCCCGATTACAACGTTATGTGTATCTTTCCCCTAGGCCATTGTAGTTATTGGTTTCGAGTATCAGACTTGCGAAAATTTTGATGGTTTCTCAACCATTCCTTAAATTCAAACTCCCATATCTCGCGAACGGATTGACTAACTCGAGAAATTCCTGTTGCATCTGAAAGTAGAAACCCGCCCCATTACAATGGTCTGTGTATTTCTCCCCTAGGCCGTTGTAGTTATTGGTTTCGAGTATCAGACTTGCACAATTTTGATGGTTTCTCAACCATTCCTTAACTTAAAACTCCCATATCTCGCGAACGGATTGAGGAAATCGAGAAATTCTTGTTGCATCTGAAAGTAGAAACTCGCCCGATTACAACGGTATGTGTATTTTTGCCCTAAGCCATTGTAGTTATTGGATTCGAGAATCAGACTTGCGAAAATTTTAATGGTTTCTCAAACATTCCTTCACTTCAAGCCCCTATATCTCGCGAACGGATAGAGGAAATCGAGAAATTCCTGTTGCATCTGAAAGCAGAAACTCCCCCGATTACAACGGTACGTGTACATTTGCCCTAGGCCATTCTAGTTATTCGGTTCAAGCATCAGAATTGCGAAAATTTGTATGGTTCCTCAAACATTTCTTAAATCCAAACTCCCATATCTCGCGAGCGGATTAATGAATCCGAAAAATTCCTATTGCATCTGAAAGTAGAAACTCGCCCGATTACAACGGTATGTGTATTTTTGCCCTAAGCCATTGTGGTTATTCATTTCCAGTATCAGACTTGCGAACATTTTGATGGTTTCTCAACCATTCCTTAATTTCAAACTCCCATATCTCGCGAACGGAATGACGAACTCGAGAAATTCCTGTTGCATCTGAAAGCAGAAACTCGCCCGATTACAACGGTATGTGTATTCCTCCCCTAGGCCATTGTAGTTATTGGATTCGAGTATCAGACTTGCGAATATTTTGATGGTTTCTCAACCACTCCTTAACTTCAAACTCCCATATCTCGCGAACGGATTGACTCGAGAAATTCCTATTGCATCTGAAAGCAGAAACTCTCCGGATTACAACGGTATGTGTATTTTTTGCCTAGGCCATTGTAGTTATCGGTCTCGAGTATCAGACTTGCGAAAATTATCATGGTTTCTCAACCATTCCTTAACTTGGAACTCCCATATCTCGGGAACGGATTGACGACCTCGAGAAATTCCTATTGCATCTGAAAGCAGAAACTATCCCGGTTAGAACGGTATGTGTATTTTTTGCCTAGGCCATTCTGGTTAAGCGTTTGGAGCAGCAGAAGTGCGCAAAATTTGTTGTCCTCTCAACCATTTCTTAGCTTCAAACTCCCATATCTCGCGAACGGATTGACCAAACCGAAAAATTCCTATTGCATCTGAAAGTAGAAACTCGCCCGATTACAATGATATGAGTATTTTTTCCCTAGGCCATTCTGGTTAAGTGTTTGGAGCAGCAGAAGTGCGCAAAATTTGTTGCCTACTCAAGCATTTCTTAGATTCAAACTGCCATATCTCGAGAACGGATTGACCAAACCCAAAAATTCCTATTGCTTCTGAAAGTAAAAGCTCTCCCAATTGCAACGGTATGTGTATTTTTCCCCTAGGTCATTCTGGTTAAGCGTTTCGAGCAGCAGAAGTGCGAAAAATTTGTTGTCTTCTCAACCATTTCTTAGCATCAAACACCCATATCTCACGAACGGATTGAATAAATCCTAAAATTCCTATTGCATCTGAAAGTAGAAACTCGCCCGATTACAACGGTATGTGTATTTCTCCCCTAGGCCATTGTATTATAGTTATTGGTTTCGTGTATCAGACTTGCGAATATTTTGATGGTTTCTCAGCCATTCCTTAACGTCAAACTCCCATATCTCGCGAGCGGATTAATGAGTCCGAAAAATTCCTGTTGCATCTGAAAGTAGAAACTCGCCCGATTACAACGGAATGTGTATTTTTCCCCTAGGCAAAAGTAGTTATTGCTTTCGGGTATCAGATTTGCGAAAATTTTGATGGATTCTCAACCATTCCTTAACTTCAAACTCCCATATCTCGCGAACGGATTCAATAACTCGAGAAATCCCTGTTGCATCTCAAAGTAGAAACTCGCCCCATTACAATGGTGTGTGTACTTTTCCCCTAGGCCATTCCAGTTATAGGTTTCGGGTATCAGCCTTGCGAAAATTTTGATGGTTTCTCAACCATTCCTTAACTTCAAACTCCCATAACTCGCGAACGGATTGACGAATCCGAAAAGTTTCTGTTGCATCTGAAAGTTGAAACTCTCCCGATTACAACGGTATGTGTATTTCTCCCCTAGGCCATTGTAGTTATTGGTTTCGAGTATCAGACTTGCGATAGTTTTGATGGTTTCTCAACAATTCCTTAACTTCAAACTGCCATATCTCGCGAACGGATTGACGAACTCTAGAAATTCCTATTGCATCTGAAAGCAGAAACTCCCCCGATTACAACGGTATGTGTACTTTTGCCCTTGGCCATTCTAGTTATTCGTTTCACGCATCAGAATTGCGAAAATTTGTATGGTTCCTCAAACATTTCATAAATCCAAACTCCCATATCTCGCGAGCGGGATTGATGAATCCGAAAAATTCCTGTTGCATCCGAAAGTAAAAGCACGCCCGATTACAACGGTATGTGTATTTTTCCCCTAGGCCATTGTAGTTATTGGTTTCGAGTATCAGACTTGCGAAAATTTTGATGGTTTCTCAACCATTCCTTAACTGCAAACTCCCATATCTCGCGAACTGACTGACTAACTCGAGAAATTCCTGTTGCATCTGAAAGTAGAAACTCGCCACATTACAATGGTGTGTGTACTTTTCCCCTAGGCCATAACAGTTATTGGTTTCAAGTATCAGACTTGCAAAAATTTTGGTGGTTTCTCAACCATTCCTTCACTTCAGACTCCTATATCTCGCGAACGGATTGAGGAAATCGAGAAATTCCTGTTGCATCTGAAAGTAGCAGCTCGCCCCATTACAATGGTCTGTGTACTTTTCCACTAAGCCATTCCAGTTATTGGTTTCGAGTATCAGACTTGCGAAAATTTTGATGGTTTCTCAACCATTCCTTCACTTCAAACTCCCATATCTCGCGAACCGATTGACGAACTCAAGAAATTCCTGTTGAATCTGGAAGCAGAAACTCGCCCGATTACAACGGTATGTGTATTTTTGCCCTAGGCCATAGTAGTTATTGGTTTCGAGTATTCGACTTGCGAAAATTTTAATGGTTTCTCAACCATTCCTTAACTTCAAACTCCCATATCCCGCGAAGGGATTGACGAACTAGAGAAATTCCTTTTTGCATCTGAAAGCAGAAACTCGTCCGATTACAACTGTATGTGTATTTTTTCTCTAGGCCATAGTAGTTATTGGTTTCGAGTATCAGACTTGCGAATATTTTGATGGATTCTCAACCATTCCATAACATCAAACTCCCATATCTCGCGAACGGATTGACGAATCCGAAAAATTTCTGTTGCATCTAAAAGTAGAAACTCTCCCGATTACAACGGTATGTGTATTTTTCCCCTGGCCATTGTAGTTATTGGTTTCGAGTATCAGACTTGCAAAAATTTTGATGGTTTCGAAACCATTCCTTCACTTCAAATTCCTATATCTCGCGAACGGTCTGACGAACTCGAGAAATTCCTGTTGCATCTGAAAGTAGAAACACTCCCGATTACAACGGTATGTGTATTTTTCCCCTAGGCCATTGTAGTTATTGGTTTCGAGTATCAGACTTGCGAAAATTTTGATGGTTTCGAAACCATTCCTTCACTTCAAACTCCTATATCTCGCGAGCGGATTAATGAATCCGAAAAATTCCTGTTGCATCTGAAAGTAGAAACTCGCCCGATCACAACGGTATATGTATTTTTCCACTAGGCCATTGTAGTTAATGGTTCCGAGTATCAGACTTGCGAAAATTTTGATGGTTGATCAACCATTCCTTCACTTCAAACTCCTATATCTCGCGAACGGATTGAGGAAATCGAGAAATTCCTGTTGCATCTGAAAGTAGAAACTCGCCCGATCACAACGGTATGTGAATTTTTCCCCTAGGCCATTGTAGTTATTGGTTTCAAGTATCAGAGTTGCGAAAATTTTGATGGTTTCTCAACCATTCTTTAACTTCAAACTCCCATATCTCGCGAACGGATTGACGAATTCGAAAAATTTGTGTTGCATCTGAAAGTAGAAACTCTCCCGATTACAACGTTGTGTGTGTTTCTCCCCTAGGCAATGGTAGTTACTGGTTTCGGGTATCAGACTTGCGAAAACTTTGATGGTTTCTCAACCATTCCTTAACTTCAAACTCCCATATCTCGCGTACGGATTCACTAACTCGAGAAGTCCCTGTTGCATCTCAAATTAGAAACTCGCTCCATTACAGTGGTGTGTGTACTTTTCCCCTGGGCCATTCCAGTTATTGGTTTCGAGTAACAGACTTGCGAATGGTTTCTCAACCATTCCTTAACTATAAACTCCCATATCTCGCGAAGGGATTGACGAACTAGAGAAATTCCTTTTTGCATCTGAAAGCAGAAACTCGTCCGATTACAACTGTATGTGTATTTTTTCTCTAGGCCATAGTAGTTATTGGTTTCGAGTATCAGACTTGCGAATATTTTGATGGATTCTCAACCATTCCATAACATCAAACTCCCATATCTCGCGAACGGATTGACGAATCCGGAAAATTTCTGTTGCATCTGAAAGTAGAAACTCTCCCGATTACAACGGTATGTGTATTTTTCCCCTGGCCTTTGTAGTTATTGGTTTCGAGTATCAGACTTGCAAAAATTTTGATGGTTTCGAAACCATTCCTTCACTTCAAATTCCTATATCTCGCGAACGGATTGAGGAAATCGAGAAATTCCTGTTGCATCAGAAAGTACAAACTCGCCCGATTACAACGGTATGTGTATTTCTCCCCTAGGCCATTGTAGTTATTGGTTTCGAGTATCAGACTTGCGAATATTTTGATGTATTCTCAAACATTCCTTAACTTCAAACTCCCATATCTGGCGAACGGATTGACTAACTCGAGAAATTCCTGTTGCATCTCAAAGCAGAAACTCGCCCCATTACAATGGTGTGTGTACTTTTCCCCTAGGCCAAGGCAGTTATTGGTTTCGAGTATCAGACTTGCGAAAATTTTGATGGTTTCGAAACCATTCCTTCACTTCACATTCCTATATCTCGCGAACGGATTGAGGAAATCGAGAAATTCCTGTTGCATCAGAAAGTACAAACTCGCCCGATTACAACGGTATGTGTACTTTTCCCCTAGGCCATTCCAGTCATTGGTTTCGAGTGCCAGACTTGCGAAAATTTTGATGTATTCTCAACCATTCCTTAACTTCAAACTCCCATATCTCGCGAACTGTCTGACGAACTCGAGAAATTCCTGTTGCATCTGAAAGTAGAAACACTCCCGATTACAACGGTATGTGTATTTTTCCCCTAGGCCATTGTAGTTATTGGTTTCGAGTATCAGACTTGCGAAAATTTTGATGGTTTCGAAACCATTCCTTCACTTCATACTCCTATATCTCGCGAACGGATTGAGGAAATCGAGAAATTCCTGTTGCATCTGAAAGTACAAACTCGCCCGATCACAACGGTATGTGTATTTTTCCCCTAGGCCATTATAGTTATTGGTTTCGAGTATCAGAGTTGCGAAAATTTTGATGGTTTCTCAACCATTCTTTAACTTCAAACTCCCATATCTCGCGAACGGATTGACGAATTCGAAAAATTTGTGTTGCATCTGAAGGTAGAAACTCTCCCGATTACAACGGTGTGAGTGTTTCTCCCCTAGGCCATGGTAGTTACTGGTTTCGGGTATCAGACTTGCGAAAACTTTGATGGTTTCTCAACCATTCCTTAACTTCAAACTCCCATATCTCGCGTACGGATTCACTAACTCGAGAAGTCCCTGTTGCATCTCAAATTAGAAACTCGCTCCATTACAGTGGTGTGTGTACTTTTCCCCTGGGCCATTCCAGTTATTGGTTTCGAGTATCAGACTTGCGAATGGTTTCTCAACCATTCCTTAACTACAAACTCCCATATCTCGCGAACGGATTGACTAACTCGAGAAATTCCTATTGCATCTGAAAGCAGAAACCCTCCCGACTACAACGGTATGTGTATTTTTCCCCTAGGCCATTGTAGTTATTGGTTTCGAGTATCAGACTTGCGAAAATTTTGATGGTTTCGAAACCATTCCTTCATTTCAAATTCCTATATCTCGCGAACGGATTGAGGAAATCGAGAAATTCCTGTTGCATCAGAAAGTACAAACTCGCCCGAATACAACGGTATGTGTATTTCTCCCCTAGGCCATTGTAGTTATTGGTTTCGAGTGTCAGACTTGCGAAAATTTTGATGGTTTCTCAACCATTCCTTAACTTCAAACTCCCATATCTCGCGAACGGATTGACTAACTCGAGAAATCCCTGTTGCATCTCAAAGTAGAAACTCGCTCCATTACAATGGTGTGTGTACTTTTCCCCTAGGCGATTCCAGTTAGTGGTTTCGAGTAACAGACTTGCGAAAATTTTCATGGTTTCTCAACCATTCCTTCACTTCAAACTCCCATATCTCGCGAACCGATTGACGAACTCGAGAAATTCCTGTTGAATCTGGAAGCAGAAACTCGCCCGATTACAACGGTATGTGTATTTTTGCCCTAGGCCATAGTAGTTATTGGTTTCGAGTATTCGACTTGCGAAAATTTTGATGGTTTCTCAACCATTCCTTAACTTCAAACTCCCATATCTCGCGAAGGGATTGACGAACTAGAGAAATTCCTTTTTGCATCTGAAAGCAGAAACTCGCGTCCGATTACAACTGTATGTGTATTTTTTCTCTAGGCCATAGTAGTTATTGGTTTCGAGTATCAGACTTGCGAATATTTTGATGAATTCTCAACCATTCCTTAACTTCAAACTCCCATATCTCGCGAACGGATTGACTAACTCGAGAAATTCCTGTTGCATCTCAAAGCAGAAGCTCGCCCCATTACAATGGTGTGTGTACTTTTCCCCTAGGCCATTCCAGTTATTGGTTTCGAGTAACAGACTTGCGAATGGTTTCTCAACCATTCCTTAACTACAAAATCCCATATCTCGCGAACGGATTGACTAACTCGAGAAATTCCTATTGCATCTGAAAGCAGAAACCCTCACGACTACAACGGTATGTGTACTTTTCCCCTAGGCCATTGTAGTTATTGGTTTCGAGTATCAGACTTGCGAAAATTTTGATGGTTTCGAAACCATTCCTTCACTTCAAATTCCTATATTTCGCGAACGGATTGAGGAAATCGAGAAATTCCTGTTGCATCTGAAAGTAGAAACTCGCCCGATTACAGCGGTATGTGTATTTCTCCCTAGGCCATTGTAGTTATTGGTTTCGAGTATCAGACTTGCGAAAATTTTGACGGTTTCTCAACCATTCTTTAACTTCAAACTCCCATATCTCGCGAACGGATTGACGAATTCGAAAAATTTCTGTTGCATCTGAAGGTAGAAACTCTCCCGATTACAACGGTATGTGTATTTTTCCCCTAGGCCATTCCAGTTATTGGTTTCGACTATCAGACTTGCGAAAATTTTAATGGTTTCTCAACCATTCCATAACATCAAACTCCCATATCTCGCGAACGGATTGAGGAAATCGAGAAATTCCTGCTGCATCTGAAAGTAGAAACTCGCCCGATTACAACGGTATGTGTATTTCTCCCCTAGGCCATTCCAGTTACTGGTTTCGGGTATCAGACTTGCGAAAATTTTGATGGTTTCTCAACCATTCTTTAACTTCAAACTCCCATATCTCGCGAACGGATTGACGAATTCGAAAAATTTCTGTTGCATCTGAAAGTAGAAACTCCCCCGATTACATCGGTATGTGTATTTCTCCCCTAAACCATGGTATTTACTGGTTGCGGGTATCAGACTTGCGAGAACTTTGATGGTTTCTCAACCATTCCTTAACTACAAACCCCCATACCTCGCGAAGGGATTGACTACCTCGAGAAATTCCTGTTGCATCTGAAAGTACAAACTCGCCCCATTACAATGGTCTGTGTACTTTTCCCCTAGGCCATTCAAGTTATTCGTTTCAAGCATCAGAATTTCGAAAATTTGTATGGTTCTTCAAACATTTCTTAAATTCAAACCCCCATATCTCGCCAGCGTATTACTGAATCCGAAAAATTCCTGTTGCATCTGAAAGTAGAAACTCGCCCGATTACAACGGTATGTGTATTTCTCCCCTAGGCCATGGTAGTTACTGGTTTCGTGTATCAGACTTGCGAAAACTTTGATGGTTTCTCAACCATTCCTTAACTTCAAACTCCCATATCTCGCGAACGGATTCACTAACTCGAGAAATCCCAGATGCATCTCAAAGTAGAAACTCTCCCGATTACAACGGTATGTGTATTTTCCCCTAGGCCCTTGTAGTTATTGGTTTCGAGTATCAGACTTGCGAAAAGTTTGATGGTTTCTCAACCATTCTTTAACTTCAAACTCCCATATCTCGCGAACGGATTGACGAATTCGAAAAATTTCTGTTGCATCTGAAAGTAGAAACTCCCCCGATTACATCGGTATGTGTATTTCTCCCCTAAACCATGGTATTTACTGGTTGCGGGTATCAGACTTGCGAGAACTTTGATGGTCTATCAACCATTCCTTAACTACAAACTCCCATATCTCGCGAATGGATTGACTAACTCGAGAAATTCCTATTGCATCTGAAAGCAGAAACCCTCCCGACTACAACGGTATGTGTATTTTTTCCCTAGGACATTGTAGTTATTGGTTTCGAGTATCAGACTTGCGAATATTTTGATGGTTTCGAAACCATTCCTTCACTTCAAATTCCTATATTTCGCGAACGGATTGAGGAAATCGAGAAATTCCTGTTGCATCTGAAAGTAGAAACTCGCCCGATTACAACGGTATGTGTATTTCTCCCCTAGGCCATTGTAGTTATTGGTTTCGAGTATCAGACTTGCGAAAATTTTGATGGTTTCTCAACCATTCCTTAACTTCAAACTCACATATCTCGCGAACGGATTGACGAACTCGAGAAATTCCTGTTGCATCTGAAAGTAGAAACTCGCCCGATTACAATGGTATGTGTATTTTTGCCCTAGGCCATAGTAGTTATTGGTTTCGAGTATCAGACTTGCGAAATTTTGATGGTTTCTCAACCATTCATTAACTTCAAACTCACATATCCCGCGAACGGATTGACGATCTCGAGAAATTCCTGTTGCATCTGAAAGCAGAAACTCGCCCGATTACGATGGCATGTGTACTTTTCCCCTAGGCCATTCCAGTTATTCGTTTCTAGCATCAGAATTGCGAACATTTTGATGGTTTCTCAAGCATTCCTTAACTTCAAAGTGCCATATCTCGCGAACGGATTGACGAACTCGAGAAATTCCTCTTGCATCAGAAAGTAGAAACTCGCCCGATTACAGCGCTATTTGTATTTTTGCCCCAGGCCATTGTAGTTATTGGTTTCGAGTATCAGGCTGGCGAAAATATTGACGGTTTCTCAACCATTCCTTGACTTCAAACTCCCATATCTCGCGAACGGATTGACGAACTCCAGAAATGCCGGTTGCATCTGAAAGTAGAAACTCGCCCGATTACAATGGTTTGCGTACTTTTCCCCTAGGCCATTCCAGTTATTGATTTCGAGTATCAGGCTTGCGAAAATTTTGATGGTTTCTCAACCATTCCTTAACTTCAAAGTGCCATATCTCGCGAACGGATTGACGAACTCGAGAAATGACAGTTGCATCTGAAAGCAAAAACTCGCCCGATTACAACGGTATGTGTATTTTCCCCTAAGCCATTGTAGTTATTGGTTTCGAGTGTCAGACTTGCCAAAACTTTGATGGTTTCTCAACCATTCCTTAACTTCAAACTCCCATATCTCGCGAACGGATTGACGAACTCGAGTAATGGCGGTTGCTTCTGAAAGTAGAAACTCGCCCGATTACAATGGTTTGCGTACTTTCCCCCTAGGCCATTCCAGTTATTGATTTCGAGTATCAGGCTTGCGAAAATTTTGATGGTTTCTCAACCATTCCGTAACTTCAAACTTCCATATCTTGCGAACGGATTGACGAACTCGGGAAATGCCAGTTGCATCTGAAAGCGAAAACTCGCCCGATTACAACGGTATGTGTATTTTTGCCCCAGGCCATAGTAGTTATTGGTTTCGAGTATCAGACTTGCGAAAATTTTGATGGTTTCTCAACCATTCCTTAACTTCAAACTCCCATATCTCGCGAACGGATTGATGAACTCGAGAAGTTCCTGTTGCATCTGACAACAGAAACTCGCACGATTACAACGGTATGTGTACTTTTCCCCTAGGCCATTCCAGTTATTAGTTTTGAGTATCAGACTTGCGAGAATATTGATTGTTCTCAACCATTCCTTAACTTCAAACTCCCATATCTCGCGAACTGATTGACGAACTCGAGAATTTCATGTTGCATCTTAAATTAGAAACTCGCTCGATTACAATGGAATGTGTACTTTTCCCCTAGGCCATTCCAGTTATACGTTTCTAGCATCAGAATTGCGAAAATTTTGATGGTTTCTCAACCATTCCTTAACTTCAAACTCCGACATTTCGCGAGCGGATTGACGAATCCGAAAAATTTCTGTTGCATCTGAAAGTAGAAACTCGCCAGTTTACAACGGTAAGTGTATTTTCCCCCTAAGCCATTGTAGTTATTGGTATCGAGTATCATAGTTGCGAAAACTTTGATGGTTTCTCGACCATTCCTTAACTTCAAACTCCCATATCACGCGAACGGATTGACGAACTCGAGAAATGGCGGTTGCATCTGAAAGTAGAAACTCGCCCGATTACAATGGTGTGTGTACTTTTCCCCTAGGCCATTCCAGTTATACGTTTATAGCATCAGATTGCGAATATGTTGATGGTTTCTCAACCATTCCTTAACTTCAAACTCCGATATTTCGCGAACGGATTGACGAATCCGAAAAATTTCTGTTGCATCTGAAAGTAGAAACTCGCCCGATTACAACGGTATGTGTATTTTCCCCCTAAGCCATTATAGTTATTGGTTTCGAATATCATATTTGCAAAAATTTTGATGGTTTCTCAACCATTCCTTAACTTCAAACTCCCATATCTCGCGAACGGATTGACGAACTCGAGAAACGCCTGTTTCTTCTAAAAGCAGAAACTCGCCCGATTACAACGGTATGTGTACTTTTCCCCTAGGCCTTTCCAGTTATTAGTTTCGAGTATCAGACTTGCGAAAATATTGATGGTTTCTCAACCATTCCTTAACTTCAAACTCCCATATCTCGCGAACGGATTGACGAACTCGAGAAATTCCTCTTGCATCTGAAAGTGGAATCTCGCCCGATTACAGCGCTATTTGTATTTTTGTCCCAGGCCATAGTAGTTATTGGTTTCGAGTGTCAGACTTGCCAAAATTTTGATGGTTTCTCAACCATTCCTTAACTTCAAACTCCCATATCTCGCGAACGGATTGACGAACTCGAGTAATGGCGGTGGCATCTGAAAGTAGAAACTCGCCCGATTACAATGGTGTGTGTATTTTTGCTCCAGGCCATAGTAGTTATTGGTTTCGAGTATCAGACTTGCGAATATTTTGATGGTTACTCAACCATTCCTTAACTTCAAACTCCCATATCTCGCGAACGGATTGACGAAATCGAGAAATTCCGGTTGCATCTGAAAGTAGAAACTCGCCCGATTACAATGGTGTGTGTACTTTTCCCCTAGGCCATTCCAGTTATTAGTTTCGAGTATCAGACTTGCGAAAATTTTGATGGTTTCTCAACCATTCCTTAACCACAAACTCCCATACCTCGCGAACGGATTGACGAACTCGAGAAATTCCTGTTGCATCTGACCACAGAATCTCGCCCGATTACAACGGTATGTGTATTTTTGCCCTAGGTCAAAGTAGTTATTGGTTTCGAGTATCAGACTTGCGAAATTTTGGTGGTTTCTCAACCATTCCTTAACTTCAATCTCCAATATCTCGCGAACGGATGGACGAACTCGAAAAATTCCTGTTGCATCTGAAAGTAGAGACTCGCCCGTTTACAATGGTATGTGTACTTTTCCCCTAGGCCATTCCAGTTATTCGTTTCTAGCATCAGAATTGCGAAAATTTTGATGGTTTCTCAACCATTCCTTAACTTCAAGCTCCCATATCTCGCGAACGGATTGACGAACTCGAGAAATTCCTGTTGCATCTGAATGTAGAAACTCGCCCGATTACCATGGTGTGTGTACTTTTCCCCTAGGCCATTCCAGTTATTAGTTTCGAGTATCAGACTTGCGAAAATTTTGATGGTTTCTCAACCATTCCTTAACTTCAAACTCCAATATCTAGCGAACGGATGGACGAACTCGAAAAATTCCTGTTGCATCTGAAAGTAGAAACTCGCCCGATTAGAGTGGTATGTGTACTTTTCCCCTAGGCCATTCCAGTTATTCGTTTCTAGCATCAGACTTGCGAAAATTTTGATGGTTTCTCAACCATTCCTTAACTTCAAACTCCGATATTTCGCGAGCGGATTGACGAATCCGAAAAATTTCTGTTGCATCTGAAAGTAGAAACTCGCCCGATTCCAACGGTATGTGTATTTTCCCCCTAAGCCATTGTAGTTATTGGTTTCGAGTATCATAGTTGCGAAAACTTTGATGGTTTCTCAACCATTCCTTAACTTCAAACTCCCATATCTCGCGAACGGATTGATGAACTCGAGAAGTTCCTGTTGCATCTGACAACAGAAACTCGCACGATTACAACGGTATGTGTACTTTTCCCCTAGGCCATTCCTGTTATTAGTTTTGAGTATCAGACTTGCGAGAATATTGATTGTTCTCAACCATTCCTTAACTTCAAACTCCCATATCTCGCGAACGGATTGACGAACTCGAGAATTTCATGTTGCATCTTAAATTAGAAACTCGCTCGATTACAATGGAATGTGTACTTTTCCCCTAGGCCATTCCAGTTATACGTTTCTAGCATCAGAATTGCGAAAATTTTGATGGTTTCTCATCCATTCCTTAACTTCAAACTCCGATATTTCGCGAGCGGATTGACGAATCCGAAAAATTTCTGTTGCATCTGAAAGTAGAAACTCGCCAGTTTACAACGGTATGTGTATTTTCCCCCTAAGCCATTGTAGTTATTGGTTTCGAGTATCATAGTTGCGAAAACTTTGATGGTTTCTCGACCATTCCTTAACTTCAAACTCCCATATCACGCGAACGGATTGACGAACTCGAGAAATGGCGGTTGCATCTGAAAGTAGAAACTCGCCCGATTACAATGGTGTGTGTACTTTTCCCCTAGGCCATTCCATTTATACGTTTATAGCATCAGATTGCGAATATGTTGATGGTTTCTCAACCAGTCCTTAAATTCAAACTCCGATATTTCGCGAACGGATTGACGAATCCGAAAAATTTCTGTTGCATCTGAAAGTAGAAACTCGCCCGATTACAACGGTATGTGTATTTTCCCCCTAAGCCATTATAGTTATTGGTTTCGAATATCATACTTGCAAAAATTTTGATGGTTTCTCAACCATTCCTTAACTTCAAACTCCCATATCTCGCGAACGGATTGACGAACTCGAGAAACGCCTGTTTCTTCTAAAAGCAGAAACTCGCCCGATTACAACGGTATGTGTACTTTTCCCTAGGCCTTTCCAGTTATTAGTTTCGAGTATCAGACTTGCGAAAATATTGATGGTTTCTCAACCATTCCTTAACTTCAAACTCCCATATCTCGCGAACGGATTGACGATCTCGAGAAATTCCGGTTGCATCTGAAAGTAGAAACTCGCCCGATTACAACGCTATGTGTATTTTTGCCCTAGGCCATAGTAGTTATTGGTTTCGAGTATCAGACTTGCGAAAATTTTGATGGTTTCTCAACCATTCCTTAACTTCAAACTCCCATATCTCGCGAACGGATTGACGAACTCGAGAAATTCCTCTTGCATCTGAAAGTAGAATCTCGCCCGATTACAGCGCTATTTGTATTTTTGCCCCAGGCCATAGTAGTTATTGGTTTCGAGTGTCAGACTTGCCAAAATTTTGATGGTTCCTCAACCATTCCTTAACTTCATACTCCCATATCACGCGAACGGATTGACGAACTCGAGAAACGCCTGTTTCATCTAAAAGCAGAAACTCGCCCGATTACAACGGTATGTGTACTTTTCCCCTAGGCCATTCCAGTTATTAGCTTCGAGTATCAGACTTGCGAAAATATTGATGGTTTCTCATCCATTCCTTAACTTCAAACTCCCATATCTCGCGAACCGATTGACGAACTCGAGAAATTCCGGTTGCATCTGAAAGTAAAAACTCGCCCGATTACAGCGCTACGTTTATTTTTGCCCTAGGCCATAGTAGTTATTGGTTTCGAGTATCAGACTTGCGAAGTTTTGATGGTTGCTCAACCATTCCTTAACTTTAAACTCAGATATTTCGCGAACGGATTGACGAATCCGAAAAATTTCTGTTGCATCTGAAAGTAGAAACTCGCCCGATTACAACGGTATGTGTATTTTCCCCCTAAGCCAATGTAGTTATTGGTTTCGAGTATCATACTTGCGAAAATTTTGATGGTTTCTCAACCATTCCTTAACTTCAAACTCCCATATCTCGCGAACGGATTGACGAACTCGAGAAATTCCTGTTGCATCTGACAACAGAATCTCGCCCGATTACAACGGTATGTGTATTTTTGCCCTAGGCCATAGTAGTTATTGGTTTCGAGTATCAGACTTGCGAAATATTGATGGTTTCTCAACCATTCCTTAACTTCAATCTCCCATATCTCGCGAACGGATTGATGAACTCGAGAATCGCCTGTTTCATCTAAAAGCAGAAACTCGCCCGATTACAACGGTATGTGTACTTTTCCCCTAGGCCATTCCAGTTATTAGTTTCGAGTATCAGACTTGCGAAAATATTGATGGTTTCTCAACCATTCCTTAACTTCAAACTCCCATATCTCGCGAACGGATTGATGAACTCGAGAATCGCCTGTTTCATCTAAAAGCAGAAACTCGCCCGATTACAACGGTATGTGTACTTTTCCCCTAGGCCATTCCAGTTATTAGTTTCGAGTATCAGACTTGCGAAAATTTTGATGGTTTCTCAACCATTCCTTAACTTCAATCTCCCATATCTCGCGAACGGATGGACGAACTCGAAAAATTCCTGTTGCATCTGAAAGTAGAAACTCGCCCGATTACAACGGTATGTGTACTTTTCCCCTAGGCCATTCCAGTTATTCGTTTCTAGCATCAGAATTGCGAAAATTTTGATGGTTTCTTAACCATTCCTTAACTTCAAACTCCCATATCTCGCGAACGGATTGATGAACTCGAGAATCGCCTGTTTCATCTAAAAGCAGAAACTCGCCCGATTACAACGGTATGTGTACTTTTCCCCTAGGCCATTCCAGTTATTAGTTTCGAGTATCAGACTTGCGAAAATATTGATGGTTTCTCAACCATTCCTTAACTTCAAACTCCCATATCTCGCGAACGGATTGATGAACTCGAGAATCGCCTGTTTCATCTAAAAGCAGAAACTCGCCCGATTACAACGGTATGTGTACTTTTCCCCTAGGCCATTCCAGTTATTAGTTTCGAGTATCAGACTTGCGAAAATTTTGATGGTTTCTCAACCATTCCTTAACCTCAAACTCCCATACCTCTCGAACGGATTGACGAACTCGAGAAATTCCTGTTGCATCTGACAACAGAATCTCGCCCGATTACAACGGTATGTGTATTCTTGCCCTAGGCCATAGTAGTTATTGGTTTCGAGTATCAGACTTGCGAAATTTTGATGGTTTCTCAACCATTCCTTAACTTCAATCTCCAATATCTCGCGAACGGATGGACGAACTCGAAAAATTCCTGTTGCATCTGAAAGTAGAAACTCGCCCGATTACAATGGTATGTTTACTTTTCCCCTAGGCCATTCCAGTTATTCGTTTCTAGCATCAGAATTGCGAAAATTTTGATGGTTTCTCAACCATTCCTTAACTTCAAACTCCCATATCTCGCGAACGGATTGACGAACTCGAGAATCGCCTGTTTCATCTAAAAGCAGAAACTCGCCCGATTACAACGGTATGTGTACTTTTCCCCTAGGCCATAGTAGTTATTGGTTTCGAGTATCAGACTTGCGAAAATTTTGATGGTTTCTCAACCATTCCTTAACTTCAAACTCCCATATCTCGAGAACGGATTGACGAACACGAGAAATTCCGGTTGCATCTGAAAGTAGAAACTCGCCCGATTACAATGGTGTTTGTACTTTTCCCCTAGGCCACTCCAGTTATTAGTTTCGAGTATCAGACTTGCGAAAATTTTGATGGTTTCTCAACCATTCCTGAACTTCAAACTCCCATATCTCGCGAACGGATAGACGAACTCGAGAAATACCTTTTGCATCTGAAAGTAGAAACTGGCCCGACTACAACGGTATGTGTATTTTTGCCCTAGGCTATAGTAGTTATTGGTTTCGAGTATCAGACTTGCGAAAATTTTGATGGTTTCTCAACCATTCCTTAACTTCAAACTCCCATATCTCGCGAACGGATTGACGAACACGAGAAATTCCGGTTGCATCTTAAAGTAGAAACTCGCCCGATTACAACGGTATGTGTACTTTTCCCCTAGGCCATTCCAGTTATTCGTTTCTAGCATCAGATTTGCGAACATTTTGATGGCTTCTCAACCATTCCTTAACTTCAAACTCCGATATTTCGCGAACGGATTGACGAACTCGAGAAATTCCGGTTGCATCTGAAAATAGAAACTCGCCCGATTACAACGGTATGTGTATTTACCCCCCTAAGCCAATGTAGTTATTGGTTTCGAGTATCATACTTGCGCAAATTTTGATGGTTTCTCAACCATTCCATAACTTCAAACTCACATATCTCGCGAACGGATTGACGAACTCGAGAAATGATTGTTGCATCTGAAAGTAGAAACTCGCCCGATTACAACGGTATGTGTATTTTTGCCCTAGGCCATAGTAGTTATTGGTTTCGAGTATCAGACTTGCGAAATTTTGGTGGTTTCTCGACCATTCCTTAACTTCAAACTCCCATATCACGCGAACGGATTGACGAACTCGAGAAATTCCTGTTGCATCTGAAAGTAGAAACTCGCCCGATTACAATGGCATGTGTACTTTTCCCCTAGGCCATTCCAGTTATTCGTTTCTAGCATCAGAATTGCGAACATTTTGATGGTTTCTCAACCATTCCTTAACTTCAACCTCCCATATCTCGCGAACGGATTGACGAACTCGAGAAATTCCTCTTGCATCTGAAAGTAGAGACTCGCCCGATTACAGCGCTATTTGTATTTATGCCCAAGGCCATACTAGTTATTGGTTTCGAGTATCAGACTTGCGAAATTTTGATGGTTTCTCGACCATTCCTTAACTTCAAACTCCCATATCACGCGAACGGATTGACGAACTCGAGAAGTTCCTGTTGCATCTGAAAGTAGAAACTCGCCCGATTACAATGGCATGTGTACTTTTCCCCTAGGCCATTCCAGTTATTCGTTTCTAACATCAGAATTGCGAACATTTTGATGGTTTCTCAACCATTCCTTAACTTCAAACTCCCATATCTCGCGAACGGATTGACGAACTCGAGAAATTCCTCTTGCATCTGAAAGTAGAAACTCGCCCGATTACAATGGCATGTGTACTTTTCCGCTAGGTCATTCCAGTTATTCGTTTCTAGCATCAGAATTGCGAACATTTTGATGGTTTCTCAACCATTCCTTAACTTCAAACTCCCATATCTCGCGAACGGATTGACGAACTCGAGAAATTCCTCTTGCATCTGAAAGTAGTAACCCGCCCGATTACAGCGCTATTTGTATTTTCGCCCCAGGCCATAGTAGTTATTGGTTTCGAGTATCAGACTTGCGAAAATTTTGATGGTTTCTCAACCATTCCTTAACTTCAAACTCCCATATCTCGCGAACTGATTGACGAACACGAGAAATTCCGGTTGCATCTGAAAGTAGAAACTCGCCCGATTACAATGGTGTGTGTACTTTTCCCCTAGGCCACTCCAGTTATTAGTTTCGAGTATCAGACTTGCGAAAAGTTTGATGGTTTCTCAACCATTCCTTAACTTCAAACTCCCATATCTCGCGAACGGATAGACGAACTCGAGAAATTCCTTTTGCATCTGAAAGTAGAAACTGGCCCGACTACAACGGTATGTGTATTTTTGCCCCAGGCTATAGTAGTTATTGGTTTCGAGTATCAGATTTGCGAAAATTTTGATGGTTTCTCAACCATTCCTTAACTTCAAATTCCCATATCTCTCGAACGAATTGACGAACTCGAGAAATTCCGGTTGCATCGGAAAGTAGAAACTCGCCCGTTTACAACGGTATGTGTATTTTTGCATTAGGCCACAGTAGTTATTGGTTTCGAGTATCAGACTTGCGAAAATTTTGATGGTTTCTCAACCATTCCTTAACTTCAAACTCCCATATCTCGCGAACAGATTGAGGAAATCGAGAAATTCCTGTTGCATCTGAAAGTAGAAACTCGCCCGATTGCAACGGTATGTGTATTTTTGCCCTAGGCCATAGTAGTTATTGGTTTCGAGTATCAGACTTGCGAAATTTTGATGGTTTCTCGACCATTCCTTAACTTCAAACTCCCATATCACGCGAACGGATTGACGAACTCGAGAAATTCCTGTTGCACCTGAAAGTAGAAACACGCCCGATTACAATGGCATGTGTACTTTCCCCGTAGGCCATTCCAGTTATTCGTTTCTACCATCAGAATTGCGAACATTTTGATGGTTTCTCAACCATTCCTTAACTTCAAACTCCCATATCTCGCGAACGGATTGACGAACTCGAGAAATTCCTCTTGCATCTGAAAGTAGAAACTCGCCCGATTACAATGGCATGTGTACTTTTCCGCTAGGCCATTCCAGTTATTCGTTTCTAGCATCAGAATTGCGAACATTTTGATGGCTTCTCAACCATTCCTTAACTTCAAACTCCCATATCTCGCGAACGGACTGACGAACTCGAGAAATTCCTCTTGCATCTGAAAGTAGAAACTCGCCCGATTACAGCGCTACTTGTATTTTCGCCCCAGGCCATATTAGTTATTGGTTTCGAGTATCAGACTTGCGAAAATTTTGATGGTTTCTCAACCATTCCTTAACTTCAAACTCCCATATCTCGAGAACGGATTGACGAACACCAGAAATTCCGGTTGCATTTGAAAGTAGAAACTCGCCCGATTACAATGGTGTTTGTACTTTTCCCCTAGGCCACTCCAGTTATTAGTTTCGAGTATCAGACTTGCGAAAATTTTGATGGTTTCTCAACCATTCCTTAACTTCAAACTCCCATACCTCGCGAACGGATAGACGAACTCGAGAAATTCCTTTTGCATCTGAAAGTAGAAACTGGCCCGACTACAACGGTATGTGTATTTTTGCCCTAGGCTATAGTAGTTATTGGTTTCGAGTATCAGACTTGCGAAAATTTTGATGGTTTCTCAACCATTTCTTAACTTCAAATTCCCATATCTCTCGAACGATTTGACGAACTCGAGAAATTCCGGTTGCATCGGAAAGTAGAAACTCGCTCGTATGCAACAGTATGTGTATTTTTGCCTTAGGCCACAGTAGTTATTGGTTTCGAGTATCAGATTGGGGAAAATTTTGATGGTTTCTCAACCATTCCTTGACTTCAAACTCCCATATCTCGCGAACGGATTGACGAACTCGAGAAATTCCGGTTGCATCTGAAAGTAGAAACTCGCACGATTACAATGGTGCGTGTACTTTTCCCCTAGGCCATTATAGTTATTAGTTTCGAGTATCAGACTTGGGAAAATTTTGATGGTTTCTCAACCATTCCATAACTTCAAACTCCCATATCTGGCGAACGGATTGACGAACTCGAGAAATTCCTGTTGCATCTGATAGCAGAAACTCGCCCGATTACAACGGTATGTGTATTTTTGCCATAGGCCATAGTAGTTGTTGGTTTCGAGTATCAGACTTGCGAAATTTTGATGGTTTCTCGACCATTCCTTAACTTCAAACTCCCATATCAGGCGAACGGATTGACGAACTCGAGAAGTTCCTGTTGCATCTGAAAGTAGAAACTCGCCCGATTACAATGGCGTGTGTACTTTTACCCTAGGCCATTCCAGTTGTTCGTTTCTAGCATCAGAATTGCGAACATTTTGATGGTTTCTCAACCATTCCTTAACTTCAAACTCCCATATCTCGCGAACGGATTGACGAACACGAGAAATTCCTCTTGCATCTGAAAGTAGAAACTCGCCCGATTACAGCGCAATTTGTATTTTTGCCCCAGGCCATAGTAGTTATTGGTTTCGAGTATCAGATTGGCGAAAATATTGATGGTTTCTCAACCATTCCTTGACTTCAAACTCCCATATCTCGCGAACGAATTGACGTACTCGAGAAGTTCCGGTTGCATCTGAAAGTAGAAACTCGCACGATTACAATGGTGTGTGTACTTTTCCCCTAGACCATTCCAGTTATACGTTTCTAGCATAAGACTTGCGAAAATTTTGATGGTTTCTCAACCATTCCTTAACTTCAAACTCCCATATCTCGCGAACGGATAGACGAACTCGAGAAATTCTTCTTGCATCTGAAAGTAGAATCTCGCCCGATTACAACGCTATTTGTATTTTTGCCCCAGGCCATAGTAGTTATGGGTTTCGAGTATCAGACTTGCGAAATTTTGATGGTTTCTCAACCATTCCTTAACATCAAACTCCCATATCTCGCGAACGGATTGACGAACTCGAGAAATTCCTGTTGCATCTTAAAGTAGAAACTCGCCCGATTACAATGGAATGTGTACTTTTCCCCTAGGCCATTCCAGTTATACGTTTCTAGCATAAGACTTGCGAAAATTTTGATGGTTTCTCAACCATTCCTTAACTTCAAACTCCCATATCTCGCGAGCGGATTCACAAACTCGAGAAATGCCTGTTTCATCTAAAAGCAGAAACTCGCCCGAATACAACGGTATGTGTATTTTTGCCCTAGGCCATAGTAGTTATTGGTTTCGAGTATCAGACTTGCGAAATTTTGATGGTTTCTCGACCATTCCTTAACTTCAAACTCCCATATCACGCGAACGGATTGACGAACTCGAGAAATTCCTGTTGCATCTGATAGCAGAAACTCGCCCGATTACAACGGTATGTGTATTTTTGCCATAGGCCATAGTAGTTATTGGTTTCGAGTATCAGACTTGCGAAATTTTGATGGTTTCTCGACCATTCCTTAACTTCAAACTC
Source organism: Ptiloglossa arizonensis (assembly GCF_051014685.1). Classification (NCBI taxonomy): domain Eukaryota; kingdom Metazoa; phylum Arthropoda; class Insecta; order Hymenoptera; family Colletidae; genus Ptiloglossa; species Ptiloglossa arizonensis. The sequence goes on from NW_027478389.1 coordinate 2,084,570, forward strand.
CCATATCACGCGAACGGATTGACGAACTCGAGAAGATCCTGTTGCATCTGAAAGTAGAAACTCGCCCGATTACAATGGCATGTGTACTTTTCCTCTAGGCCATTCCAGTTATTGGTTTCTAGCATCAGAATTGCGAACATTTTGATGGTTTCTCAACCATTCCTTAACTTCAAACTCTCATATCTCGCGAACGGATTGACGAACTCGAGAAATTCCTCTTGCATCTGAAAGTAGAAACTCGCCCGATTACAATGGCATGTGTACTTTTCCCCTAGGCCATTCCAGTTATTCGTTTCTAGCATCAGAATTGCGAACATTTTGATGGTTTCTCAACAATTCCTTAAATTCAAACTCCCATATCTCGCGAACGGATTGACGAACTCGAGAAATTCCTCTTGCATCTGAAAGTAGAAACTCGCCCGATTACAGCGCTATTTGTATTTTTGCCCCAGGCCATAGTAGTTATTGGTTTCGAGTATCAGATTGGCGAAAATATTGATGGTTTCTCAACCATTCCTTGACTTCAAACTCCCATATCTCGCGAGCGGATTGACGAACTCGAGAAATTCCGGTTGCATCTGAAAGTAGAAACTCGCACGATTGCAATGGTGTGTGTACTTTTCCCCTAGGCCATTCTAGTTATTAGTTTCGAGTATTAGACTTGCGAAAATTTTGATGGTTTCTCAACCATTCCTTAACTTCAAACTCCCATATCTGGCGAACGGATTGACGAACTCGAGAAATTCCTGTTGCATCTGAAAGCAGAAACTCGCCCGATTACAACGGTATGTGTATTTTTGCCCTAGGCCATAGTAGTTATTGGTTTCGAGTATCAGACTTGCGAAATTTTGATGGTTTCTCAATCATTCCTTAACTTCAAACTCCCATACCTCGCGAACGGATTGACGAACTCGAGAAATTCCTGTTGCATCTGAAAGTAGAAACTGGCCCGATTACAATGGTATGTGTACTTTTCCCCTAGGCAATTCCAGTTATACGTTTCTAGCATCAGAATTGCGAAAATTTTGATGGTTTCTCAACCATTCCTTAAATTCAAACTCCGATATTTCGCGAACGGATAGACGAATCCGAAAAATTTCTGTTGCATCTGAAAGTAGAAACTCGCCCGATTACAACCCTATGTGTATTTTCCCCTAAGCCATTGTAGTTATTGCTTTCGAGTATCAGACTTGCGAAAATTTTGATGGTTTCTCAACCATTCCTTAACTTCAAACTCCCATATCTCGCGAACGGATTGACGAACTCGAGAAATTCCTCTTGCATCTGAAAGTAGAAACTCGCCCGATTACAGCGCTATTTGTATTTTAGCCCCAGGCCATAGTAGTTATTGGTTTCGAGTATCAGACTTGCGAAATTTTGATGGTTTCTCAACCATTCCTTAACTTCAAACTCCCATATCTCGCGAACGGATTGACGATCTCGAGAAATTCATGTTGCATCTTAAAGTAGAAACTCGCCCGATTACAATGGAATGTGTACTTTTCCCCTAGACCATTCCAGTTATACGTTTCTAGCATAATACTTGCGAAAATTTTGATGGTTTCTCAACCATTCCTTAAATTCAAACTCCGATATTTTGCGAACGGATAGACGAATCCGAAAAATTTCTGTTGCATCTGAAAGAAGAAACTCGCCCGATTACAACCCTATGTGTATTTTCCCCTAAGCCATTGTAGTTGTCTCCCGGATCAGGGGGATCGGTTTGGAGGTGGCTCTCCACAAAACCGAGGTACTCGGGATGTATAGACCCCGGGGAGAGCCGCCTCCCCCCCTGATCCGGGTGGGTGAGACAGACGTCGAGGTGAGGTCTCAGATGAAATATCTGGGACTTCACCTCGACAGCCACTGGCGCTTCGAGGGCCATTTCCGGGCCCTGGCCCCGCGGTTGGAGGGGATAGTTGGCGCTTTGGGCCGTATCCTCCCCAACCTGCGGGGCCCGAGTGACCGGGTTCGCCGCCTCTACGCGGGAATGGTCCACTCGGTGGCCCTATACGGGGCCCCCGTTTGGGCGGGCGACCTGGCCGCCTCCCGGCGCAGCAAGGTATTGCTGCGCCGGGTTCAAAGGCGGCTTGCACTGCGGATCGCCCGGGGGTACCGGACCGTTTCGTATGAGGCGGCGAGCGTCCTGTCAGGGCTACCCCCGGCGGACTTGATCGCGGGCGCGCATGCGGCTTTCTACGAGGGCCGCATGCGCGCCCGCGAGGATGGGGTGGTCCTGGCGGGATGCGAGGTGGAGGCCCTGAGGCGCCAGGCCCGGGAGTCCATGCTGCAGCTTTGGCAGCAGCGGCTGGCCGAGCCGTTGTTCGGCCAGAGGACTGTCCGGGCTATCCGGCCGGTCCTGTTTGAGTGGCTGGGTAGGCGCTTCGGCTCACTCACCTACCGGTTGGTGCAGGTGCTGTCCGGGCACGGATGCTTCGGTCAGTACCTGTGCCGGATCGGTGTGGAAGAGGCGGCGCGCTGCTGGCACTGTCCAGCGGACGAGGACACGGCGCAACACACCCTCGAGGTGTGTCCGGCCTGGGGGGTGGAGCGCCGTGTCCTCACGGCCGTGATTGGGGCGGACCTATCGCTGCCGGGCGTGGTACAGGCCATGCTCGGCAGCGAGACGAAGTGGCGGGCCGTGGCCTCCTTCTGCGAGGAGGTAATCTCGCAGAAGGAGGCCGCGAGCCGCATTCGCGAGAGCGGGAGACCGCGAGCGAGGCCCCGTCCGAGGCCGGGGGCGGGTGGGCCTCCGGAAGGGCCGGGGAGGCCACCCTGAGAGCGGCGGGCGGGGGTGCGTAGCCCTTGAGGCTCGTGCCACCGCCCGTCGTCTGAGGGGTGGGTAGAGTAAGGGACGGCGACGCGCTCGAGGGCGGAGAGGCCAGAGCCGCCCTCGGGAGCGTACGAGCCGGGGTGCGGCCGCGCCGACGGCACGGTCCCAGGGCCGTGCCCCCGGCGCGGCTATGGGGGCCGTGGGCGGTCGCGAGTGTGGGACTCGCGGCCGCCCCCGGGCGGCCCCCGGGAGTGGGACGTCGGAGCAGTGTGGCCCTGCTCCGACGTCGGGCGCCAGAGCGCCGAGGAGAAAACAGGGAAGGGAGGGTGAAGTACCCCCTCCCTTCCCTGGAACGGGAGGACACGGGCGCGAGAGCCCTGCACGGGGGAGCACCTGATGTTATGATGTCTTCGGTCCCAGGTGCTCCCCCTGCATAGTGCGAGGATGGCCACCGTGGTGGGTTTTAGTGGGTAGGTCCCGCGCCCGATGGGTTTCCTTCCGGGCGCGGGGAATCCCACACTCCCCCCGCCCCTCCCCAGGCGGCGGGGGGGTCTTTCGAAGATTTCCCCCACGTTAAAAAAAAAAAAAAAAAAAAAAAAAAGCCATTGTAGTTATTGCTTTCGAGTATCAGACTTGCGAAAATTTTGATGGTTTCTCAACCATTCCTTAACTTCAAACTCCCATATCTCGCGAACGGATTGACGAACTCGAGAAATTCCTCTTGCATCTGAAAGTAGAAACTCGCCCGATTACAGCGCTATTTGTATTTTTGCCCCAGGCCATAGTAGTTATTGGTTTCGAGTATCAGGCTGGCGAAAATATTGACGGTTTCTCAACCATTCCTTGACTTCAAACTCCCATATCTCGCGAACGGATTGACTAACTCGAGAAATTGCGGTTGCATCTGAAAGTAGAAACTCGCACGATTACAATGGTGTGTGTACTTTTCCCCTAGGCCATTCTAGTTATTAGTTTCGAGTATCAGACTTGCGAAAATTTTGACGGTTTCTCAACCATTCCTTGACTTCAAACTCCCATATCTCGCGAACGGATAGACGAACTCGAGAAATACCTCTTGCATCTGAAAGTAGAAACTCGCCCGATTACAATGCTATTTGTATTTTTGCCCCCGGCCATAGTAGTTATTGGTTTCGAGTATCAGACTTGCGAAATTTTGATGGTTTCTCAACCATTCCTTAACTTCAAACTCCCATATCTCGCGAACGGATTGACGATCTCGAGAAATTCATGTTGCATCTTAAAGTAGAAACTCGCCCGATTACAATGGAATGTGTACTTTTCCCCTAGACCATTCCAGTTATACGTTTCTAGCATAATACTTGCGAAAATTTTGATGGTTTCTCAACCATTCCTTAACTTCAAACTCCCACATCTCGCGAACCGATAGACGAACTCGAGAAATTCCTCTTGCATCTGAAAGTAGAAACTCGCCCGATTACAACGATATTTGTATTTTTGCCCCAGGCCATAGTAGTTATTGGTTTCGAGTATCAGACTTGCGAAATTTTGATGGTTTCTCAACCATTCCTTAACTTCAAACTCCCATATCTCGCGAACGGATTGACGAACTCGAGAAATTCCTCTTGCATCTGAAAGTAGAAACTCGCCCGATTACAGCGCTATTTGTATTTTTGCCCCAGGCCATAGTAGTTATTGGTTTCGAGTATCAGACTTGCGAAAATTTTGATGGTTTCTCAACCATTCCTTAACTTCAAACTCCCATATCTCGCGAACGGATTGACGAACTCGAGAAATTCCGTTTGCATCTGAAAGTAGAAACTCGCACGATTACAATGGTATGTGTACTTTTCCCCTAGGCCATTCTAGTTATTAGTTTCGAGTATCAGACTTGCGAAAATTTTGATGGTTTCTCAACCATTCCTTAACTTCAAACTCCCATATCTGGCGAACAGATTGACGAACTCGAGAAATTCCTGTTGCATCTGATAGCAGAAACTCGCCCGATTACAACGGTATGTGTATTTTTGCCATAGGCCATAGTAGTTATTGGTTTCGAGTATCAGACTTGCGAAATTTTGATGGTTTCTCGACCATTCCTTAACTTCAAACTCCCATATCACGCGAACGGATTGACGAACTCGAGAAGTTCCTGTTGCATCTGAAAGTAGAAACTCGCCCGATTACAATGGCATGTGTACTTTTCCCCTAGGCCATTCCAGTTATTCGTTTCTAGCATCACAATTGCGAACATTTTGATGGTTTCTCAACAATTCCTTAAATTCAAACTCCCATATCTCGCGAACGGATTGACGAACTCGAGGAATTCCTCTTGCATCTGAAAGTAGAAACTCGCCCGATTACAGCGCTATTTGTATTTTTGCCCCAGGCCATAGTAGTTATTGGTTTCGAGTATCAGATTGGCGAAAATATTGATGGTTTCTCAACCATTCCTTGACTTCAAACTCCCATATCTCGCGAGCGGATTGACGAACTCGAGAAATTCCTGTTGCATCTGAAAGTAGAAACTGGCCCGATTACAATGGTATGTGTACTTTTCCCCTAGGCAAGTCCAGTTATACGTTTCTAGCATCAGAATTGCGAAAATTTTGATGGTTTCTCAACCATTCCTTAAATTCAAACTCCGATATTTTGCGAACGGATAGACGAATCCGAAAAATTTCTGTTGCATCTGAAAGTAGAAACTCGCCCGATTACAACCCTATGTGTATTTTCCCCTAAGCCATTGTAGTTATTGCTTTCGAGTATCAGACTTGCGAAAATTTTGATGGTTTCTCAATCATTCCTTAACTTCAAACTCCCATATCTCGCGAACGGATTGACGAACTCGAGAAATTCCTCTTGCATCTGAAAGTAGAAACTCGCCCGATTACAGCGCTATTTGTATTTTAGCCCCAGGCCATAGTAGTTATTGGTTTCGAGTATCAGACTTGCGAAATTTTGATGGTTTCTCAACCATTCCTTAACTTCAAACTCCCATATCTCGCGAACGGATTGACGATCTCGAGAAATTCATGTTGCATCTTAAAGTAGAAACTCGCCCGATTACAATGGAATGTGTACTTTTCCCCTAGACCATTCCAGTTATACGTTTCTAGCATAATACTTGCGAAAATTTTGATGGTTTCTCAACCATTCCTTAAATTCAAACTCCGATATTTTGCGAACGGATAGACGAATCCGAAAAATTTCTGTTGCATCTGAAAGTAGAAACTCGCCCGATTACAACCCTATGTGTATTTTCCCCTAAGCCATTGTAGTTATTGCTTTCGAGTATCAGACTTGCGAAAATTTTGATGGTTTCTCAACCATTCCTTAACTTCAAACTCCCATATCTCGCGAACGGATTGACGAACTCGAGAAATTCCTCTTGCATCTGAAAGTAGAAACTCGCCCGATTACAGCGCTATTTGTATTTTTGCCCCAGGCCATAGTAGTTATTGGTTTCGAGTATCAGGCTGGCGAAAATATTGACGGTTTCTCAACCATTCCTTGACTTCAAACTCCCATATCTCGCGAACCGATTGACTAACTCGAGAAATTGCGGTTGCATCTGAAAGTAGAAACTCGCACGATTACAATGGTGTGTGTACTTTTCCCCTAGGCCATTCTAGTTATTGGTTTCGAGTATCAGACTTGCGAAATTTTGATGGTTTCTCAACCATTCCTTAACTTCAAACTCCCATATCTCGCGAACGGATTGACGATCTCGAGAAATTCATGTTGCATCTGAAAGTAGAAACTCGCCCGATTACAATGGCATGTGTACTTTTCCCCTAGGCCATTCCAGTTATTCGTTTCTAGCATCACAATTGCGAACATTTTGATGGTTTCTCAACAATTCCTTAAATTCAAACTCCCATATCTCGCGAACGGATTGACGAACTCGAGGAATTCCTCTTGCATCTGAAAGTAGAAACTCGCCCGATTACAGCGCTATTTGTATTTTTGCCCCAGGCCATAGTAGTTATTGGTTTCGAGTATCAGATTGGCGAAAATATTGATGGTTTCTCAACCATTCCTTGACTTCAAACTCCCATATCTCGCGAGCGGATTGACGAACTCGAGAAATTCCTGTTGCATCTGAAAGTAGAAACTGGCCCGATTACAATGGTATGTGTACTTTTCCCCTAGGCAATTCCAGTTATACGTTTCTAGCATCAGAATTGCGAAAATTTTGATGGTTTCTCAACCATTCCTTAAATTCAAACTCCGATATTTTGCGAACGGATAGACGAATCCGAAAAATTTCTGTTGCATCTGAAAGTAGAAACTCGCCCGATTACAACCCTATGTGTATTTTGCCCTAAGCCATTGTAGTTATTGCTTTCGAGTATCAGACTTGCGAAAATTTTGATGGTTTCTCAATCATTCCTTAACTTCAAACTCCCATATCTCGCGAACGGATTGACGAACTCGAGAAATTCCTCTTGCATCTGAAAGTAGAAACTCGCCCGATTACAGCGCTATTTGTATTTTAGCCCCAGGCCATAGTAGTTATTGGTTTCGAGTATCAGACTTGCGAAATTTTGATGGTTTCTCAACCATTCCTTAACTTCAAACTCCCATATCTCGCGAACGGATTGACGATCTCGAGAAATTCATGTTGCATCTTAAAGTAGAAACTCGCCCGATTACAATGGAATGTGTACTTTTCCCCTAGACCATTCCAGTTATACGTTTCTAGCATAATACTTGCGAAAATTTTGATGGTTTCTCAACCATTCCTTAAATTCAAACTCCGATATTTTGCGAACGGATAGACGAATCCGAAAAATTTCTGTTGCATCTGAAAGTAGAAACTCGCCCGATTACAACCCTATGTGTATTTTCCCCTAAGCCATTGTAGTTATTGCTTTCGAGTATCAGACTTGCGAAAATTTTGATGGTTTCTCAACCATTCCTTAACTTCAAACTCCCATATCTCGCGAACGGATTGACGAACTCGAGAAATTCCTCTTGCATCTGAAAGTAGAAACTCGCCCGATTACAGCGCTATTTGTATTTTTGCCCCAGGCCATAGTAGTTATTGGTTTCGAGTATCAGGCTGGCGAAAATATTGACGGTTTCTCAACCATTCCTTGACTTCAAACTCCCATATCTCGCGAACCGATTGACTAACTCGAGAAATTGCGGTTGCATCTGAAAGTAGAAACTCGCACGATTACAATGGTGTGTGTACTTTTCCCCTAGGCCATTCTAGTTATTAGTTTCGAGTATCAGACTTGCGAAAATTTTGACGGTTTCTCAACCATTCCTTGACTTCAAACTCCCATATCTCGCGAACGGATAGACGAACTCGAGAAATACCTCTTGCATCTGAAAGTAGAAACTCGCCCGATTACAATGCTATTTGTATTTTTGCCCCAGGCCATAGTAGTTATTGGTTTCGAGTATCAGACTTGCGAAATTTTGATGGTTTCTCAACCATTCCTTAACTTCAAACTCCCATATCTCGCGAACGGATTGACGATCTCGAGAAATTCATGTTGCATCTTAAAGTAGAAACTCGCCCGATTACAATGGAATGTGTACTTTTCCCCTAGACTATTCCAGTTATACGTTTCTAGCATAATACTTGCGAAAATTTTGATGGTTTCTCAACCATTCCTTAACTTCAAACTCCCACATCTCGCGAACCGATAGACGAACTCGAGAAATTCCTCTTGCATCTGAAAGTAGAAACTCGCCCGATTACAACGATATTTGTATTTTTGCCCCAGGCCATAGTAGTTATTGGTTTCGAGTATCAGACTTGCGAAATTTTGATGGTTTCTCAGCCATTCCTTAACTTCAAACTCCCATATCTCGCGAACGGTTTGACGATCTCGAGAAATTCATGTTGCATCTTAAAGTAGAAACTCGCCCGATTACAATGGAATGTGTACTTTTCCCCTAGACCATTCCAGTTATACGTTTCTAGCATAAGACTTGCGAAAATTTTGATGTTTTCTCAACCATTCCTTAACTTCAAACTCCCATATCTCGCGAACGGATAGACGAACTCGAGAAATTCCTCTTGCATCTGAAATTAGAAACTCGCCCGATTACAACGCTATTTGTATTTTTGCCCCAGGCCATAGTAGTTATGGGTTTCGAGAATCAGACTTGCGAAATTTTGATGGTTTCTCAACCATTCCTTAACTTCAAACTCCCATATCTCGCGAACGGATTGACGAACACCAGAAATTCCGGTTGCATCTGAAAGTAGAAACTCGCCCGATTACAATGGTGTTTGTACTTTTCCCCTAGGCCACTCCAGTTATTAGTTTCGAGTATCAGACTTGCGAAAATTTTGATGGTTTCTCAACCATTCCTTAACTTCAAACTCCCATTTCTCGCGAACGGATAGACGAACTCGAGAAATTCCTTTTGCATCTGAAAGTAGAAACTGGCCCGACTACAACGGTATGTGTATTTTTGCCCTAGGCTATAGAAGTTATTGGTTTCGAGTATCAGACTTGCGAAAATTTTAATGGTTTCTCAACCACTCCTTAACTTCAAATTCCCATATCTCTCGAACGATTTGACGAACTCGAGAAATTCCGGTTGCATCGGAAAGTAGAAACTCGCTCGTATACAACGGTATGTGTATTTTTGCCTTAGGCCACAGTAGTTATTGGTTTCGTGTATCAGATTGGGGAAAATATTGATGGTTTCTCAACCATTCCTTGACTTCAAACTCCCATATCTGGCGAACGGATTGACGAACTTGAGAAATTCCTGTTGCATCTGATAGCAGAAACTCGCCCGATTACAACGGTATGTGTATTTTTGCCATAGGCCATAGTAGTTATTGGTTTCGAGTATCAGACTTGCGAAATTTTGATGGTTTCTCGACCATTCCTTAACTTCAAACTCCCATATCACGCGAACGGATTGACGAACTCGAGAAGTTCCTGTTGCATCTGAAAGTAGAAACTCGCCCGATTACAATGGCATGTGTACTTTTCCCCTAGGCCATTCCAGTTATTCGTTTCTAGCATCAGAATTGCGAACATTTTGATGGTTTCTCAACCATTCCTTAACTTCAAACTCCCATAACTCGCGAACGGATTGACGAACTCGAGAAATTCCTCTTGCATCTGAAAGTAGAAACTCGCCCGATTACAGCGCTATTTGTATTTTTGCCCCAGGCCATAGTAGTTATTGGTTTCGAGTATCAGGCTGGCGAAAATATTGACGGTTTCTCAACCATTCCTTGACTTCAAACTCCCATACCTCGCGAACGGATTGACGAACTCGAGAAATTCCTCTTCCATCTGAAAGTAGAAACTGGCCCGATTACAATGGTATGTGTACTTTTCCCCTAGGCAATTCCAGTTATACGTTTCTAGCATCAGAATTGCGATAATTTTGATGGTTTCTCAACCATTCCTTAAATTCACACTCCGATATTTTGCGAACGGATAGATGAATCCGAAAAATTTCTGTTGCATCTGAAAGTAGAAACACGCCCGATTACAACGCTATGTGTATTTTCCCCTAAGCCATTCCAGTTATTAGTCTCGAGTATCAGACTTGCGAAAATTTTGATAGTTTCTCATCCAGTCCTCAACTTCAAACTCCCATATCTCGAGAACGGATTGACGATCTCGAGAAATTCATGTTGCATCTTGAAGTAGAAACTCGCCCGATTACAATGGAATGTGTACTTTTCCCCTAGGCCATTCCAGTTATACGTTTCTAGCATCAGAATTGCGAAAATTTTGATGGTTTCTCAACCATTCCTTAACTTCAAACTCCCATATCTCGCGAACGGATTGACGAACTCGAGAAATTCCTGTTGCATCTGAAAGTAGAAACTCGCCTGATTACAATGGTATATGTACTTTTCCCCTAGGGCATTCCACTTATTCGTTTCTAGCATCAGAATTGCGAACATTTCGATGGTTTCTCAACCATTCCTTAACTTCAAACTCCCATATCTCGAGAACGGATTGACGAACTCGAGAAATGCCTGATTCGTCTAAAAGGAGAAACTCGCCCGATTACAACGGTATGTGTATTTTTGCCCTAGGCCATAGTAGTTATTGGTTTCGAGGATCAGACTTTCGAAATTTGGATGGTTTCTCAACCACTCCTTAACTTCAAACTCCCATATCTCGCGAACGGATTGACGAACTCGAGAAATTCCTGTTGCATCTGAAAGTAGAAACTAGCCCGATTACAATGGTATATGTACTTTCCCCCTAGGCCATTCCAGCTATACGTTTCTAGCATCAGAATTGCGATAATTTTGATGGTTTCTCAACCATTCCTTAAATTCAAACTCCGATATTTTGCGAACGGATAGACGAATCCGAAAAATTTCTGTTGCATCTGAAAGTAGAAACACGCCCGATTCCAACGCTATGTGTATTTTCCCCTAAGCCATTCCAGGTATTAGTCTCGAGTACCAGACTTGCGAAAATTTTGATAGTTTCTCATCCATTCCTCAACTTCAAACTCCCATATCTCGCGAACGGATTGACGAACTCGAGAAGTTCCTGTTGCATCTGAAAACAGAAACTCGCCCGATTACAACAGTATGTGTATTTTCCCCCTAAGCCATTGTAGTTATAGGTTTCGAGTATCAGACTTGCGAAATTTTGATGGTTTCTCAACCATTCCTTAATCTCAAACTCCCATATCTCGCGAACGGATTGACGAACTCGAGAAATTCCTGTTGCATCTGAAAGTAGAAACTCGCCCGATTACAATGGTATGTGTACTTTTCCCCTGGGCCATTCCTGTTATTGATTTCGAGTATCAGGCTTGCGAAAATTTTGATGGTTTCTCAACCATTCCTTAACTTCAAACTCCCATATCTCGCGAACGGATTCACGAACCCGAGAAATTCCTGTTGCATCTGAAAGTAGAAGCTCGCCCGATTACAACGATATGTGTACTTTTCCCCTAGGCCATTCCAGTTATTCGTTTCTAGCATCAGAATTGCGAACATTTTGATGGTTTCTCAACCATTCCTTAACTTCAAACTCCCATATCTCGCGAACGGATTGACGAACTCGAGAAATTCCTGTTGCATCTAAAGCAGAAACTCGCCCGATTACAACGGTATGTGTAGTTTTGCCCTAGACCATTGTAGTTATTGGTTTCGAGTATCAGACTTGCGAAAATTTTGATGGTATCTCAACCATTCCTTAACGTCAACCTCCCATATCTCGCGAACGGATTGACGAACTCGAGAAATTCCGGTTGCATCTGAAAGTAGAAACTAGTCCGATTACAACGGCATGTGTACTTTTCCCATAGGCCATTCCAGTTATACCTTTCTAGCATCAGAATTGCGAAAATTTTGATGGTTTCTCAACCATTCCTCAAATTCAAACTCCGATATTTCGCGAACGGATTGACTAACTCGAGAAATTCCTGTTGCATCTGAAAGCAGAAACTCGCCCGATTACAACGGTATGTGTATTTTTCCCCTAGGCAATTGTAGTTATTGGTTTCGAGTATCAGACTTGCGAAAATTTTGTTGGTTTCTCAACCATTCCTTAACTTCAAACTCCCATATCTCGCGAACGGATTGACGAACTAGAGAAATGCCTGTTGCATCTGAAAGCAGAAACTCGCCCGATTACAACGGTATGTGTATTTTTGCCTTAGGCCATAGTAGTTAATGGTTTCGAGTAACAGTCTTGCGAAAATTTTGATGGTTTCTCAACCATTCCTTATCTTCAAACTCCCATATCTCGCGAACGGATTGACGAACTCGAGAAATTCCTGTTGCATCTGAAAGTAGAAACTAGCCCGATTACAATGCTATGTGTACTTTTCCCCTAGGCCATTCCAGTTATACGTTTCTAGCATCAGAATTGCGAAAATTTTGATGGTTTCTCAACCATCTCTTAAGTCCAAACTCCGATATTTCGCGAACGGATTGACGAATCCGAAAAATTTCTGTTGCATCTGAAATTAGAAACTCGCCCGATTACAACAGTATGTGTATTTTCCCCCTAAGCCATTGTAGTTATCGGTTTCGAGTATCAGACTTGCGAAATTTTGATGGTTTCTCAACCATTCCTTAACCTCAAACTCCCATATCTCGCGAACCGATTGACGAACTCGAGAAATTCCTGTTGCATCTGAAAGTAGAAACTCGCCCGATTACAATGGTATGTGTACTTTTCCCCTGGGCCATTCCTGTTATTGATTTCGAGTATCAGGCTTGCGAAAATTTTGATGGTTTCTCAACCATTCCTTAACTTCAAACTCCCATATCTCGCGAACGGATTCACGAACCCGAGAAATTCCTGTTGCATCTGAAAGTAGAAGCTCGCCCGATTACAACGATATGTGTACTTTTCCCCTAGGCCATTCCAGTTATTCGTTTCTAGCATCAGAATTGCGAACATTTTGATGGTTTCTCAACCATTCCTTAACTTCAAACTCCCATATCTCGCGAACGGATTGACGAACTCGAGAAATTCCTGTTGCATCTAAAGCAGAAACTCGCCCGATTACAACGGTATGTGTAGTTTTGCCCTAGACCATTGTAGTTATTGGTTTCGAGTATCAGACTTGCGAAAATTTTGATGGTATCTCAACCATTCCTTAACGTCAACCTCCCATATCTCGCGAACGGATTGACGAACTCGAGAAATTCCGGTTGCATCTGAAAGTAGAAACTAGCCCGATTACAATGCTATGTGTACTTTTCCCCTAGGCCATTCCAGTTATACGTTTCTAGCATTAGAATTGCGAAAATTTTGATGGTTTCTCAACCATTCCTTAACGTCAACCTCCCATATCTCGCGAACGGATTGACGAACTCGAGAAATTCCTCTTGCATCTGAAAGTAGAAACTCGCCCGCTTACAACGGTATGTGTATTTTCCCCTAAGCCATTGTAGTTATTGGTTTTGAGTATCAGACTTGCGAAAATTTTGATGGTTTCTCAACCATTCCTCAACTTCAAACTCCCATATCTCGCGAACGGATTGACGAACTCGAGAAATTCCTGTTGCACCTGAATGTAGAAACTCGCCCGATTACAATGGTTTGTGTACTTTTCCCCTAGGCCATTCCAGTTATACCTTTCTAGCATCAGAATTGCGAAAATTTTGATGGTTTCTCAACCATTCCTTAAATTCAAACTCCGATATTTCGCGAACGGATTGACTAACTCGAGAAATTCCTGTTGCATCTGAAAGCAGAAACTCGCCCTATTACAACGGTATGTGTATTTCTCCCCTAGGCAATTGTAGTTATTGGTTTCGAGTATCAGACTTGCGAAAATTTTGATGGTTTCACAACCATTCCTTAACTTCAAACTCCCATATCTCGCGAACGGATTGACGAACTAGAGAAATGCCTGTTGCATCTGAAAGCAGAAACTCGCCCGATTACAACGGTATGTGTATTTTTGCCTTAGGCCATAGTAGTTAATGGTTTCGAGTAACAGTCTTGCGAAAATTTTGATGGTTTCTCAACCATTCCTTAACTTCAAACTCCCATATCTCGCGAACGGATTGACGAACTCGAGAAATTCCTGTTGCATGTGAAAGTAGAAACTAGCCCGATTACAATGCTATGTGTACTTTTCCCCTAGGCCATTCCAGTTATACGTTTCTAGCATCAGAATTGCGAAAATTTTGAAGGTTTCTCAACCATCTCTTAAGTCCAAACTCCGATATCTCGCGAACGGATTGACGAATCCGAAAAATTTCTGTTGCATCTGAGATTAGAAACTCGCCCGATTACAACGGTATGTGTATTTTCCCCCTAAGCCATTGTAGTTATTGGTTTCGAGTATCAGACTTGCGAAATTTTGATGGTTTCTCAAACATTCCTTAACCTCAAACTCCCATATCTCGCGAACGGATTGACGAACTCGTGAAATTCCTGTTGCATCTGAAAGTAGAAACTCGCCCGATTACAATGGTATGTGTACATTTCCCCTGGGCCATTCCTGTTATTGATTTCGAGTATCAGGTTTGCGAAAATTTTGATGGTTTCTCAACCATTCCTTAACTTCAAACTCCCATATCTCGCGAACGGATTCACGAACCCGAGAAATTCCTGTTGCATCTGAAAGTAGAAGCTCGCCCGATTACAACGATATGTGTACTTTTCCCCTAGGCCATTCCAGTTATTCGTTTCTAGCATCAGAATTGCGAACATTTTGATGGTTTCTCAACCATTCCTTAACTTCAAACTCCCATATCTCGCGAACGGATTGACGAACTCGAGAAATTCCTGTTGCATCTAAAGCAGAAACTCGCCCGATTACAACGGTATGTGTAGTTTTGCCCTAGACCATTGTAGTTATTGGTTTCGAGTATCAGACTTGCGAAAATTTTGATGGTATCTCAACCATTCCTTAACGTCAACCTCCCATATCTCGCGAACGGATTGACGAACTCGAGAAATTCCGGTTGCATCTGAAAGTAGAAACTAGCCCGATTACAATGCTATGTGTACTTTTCCCCTAGGCCATTCCAGTTATACGTTTCTAGCATTAGAATTGCGAAAATTTTGATGGTTTCTCAACCATTCCTTAACGTCAACCTCCCATATCTCGCGAACGGATTGACGAACTCGAGAAATTCCTCTTGCATCTGAAAGTAGAAACTCGCCCGCTTACAACGGTATGTGTATTTTCCCCTAAGCCATTGTAGTTATTGGTTTTGAGTATCAGACTTGCGAAAATTTTGATGGTTTCTCAACCATTCCTCAACTTCAAACTCCCATATCTCGCGAACGGATTGACGAACTCGAGAAATTCCTGTTGCATCTGAAAGTAGAAACTAGCCCGATTACAATGCTATGTGTACTTTTCCCCTAGGCCATTCCAGTTATTCGTTTCTAGCATCAGAATTGCGAACATTTTGATGGTTTCTCAACCATTCCTTAACTTCAAACTCCCATATCTCGCGAACGGATTGACGAACTCGTGAAATTCCTGTTGCATCTGAAAGTAGAAACTCGCCCGATTACAATGGTATGTGAACTTTTCCCCTGGGCCATTCCTGTTATTGATTTCGAGTATCAGGTTTGCGAAAATTTTGATGGTTTCTCAACCATTCCTTAACGTCAACCTCCCATATCTCGCGAACGGATTGACGAACTCGAGAAATTCCGGTTGCATCTGAAAGTAGAAACTAGCCCGATTACAATGCTACGTGTACTTTTCCCCTAGGCCATGCCAGTTGTACGTTTCTAGCATCAGAATTGCGAAAATTTTGATGGTTTCTCAACCATTCCTTAACGTCAACCTCCCATATCTCGCGAACGGATTGACGAACTCGAGAAATTCATGTTGCATCTTAAAGTAGAAACTCGCCCGATTAAAACGGTATGTGTACTTTTCCCCTAGGCCATTCCAGTTATTCGTTTCTAGCATCAGAATTGCGAAAATTTTGATGGCTTCTCAACCATTCCTTAACTTCAAACTCCCATATCTCGCGAACGGATTGACTTACTCGAGAAATTCCTCTTGCATCTGACAACAGAACCTCGCCCGATTAGAACGGTATGTGTATTTTTGCTCTAGGGTATAGTAGTTATCGGTTTCGAGTATCAGACTTGCGAAAATTTTGATGGTTTCTCAAACATTCCTTAACTTCAAACTCCCATATCTCGCGAACGGATTGACGAACTCGAGAAGTTCGGGTTGCATCTGAAAGTAGAAACTGGCCCGACTACAACGGTATGTGTATTTTTGCCCTAGGCCATAGTAGTTATTGGTTTCGAGTATTAGACCTTCGAAATTTGGATGGTTTCTCAACCATTCTTTAACTTCAAACTCCCATATCTCGCGAACGGATTGACGAACTCGAGAAATTCCTGTTGCATATGAAAGTAGAAACTAGCCCGATTGCAATGGTAAGTGTACTTTTCTCCTAGGCCATTCCAGTTATACGTTTCTAGCATCAGAATTGCGAAAATTTTGATGGTTTCTCAACCATTCCTTAAATTCAAACTCCGATATTTTGCGAACGGATAGACGAATCCGAAAAATTCCTGTTGCATCTGAAAGTAGAAGCTCGCCCGTTTACAACGATATGTGTACTTTTCCCCTAGGCCATTCCAGTTATTCGTTTCTAGCATCAGAATTGCGAACATTTTGATGGTTTCTCAACCATTCCTTAACTTCAAACTCCCATATCTCGCGAACGGATTGACGAACTCGTGAAATTCCTGTTGCATCTGAAAGTAGAAACTCGCCCGATTACAATGGTATGTGAACTTTTCCCCTGGGCCATTCCTGTTATTGATTTCGAGTATCAGGTTTGCGAAAATTTTGATGGTTTCTCAACCATTCCTTAACGTCAACCTCCCATATCTCGCGAACGGATTGACGAACTCGAGAAATTCCGGTTGCATCTGAAAGTAGAAACTAGCCCGATTACAACGCTATTTGTATTTTTGCCCCAGGCCATAGTAGTTATTGGTTTCGAGGATCAGACTTGCGAAAATTTTGATGGTTTCTCAACCATTCCTTACCTTCAAACTCCCACATCTCGCGAACGGATTGGCGAACTCGAGAAATTCAGGTTGCATCTGAAAGTAGAAACCCGCCCGATTATAACGGTATGTGTCTTTTTGACCTAGGCCATAGTAGTTATTGGTTTCGAGTATCAGACTTTCGAAAATTTTGATGGTTTCTCAACCATTCCATCACTTCAAACTCCTATATCTCGCGAACGGATTGAGGAAATCGAGAAATTAATGTTGCATCTGAATGTAGAGACACGCCCGATTACAACGGTATGTGTATTTTTGCCCTAGGCCATTGTGGTTATTGATTTCCAGTATCAGGCTTGCGAAAATTTTGATGGTTTCTCAACCATTCCTTAACTTCAAACTCCCACATCTAGCGAACGGATTGATGAACTCGAGAAGTTCCTCTTGCATCTGAAAGTAGAAACTCGCCCGATTACAACGCTATTTGTATTTTTGCCCCAGGCCATAGTAGTTATTGGTTTCGAGGATCAGACTTGCGAAAATTTTGATGGTTTCTCAACCATTCCTTAACTTCAAACTCCCATATCTCGCGAAGAGATTGACGAACTCGAGAAATTCGGGTTGCATCTGAAAGTAAAAACTAGCCCGATTACAATAGTATGTGTACTTTTCCCCTAGGCCATTCCAGTTATACGTTTCCAGCATCAGAATTGCGAAAATTTTGATGGTTTCTCAACCATTCCTTAACTTCAAACTCCCATATCTCGCGAACGGATTGACGATCTCGAGAAATTCCTGTTTCATCTGAAAGCAGAAACTCTCCCGATTACAATGTATGTGTATTTTTCCCCTAGGCTATTGTAGTTATTGGGTTCGAGTATCAGACTTGCGAAAATTTTGATGGTTCCTCAACCATTCCTTAACTTCAAACTCCCAAATCTCGCGAACGGACTGACGAACTCGAGAAATTCCTGTTGCATCTGAAAGTAGAAACTCACCCGATTACAATGGTATGTGTACTTTTCCCCTAGGCGATTCCAGTTATTGATTTCGAGTATCGGGCTTGCGAAAATTTTGATGGTTTCTCAACCATTCCTTAACTTCAAACTCCCATATCACGCAAACGGATTGACGAACTCGAGAAATTCCTGTTGCATCTGACAACAGAAACTCGCCCGATTACAATGGTATGTGTACTTTTCCCCTAGGCCATTCCAGTTATTCGTTTCTAGCATCAGAATTACGAATATTTTGAAGGTTTCTCAACCATTCCTTAACTTCAAACTCTCATATATCGCGAACGGATTGACGAACTAGAGAAATGCCTGTTTCATCTAAGAGCAGAAACTCGCCCGATTTCAACGGTATGTGTATTTTTGCCCTAGGCCATTGTAGGTATTGGTTTCGAGTATCAGACTTGCGAAAATTTTGATGGTTTCTCAACCATTCCTTACCTTCAAACTCCCACATCTCGCGAACGGATTGGCGAACTCGAGAAATTCAGGTTGCATCTGAAAGTAGAAACCCGCCCGATTATAACGGTATGTGTCTTTTTGACCTAGGCCATAGTAGTTATTGGTTTCGAGTATCAGACTTTCGAAAATTTTGATGGTTTCTCAACCATTCCTTATGTTCAAACTCCCATATCTCGCGAACGGATTGACGAAATGGAGAAATTCCTGTTGCATCTGAAAGTAGAAACTCACCCGATTACAATGGTATGTGTACTTTTCCCCTAGGCGATTCAAGTTATTGATTTCGAGTATCAGACTTGCGAAAATTTTGATGGTTCCTCAACCATTCCTTAACTTCAAACTCCCAAATCTCGCGAACGGACTGACGAACTCGAGAAATTCCTGTTGCATCTGACAACAGAAACTCGCCCCATTACAATGGTATGTGTACTTTTCCCCTAGGCCATTCGAGTTATTCGTTTCTAGCATCAGAATTGCGAATATTTTGAAGGTTTCTCAGCCATTTCTTAACTTCAAACTCCGATATCTCGCGAACGGATTGACGAACTCGAGAAATGCCTGTTTCATCTAAAAGCAGAAACTCGCCCGATTACAGCGGTATGTGTATTTTTGCCCTAGGCCATAGTAGTTATTGGTTTCGAGTATCAGACTTGCGAAAATTTTGATGGTTTCTCAACCATTCCTTAACTTCAAACTCCCAAATCTCGCGAACGGACTGACGAACTCGTGAAATGCCTGTTCCATCTAAAAGCAGAAACTCGCCCGATTACAACGGTATGTGTGTTTTTGCCCTAGGCCATAGTAGTTATTGGTTTCGAGTATCAGACTTGCGAAATTTTGATGGTTTCTCAACCATTCCTTAACTTCAAACTCCCATATCTCGAGAACGGATTGACGAATTCGAGAAATTCCGGTTGCATCTGAAAGTAGAAACTCGCCCGATTACGATGGTGTGTGTACTCTCCCCCTAGGCCATTCCAGTTATTAGTTTCGAGTATCAGACTTGCGAAAATTTTGATGGTTCCTCAACCATTCCTTAACTTCAAACTCCCAAATCTCGCGAACGGACTGACGAACTCGAGAAATTCCTTTTGCATCTGAAAGTAGAAACTCACCCGATTACAATGGTATGTGTACTTTTCCCCTAGGCCATTCCAGTTATTGGTTTCGAGTAACAGACTTGCGATAGTTTTGATGGTTTCTCAACCATTCCTTAACTTCAAACTCCCATATCTCGCGAACGGATTGACGAACTCGAGAAATTCCTGTTTCATCTGAAAGCAGAAACTATCCCGATTACAATGTATGTGTATTTTTCCCCTAGGCTATTGTTGTTATTGGGTTCGAGTATCAGACTTGCGAAAATTTTGATGGTTTCTCAACCATTCCTTAACTTCAAACTCCCATATCTCGCGAACGGATTGACGAACTCGAGAAATTCCTGTTGCATCTGAAAGTAGAAACGTGCCAGATTACAATGGTATGTGCACTTTTCCCCTAGGCCATTCTAGTTATTCGTTTCGAGCATCAGAAGTGCGAAAATTTTGAAGGTTTCTCAACCGTTCCTAAACTTCAAACTCCCAAATCTCGCGAACGGACTGACGAACTCGAGAAATGCCTGTTTCATCTAAAAGCAGAAACTCGCCCGATTACAACGGTGTGTGTATTTTTGACCTAGGCCATAGTAGTTATTGGTTTCGAGTATCAGACTTGCTACAATTTTGATGGTTTCTCAACCATTCCTTATGTTCAAACTCCCATGTCTCGCGAACGGATTGACGAAATGGAGAAATTCCTGTTGCATCTGAAAGTAGAAACTCGCCCGATTAGAACGGTATGTGTACTTTTCCCCTAGGCCACTCTAGTTATTGATTTCGAGTATCAGACGTGCCAAAATTTTGATGGTTTCTCAACCATTCCTTAACTTCAAACTCCCAAATCTCGCGAACGGACTGACGAACTCGAGAAATTCCTGTTGCATCTGAAAGTAGAAACTCACCCGATTACAATGGTATGTGTACTTTTCCCCTAGGCGATTCCAGTTATTGATTTCGAGTATCGGGCTTGCGAAAATTTTGATGGTTTCTCAACCATTCCTTAACTTCAAACTCCCATATCACGCAAACGGATTGACGAACTCGAGAAATTCCTGTTGCATCTGACAACAGAAACTCGCCCGATTACAATGGTATGTGTACTTTTCCCCTAGGCCATTCCAGTTATTCGTTTCTAGCATCAGAATTGCGAATATTTTGAAGGTTTCTCAACCATTCCTTAACTTCAAACTCTCATATCTCCCGAACGGATTGACGAACTCGAGAAATGCCTGTTTCATCTAAGAGCAGAAACTCGCCCGATTACAACGGTGTGTGTATTTTTGACCTAGGCCATAGTAGTTATTGGTTTCGAGTATCAGACTTGCTACAATTTTGATGGTTTCTCAGCCATTCCTTAACTTCAAACTCCATATCTCGCGAACGGATTGACGAACTCGAGAAATGCCTGTTGCATCTGAAAGCAGAAACTAGCCCGATTACAACGGTATGTGTATTTCTGCCTTAGGCCATAGTAGTTATTGGTTTCGAGTATCAGACTTGCGAAAATTTTGATGGTTTCTCAACCATTCCTTAACTTCAAACTCCCATATATCGCGAACGGATTGACGAACTCGAGAAATGCCTGTTTCATCTAAAAGCAGAAACTCGCCCGATTACAACGGTGTGTGTATTTCTGCCCTAGGCCATAGTAGTTATTGGTTTCGAGTATCAGACTTGCGAAAATTTTGATGGTTTCTCAACCATTCCTTAACTTCAAACTCCCAAATCTCGCGAACGGACTGACGAACTCGAGAAATGCCTGTTCCATCTAAATACAGAAACTCGCCCGATTACAACGGTGTGTGTATTTTTGACCTGGGCCATAGTAGTTATTGGTTTCGAGTATCAGACTTGCTACAATTTTGATGGTTTCTCAACCATTCCTTATGTTCAAACTCCCATATCTCGCGAACGGATTGACGAAATGGAGAAATTCCTGTTGCATCTGAAAGTAGAAACTCGCCCGATTACAACGGTATGTGTACTTTTCCCCTAGGCCAATCTAGTTATTGATTTTGAGAATCAGACTTGCCAAAATTTTGATGGTTTCTCAACCATTCCTTAACTTCAAACTCCCATATCTCACGAACGGATAGACGAACTCGAGAAATGCCTGTTCCATCTAAAAGCAGAAACTCGCCCGATTACAACGGTGTGTGTATTTTTGACCTAGGCCATAGTAGTTATTGGTTTCGAGTATCAGACTTGCTACAATTTTGATGGTTTCTCAGCCATTCCTTAACTTCAAACTCCATATCTCGCGAACGGATTGACGAACTCGAGAAATGCCTGTTGCATCTGAAAGCAGAAACTAGCCCGATTACAACGGTATGTGTATTTCTGCCTTAGGCCATAGTAGTTATTGGTTTCGAGTATCAGACTTGCGAAAATTTTGATGGTTTCTCAACCATTCCTTAACTTCAAACTCCCATATATCGCGAACGGATTGACGAACTCGAGAAATTCCTGTTGCATCTGAAAGTAGAAACTCACCCGATTACAATGGTATGTGTATTTTTCCCCTAGGTTATTGTAGTTATTGGGTTCGAGTTTCAGTCTTGCGAAAATTTTGATGGTTCCTCAACCATTCCTTAACTTCAAACTCCCATATCTCGCGAACGGACTGACGAACTCGAGAAATTCCTGTTGCATCTGAAAGTAGAAACTCACCCGATTACGATGGTATGTGTACTTTTCCCCTAGGCCATTCCAGTAATTGGTTTCGAGTAACAGACTTGCGATAATTTTGATGGTTTCTCAACCATTCCTTAACTTCAAACTCCCATATCTCGCGAACGGATTGACGAACTCGAGAAATTCCTGTTTCATCTGAAAGCAGAAACTCTCCCGATTACAATGTATGTGTATTTTTCCCCTAGGCTATTGTAGTTATTGGGTTCGAGTATCAGACTTGCGAAAATTTTGATGGTTCCTCAACCATTCCTTAACTTCAAACTCCCATATCACGCAAACGGATTGACGAACTCGAGAAATTCCTGTAGCATCTGACAACAGAAACTCGCCCGATTACAATGGTATGTGTACTTTTCCCCTAGGGCATTCTAGTTATCCGTTTCTAGCATCAGAATTGCGAATATTTTGAAGGTTTCTCAACCATTCCTTAACTTCAAACTCTCATATCTCGCGAACGGATTGACGAACTCGAGAAATGCCTGTTTCATCTAAGAGCAGAAACTCGCCCGATTACAACGGTATGTGTATTTTTGCCCTAGGCCATAGTAGTTATTGGTTTCGAGTATCAGACTTGCGAAAATTTTGATGGTTTCTCAACCATTCCTTAACTTCAAACTCCCATATCTCACGAACGGATAGACGAACTCGAGAAATTCCGGTTGCATCTGGAAGTAGGAACTCGCCCGATTACAACGGTATGTGTATTTTCACCCTAAGCCATTGTAGTTATTGGTTTCGAGTATCAGACTTGCGAAAATTTTGATGGTTTCTCAACCATTCCTTAACTTCAAACTCCCAAATCTCGCGGACGGACTGACGAACTCCAGAAATTCCTGTTGCATCTGAAAGTAGAAACTCACCCGATTACAATGGTATGTGTACTTTTCCCCTAGGCCATTCCAGTTATTGGTTTCGAGTAACAGACTTGCGATAGTTTTGATGGTTTCTCAACCATTCCTTAACTTCAAACTCCCATATCTCGCGAACGGATTGAGGAACTCGAGAAATTCCTGTTTCATCTGAAAGCAGAAACTATCCCGATTACAATGTATGTGTATTTTTCCCCTAGGCTATTGTAGTTATTGGTTTCGAGTATCAGACTTGCGAAAATTTTGTTGGTTTCTCAACCATTCCTTAACTTCAAACACCCATATCTCGCGAACGGATTGACGAACTAGAGAAATGCCTGTTGCATCTGAAAGCAGAAACTCGCCCGATTACAACGGTATGTGTATTTTTGCCTTAGGCCATTCCAGTTATACGTTTCTAGCATCAGAATTGCGAAAATTTTGATGGTTTCTCAACCATCTCTTAAGTCCAAACTCCGATATTTCGCGAACGGATTGACGAATCCGAAAAATTTCTGTTGCATCTGAAATTAGAAACTCGCCCGATTACAACAGTATGTGTATTTTCCCCCTAAGCCATTGTAGTTATAGGTTTCGAGTATCAGACTTGCGAAATTTTGATGGTTTCTCAACCATTCCTTAACCTCAAACTCCCATATCTCGCGAACGGATTGACGAACTCGAGAAATTCCTGTTGCATCTGAAAGTAGAAACTCGCCCGATTACAATGGTATGTGTACTTTTCCCCTGGGCCATTCCTGTTATTGATTTCGAGTATCAGGCTTGCGAAAATTTTGATGGTTTCTCAACCATTCCTTAACTTCAAACTCCCATATCTCGCGAACGGATTCACGAACCCGAGAAATTCCTGTTGCATCTGAAAGTAGAAGCTCGCCCGATTACAACGATATGTGTACTTTTCCCCTAGGCCATTCCAGTTATTCGTTTCTAGCATCAGAATTGCGAACATTTTGATGGTTTCTCAACCATTCCTTAACTTCAAACTCCCATATCTCGCGAACGGATTGACGAACTCGAGAAATTCCTGTTGCATCTAAAGCAGAAACTCGCCCGATTACAACGGTATGTGTAGTTTTGCCCTAGACCATTGTAGTTATTGGTTTCGAGTATCAGACTTGCGAAAATTTTGATGGTATCTCAACCATTCCTTAACGTCAACCTCCCATATCTCGCGAACGGATTGACGAACTCGAGAAATTCCGGTTGCATCTGAAAGTAGAAACTAGTCCGATTACAACGGCATGTGTACTTTTCCCCTAGGCCATTCCAGTTATACCTTTCTAGCATCAGAATTGCGAAAATTTTGATGGTTTCTCAACCATTCCTCAAATTCAAACTCCCATATTTCGCGAACGGATTGACTAACTCGAGAAATTCCTGTTGCATCTGAAAGCAGAAACTCGCCCGATTACAACGGTATGTGTATTTTTCCCCTAGGCAATTGTAGTTATTGGTTTCGAGTATCAGACTTGCGAAAATTTTGTTGGTTTCTCAACCATTCCTTAACTTCAAACTCCCATATCTCGCGAACGGATTGACGAACTAGAGAAATGCCTGTTGCATCTGAAAGCAGAAACTCGCCCGATTACAACGGTATGTGTATTTTTGCCTTAGGCCATAGTAGTTAATGGTTTCGAGTAACAGTCTTGCGAAAATTTTGATGGTTTCTCAACCATTCCTTATCTTCAAACTCCCATATCTCGCGAACGGATTGACGAACTCGAGAAATTCCTGTTGCATCTGAAAATAGAAACTAGCCCGATTACAATGCTATGTGTACTTTTCCCCTAGGCCATTCCAGTTATACGTTTCTAGCATCAGAATTGCGAAAATTTTGATGGTTTCTCAACCATCTCTTAAGTCCAAACTCCGATATTTCGCGAACGGATTGACGAATCCGAAAAATTTCTGTTGCATCTGAAATTAGAAACTCGCCCGATTACAACAGTATGTGTATTTTCTCCCTAAGCCATTGTAGTTATCGGTTTTGAGTATCAGACTTGCGAAATTTTGATGGTTTCTCAACCATTCCTTAACGTCAACCTCCCATATCTCGCGAACGGATTGACGAACTCGAGAAATTCCGGTTGCATCTGAAAGTAGAAACTAGCCCGATTACAATGCTATGTGTACTTTTCCCCTAGGCCATTCCAGTTATACGTTTCTAGCATTAGAATTGCGAAAATTTTGATGGTTTCTCAACCATTCCTTAACGTCAACCTCCCATATCTCGCGAACGGATTGACGAACTCGAGAAATTCCTCTTGCATCTGAAAGTAGAAACTCGCCCGCTTACAACGGTATGTGTATTTTCCCCTAAGCCATTGTAGTTATTGGTTTTGAGTATCAGACTTGCGAAAATTTTGATGGTTTCTCAACCATTCCTCAACTTCAAACTCCCATATCTCGCGAACGGATTGACGAACTCGAGAAATTCCTGTTGCACCTGAATGTAGAAACTCGCCCGATTACAATGGTTTGTGTACTTTTCCGTTAGGCCATTCCAGTTATTGGTTTCGAGTATCAGACTTGCGGAAATGTTGATGGTTTCTCAACCATCTCTTAAGTCCAAATTCCGATATTTCGCGAACCGATTGACGAACTCGAGAAATTCCGGTTGCATCTGAAAGTTGAAACTCGCCCGATTACAAAGGTATGTGTATTTTTGCCCTAGGCCATAGTAGTTATTGGTTTCGAGTATCAGACTTTCCAAATTTGGATGGACTCTCAACCATTCCTTAACTTCAAACTCCCATATCTCGCGAACGGATTGACGAACTCGAGAAATTCCTGTTGCATCTGAAAGTAGAAACTAGTCCGATTACAACGGCATGTGTACTTTTCCCCTAGGCCATTCCAGTTATACCTTTCTAGCATCAGAATTGCGAAAATTTTGATGGTTTCTCAACCATTCCTTAAATTCAAACTCCGATATTTCGCGAACGGATTGACTAACTCGAGAAATTCCTGTTGCATCTGAAAGCAGAAACTCGCCCTATTACAACGGTATGTGTATTTCTCCCCTAGGCAATTGTAGTTATTGGTTTCGAGTATTAGACTTGCGAAAATTTTGATGGTTTCACAACCATTCCTTAACTTCAAACTCCCATATCTCGCGAACGGATTGACGAACTAGAGAAATGCCTGTTGCATCTGAAAGCAGAAACTCGCCCGATTACAACGGTATGTGCATTTTTGCCTTAGGCCATAGTAGTTAATGGTTTCGAGTAACAGTCTTGCGAAAATTTTGATGGTTTCTCAACCATTCCTTAACTTCAAACTCCCATATCTCGCGAACGGATTGACGAACTCGAGAAATTCCTGTTGCATCTGAAAGTAGAAACTAGCCCGATTACAATGCTATGTGTACTTTTCCCCTAGGCCATTCCAGTTATACGTTTCTAGCATCAGAATTGCGAAAATTTTGAAGGTTTCTCAACCATCTCTTAAGTCCAAACTCCGATATTTCGCGAACGGATTGACGAATCCGAAAAATTTCTGTTGCATCTGAGATTAGAAACTCGCCCGATTACAACGGTATGTGTATTTTCCCCCTAAGCCATTGTAGTTATTGGTTTCGAGTATCAGACTTGCGAAATTTTGATGGTTTCTCAAACATTCCTTAACCTCAAACTCCCATATCTCGCGAACGGATTGACGAACTCGTGAAATTCCTGTTGCATCTGAAAGTAGAAACTCGCCCGATTACAATGGTATGTGTACTTTTCCCCTGGGCCATTCCTGTTATTGATTTCGAGTATCAGGTTTGCGAAAATTTTGATGGTTTCTCAACCATTCCTTAACTTCAAACTCCCATATCTCGCGAACGGATTCACGAACCCGAGAAATTCCTGTTGCATCTGAAAGTAGAAACTCGCCCGATTACAACGGTATGTGTACTTTTCCCCTAGGCCATTCCAGTTATTCGTTTCTAGCATCAGAATTGCGAACATTTTGATGGTTTCTCAACCATTCCTTAACTTCAAACTCCCATATCTCGCGAACGGATTGACGAACTCGAGAAATTCCTGTTGCATCTAAAGCAGAAACTCGCCCGATTACAACGGTATGTGTAGTTTTGCCCTAGACCATTGTAGTTATTGGTTTCGAGTATCAGACTTGCGAAAATTTTGATGGTTTCTCAACCATTCCTTAACGTCAACCTCCCATATCTCGCGAACGGATTGACGAACTCGAGAAATTCCGGTTGCATCTGAAAGTAGAAACTAGCCCGATTACAATGCTACGTGTACTTTTCCCCTAGGCCATCCCAGTTATACGTTTCTAGCATCAGAATTGCGAAAATTTTGATGGCTTCTCAACCATTCCTTAACTTCAAACTCCCATATCTCGCGAACGGATTGACGAACTCGAGAAATTCCTCTTGCATCTGACAACACAACCTCGCCCGATTACAACTGTATGTGTATTTTTGCCCTAGGCCAAAGTAGTTATTGGTTTCGAGTATCAGACTTGCGAAAATTTTGATGGTTCTTCAACCATTCCTTAACTTCAAACTCCCATATCTCGCGAACGGATTGACGAACTCGAGAAATTCCTGTTTCATCTGAAAGTAGAAACTCACCCGATTACAATGGTATGTGTACTTTTCCCCTAGGCCATTCCAGTTATTGGTTTCGAGTAACAGACTTGCGATAGTTTTGATGGTTTCTCAACCATTCCTTAACTTCAAACTCCCATATCTCCTGAACGGATTGAGGAACTCGAGAAATTCCTGTTTCATCTGAAAGCAGAAACTATCCCGATTACAATGTATGTGTATTTTTCCCCTAGGCTATTGTAGTTATTGGTTTCGAGTATCAGACTTGCGAAAATTTTGTTGGTTTCTCAACCATTCCTTAACTTCAAACACCCATATCTCGCGAACGGATTGACGAACTAGAGAAATGCCTGTTGCATCTGAAAGCAGAAACTCGCCCCATTACAACGGTATGTGTATTTTTGCCTTAGGCCATTCCAGTTATACGTTTCTAGCATCAGAATTGCGAAAATTTTGATGGTTTCTCAACCATCTCTTAAGTCCAAACTCCGATATTTCGCGAACGGATTGACGAATCCGAAAAATTTCTGTTGCATCTGAAATTAGAAACTCGCCCGATTACAACAGTATGTGTATTTTCCCCCTAAGCCATTGTAGTTATAGGTTTCGAGTATCAGACTTGCGAAATTTTGATGGTTTCTCAACCATTCCTTAACCTCAAACTCCCATATCTCGCGAACGGATTGACGAACTCGAGAAATTCCTGTTGCATCTGAAAGTAGAAACTCGCCCGATTACAATGGTATGTGTACTTTTCCCCTGGGCCATTCCTGTTATTGATTTCGAGTATCAGGCTTGCGAAAATTTTGATGGTTTCTCAACCATTCCTTAACTTCAAACTCCCATATCTCGCGAACGGATTCACGAACCCGAGAAATTCCTGTTGCATCTGAAAGTAGAAGCTCGCCCGATTACAACGATATGTGTACTTTTCCCCTAGGCCATTCCAGTTATTCGTTTCTAGCATCAGAATTGCGAACATTTTGATGGTTTCTCAACCATTCCTTAACTTCAAACTCCCATATCTCGCGAACGGATTGACGAACTCGAGAAATTCCTGTTGCATCTAAAGCAGAAACTCGCCCGATTACAACGGTATGTGTAGTTTTGCCCTAGACCATTGTAGTTATTGGTTTCGAGTATCAGACTTGCGAAAATTTTGATGGTATCTCAACCATTCCTTAACGTCAACCTCCCATATCTCGCGAACGGATTGACGAACTCGAGAAATTCCGGTTGCATCTGAAAGTAGAAACTAGTCCGATTACAACGGCATGTGTACTTTTCCCCTAGGCCATTCCAGTTATACCTTTCTAGCATCAGAATTGCGAAAATTTTGATGGTTTCTCAACCATTCCTCAAATTCAAACTCCGATATTTCGCGAACGGATTGACTAACTCGAGAAATTCCTGTTGCATCTGAAAGCAGAAACTCGCCTGATTACAACGGTATGTGTATTTTTCCCCTAGGCAATTGTAGTTATTGGTTTCGAGTATCAGACTTGCGAAAATTTTGTTGGTTTCTCAACCATTCCTTAACTTCAAACTCCCATATCTCGCGAACGGTTGACGAACTAGAGAAATGCCTGTTGCATCTGAAAGCAGAAACTCGCCCGATTACAACGGTATGTGTATTTTTGCCTTAGGCCATTCCAGTTATACGTTTCTAGCATCAGAATTGCGAAAATTTTGATGGTTTCTCAACCATCTCTTAAGTCCAAACTCCGATATTTCGCGAACGGATTGACGAATCCGAAAAATTTCTGTTGCATCTGAAATTAGAAACTCGCCCGATTACAACAGTATGTGTATTTTCCCCCTAAGCCATTGTAGTTATCGGTTTCGAGTATCAGACTTGCGAAATTTTGATGGTTTCTCAACCATTCCTTAACCTCAAACTCCCATATCTCGCGAACGGATTGACGAACTCGAGAAATTCCTGTTGCATCTGAAAGTAGAAACTCGCCCGATTACAATGGTATGTGTACTTTTCCCCTGGGCCATTCCTGTTATTGATTTCGAGTATCAGGCTTGCGAAAATTTTGATGGTTTCTCAACCATTCCTTAACTTCAAACTCCCATATCTCGCGAACGGATTCACGAACCCGAGAAATTCCTGTTGCATCTGAAAGTAGAAGCTCGCCCGATTACAACGATATGTGTACTCTTCCCCTAGGCCATTCCAGTTATTCGTTTCTAGCATCAGAATTGCGAACATTTTGATGGTTTCTCAACCATTCCTTAACTTCAAACTCCCATATCTCGCGAACGGATTGACGAACTCGAGAAATTCCTGTTGCATCTAAAGCAGAAACTCGCCCGATTACAACGGTATGTGTAGTTTTGCCCTAGACCATTGTAGTTATTGGTTTCGAGTATCAGACTTGCGAAAATTTTGATGGTATCTCAACCATTCCTTAACGTCAACCTCCCATATCTCGCGAACGGATTGACGAACTCGAGAAATTCCGGTTGCATCTGAAAGTAGAAACTAGCCCGATTACAATGCTATGTGTACTTTTCCCCTAGGCCATTCCAGTTATACGTTTCTAGCATTAGAATTGCGAAAATTTTGATGGTTTCTCAACCATTCCTTAACGTCAACCTCCCATATCTCGCGAACGGATTGACGAACTCGAGAAATTCCTCTTGCATCTGAAAGTAGAAACTCGCCCGCTTACAACGGTATGTGTATTTTCCCCTAAGCCATTGTAGTTATTGGTTTTGAGTATCAGACTTGCGAAAATTTTGATGGTTTCTCAACCATTCCTCAACTTCAAACTCCCATATCTCGCGAACGGATTGACTTACTCGAGAAATTCCTCTTGCATCTGACAACAGAACCTCGCCCGATTAGAACGGTATGTGTATTTTTGCTCTAGGGTATAGTAGTTATCGGTTTCGAGTATCAGACTTGCGAAAATTTTGATGGTTTCTCAACCATTCCTTAACTTCAAACTCCCATATCTCGCGAACGGATTGACGAACTCGAGAAGTTCGGGTTGCATCTGAAAGTAGAAACTGGCCCGACTACAACGGTATGTGTATTTTTGCCCTAGGCCATAGTAGTTATTGGTTTCGAGTATTAGACCTTCGAAATTTGGATGGTTTCTCAACCATTCTTTAACTTCAAACTCCCATATCTCGCGAACGGATTGACGAACTCGAGAAATTCCTGTTGCATATGAAAGTAGAAACTAGCCCGATTGCAATGGTAAGTGTACTTTTCTCCTAGGCCATTCCAGTTATACGTTTCTAGCATCAGAATTGCGAAAATTTTGATGGTTTCTCAACCATTCCTTAAATTCAAACTCCGATATTTTGCGAACGGATAGACGAATCCGAAAAATTCCTGTTGCATCTGAAAGTAGAAGCTCGCCCGTTTACAACGATATGTGTACTTTTCCCCTAGGCCATTCCAGTTATTCGTTTCTAGCATCAGAATTGCGAACATTTTGATGGTTTCTCAACCATTCCTTAACGTCGACCTCCCATATCTCGCGAACGGATTGACGAACTCGAGAAATTCCTGTTGCATCTAAAGCAGAAACTCGCCCGATTACAACGGTATGTGTAGTTTTGCCCTAGACCATTGTAGTTATTGGTTTCGAGTATCAGACTTGCGAAAATTTTGATGGTATCTCAACCATTCCTTAACGTCAACCTCCCATATCTCGCGAACGGATTGACTAACTCGAGAAATTCCTGTTGCATCTGAAAGCAGAAACTCGCCCGATTACAACGGTATGTGTACTTTTCCCCTAGGCCATTGTAGTTATTGGTTTCGAGTATCAGACTTGCGAAATTTTGATGGTTTCTCAACCATTCCTTAACCTCAAACTCCCATATCTCGCGAACGGATTGACGAACTCGTGAAATTCCTGTTGCATCTGAAAGTAGAAACTCGCCCGATTACAATGGTATGTGTACTTTTCCCCTGGGCCATTCCTGTTATTGATTTCGAGTATCAAGTTTTCGAAAATTTTGATGGTTTCTCAACCATTCCTTAACGTCAACCTCCCATATCTCGCGAACGGATTGACGAACTCGAGAAATTCCGGTTGCATCTGAATGTAGAAACTAGCCCGATTACAATGCTATGTGTACTTTTCCCCTAGGCCATTCCAGTTATACGTTTCTAGCATCAGAATTGCGAAAATTTTGATGGTTTCTCAACCATTCCTTAACGTCGACCTCCCATATCTCGCGAACGGATTGACGAACTCGAGAAATTCATGTTGCATCTTAAAGTAGAAACTCGCCCGATTAAAACGGTATGTGTACTTTTCCCCTAGGCCATTCCAGTTATTCGTTTCTAGCATCAGAATTGCGAAAATTTTGATGGCTTCTCAACCATTCCTTAACTTCAAACTCCCATATCTCGCGAACGGATTGACGAACTCGAGAAATTCCTGTTTCATCTAAAAGCAGAAACTCGCCCGATTACAACGGTATGTGTACTTTTCCCCTAGGCCACTCTAGTTATTGATTTCGAGTATCAGACTTGCCAAAATTTTGATGGTTTCTCAAGCATTCCTTAACTTCAAACTCCCATATCTCGCGAACGGATTGACGAACTCGAGAAATTCATGTTGCATCTTAAAGTAGAAACTCGCCCGATTACAATGGTGTGTGTACTTTTCCCCTAGACCATTCCAGTTATACGTTTCTAGCATAAGAATTGCGAAAATTTTGATGGCTTCTCAACCATTCCTTAAATTCAAACTCCCATATCTCGCGAACGGATAGACGAACTCGAGAAATTCCTCTTGCATCTGAAAGTAGAAACTCGCCCGATTACAACGGTATGTGTCTTTTTGACGTAGGCCATAGTAGTTATTGGTTTCGAGTATCAGACTTTCGAAAATTTTGATGGTTTCTCAACCATTCCATCACTTCAAACTCCTATATCTCGCGAACGGATTGAGGAAATCGAGAAATTAATGTTGCATCTGAAAGTAGAGACACGCCCGATTACAACGGTATGTGTATTTTTGCCCTAGGCCATTGTGGTTATTGATTTCCAGTATCAGGCTTGCGAAAATTTTGATGGTTTCTCAACCATTCCTTAACTTCAAACTCCCACATCTAGCGAACGGATTGATGAACTCGAGAAGTTCCTCTTGCATCTGAAAGTAGAAACTCGCCCGATTACAACGCTATTTGTATTTTTGCCCCAGGCCATAGTAGTTATTGGTTTCGAGGATCAGACTTGCGAAAATTTTGATGGTTTCTCGAACATTCCTTAACTTCAAACTCCTATATCTCGCGAAAGGATTTACGAACTCGAGAAATTCCTGTTCCATCTGACAACAGAAACTCGCCCGATTACAACGGTATGTGTATTTTCCCCTCAGCCATTGTAGTTATTGGTTTCGAGTATCAGACTTGCGAAAATTTTGATGGTTTCTCAACCATTCCTTAACTTCAAACTCCCATATCTCGCGAAGAGATTGACGAACTCGAGAAATTCCGGTTGCATCTGAAAGTAAAAACTAGCCCGATTACAATAGTATGTGTACTTTTCCCCTAGGCCATTCCAGTTATACGTTTCCAGCATCAGAATTGCGAAAATTTTGATGGTTTCTCGAACATTCCTTAACTTCAAACTCCTATATCTCGCGAAAGGATTTACGAACTCGAGAAATTCCTGTTCCATCTGACAACAGAAACTCGCCCGATTACAACGGTATGTGTATTTTCCCCTCAGCCATTGTAGTTATTGGTTTCGAGTATCAGACTTGCGAAAATTTTGATGGTTTCTCAACCATTCCTTAACTTCAAACTCCCATATCTCGCGAAGAGATTGACGAACTCGAGAAATTCCTGTTGCATCTGAAAGTAGAAACTCACCCGATTACAATGGTATGTGTACTTTTCCCCTAGGCCATTCCAGTTATTGGTTTCGAGTAACAGACTTGCGATAATTTTGATGGTTTCTCAACCATTCCTTAACTTCAAACTCCCATATCTCGCGAACGGATTGACGAACTCGAGAAATTCCTGTTTCATCTGAAAGCAGAAACTCTCCCGATTACAATGTATGTGTATTTTTCCCCTAGGCTATTGTAGTTTTTGGGTTCGAGTATCAGACTTGCGAAAATTTTGATGGTTCCTCAACCATTCCTTAACTTCGAACTCCCAAATCTCGCGAACGGACTGACGAACTCGAGAAATTCCTGTTGCATCTGAAAGTAGAAACTCACCCGATTACAATGGTATGTGTACTTTTCCCCTAGGCGATTCCAGTTATTGATTTCGAGTATCGGGCTTGCGAAAATTTTGATGGTTTCTCAACCATTCCTTAACTTCAAACTCCCATATCACGCAAACGGATTGACGAACTCGAGAAATTCCTGTTGCATCTGACAACAGAAACTCGCCCGATTACAATGGTATGTGTACTTTTCCCCTAGGCCATTCCAGTTATTCGTTTCTAGCATCAGAATTGCGAATATTTTGAAGGTTTCTCAACCATTCCTTAACTTCAAACTCTCATATATCGCGAACGGATTGACGAACTAGAGAAATGCCTGTTTCATCTAAGAGCAGAAACTCGCCCGATTTCAACGGTATGTGTATTTTTGCCCTAGGCCATAGTAGGTATTGGTTTCGAGTATCAGACTTGCGAAAATTTTGATGGTTTCTCAACCATTCCTTAACTTCAAACTCCCAAATCTCGCGAACGGACTGACGAACTCGAGAAATGCCTGTTCCATCTAAAAACAGAAACTCGCCCGATTACAACGGTGTGTGTATTTTTGACCTAGGCCATAGTAGTTATTGGTTTCGAGTATCAGACTTGCTACAATTTTGATGGTTTCTCAACCATTCCTTATGTTCAAACTCCCATATCTCGCGAACGGATTGACGAAATGGAGAAATTCCTGTTGCATCTGAAAGTAGAAACTCGCCCGATTACAACGGTATGTGTACTTTTCCCCTAGGCCAATCTAGTTATTGATTTCGAGAATCAGACTTGCAAAAATTTTGATGGTTTCTCAACCATTCCTTAACTTCAAACTCCCATATCTCACGAACGGATAGACGAACTCGAGAAATGCCTGTTCCATCTAAAAGCAGAAACTCGCCCGATTACAACGGTGTGTGTATTTTTGACCTAGGCCATAGTAGTTATTGGTTTCGAGTATCAGACTTGCTACAATTTTGATGGTTTCTCAACCATTCCTTAACTTCAAACTCCATATCTCGCGAACGGATTGACGAACTCGAGAAATGCCTGTTGCATCTGAAAGCAGAAACTAGCCCGATTACAACGGTATGTGTATTTCTGCCTTAGGCCATAGTAGTTATTGGTTTCGAGTATCAGACTTGCGAAAATTTTGATGGTTTCTCAACCATTCCTTAACTTCAAACTCCCATATATCGCGAACGGATTCACGAACTCGAGAAATTCCTGTTGCATCTGAGAGTAGAGACTCACCCGATTACAATGGTATGTGTACTTTTCCCCTAGGCGATTCCAGTTGTTGATTTCGAGTATCGGGCTTGCGAAAATTTTGATGGTTTCTCAACCATTCCTTAACTTCAAACTCCCATATCACGCAAACGGATTGACGAACTCGAGAAATTCCTGTTGCATCTGAAAGTAGAAACTCACCCGATTACAATGGTATGTGTATTTTTCCCCTAGGTTATTGTAGTTATTGGGTTCGAGTTTCAGCCTTGCGAAAATTTTGATGGTTCCTCAACCATTCCTTAACTTCAAACTCCCATATCTCGCGAACGGACTGACGAACTCGAGAAATTCCTGTTGAATCTGAAAGTAGAAACTCACCCGATTACAATGGTATGTGTACTTTTCCCCTAGGCGATTCCAGTTATTGATTTCGAGTATCGGGCTTGCGAAAATTTTGATGGTTTCTCAACCATTCCTTAACTTCAAACTCCCATATCACGCAAACGGATTGACGAACTCGAGAAATTCCTGTAGCATCTGACAACAGAAACTCGCCCGATTACAATGGTATGTGTACTTTTCCCCTAGGGCATTCCAGTTATCCGTTTCTAGCATCAGAATTGCGAATATTTTGAAGGTTTCTCAACCATTCCTTAACTTCAAACTCTCATATCTCGCGAACGGATTGACGAACTCGAGAAATGCCTGTTTCATCTAAGAGCAGAAACTCGCCCGATTACAACGGTATGTGTATTTTTGCCCTAGGCCATAGTAGTTATTGGTTTCGAGTATCAGACTTGCGAAAATTTTGATGGTTTCTCAACCATTCCTTAACTTCAAACTCCCAAATCTCGCGAGCGGACTGACGAACTCGAGAAATGCCTGTTCCATCTAAAAACAGAAACTCGCCCGATTACAACGGTGTGTGTATTTTTGACCTAGGCCATAGTAGTTATTGGTTTCGAGTATCAGACTTGCTACAATTTTGATGGTTTCTCAACCATTCCTTATGTTCAAACTCCCATATCTCGCGAACGGATTGACGAAATGGAGAAATTCCTGTTGCATCTGAAAGTAGAAACTCGCCCGATTACAACGGTATGTGTACTTTTCCCCTAGGCCACTCTAGTTAATGATTTCGAGTATCAGACTTGCCAAAATTTTGATGGTTTCTCAACCATTCCTTAACTTCAAACTCCCATATCTCACGAACGGATAGACGAACTCGAGAAATTCCGGTTGCATCTGGAAGTAGGAACTCGCCCGATTACAACGGTATGTGTATTTTCACCCTAAGCCATTGTAGTTATTGGTTTCGAGTATCAGACTTGCGAAAATTTTGATGGTTTCTCAACCATTCCTTAACTTCAAACTCCCAAATCTCGCGGACGGACTGACGAACTCGAGAAATTCCTGTTGCATCTGAAAGTAGAAACTCACCCGATTACAATGGTATGTGTACTTTTCCCCTAGGCCATTCCAGTTATTGGTTTCGAGTAACAGACTTGCGATAGTTTTGATGGTTTCTCAACCATTCCTTAACTTCAAACTCCCATATCTCGCGAACGGATTGAGGAACTCGAGAAATTCCTGTTTCATCTGAAAGCAGAAACTATCCCGATTACAATGTATGTGTATTTTTCCCCTAGGCTATTGTAGTTATTGGGTTCGAGTATCAGACTTGCGAAAATTTTGATGGTTTCTCAACCATTCCTTAACTTCAAACTCCCAAATCTCGCGAACGGACTGACGAACTCCAGAAATGCCTGTTCCATCTAAAAACAGAAACTCGCCCGATTCCAACGGTGTGTGTATTTTTGACCTAGGCCATAGTAGTTATTGGTTTCGAGTATCAGACTTGCTACAATTTTGATGGTTTCTCAACCATTCCTTATGTTCAAACTCCCATATCTCGCGAACAGATTGACGAAATGGAGAAATTCCTGTTGCATCTGAAAGTAGAAACTCGCCCGATTACAACGGTATGTGTACTTTTCCCCTAGGCCAATCTAGTTATTGATTTCGAGTATCAGACTTGCCAAAATTTTGATGGTTTCTCAACCATTCCTTAACTTCAAACTCCCATATCTCACGAACGGATAGACGAACTCGAGAAATGCCTGTTCCATCTAAAAGCAGAAACTCGCCCGATTACAACGGTGTGTGTATTTTTGACCTAGGCCATAGTAGTTATTGGTTTCGAGTATCAGACTTGCTACAATTTTGATGGTTTCTCAACCATTCCTTAACTTCAAACTCCATATCTCGCGAACGGATTGACGAACTCGAGAAATGCCTGTTGCATCTGAAAGCAGAAACTAGCCCGATTACAACGGTATGTGTATTTCTGCCTTAGGCCATAGTAGTTATTGGTTTCGAGTATCAGACTTGCGAAAATTTTGATGGTTTCTCAACCATTCCTTAACTTCAAACTCCCATATATCGCGAACGGATTCACGAACTCGAGAAATTCCTGTTGCATCTGAAAGTAGAAACTCACCCGATTACAATGGTATGTGTACTTTTCCCCCAGGCGATTCCAGTTGTTGATTTCGAGTATCGGGCTTGCGAAAATTTTGATGGTTTCTCAACCATTCCTTAACTTCAAACTCCCATATCACGCAAACGGATTGACGAACTCGAGAAATTCCTGTTGCATCTGAAAGTAGAAACTCACCCGATTACAATGGTATGTGTATTTTTCCCCTAGGTTATTGTAGTTATTGGGTTCGAGTTTCAGCCTTGCGAAAATTTTGATGGTTCCTCAACCATTCCTTAACTTCAAACTCCCATATCTCGCGAACGGACTGACGAACTCGAGAAATTCCTGTTGCATCTGAAAGTAGAAACTCACCCGATTACAATGGTATGTGTACTTTTCCCCTAGGCCATTCCAGTAATTGGTTTCGAGTAACAGACTTGCGATAATTTTGATGGTTTCTCAACCATTCCTTAACTTCAAACTCCCAAATCTCGCGAACGGACTGACGAACTCGAGAAATTCCTGTTGCATCTTAAAGCAGAAACTCGCCCGATTACAACGGTATGTGTACTTTTCCCTAGACCATTCTAGTTATTCGTTTCTAGCATCAGAAGTGCGAAAATTTTGAAGGTTTCTCAACCATTCCTTAACTTCAAACTCCCAAATCTCGCGAACGGACTGACGAACTCGAGAAATGCCTGTTTCATCTAAAAGCAGAAACTCGCCCGATTACAACGGTGTGTGTATTTTTGACCTAGGCCATAGTAGTTATTGGTTTCGAGTATCAGACTTGCTACAATTTTGATGGTTTCTCAACCATTCCTTATGTTCAAACTCCCATGTCTCGCGAACGGATTGACGAAATGGAGAAATTCCTGTTGCATCTGAAAGTAGAAACTCGCCCGATTAGAACGGTGTGTGTACTTTTCCCCTAGGCCACTCTAGTTATTGATTTCGAGTATCAGACTTGCCAAAATTTTGATGGTTTCTCAACCATTCCTTAACTTCAAACTCCCATATCTCACGAACGGATAGACGAACTCGAGAAATTCCGGTTGCATCTGGAAGTAGAAACTCGCCCGATTACAACGGTATGTGTATTTTCACCCTAAGCCATTGTAGTTATTGGTTTCGAGTATCAGACTTGCGAAAATTTTGATGGTTTCTCAACCATTCCTTAACTTCAAACTCCCATATCTCGCGAACGGATTGACGAACTCGAAAATTTCCGGTTGCATCTGAAAGTAGAAACTCCCCCGATTACAATGTTGTGTGTACTTTTCCCCTAGACCATTCCAGTTATTCGTTTCTAGCATCAGAATTGCGAACATTTTGATGGTTTCTCACCCATTCCTAAACTTCATACTCCCAAATCTCGCGAACGGACTGATGAACTCGAGAAATGCCTGTTTCATCTGAAAGCAGAAACTCGCCCGATTACAACGGTATGTGTATTTCTGCCCTAGGCCATAGTAGTTATTGGTTTCGAGTATCAGACTTGCGAAATTTTGATGGTTTCTCAACCATTCCTTAACTTCAAACTCCCATATCTCGCGAACGGATTGACGAACTCGAAAAATTCCGGTTGCATCTGAAAGTAGAAACTCGCCCGATTACAATGTTGTGTGTACTTTTCCCCTAGGCCATTCCTGATATTAGTTTCGAGAATCAGACTTGCGAAAATTTTGATGGTTTCTCAACCATTCCTTAACTTCAAACTCCCATATATCGCGAACGGATTCACGAACTCGAGAAATTCCTGTTGCATCTGAAAGTAGAAACTCACCCGATTACAATGGTATGTGTACTTTTCCCCTAGGCGATTCCAGTTATTGATTTCGAGTATCGGGCTTGCGAAAATTTTGATGGTTTCTCAACCATTCCTTAACTTCAAACTCCCATATCACGCAAACGGATTGACGAACTCGAGAAATTCCTGTTGCATCTGAAAGTAGAAACTCACCCGATTACAATGGTATGTGTATTTTTCCCCTAGGTTATTGTAGTTATTGGGTTCGAGTTTCAGCCTTGCGAAAATTTTGATGGTTCCTCAACCATTCCTTAACTTCAAACTCCCATATCTCGCGAACGGACTGACGAACTCGAGAAATTCCTGTTGCATCTGAAAGTAGAAACTCACCCGATTACAATGGTATGTGTACTTTTCCCCTAGGCCATTCCAGTAATTGGTTTCGAGTAACAGACTTGCGATAATTTTGATGGTTTCTCAACCATTCCTTAACTTCAAACTCCCATATCTCGCGAACGGATTCACGAACTCGAGAAATTCCTGTTGCATCTCAAAGTAGAAACTCACCCGATTACAATGGTATGTGTACTTTTCCCCTAGGCGATTCCAGTTATTGATTTCGAGTATCGGGCTTGCGAAAATTTTGATGGTTTCTCAACCATTCCTTAACTTCAAACTCCCATATCACGCAAACGGATTGACGAACTCGAGAAATTCCTGTTGCATCTGAAAGTAGAAACTCACCCGATTACAATGGTATGTGTATTTTTCCCCTAGGTTATTGTAGTTATTGGGTTCGAGTTTCAGCCTTGCGAAAATTTTGATGGTTCCTCAACCATTCCTTAACTTCAAACTCCCATATCTCGCGAACGGACTGACCAACTCGAGAAATTCCTGTTGCATCTGAAAGTAGAAACTCACCCGATTACAATGGTATGTGTACTTTTCCCCTAGGCCATTCCAGTAATTGGTTTCGAGTAACAGACTTGCGATAATTTTGATGGTTTCTCAACCATTCCTTAACTTCAAACTCCCATATCTCGCGAACGGATTGACGAACTCGAGAAATTCCTGTTTCATCTGAAAGCAGAAACTCTCCCGATTACAATGTATGTGTATTTTTCCCCTAGGCTATTGTAGTTATTGGGTTCGAGTATCAGACTTGCGAAAATTTTGATGGTTCCTCAAGCATTCCTTAACTTCAAACTCCCAAATCTCGCGAACGGACTGACGAACTCGAGAAATTCCTGTTGCATCTGAAAGTTGAAACTCACCCGATTACAATGGTATGTGTACTTTTCCCCTAGGCGATTCCAGTTATTGATTTCGAGTATCGGGCTTGCGAAAATTTTGATGGTTTCTCAACCATTCCTTAACTTCAAACTCCCATATCACGCAAACGGATTGACGAACTCGAGAAATTCCTGTTGCATCTGACAACAGAAACTCGCCCGATTACAATGGTATGTGTACTTTTCCCCTAGGCCATTCCAGTTATTCGTTTCTAGCATCAGAATTGCGAATATTTTGAAGGTTTCTCAACCATTCCTTAACTTCAAACTCTCATATCTCGCGAACGGATTGACGAACTCGAGAAATGCCTGTTTCATCTAAGAGCAGAAACTCGCCCGATTACAACGGTATGTGTATTTTTGCCCTAGGCCATAGTAGTTATTGGTTTCGAGTATCAGACTTGCGAAAATTTTGATGGTTTCTCAACCATTCCTTAACTTCA
Source organism: Ptiloglossa arizonensis (assembly GCF_051014685.1). Taxonomy (NCBI): domain Eukaryota; kingdom Metazoa; phylum Arthropoda; class Insecta; order Hymenoptera; family Colletidae; genus Ptiloglossa; species Ptiloglossa arizonensis. Next base: position 2,125,837 of record NW_027478389.1, read on the forward strand.
AACTCCCAAATCTCGCGAACGGACTGACGAACTCGAGAAATGCCTGTTCCATCTAAAAACAGAAACTCGCCCGATTACAACGGTGTGTGTATTTTTGACCTAGGCCATAGTAGTTATTGGTTTCGAGTATCAGACTTGCTACAATTTTGATGGTTTCTCAACCATTCCTTATGTTCAAACTCCCATATCTCGCGAACGGATTGACGAAATGGAGAAATTCCTGTTGCATCTGAAAGTAGAAACTCGCCCGATTACAACGGTATGTGTACTTTTCCCCTAGGCCACTCTAGTTATTGATTTCGAGTATCAGACTTGCCAAAATTTTGATGGTTTCTCAACCATTCCTTAACTTCAAACTCCCATATCTCACGAACGGATAGACGAACTCGAGAAATTCCGGTTGCATCTGGAAGTAGGAACTCGCCCGATTACAACGGTATGTGTTTTCACCCTAAGCCATTGTAGTTATTGGTTTCGAGTATCAGACTTGCGAAAATTTTGATGGTTTCTCAACCATTCCTTAACTTCAAACTCCCAAATCTCGCGAACGGACTGACGAACTCGAGAAATTCCTGTTGCATCTGAAAGTAGAAACTCACCCGATTACAATGGTATGTGTACTTTTCCCCTAGGCCATTCCAGTTATTGGTTTCGAGTAACAGACTTGCGATTGTTTTGATGGTTTCTCAACCATTCCTTAACTTCAAACTCCCATATCTCGCGAACGGATTGAGGAACTCGAGAAATTCCTGTTTCATCTGAAAGCAGAAACTATCCCGATTACAACGGTATGTGTACTTTTCCCCTAGACCATTCTAGTTATTCGTTTCTAGCATCAGAAGTGCGAAAATTTTGAAGGTTTCTCAACCATTCCTAAACTTCAAACTCCCAAATCTCGCGAACGGACTGACGAACTCGAGAAATGCCTGTTTCATCTAAAAGCAGAAACTCGCCCGATTACAACGGTGTGTGTATTTTTGACCTAGGCCATAGTAGTTATTGGTTTCGAGTATCAGACTTGCTACAATTTTGATGGTTTCTCAACCATTCCTTATGTTCAAACTCCCATGTCTCGCGAACGGATTGACGAAATGGAGAAATTCCTGTTGCATCTGAAAGTAGAAACTCGCCCGATTAGAACGGTATGTGTACTTTTCCCCTAGGCCACTCTAGTTATTGATTTCGAGTATCAGACTTGCCAAAATTTTGATGGTTTCTCAACCATTCCTTAACTTCAAACTCCCATATCTCACGAACGGATAGACGAACTCGAGAAATTCCGGTTGCATCTGAAAGTAGAAACTCGCCCGATTACAATGTTGTGTGTACTTTTCCCCTAGACCATTCCAGTTATTCGTTTCTAGCATCAGAATTGCGAACATTTTGATGGTTTCTCACCCATTCCTTAACTTCAAACTCCCATATTTCGCGAACGGATTGACGAACTCGAAAAATTCCGGTTGCATCTGCAAGTAGAAACTCGCCCGATTACAATGTTGTGTGTACTTTTCCCCTAGGCCATTCCTGTTATTAGTTTCGAGTATCAGACTTGCGAAAATTGTTATGGTTTCTCAACCATTCCTAAACTTCAAACTCCCAAATCTCGCGAACGGACTGACGAACTCGAGAAATGCCTGTTTCATCTGAAAGCAGAAACTCGCCCGATTACAACGGTATGTGTATTTCTGCCCTAGGCCATAGTAGTTATTGGTTTCGAGTATCAGACTTGCGAAATTTTGATGGTTTCTCAACCATTCCTTAACTTCAAACTCCCATATCTCGCGAACGGATTGACGAACTCGAGAAATTCTGGTTGCACCTGAAAGTAGAAACTCGCCCGATTACAATGTTGTGTGTACTTTTCCCCTGGGCCATTCCTGTTATTAGTTTCGAGTATCAGACTTGCGAAAATTTTGATGGTTTCTCAATCATTCCATAACTTCAAACTCCCATATCTCGCGAACGGATTCACGAACTCGAGAAATTCCGGTTGCATCTGAAAGTAGAAATTCGCCCGATTACTATGGTGTGTGTACTTTTCCCCTAGGCCATTCCAGTTATTGGTTTCGAGTAACAGACTTGCGATAGTTTTGATGGTTTCTCAACCATTCCTTAACTTCAAACTCCCATATCACGCAAACGGATTGACGAACTCGAGAAATTCCTGTTGCATCTGAAAGTAGAAACTCACCCGATTACAATGGTATGTGTATTTTTCCCCTAGGCTATTGTAGCTATTGGGTTCGGGTATCAGATATGCGAAAATTTTGATGGTTCCTCAAACATTCCTTAACTTCAAACTCCCAAATCTCGCGAACGGACTGACGAACTCGAGAAATTCCTGTTGCATCTGAAAGTAGAAACTCACCCGATTACAATGATATGTGTACTTTTCCCCTAGGCGATTCCAGTTATTGATTTCGAGTATCGGGCTTGCGAAAATTTTGATGGTTTCTCAACCATTCCTTAACTTCAAACTCCCATATCACGCAAACGGATTGACGAACTCGAGAAATTCCTGTTGCATCTGACAACAGAAACTCGCCCCATTACAATGGTATGTGTACTTTTCCCCTAGGCCATTCCAGTTATTCGTTTCTAGCATCAGAATTGCGAATATTTTGAAGGTTTCTCAACCATTCCTTAACTTCAAACTCCCATATCTCGCCAACGGATTGACGAACTCGTGAAATGCCTGTTTCATCTAAAAGCAGAAACTCGCCCGATTACTACGGTATGTGTATTTTTGCCCTAGGCCATAGTAGTTATTGGTTTCGAGTATCAGACTTGCTAAAATTTTGATGGTTTCTCAACCATTCCTTAACTTCAAACTCCCAAATCTCGCGAACGGACTGACGAACTCGAGAAATGCCTGTTCCATCTAAAAGCAGAAACTCGCCCGATTTCAACGGTACGTGTATTTTTCCCCTAGGGTATTGTAGTTATTGGGTTCGAGTATCAGACTTGCGAAAATTTTGATGGTTTCTCAACCATTCCTTAACTTCAAACTCCCATATCTCGCGAACGGATTGACGAACTCGAGAAATTCCTGTTGCACCTGAAAGTAGAAACTTGCCAGATTACAATGGTATGTGTACTTTTCCCCTAGGCCATTCCAGTTATTCGTTTCTAGCATCAGAAGTGCGAAAATTTTGGAGGTTTCTCAACCATTCCTAAACTTCAAACTCCCAAATCTCGCGAACGGACTGACGAACTCGAGAAATGCCTGTTCCATCTAAAAGCAGAAACTCGCCCGATTACAACGGTGTGTGTATTTTTGACCTAGGCCATAGTAGTTATTGGTTTCGAGTATCAGACTTGCTACAATCTTGATGGTTTCTCAACCATTCCTTATGTTCAAACTCCCATATCTCGCGAACGGATTGACGAACTCGAGAATTTCCGGTTGCATCTGGAAGTAGAAACTCGCCCGATTACAACGGTATGTGTATTTTCACCCTAAGCCATTGTAGTTATTGGTTTCGAGTATCAGACTTGCGAAAATTTTGATGCTTTCTCAACCATTCCTTAACTTCAAACTCCCATATCTCGCGAACGGATTGACGAACTCGAAAAATTCCGGTTGCATCTGAAAGTAGAAACTCGCCCGATTACAATGTTGTGTGTACTTTTCCCCTAGACCATTCCAGTTATTCGTTTCTAGCATCAGAATTGCGAACATTTTGATGGTTTCTCACCCATTCCTTAACTTCAAACTCCCATATTTCGCGAACGGATTGACGAACTCGAGAAATTCCGGTTGCATCTGAAAGTAGAAACTCGCCCGATTACAAAGGTATGTTGTATTTTTGCCTTAGGCCATACTAGTTATTGGTTTCGAGTATCAGACTTTCGAAACTTGGATGGTTCCTCAACCATTCCTTAACTTCAAACTCCCATATCTCGCGAACGGATTGACGAACTCGAGAAATGCCTGTTTCATCTGAAAGCAGAAACTCGCCCGATTACAACGCAATGTGTATTTCTGCCCTAGGCCATAGTAGTTATTGGTTTCGAGTATCAGACTTGCGAAATTTTGATGGTTTCTCAACCATTCCTTAACTTCAAACTCCCATATCTCGCGAACGGATTGACGAACTCGAAAAATTCCGGTTGCACCTGAAAGTAGAAACTCGCCCGATTACAATGTTGTGTGTACTTTTCCCCTAGGCCATTCCTGTTATTAGTTTCGAGTATCAGACTTGCGAAAATTTTGATGGTTTCTCAATCATTCCATAACTTCAAACTCCCATATCTCGCGAACGGATTCACGAACTCGAGAAATGCCCCGTTGCATTTGAAAGCAGAAACTCGCCCGATTACAACGGTATGTGTATTTTTGCCCCAGGCCATACTAGATATGGGTTTCGAGTATCAGACTTTCGAAACTTGGATGGTTTCTCAACCATTCCTTAACTTCAAGCTCCCATATCTCGCGAAAGGATTGACGAACTCGAGAAATTCCTGTTGCATCTGAAAGTAGAAACTCACCCGATTACAATGGTATGTTTACTTTTCCCCTAGGCCATTCCAGTTATTGGTTTCGAGTAACAGACTTGCGATAGTTTTGATGGTTTCTCAAGCATTCCTTAACTTCAAACTCCCATATCTCGCGAACGGATTGACGAACTCGAGAAATTCCTGTTTCATCTGAAAGCAGAATCTCTCCCGATTACAATGTATGTGTATTTTTCCCCTAGGCTATTGTAGTTATTGGGTTCGAGTATCAGACATGCGGAAATTTTGATGGTTCCTCAACCATTCCTTAACTTCAAACTCCCAAATCTCGCGAACGGACTGACGAACTCGAGAAATTCCTGTTGCATCTGAAAGTAGAAACTCACCCGATTACAATGGTATGTGTTCTTTTCCCCTAGGCCATTCCAGTTATTGGTTTCGAGTAACAGACTTGCGATAGTTTTGATGGTTTCTCAACCATTCCTTAACTTCAAACTCCCATATCTCGCGAACGGATTGACGAACTCGAGAAATTCCTGTTTCATCTGAAAGCAGAAACTCTCCCGATTACAATGTATGTGTGTTTTTCCCCTAGGCTATTGTAGTTATTGGGTTCGAGTATCAGACTTGCGAAAATTTTGATGGTTTCTCAACCATTCCTTAACTTCAAACTCCCATATCTCGCGAACGGATTGACGAACTCGAGAAATTCCTGTTGCATCTGAAAGTAGAAACTTGCCAGATTACAATGGTATGTGTACTTTTCCCCTAGGCCATTCCAGTTATTCGTTTCTAGCATCAGAATTGCGAAAATTTTGAAGGTTTCTCAACCATTCCTAAACTTCAAACTCCCAAATCTCGCGAACGGACTGACGAACTCGAGAAATGCCTGTTTCATCTCAAAGCAGAAACTCGCCCGAATACAACGGTGTGTGTATTTTTGACCTATGCCATAGTAGTTATTGTTTTCGAATATCAGACTTGCTACAATTTTGATGGTTTCTCAACCATTCCTTATGTTCAAACTCCTATATCTCGCGAACGGATTGACGAAATGGAGAAATTCCTGTTGCATCTGAAAGTAGAAACTCGCCCGATTACAACGGTATGTGTACTTTTCCCCTAGGCCACTCCAGTTATTGATTTCGAGTATCAGACTTGCCAAAATTTTGATGGTTTCTCAACCATTCCTTAACTTCAAACTCCCATATCTCACGAACGGATAGACGAACTCGAGAAATGCCTGTTCCATCTAAAAGCAGAAACTCGCCCGATTACAACGGTGTGTGTATTTTTGACCTAGGCCATAGTAGTTATTGGTTTCGAGTATCAGACTTGCTACAATTTTGATGGTTTCTCAACCATTCCTTAACTTCAAACTCCCATATCTCGAGAACGGATTGACGAATTCGAGAAATTCCGGTTGCATCTGAAAGTAGAAACTCGCCCGATTACAATGGTGTGTGTACTTTTCCCCTAGGCCATTCCAGTTATTGGTTTCGAGTAACAGACTTGCGATAGTTTTGATGGTTTCTCAAGCATTCCTTAACTTCAAACTCCCATATCTCGCGAACGGATTGACGAACTCGAGAAATTCCTGTTTCATCTGAAAGCAGAATCTCTCCCGATTACAATGTATGTGTATTTTTCCCCTAGGCTATTGTAGTTATTGGGTTCGAGTATCAGACTTGCGGAAATTTTGATGGTTCCTCAACCATTCCTTAACTTCAAACTCCCAAATCTCGCGAACGGACTGACGAACTCGAGAAATTCCTGTTGCATCTGAAAGTAGAAACTCACCCGATTACAATGGTATGTGTACTTTTCCCCTAGGCCATTCCAGTTATTGGTTTCGAGTAACAGACTTGCGATAGTTTTGATGGTTTCTCAACCATTCCTTAACTTCAAAATCCCATATCTCGCGAACGGAATGACGAACTCGAGAAATTCCTGTTTCATCTGAAAGCAGAAACTCTCCCGATTACAATGTATGTGTGTTTTTCCCCTAGGCTATTGTAGTTATTGGGTTCGAGTATCAGACTTGCGAAAATTTTGATGGTTTCTCAACCATTCCTTAACTTCAAACTCCCATATCTCGCGAACGGATTGACGAACTCGAGAAATTCCTGTTGCATCTGAAAGTAGAAACTTGCCAGATTACAATGGTATGTGTACTTTTCCCCTAGGCCATTCCAGTTATTCTTTTGTAGCATCAGAAGTGCGAAAATTTTGAAGGTTTCACAACCATTCCTAAACTTCAAACTCCCAAATCTCGCGAACGGACTGACGAACTCGAGAAATGCCTGTTTCATCTCAAAGCAGAAACTCGCCCGATTACAACGGTGTGTGTATTTTTGACCTAGGCCATAGTAGTTATTGGTTTCGAGTATCAGACTTGCTACAATTTTGATGGTTTCTCAACCATTCCTTATGTTCAAACTCCTATATCTCGCGAACGGATTGACGAAATGGAGAAATTCCTGTTGCATCTGAAAGTAGAAACTCGCCCGATTACAACGGTATGTGTACTTTTCCCCTAGGCCACTCTAGTTATTGATTTCGAGTATCAGACTTGCCAAAATTTTGATGGTTTCTCAACCATTCCTTAACTTCAAACTCCCATATCTCACGAACGGATAGACGAACTCGAGAAATGCCCGTTCCATCTAAAAGCAGAAACTCGCCCGATTACAACGGTGTGTGTATTTTTGACCTAGGCCATAGTAGTTATTGGTTTCGAGTATCAGACTTGCTACAATTTTGATGGTTTCTCAACCATTCCTTAACTGCAAACTCCCATATCTCGAGAACGGATTGACGAATTCGAGAAATTCCGGTTGCATCTGAAAGTAGAAACTCGCCCGATTACAATGGTGTGTGTACTTTTCCCCTAGGCCATTCCTGTTATTGGTTTCGAGTAACAGACTTGCGATAGTTTTGATGGTTTCTCAAGCATTCCTTAACTTCAAACTCCCATATCTCGCGAACGGATTGACGAACTCGAGAAATTCCTGTTTCATCTGAAAGCAGAATCTCTCCCGATTACAATGTATGTGTATTTTTCCCCTAGGCTATTGTAGTTATTGGGTTCGAGTATCAGACTTGCGGAAATTTTGATGGTTCCTCAACCATTCCTTAACTTCAAACTCCCAAATCTCGCGAACGGACTGACGAACTCGAGAAATTCCTGTTGCATCTGAAAGTAGAAACTCACCCGATTACAATGGTATGTGTACTTTTCCCCTAGGCCATTCCAGTTATTGGTTTCGAGTAACAGACTTGCGATAGTTTTGATGGTTTCTCAACCATTCCTTAACTTCAAAATCCCATATCTCGCGAACGGAATGACGAACTCGAGAAATTCCTGTTTCATCTGAAAGCAGAAACTCTCCCGATTACAATGTATGTGTGTTTTTCCCCTAGGCTATTGTAGTTATTGGGTTCGAGTATCAGACTTGCGAAAATTTTGATGGTTTCTCAACCATTCCTTAACTTCAAACTCCCATATCTCGCGAACGGATTGACGAACTCGAGAAATTCCTGTTGCATCTGAAGGTAGAAACTTGCCAGATTACAATGGTATGTGTACTTTTCCCCTAGGCCATTCCAGTTATTCTTTTGTAGCATCAGAAGTGCGAAAATTTTGAAGGTTTCACAACCATTCCTAAACTTCAAACTCCCAAATCTCGCGAACGGACTGACGAACTCGAGAAATGCCTGTTTCATCTCAAAGCAGAAACTCGCCCGATTACAACGGTGTGTGTATTTTTGACCTAGGCCATAGTAGTTATTGGTTTCGAGTATCAGACTTGCTACAATTTTGATGGTTTCTCAACCATTCCTTATGTTCAAACTCCTATATCTCGCGAACGGATTGACGAAATGGAGAAATTCCTGTTGCATCTGAAAGTAGAAACTCGCCCGATTACAACGGTATGTGTACTTTTCCCCTAGGCCACTCTAGTTATTGATTTCGAGTATCAGACTTGCCAAAATTTTGATGGTTTCTCAACCATTCCTTAACTTCAAACTCCCATATCTCACGAACGGATAGACGAACTCGAGAAATGCCCGTTCCATCTAAAAGCAGAAACTCGCCCGATTACAACGGTGTGTGTATTTTTGACCTAGGCCATAGTAGTTATTGGTTTCGAGTATCAGACTTGCTACAATTTTGATGGTTTCTCAACCATTCCTTAACTGCAAACTCCCATATCTCGAGAACGGATTGACGAATTCGAGAAATTCCGGTTGCATCTGAAAGTAGAAACTCGCCCGATTACAATGGTGTGTGTACTTTTCCCCTAGGCCATTCCTGTTATTGGTTTCGAGTAACAGACTTGCGATAGTTTTGATGGTTTCTCAAGCATTCCTTAACTTCAAACTCCCATATCTCGCGAACGGATTGACGAACTCGAGAAATTCCTGTTTCATCTGAAAGCAGAATCTCTCCCGATTACAATGTATGTGTATTTTTCCCCTAGGCTATTGTAGTTATTGGGTTCGAGTATCAGAATTGCGGAAATTTTGATGGTTCCTCAACCATTCCTTAACTTCAAACTCCCAAATCTCGCGAACGGACTGACGAACTCGGGAAATTCCTGTTGCATCTGAAAGTAGAAACACACCCGATTACAATGGTATGTGTACTTTTCCCCTAGGCCATTCCAGTTATTGGTTTCGAGTAACAGACTTGCGATAGTTCTGATGGTTTCTCAACCATTCCTTAACTTCAAACTCCCATATCTCGCGAACGGATTGACGAACTCGAGAAATTCCTGTTTCATCTGAAAGCAGAAACTATCCCGATTACAATGTATGTGTGTTTTTCCCCTAGGCTATTGTAGTTATTGGTTTCGAGTATCAGACTTGCGAAAATTTTGATGCTTTCTCAACCATTCCTTAACTTCAAACTCCCATATCTCGCGAACGGATTGACGAACTCGAAAAATTCCGGTTGCATCTGAAAGTAGAAACTCGCCCGATTACAATGTTGTGTGTACTTTTCCCCTAGACCATTCCAGTTATTCGTTTCTAGCATCAGAATTGCGAACATTTTGATGGTTTCTCACCCATTCCTTAACTTCAAACTCCCATATTTCGCGAACGGATTGACGAACTCGAGAAATTCCGGTTGCATCTGAAAGTAGAAACTCGCCCGATTACAAAGGTATGTTGTATTTTTGCCTTAGGCCATACTAGTTATTGGTTTCGAGTATCAGACTTTCGAAACTTGGATGGTTCCTCAACCATTCCTTAACTTCAAACTCCCATATCTCGCGAACGGATTGACGAACTCGAGAAATGCCTGTTTCATCTGAAAGCAGAAACTCGCCCGATTACAACGCAATGTGTATTTCTGCCCTAGGCCATAGTAGTTATTGGTTTCGAGTATCAGACTTGCCAAAATTTTGATGGTTTCTCAACCATTCCTAAACTTCAAACTCCCAAATCTCGCGAACGGACTGACGAACTCGAGAAATGCCTGTTTCATCTCAAAGCAGAAACTCGCCCGATTACAACGGTGTGTGTATTTTTGACCTAGGCTATTGTAGTTATTGGGTTCGAGTATCAGACTTGCGAAAATTTTGATGGTTTCTCAACCATTCCTTAACTTCAAACTCCCATATCTCGAGAACGCATTGACGAAATGGAGAAATTCCTGTTGCATCTGAAAGTAGAAACTCGCCCGATTACAACGGTATGTGTACTTTTCCCCTAGGCCACTCTAGTTATTGATTTCGAGTATCAGACTTGCCAAAATTTTGATGGTTTCTCAACCATTCCTAAACTTCAAACTCCCAAATCTCGCGAACGGACTGACGAACTCGAGAAATGCCTGTTTCATCTCAAAGCAGAAACTCGCCCTATTACAACGGTGTGTGTATTTTTGACCTAGGCTATTGTAGTTATTGGGTTCGAGTATCAGACTTGCGAAAATTTTGATGGTTTCTCAACCATTCCTTAACTTCAAACTCCCATATCTCGCGAACGGATTGACGAACTCGAGAAATTCCTGTTGCATCTGAAAGTAGAAACTTGCCAGATTACAATGGTATGTGTACTTTTCCCCTCGGCCATTCCAGTTATTCGTTTCTAGCATCAGAAGTGCGAAAATTTTGATGGTTTCTCAACCATTCCTTAAATTCAAACTCCCAAATCTCGCGAACGGACTGACGAACTCGAGAAATGCCTGTTCCATCTAAAAGCAGAAACTCGCCCGATTACAACGGTATGTGTATGTTTGCCCTAGGCCATAGTAGTTATTGGTTTCGAGTATCAGACTTGCGAAATTTTGATGGTCTCTCAACCATTCCTTAACTTCAAGCTCCCATATCTCGAGAACGCATTGACGAATTCGAGAAATTCCGGTTGCATCTGAAAGTAGAAACTCGCCCGATTACAATGGTGTGTGTACTCTTCCCCTAGGCCATTCCAGTTATTAGTTTCGAGTAACAGACTTGCGATAGTTTTGATGGTTTCTCAACCATTCCTTAACTTCAAACTCCCATATCACGCAAACGGATTGACGAACTCGAGAAATTCCTGTTGCATCTGAAAGTAGAAACTCACCCGATTACAATGGTATGTGTATTTTTCCCCTAGACTATTGTAGCTATTGGGTTCGGGTATCAGATATGCGAAAATTTTGATGGTTCCTCAACCATTCCTTAACTTCAAACTCCCAAATCTCGCGAACGGACTGACGAACTCGAGAAATTCCTGTTGCATCTGAAAGTAGAAACTCACCCGATTACAATGATATGTGTACTTTTCCCCTAGGCGATTCCAGTTATTGATTTCGAGTATCGGGCTTGCGAAAATTTGGATGGTTTCTCAACCATTCCTTAACTTCAAACTCCCATATCACGCAAACGGATTGACGAACTCGAGAAATTCCTGTTGCATCTGACAACAGAAACTCGCCCCATTACAATGGTATGTGTACTTTTCCCCTAGGCCATTCCAGTTATTCGTTTCTAGCATCAGAATTGCGAATATTTTGAAGGTTTCTCAACCATTCCTTAACTTCAAACTCCCATATCTCGCGAACGGATTGACGAACTCGTGAAATGCCTGTTTCATCTAAAAGCAGAAACTCGCCCGATTACAACGGTATGTGTATTTTTGCCCTAGGCCATAGTAGTTATTGGTTTCGAGTATCAGACTTGCTAAAATTTTGATGGTTTCTCAACCATTCCTTAACTTCAAACTCCCAAATCGCGCGAACGGACTGACGAACTCGAGAAATGCCTGGTCCATCTAAAAGCAGAAACTCGCCCGATTACAACGGTACGTGTATTTTTCCCCTAGGGTATTGTAGTTATTGGGTTCGAGTATCAGACTTGCGAAAATTTTGATGGTTTCTCAACCATTCCTTAACTTCAAACTCCCATATCTCGCGAACGGATTGACGAACTCGAGAAATTCCTGTTGCATCTGAAAGTAGAAACTTGCCAGATTACAATGGTATGTGTACTTTTCCCCTAGGCCATTCCAGTTATTCGTTTCTAGCATCAGAAGTGCGAAAATTTTGGAGGTTTCTCAACCATTCCTTAACTTCAAACTCCCATATCTCGCGAACGGATTGACGAACTCGTGAAATGCCTGTTTCATCTAAAAGCAGAAACTCGCCCGATTACAATGGTGTGTGTATTTTTGACCTAGGCCATAGTAGTTATTGGTTTCGAGTATCAGACTTGCTTCAATTTTGATGGTTTCTCAACCATTCCTTATGTTCAAACTCCCATATCTCGCGAACGGATTGACGAACTCGAGAAATTCCGGTTGCATCTGGAAGTAGAAACTCGCCCGATTACAACGGTATGTGTATTTTCACCCTAAGCCATTGTAGTTATTGGTTTCGAGTATCAGACTTGCGAAAATTTTGATGCTTTCTCAACCATTCCTTAACTTCAAACTCCCATATCTCGCGAACGGATTGACGAACTCGAAAAATTCCGGTTGCATCTGAAAGTAGAAACTCGCCCGATTACAATGTTGTGTGTACTTTTCCCCTAGACCATTCCAGTTATTCGTTTCTAGCATCAGAATTGCGAACATTTTGATGGTTTCTCACCCATTCCTTAACTTCAAACTCCCATATTTCGCGAACGGATTGACGAACTCGAGAAATTCCGGTTGCATCTGAAAGTAGAAACTCGCCCGATTACAAAGGTATGTTGTATTTTTGCCTTAGGCCATACTAGTTATTGGTTTCGAGTATCAGACTTTCGAAACTTGGATGGTTCCTCAACCATTCCTTAACTTCAAACTCCCATATCTCGCGAACGGATTGACGAACTCGAGAAATGCCTGTTTCATCTGAAAGCAGAAACTCGCCCGATTACAACGCAATGTGTATTTCTGCCCTAGGCCATAGTAGTTATTGGTTTCGAGTATCAGACTTGCGAAATTTTGATGGTTTCTCAACCATTCCTTAACTTCAAACTCCCATATCTCGCGAACGGATTGACGAACTCGAAAAATTCCGGTTGCATCTGAAAGTAGAAACTCGCCCGATTACAATGTTGTGTGTACTTTTCCCCTAGGCCATTCCTGTTATTAGTTTCGAGTATCAGACTTGCGAAAATTTTGATGGTTTCTCAATCATTCCATAACTTCAAACTCCCATATCTCGCGAACGGATTCACGAACTCGAGAAATGCCCCGTTGCATTTGAAAGCAGAAACTCGCCCGATTACAACGGTATGTGTATTTTTGCCCCAGGCCATACTAGATATGGGTTTCGAGTATCAGACTTTCGAAACTTGGATGGTTTCTCAACCATTCCTTAACTTCAAGCTCCCATACCTCGCGAAAGGATTGACGAACTCGAGAAATTCCTGTTGCATCTGAAAGTAGAAACTCACCCGATTACAATGGTATGTTTACTTTTCCCCTAGGCCATTCCAGTTATTGGTTTCGAGTAACAGACTTGCGATAGTTTTGATGGTTTCTCAAGCATTCCTTAACTTCAAACTCCCATATCTCGCGAACGGATTGACGAACTCGAGAAATTCCTGTTTCATCTGAAAGCAGAATCTCTCTCGATTACAATGTATGTGTATTTTTCCCCTAGGCTATTGTAGTTATTGGGTTCGAGTATCAGACTTGCGGAAATTTTGATGGTTCCTCAACCATTCCTTAACTTCAAACTACCAAATCTCGCGAACGGACTGACGAACTCGAGAAATTCCTGTTGCATCTGAAAGTAGAAACTCACCCGATTACAATGGTATGTGTTCTTTTCCCCTAGGCAATTCCAGTTATTGGTTTCGAGTAACAGACATGCGATAGTTTTGATGGTTTCTCAACCATTCCTTAACTTCAAACTCCCATATCTCGCGAACGGATTGACGAACTCGAAAAATTCCTGTTTCATCTGAAAGCAGAAACTCTCCCGATTACAATGTATGTGTGTTTTTCCCCTAGGCTATTGTAGTTATTGGGTTCGAGTATCAGACTTGCGAAAATTTTGATGGTTTCTCAACCATTCCTTAACTTCAAACTCCCAAATCTCGCGAACGGACTGACGAACTCGAGAAATGCCTGTTTCATCTCAAAGCAGAAACTCGCCCGATTACAACGGTGTGTGTTTTTTTGACCTAGGCCATAGTAGTTATTGTTTTCGAGTATCAGACTTGCTACAATTTTGATGGTTTCTCAACCATTCCTTATGTTCAAACTCCTATATCTCGCGAACGGATTGACGAAATGGAGAAATTCCTGTTGCATCTGAAAGTAGAAACTCGCCCGATTTCAACGGTATGTGTACTTTTCCCCTAGGCCATTCCAGTTATTGGTTTCGAGTAACAGACTTGCGATAGTTTTGATTGTTTCTCAAGCATTCCTTTACTTCAAACTCCCATATCTCGCGAACGGATTGACGAACTCGAGAAATTCCTGTTTCATCTGAAAGCAGAATCTCTCCCGATTACAATGTATGTGTATTTTTCCCCTAGGCTATTGTAGTTATTGGGTTCGAGTATCAGACTTGCGGAAATTTTGATGGTTCCTCAACCATTCCTTAACTTCAAACTCCCAAATCTCGCGAACGGACTGACGAACTCGAGAAATTCCTGTTGCATCTGAAAGTAGAAACTCAACCGATTACAATGGTATGTGTACTTTTCCCCTAGGCCATTCCAGTTATTGGTTTCGAGTAACAGACTTGCGATAGTTTTGATGGTTTCTCAACCATTCCTTAACTTCAAAATCCCATATATCGCGAACGGAATGACGAACTCGAGAAATTCCTGTTTCATCTGAAAGCAGAAACTCTCCCGATTACAATGTATGTGTGTTTTTCCCCTAGGCTATTGTAGTTATTGGGTTCGAGTATCAGACTTGCGAAAATTTTGATGGTTTCTCAACCATTCCTTAACTTCAAACTACGATATCTCGCGAACGGATTGACGAACTCGAGAAATTCCTGTTGCATCTGAAAGTAGAAACTTGCCAGATTACAATGGTATGTGTACTTTTCCCCTAGGCCATTCAAGTTATTCTTTTGTAGCATCAGAAGTGCGAAAATTTTGAAGGTTTCTCAACCATTCCTAAACTTCAAACTCCCAAATCTCGCGAACGGACTGACGAACTCGTGAAATGCCTGTTTCATCTCAAAGCAGAAACTCGCCCGATTACAATGGTGTGTGTATTTTTGACCTAGGCCATAGTAGTTATTGGTTTCGAGTGTCAGACTTGCTACAATTTTGATGGTTTCTCAACCATTCCTTATGTTCAAACTCCTATATCTCGCGAACGGATTGACGAAATGGAGAAATTCCTGTTGCATCTGAAAGTAGAAACTCGCCCGATTACAACGGTATGTGTACTTTTCCCCTAGGCCACTCTAGTTATTGATTTCGAGTATCAGACTTGCCAACATTTTGATGGTTTCTCAACCATTCCTTAACTTCAAACTCCCATATCTCACGAACGGATAGACGAACTCGAGAAATGCCCGTTCCATCTAAAAGCAGAAACTCGCCCGATTACAACGGTGTGTGTATTTTTGACCTAGGCCATAGTAGTTATTGGTTTCGAGTATCAGACTTGCTACAATTTTGATGGTTTCTCAACCATTCCTTAACTTCAAACTCCCATATCTCGAGAACGGATTGACGAATTCGAGAAATTCCGGTTGCATCTGAAAGTAGAAACTCGCCCGATTACAATGGTGTGTGTACTTTTCCCCTAGGCCATTCCAGTTATTGGTTTCGAGTAACAGACTTGCGATAGTTTTGATGGTTTCTCAAGCATTCCTTAACTTCAAACTCCCATATCTCGCGAACGGATTGACGAACTCGAGAAATTCCTGTTTCATCTGAAAGCAGAATCTCTCCCGATTACAATGTATGTGTATTTTTCCCCTAGGCTATTGTAGTTATTGGGTTCGAGTATCAGACTTGCGGAAATTTTGATGGTTCCTCAACCATTCCTTAACTTCAAACTCCCAAATCTCGCGAACGGACTGACGAACTCGAGAAATTCCTGTTGCATCTGAAAGTAGAAACTCACCCGATTACAATGGTATGTGTACTTTTCCCCTAGGCCATTCCAGTTATTGGTTTCGAGTAACAGACTTGCGATAGTTCTGATGGTTTCTCAACCATTCCTTAACTTCAAACTCCCATATCTCGCGAACGGATTGACGAACTCGAGAAATTCCTGTTTCATCTGAAAGCAGAAACTCTCCCGATTACAATGTATGTGTGTTTTTCCCCTAGGCTATTGTAGTTATTGGGTTCGAGTATCAGACTTGCAAAAATTCTGATGGTTTCTCAACCATTCCTTAACTTCAAACTCCCATATCTCGCGAACGGATTGACGAACTCGAGAAATTCCTGTTGCATCTGAAAGTAGAAACTTGCCAGATTACAATGGTATGTGTACTTTTCCCCTAGGCCATTCCAGTTATTCGTTTCTAGCTACAGAAGTGCGAAAATTTTGAAGGTTTCTCAACCATTCCTAAACTTCAAACTCCCAAATCTCGCGAACGGACTGACGAACTCGAGAAATGCCTGTTGCATCTGAAAGCAGAAACTAGCCCGATTACAACCGCATGTGTATTTCTGCCTTAGGCCATAGTAGTTATTGGTTTCGAGTATCAGACTTGCGAAAATTTTGATGGTTTCTAAACCATTCCTTAACTTCAAACTCCCATATATCGCGAACGGATTCACGAACTCGAGAAATTCCTGTTGCATCTGGAAGTAGAAACTCGCCCGATTGCAATGGTGTGTGAACTTTTCCCCTAGGCCATTCGAGTTATTGGTTTCGAGTATCAGATTTGCGAAAATTTTGATGGTTTCTCAACCATTCCTTAACTTCAAACTCCCATATCTCGCAAACGGATTGACGAACTCGAGAAATTCCTGTTGCATCTGACAACAGAAACTCGCCCGATTACAATGGTATGTGTACTTTTCCCCTAGGCCATTCCAGTTATTCGTTTCTAGCATCAGAATTGCGAACATTTTGAAGGTTTCTCAACCATTCCTTAACTTCAAACTCCCATATCTCGCGAACGGATTGACGAACTCGAGAAATGCCTGTTCCATCTAAAAGCAGAAACTCGCCCGATTACAACGATGTGTGTATTTTTGACCTAGGCCATAGTAGTTATTGGTTTCGAGTATCAGACTTGCTACAATTTTGATGGTTTCTCAACCATTCCTTAACTTCAAACTCCCATATCTCGAGAACGGATTGACGAATTCGAGAAATTCCGGTTGCATCTGAAAGTAGAAACTCGCCCGATTACAATGGTATGTGTACTTTTCCCCTAGGCCATTCCAGTTATTCGTTTCTAGCATCAGAAGTGCGAAAATTTTGAAGGTTTCTCAACCATTCCTAAACTTCAAACTCCCAAATCTCGCGAACGGACTGACGAACTCGAGAAATGCCTGTTTCATCTCAAAGCAGAAACTCGCCCGATTACAACGGTGTGTGTATTTTTGACCTAGGCCACAGTAGTTATTGGTTTCGAGTATCAGACTTGCTACAATTTTGATGGTTTCTCAACCATTCCTTAACTTCAAACTCCATATCTCGCGAACGGATTGACGAACTCGGGAAATGCCTGTTGCATCTGAAAGCAGAAACTAGCCCGATTACAACGGTATGTGTATTTCTGCCTTAGGCCATAGTAGTTATTGGTTTCGAGTATAAGACTTGCGAAAATTTTGATGGTTTCTAAACCATTCCTTAACTTCAAACTCCCATATATCGCGAACGGATTCACGAACTCGAGAAATTCCTGTTGCATCTGAAAGTAGAAACTCGCCCGATTGCAATGGTGTGTGAACTTTTCCCCTAGGCCATTCGAGTTATTGGTTTCGAGTATCAGATTTGCGAATATTTTGATGGTTTCTCAACCATTCCTTAACTTCAAACTCCCATATCTCGAGAACGGATTGACGAATTCGAGAAATTCCGGTTGCATCTGAAAGTAGAAACTCGCCCGATTACAATGGTGTGTGTACTTTTCCCCTAGGCCATTCCAGTTATAGGTTTCGAGTATCAGACTTGCGAAAATTTTGATGGTTCCTCAACCATTCCTTAACTTCAAACTCCCATATCTCGCGAACGGATTCACGAACTCGAGAAATGCCCCGTTGCATTTGAAAGCAGAAACTCGCCCGATTACAACGGTATGTGTATTTTTGCCCCAGGCCATACTAGATATGGGTTTCGAGTATCAGACTTTCGAAACTTGGATGGTTTCTCAACCATTCCTTAACTTCAAGCTCCCATATCTCGCGAACGGATTGACGAACTCGAGAAATTCCTGTTGCATCTGAAAGTAGAAACTCACCCGATTACAATGGTATGTGTATTTTTCCCCTAGGCTATTGTAGTTATTGAGTTCGAGTATCAGACTTGCGGAAATTTTGATGGTTCCTCAACCATTCCTTAACTTCAAACTCCCAAATCTCGCGAACGGACTGACGAACTCGAGAAATTCCTGTTGCATCTGAAAGTAGAAACTCACCCGATTACAATGGTATGTGTACTTTTCCCCTAGGCCATTCCAGTTATTGGTTTCGAGTAACAGACTTGCGATAGTTTTGATGGTTTCTCAACCATTCCTTAACTTCAAACTCCCATATCTCGCGAACGGATTGACGAACTCGAGAAATTCCTGTTTCATCTGAAAGCAGAATCTCTCCCGATTACAATGTATGTGTATTTTTCCCCTAGGCTATTGTAGTTATTGGGTTCGAGTATCAGACTTGCGGAAATTTTGATGGTTCCTCAACCATTCCTTAACTTCAAACTCCCAAATCTCGCGAATGGACTGACGAACTCGAGAAATTCCTGTTGCATCTGAAAGTAGAAACTCACCCGATTACAATGGTATGTGTACTTTTCCCCTAGGCCATTCCAGTTATTGGTTTCGAGTAACAGACTTGCGATAGCTTTGATGGTTTCTCAACCATTCCTTAACTTCAAACTCCCATATCTCGCGAACGGATTGACGAACTCGAGAAATTCCTGTTTCATCTGCAAGCAGAAACTCTCCCGATTACAATGTATGTGTGTTTTTCCCCTAGGCTACTGTAGTTATTGGGTTCGAGTATCAGACTTGCGAAAATTTTGATGGTTTCTCAACCATTCCTTAACTTCAAACTCCCATATCTCGCGAACGGATTGACGAACTCGAGAAATTCCTGTTGCATCTGAAAGTAGAAACTTGCCAGATTACAATGGTATGTGTACTTTTCCCCTAGGCCATTTCAGTTATTCGTTTCTAGCATCAGAAGTGCGAAAATTTTGAAGGTTTCTCAACCATTCCTAAACTTCAAACTCCCAAATCTCGCGAACGGACTGACGAACTCGAGAAATGCCTGTTTCATCTCAAAGCAGAAACTCTCCCGATTACAACGGTGTGTGTATTTTTGACCTAGGCCATAGTAGTTATTGTTTTCGAGTATCAGACTTGCTACAATTTTGATGGTTTCTCAACCATTCCTTATGTTCAAACTCCCATATCTCGAGAACGTATTGACGAAATGGAGAAATTCCTGTTGCATCTGAAAGTAGAAACTCGCCCGATTACAACGGTATGTGTACTTTTCCCCTAGGCCACTCTAGTTATTGATTTCGAGTATCAGACTTGCCAAAATTTTGATGGTTTCTCAACCATTCCTAAACTTCAAACTCCCAAATCTCGCGAACGGACTGACGAACTCGAGAAATGCCTGTTTCATCTCAAAGCAGAAACTCGCCCGATTACAACGGTGTGTGTATTTTTGACCTAGGCTATTGTAGTTATTGGTTTCGAGTATCAGACTTGCGAAAATTTTGATGGTTTCTCAACCATTCCTTAACTTCAAACTCCCATATCTCGCGAACAGATTGACGAACTCGAGAAATTCCTGTTGCATCTGAAAGTAGAAACTTGCCAGATTACAATGGTATGTGTACTTTTCCCCTCGGCCATTCCAGTTATTCGTTTCTAGCATCAGAAGTGCGAAAATTTTGATGGTTTCTCAACCATTCCTTAATTTCAAACTCCCAAATCTCGCGAACGGACTGACGAACTCGAGAAATGCCTGTTCCATCTAAAAGCAGAAACTCGCCCGATTACAACGGTATGTGTATTTTTGCCCTAGGCCATAGTAGTTATTGGTTTCGAGTATCAGACTTGCGAAATTTTGATGGTCTCTCAACCATTCCTTAACTTCAAACTCCCATATCTCGCGAACGGATTGACGAACTCGAGAAATGCCTGTTTCATCTAAAAGCAGAAACTCGCCCGATTACAACGGTATGTGTATTTTTGCCCTAGGCCATAGTAGTTATTCGTTTCGTGTATCAGACTTGCGAAATTTTGATGGTTTCTCAACCATTCCTTAACTTCAAACTCCCATATCTCGAGAACGGATTGACGAATTCGAGAAATTCCGGTTGCATCTGAAAGTAGAAACTCACCCGATTACAATGGTATGTGTACTTTTCCCCTAGGCGATTCCAGTTATTGATTTCGAGTATCGGGCTTGCGAAGATTTTGATGGTTTCTCAACCATTCCTTAACTTCAAACTCCCATATCTCGCGAACGGACTGACGAACTCGAGAAATTCCTGTTGCATCTGAAAGTAGAAACTCACCCGATTACAATGGTATGTGTACTTTTCCCCTAGGCCATTCCAGTTATTGGATTCGATTAACAGACTTGCGATAATTTTGATGGTTTCTCAACCATTCCTTAACTTCAAACTCCCATATCTCGCGAACGGATTGACGAACTCGAGAAATTCCTGTTTCATCTGAAAGCAGAAACTCTCCCGATTACAATGTATGTGTATTTTTCCCCTAGGCTATTGTAGTTATTGGGTTCGAGTATCAGACTTGCGTAAATTTTGATGGTTCCTCAACCATTCCTTAACTTCAAACTCCCAAATCTCGCGAACGGACTGACGAACTCGAGAAATTCCTGTTGCATCTGAAAGTAGAAACTCACCCGATTACAATGGTATGTGTACTTTTCCCCTAGGCGATTCCAGTTATTGATTTCGAGTATCGGGCTTGCGAAAATTTTGATGGTTTCTCAACCATTCCTTAACTTCAAACTCCCATATCACGCAAACGGATTGACGAACTCGAGAAATTCCTGTTGCATCTGACAACAGAAACTCGCCCCTTTACAACGGTATGTGTACTTTTCCCCTAGGCCATTCCAGTTATTCGTTTCTAGCATCAGAATTGCGAATATTTTGAAGGTTTCTCAACCATTCCTTAACTTCAAACTCCCATATCTCGCGAACGGATTGACGAACTCGAGAAATGCCTGTTTCATCTAAAAGCAGAATCTCGCCCGATTACAACGGTATGTGTATTTTTCCCCTAGGTTATTGTAGTTATTGGGTTCGAGTTTCAGCCTTGCGAAAATTTTGATGGTTCCTCAACCATTCCTTAACTTCAAACTCCCATATCTCGCGAACGGACTGACGAACTCGAGAAATTCCTGTTGCATCTGAAAGTAGAAACTCACCCGACAACAATGGTATGTGTACTTTTCCCCTAGGCCATTCCAGTTATTGGTTTCGAGTAACAGACTTGCGATAATTTTGATGGTTTCTCAACCATTCCTTAACTTCAAACTCCCAAATCTCGCGAACGGACTGACGAACTCGAGAAATTCCTGTTGCATCTGAAAGTAGAAACTCACCCGATTACAATGGTATGTGTACTTTTCCCCTAGGCCATTCCAGTTATTCGTTTCTAGCATCAGAAGTGCGAAAATTTTGAAGGCTTCTCAACCATTCCTAAACTTCAAACTCCCAAATCTCGCGAACGGACTGACGAACTCGAGAAATGCCTGTTTCATCTACAAGCAGAAACTCGCCCGATTACAACGGTGTGTGTATTTTTGACCTAGGCCATAGTAGTTATTGGTTTCGAGTATCAGACTTGCTACAATTTTGATGGTTTCTCAACCATTCCTTATGTTCAAACTCCCATATCTCGCGAACGGATTCACGAACTCGAGAAATTCCTGTTGCATCTGAAAGTAGAAACTAGCCCGATTACAATGGTGTGTGTACTTTTCCGCTAGGCCATTCCAGTTATTCGTTTCTAGCATCAGAAGTGCGAAAATTTTGATGGTTCCTCAACCATTCCTTAACTTCAAACTCCCATATCTCGCGAACGGACTGACGAACTCGAGAAATTCCTGTTGCATCTGAAAGTAGAAACTCACCCGACTACAATGGTATGTGTACTTTTCCCCTAGGCCACTCTAGTTATTGATTTCGAGTATCAGACTTGCCAAAATTTTGATGGTTTCTCAACCATTCCTTAACTTCAAACTCCCATATCTCGCGAACGGATAGACGAACTCGAGAAATTCCTCTTGCATCTGAAAGTAGAAACTAGCCCGATTACAATGGTGTGTGTACTTTTCCGCTAGGCCATTCCAGTTATTGGTTTCGAGTATCAGACTTGCGAAAATTTTGATGGTTTCTCAACCATCTCTTAAGTCCAAACTCCGATATTTCGCGAACGGTTTGACGAATCCGAAAAATTTCTGTTGCATCTGAAATTAGAAACTCGCCCGATTACAACGGTATGTGTATTTTCCCCCTAAGCCATTGTAGTTATTGGTTTCGAGTATCAGACTTGCGAAAATTTTGATGGTTTCTCAACCATTCCTTAACTTCACACTCCCATATCTCGCGAACGGATTGACGAAGCCGATAAATTTCTGTTGCATCTGGTATTAGAAACTCGCCCGATTACAACGGTATGTGTATTTTCCCCCTAAGCCATTGTAGTTATTGGTTTCGAGTATCAGACTTTCGAAATTTGGATGATTTCTCAACCTTTCCTTAACTTCAAACTCCCATATCTCGCGAACGGATAGACGAACTAGAGAAATGCCTGTTTCATCTGAAAGCAGAAACTCGCCCGATTACAACGGTATGTGTATTTTTGCCCTAAACCATAGTAGTTATTGGTTTCGAGTATCAGACTTGCGAAAATTTTGATGGTTTCTCAACCATTCCTTAACTTGGAACTACCATATCTCGCGAACGGATTGACGAACTCGAGAAATTCCTGTTGCATCTGAAAGTAGAAACTCGCCCGATTACAATGGTGTGTGTACTTTACCCCTAGACCATTCCAGTTCTTAGTTTCGAGTATCAGACTTGCGAAAATTTTCATGGTTTCTCAACCATCTCCTAATTCCAAACTCCGATATTTCGCGCACGGTTTGACGAATCCGAAAAATTTCTGTTGCATCTGATATTAGAAAGTCGCCCGATTACAACGATATGTGTATTTTCCCCCTAAGCCATTGTAGTTATTGGTTTCGAGTATCAGACTAGCGAAAATTTTGATGGTTTCTCAACCATTCCTTAACTTCACACTCCCATATCTCGCGAACGGATTGACGAACTCGAGATATTCCTGTTGCATCTGAAAGTAGAAACTCGCTCGATTACAATGGGGTGTGTAATTTTCCCTTAGGCCATTCCAGTTATTGGTTTCGAGAATCAGACTTGCGAAAATTTTGATGGTTTCTCAACCATTCCTTAACTTCAAACTCCCATATCTCCCGAACGGATAGACGAACTCGAGAAATTCCTGTTGCATCTGAAAGGTAGAAACTCGCCCGATTACAATGGTGTATGTACTTTTCCGCTAGGCCATTCCAGTTATTGGTTTCGAGTATCAGACTTGCGAAAATTTTGATGGTTTCTCAACCATCTCTTAGGTCCAAACTCCGATATTTCGCGAACGGATTGACGAATCCGAAAGATTTCTGTTGCATCTGAAAGTAGAAACTAGCTCGATTACAATGGTATGTGTACTTTTCCCCTAGGCCATTCCAGTTATACGTTTCTGGCATCAGAATTGCGAAAATTTTGATGGTTTCTAAACCATTCCTTAACTTCAAACTCCCATATCTCCCGAACGGATAGACGAACTCGAGAAATTCCTGTTGCATCTGAAAGGTAGAAACTCGCCCGATTACAATGGTGTATGTACTTTTCCGCTAGGCCATTCCAGTTATTGGTTTCGAGTATCAGACTTGCGAAAATTTTGATGGTTTCTCAACCATCTCTTAGGTCCAAACTCCGATATTTCGCGAACGGATTGACGATTCCGAAAGATTTCTGTTGCATCTGAAGTTAGAAACTCGCCCGATTACAACAGTATGTGTATTTTCCCCCTAAGCCATTGTAGTTATTGGTTTCGAGTACCAGACTAGCGAAAATTTTGGTGGTTTCTCAACCATTCCTTAACTTCACACTCCCATATCTCGCGAACGGATTGACGAACTCGAGATATTACGGTTGCATCTGAAAGTAGAAACTCGCCCGATTACAACGCTATTTGCATTTTTGCCCCAGGCAATAGTAGTTACTGGTTTCGAGTATCAGACTTGCGAAATTTTGATGGTTTCTCAACCATTCCTTAACTTCAAACTCCCATATCTCGCGAACGGATTCACGAACTCGAGAAATTCCTGTTGCATCTGAAAGTAGAAACTCGCCCGATTACAATGGTATGTGTACTTTTCCCCTAGGTCATTCCAGTTATTCGTTTCTAGCATCAGAATTGCGAACACTTTGATGGTTTCTCAACCATTCCTTAACTTCAAACTCCCATATCTCGCGAACGGATTGACGAACTCGAGAAATGCCTGTTTCATCTAAAAGCAGAAACTCGCCCGATTACAACGGTATGTGTATTTTCACCCCAAGCCATTGTAGTTATTGGTTTCCAGTATCAGACTTGCGAAAATTTTGATGGTTTCTCAACCATTCCATAACTTCAAACTCCCATATCTCGCGAACGGATTGACGAACTCGAAAAATTCCGGTTGCATCTGAAAGTAGAAACTCGCCCGATTACAATGTTGTGTGTACTTTCCCCCTAGGCCATTCCTGTTATTAGTTTCGAGTATCAGACTTGCGAAAATTTTGATGGTTTCTCAACCATCTCTTAAGTCCAAACTCCGATATTTCGCGAACGGATTGACGAACTCGAGAAATTCCGGTTGCATCTGAAAGTAGAAACTCGCCCGATTACAATGGTTTGTGCACTTTTCCGCTAGGCCATTCCAGTTATTGGTTTCGAGTATCAGACTTGCGAAAATTTTTATGGTTTCTCAAACATTCCATAACTTCAAACTCCCATATCTCGCGAACGGATAGACGAACTCGAGAAATTCTGGTTGCATCTGAAATTAGAAACTCGCCCGATTACAACGGTATGTGTATTTTGCCCCAAGCCATTGTAGTTATTGGTTTCGAGTATCAGACTTGCGAAAATTTTGATTGTTTCTCAACCATTCGTTAACTTCAAACTCCCGTATCTCGCGACCGGATTGACGGACTCGAGAAATTCCGGTTGCATCTGAAAGTAGAAACTCGCCCGATTACAACGGTATGTGTATTTTTGCCGTAGGCCATAGTAGTTATTGGTTTCGAGTATCAGACATTCGAAATTTGGATGATTTCTCAACCTTTCCTTAACTTCAAACTCCCATATCTCGCGAACGGATCGACGAACTCGAGAAATTCCTGTTGCATCTGAAAGTAGAAACTCGCCCGATTACAATGGTGTGTGTACTTTTCCCCTTGACCATTCCAGTTATTCGTTTCTAGCATCAGAATTGCGAACATTTTGATGGTTTCTCAACCATTCCTTAACTTCAAACTCCCATATCTCGCGAACGGATAGACGAACTAGAGAAATGCCTGTTTCATCTGAAAGCAGAAACTCGCCCGATTACAACGGTATGTGTATTTTCGCCCTAGGCCATAGTAGTTATTGGTTTCGAGTATCAGACTTGCGAAAATTTTGATGGTTTCTCAACCATTCCTTAACTTGGAACTACCATATCTCGCGAACGGATTGACGAACTCGAGAAACTCCTGTTGCATCTGAAAGTAGAAACTCGCCCGAATACAATGGTGTGTGTACTTTTCCCCTAGACCATTCCAGTTCTTAGTTTCGAGTATCAGACTTGCGAAAATTTTGATGGTTTCTCAACCATTCCTTAACTTCACACTCCCATATCTCGCGAACGGATTGACGAAATCGAGATATTCCTATTGCATCTGAAAGTAGAAACTCGCCCGATTACAAAGCTACTTGTATTTTTGCCCCAGGCCATAGTAGTTACTGGTTTCGAGTATCAGACTTGCGAAATTTTGATGGTTTGTCAACCATTCCTTAACTTCAAACTCCCATATCTCGCGAACGGATTCACGAACTCGAGAAATACCTGTTGCATCTGAAAGTAGAAGCTCGCCCGATTACAATGGTATGTGTACTTTTCCCCTAGGTCATTCCAGTTATTCGTTTCTAGCATCAGAATTGCGAACACTTTGATGGTTTCTCAACCGTTCCTTAACTTCAAACTCCAATATCTCGCGAACGGATTGACGAACTCGAGAAATGCCTGTTTCATCTAAAAGCAGAAACTCGCCCGATTACAACGGTATGTGTATTTTCACCCCAAGCCATTGTAGTTATTGGTTTCCAGTATCTGACTTGCGAAAATTTTGATGGTTTCTCAACCATTCCATAACTTCAAACTCCCATATCTCGCGAACGGATAGACGAACTCGAGAAATTCTGGTTGCATCTGAAATTAGAAACTCGCCCGATTACAACGGTATGTGTATTTTCCCCCAAGCCATTGTAGTTATTGGTTTCGAGTATCAGACTTGCGAAAATTTTGATGGTTTCTCAACCATTCGTTAACTTCAAACTCCCGTATCTCGCGACCGGATTGACGAACTCGAGAAATTCAGGTTGCATCTGAAAGTAGAAACTCGCCCGATTACAATGGTGTGTGTACTTTTCCCCTAGACCATTCCAGTTCTTAGTTTCGAGTATCAGACTTGCGAAAATTTTGATGGTTTCTCAACCATTCCTTAACATCAAACTCCCATATCTCGCGAACGGATTGATGAACTCGAGAAATTCCTGTTGCATCTGAAAGTAGAGACTCGCCCGATTACAATGGTGTGTGTACTTTTCGCCTTGACCATTCCAGTTATTCGTTTCTAGCATCAGAATTGCGAACATTTTGATGGTTTCTCAACCATTCGTTAACTTCAAACTCCCGTATGTCGCGACCGGATTGACGAACTCGAGAAATTCCGGTTGCATCTGAAAGTAGAAACTCGCCCGATTACAACGGTATGTGTATTTTTGCCGTAGGCTATTGTAGTTATTGGTTTCGAGTATCAGACTTTCGAAATTTGGATGATTTCTCAACCTTTCCTTAACTTCAAACTCCCATATCTCGCGAACGGATAGACGAACTAGAGAAATGCCTGTTTCATCTGAAAGCAGAAACTCGCCCGATTACAACGGTATGTGTATTTTTGCCCTAGGCCATAGTAGTTATTGGTTTCGAGTATCAGACTTGCGAAAATTTTGATGGTTTCTCAACCATTCCTTAACTTGGAACTACCATATCTCGCGAACGGATTGACGAACTCGAGAAATTCCTGTTGCATCTGAAAGTAGAAACTCGCCCGATTACAATGGTGTGTGTACTTTTCCCCTAGACCATTCCAGTTCCTAGTTTCGAGTATCAGACTTGCGAAAATTTTGATGGTTTCTCAACCATTCCTTAACTTCAAACTCCCATATCTCGCGAACGGATAGACGAACTCGAGAAATTCCTCTTGCATCTGAAAGTAGAAACTCGCCCGATTACAATGGTGTGTGCACTTTTCCGCTAGGCCATTCCAGTTATTGGTTTCGAGTATCAGACTTGCGAAAATTTTGATGGTTTCACAACCATCTCTTAAGTCCAAACTCCGATATTTCGCGAACGGTTTGACGAATCCGAAAAATTTCTGTTGCATCTGAAATTCGAAACTCGCCCGATTACAACGGTATGTGTATTTTCCCCCTAAGCCATTGTAGTTATTGGTTTCGAGTATCAGACTAGCGAGAATTTTAATGGATTCTCAACCATTCCTTAACTTCACACTCCCATATCTCGCGAACGGATTGACGAACTCGAGATATTCCTGTTGCATCTGAAAGTAGAAACTCGCCCGATTACAAAGCTACTTGTATTTTTGCCCCAGGTCATAGTAGTTATTGGTTTCGAGTATCAGACTTGCGAAATTTTGATGGTTTCTCAACCATTCCTTAACTTCAAACTCCCATATCTCGCGAACGGATTGACGAACTCGAAAAACTCCGATTGCATCTGAAAGTAAAAACTCGCCCGATTACAATGGAGTGTGTACTTTTCCCCTAGGCCATTTCTGTTATTGGTTTCGAGTATCAGATTTGCCAAAATTTTGATGGTTTCTCAACCATCTCTTAACTCCAAACTCCGATATTTCGCGAACGGATTGTCGAACTCGCGAAATGCCTGTTGCATCTGAAAGTAGAAACTAGCTCGATTACAATGCTATGTGTACTTTTCCCCTAGGCCATTCCAGTTATACGTTTCTGGCATCAGAATTGCGAAAATTTTGATGGTTTCTCAACCGTACCTTAACTTCAAACTCCCATATCTCGCGAACGGATAGACGAACTCGAGAAGTTCCTCTTGCATCTGAAAGTAGAAACTCGCCCGATTACGACGCTATCTGTATTTTTGCCCCAGGCCATAGTAGTTATAGGTTTCGAGTATCAGACTTGCGAAATTTTGATGGTTTCTCAACCATTCCTTAACTTGAAACTCCCATTTCTCGCGAACGGATTGACGAACTCGAGAAATTCCTGTTGCATCTGAAAGCAGAAACTCGCCCGATTACAATGGTGTATGTATTTTTGCCCTAGGCCATAGTAGTTTTTGGTTTCGAGTATCAGACTTGCGAAATTTTGATGGTGTCTCAACCATTCCTTAAGTTCAAACTCCCATACCTCGCGAACGGATAGACGAACTCGAGAAATTCCTCCTGCATCTGAAAGTAGAAACTCGCCCGATTACAATGGTGTGTGCACTTTTCCGCTATGCCATTCCAGTTATTGGTTTCGAGTATCAGACTTGCGAAAATTTTGATGGTTTCTCAACCATCTATTAAGTCCAAACTCCGATATTTCGCTCACGGTTTGACGAATCCGAAAAATTTCTGTTGCATCTGAAATTAGAAACTCGCCCGATTACAACGGTATGTGTATTTTCCCCCTAAGCCATTGTAGTTATTGGTTTCGAGTATCAGACTAGCGAGAATTTTGATTGTTTCTCAACCATTCCTTAGCATCAAACTCCCATATCTCGCGAACGGGCTGACGAACTCGAGAAATTCCGGTTGCATCTGAAAATAGAAGCTCGCCCGATTACAATGGTGTGTGTACTCTTCCCCTAGACCATTCCAGTTCTCAGTTTCGAGTATCAGACTTGCGAAAATTTTGATGGTTTCTCAACCATCTATTAAGTCCAAACTCCGATATTTCGCTCACGGTTTGACGAATCCGAAAAATTTCTGTTGCATCTGATATTAGAAACTCGCCCGATTACAACGGTATGTGTATTTTCTCCCTAAGCCATTGTAGTTATTGGTTTCGAGTATCAGACTAGCGAAAATTTTGATGGTTTCTCAACCATTCCTTAACTTCACACTCCCATATCTCGCGAACGGATTGACGAACTCGAGAAATTCCTCTTGCATCTGAAAGTAGAAACTAGCTCGATTACAATGGTATGAGTACTTTTCCCCTAGGCCATTCCAGTTATACGTTTCTGGCAACAGAATTGCGAAAATTTTGATGGTTTCTCTACCATTCCTTAACTTCAAACTCCCATATCTCGCGAACGGATAGACGAACTCGAGAAGTTCCTCTTGCATCTGAAAGTAGAAACTCGCCCGATTACAACGCCATTTGTATTTTTGCCCCAGGCCATAGTAGTTATTGGTTTCGAGTATCAGACTTGCGAAATTTTGATGGTTGCTCAACCATTCCTTAACTTCAATCTCCCATATCTCGCGGACGGATTGACGTACTCGAGAAATTCCGGTTGCATCTGAAAGTAGAAACTCGCCCGATTACAACGGTATGTGTATTTTTGCCCTAGGCCATAGTAGTTATTGGTTTCGAGTATCAGACTTGCGAAAATTTTTATGGTTTCTCAACCATTCCTTAACTTCACACTACCATATCTCGCGAGCGGATTGACGAACTCGAGATATTCCCGTTGCATCTGAAAGTAGAAACTCGCGCGATTACCACCGTATGTGTATTTTTGCCCCAGGCCGTAGTAGTTATTGGTTTCGAGTATCAGACTTGCGAAATTTTAATGGTTTCTCAACCATTCCTTAACTTCAAACTCCCATATCTCGCGAACGGATTAACGAACTCGAGAAATTCCGGTTGCATCTGAAAGTAGAAACTCGCCCGATTACAACGGCATGTGTATTTTTCCCCTAAGCCATTGTAGTTATTAGTTTCGAGTATCAGACTTGCGAAGATTTTGATGATTTCTCAACCATTCCTTAACTTCAAACTCCCATATCTCGCGAACGGATTGACGAACTCGAGAAATTCCTGTTGCATCTGAAAGTAGAAACTCGCGCGATTACCACCGTATGTGTATTTTTGCCCCAGGCCGTAGTAGTTATTGGTTTCGAGTATCAGACTTGCGAAGTTTTAATGGTTTCTCAACCATTTCTTAACTCCAAACTCCGATATTTCGCGAACGGATTGACGAATCCGAAAAATTTCTGCTGCATCTGAAAGTAGAAACT
The DNA here is from genome assembly GCF_051014685.1 of Ptiloglossa arizonensis. Lineage (NCBI taxonomy): Eukaryota > Metazoa > Arthropoda > Insecta > Hymenoptera > Colletidae > Ptiloglossa > Ptiloglossa arizonensis. The sequence continues at coordinate 2,156,488 of NW_027478389.1, forward strand.
CGCCCGATTACAACGGCATGTGTATTTTTCAACCAAGCCATTGTAGTTATTAGTTTCGAGTATCAGACTTGCGAAGATTTTGATGATTTCTCAACCATTCCTTAACTTCAAACTCCCATATCTCGCGAACGGATTGACGAACTCGAGAAATTCCTGTTGCATCTGAAAGTAGAAACTCGCCCGATTACCACCGTATGTCTATTTTTGCCCCAGGCCATAGTAGTTATTGGTTTCGAGTATCACACTTGCGAAAATTATGATGGTTTCTCAACCATTCCTTAACTTCAAACTCCCATATCTCGCGAACGGATTGACGAACTCGAGAAATTCCTGTTGCATCTGAAAGCAGAAACTCGCCCGATTACAATGGTATGTGTGCTTTTGCCCTAGACCATAGTAGTTTTTGGTTTCGAGTGTCAGACTTGCGAAATTTTGATGGTGTCTCAACCATTCCTTAAATTCAAACTCCCATATCCCGCGAACGGAATGACGAACTCGAGAAATTCCTCCTGCATCTGAAAGTAGAAACTCGCCCGATTACAACGGCATGTGTATTTTTCAACTAAGCCATTGTAGTTATTGTTTTCGAGTATCAGACTTGCGAAAATTTTGATGGTTTCTCAACCATTCCTTATCTTCAAACTCCCATATCCCGCGAACGGAATGACGAACTCGAGAAATTCCTCTTGCATCTGAAAGTAGAAACTAGCTCGATTACAATGCTATGTGTACTTTTCCCCTAGGCCATTCCAGTTATACGTTTCTGGCATCAGAATTGCGAAAATTTTGATGGTTTCTCAACCATACCTTAACTTCAAACTCCCATATCTCGCGAACGGATAGACGAACTCGAGAAGTTCCTCTTGCATCTGAAAGTAGAAACTCGCCCGATTACGACGCTATTTGTATTTTTGCCCCAGGCCATAGTAGTTATAGGTTTCGAGTATCAGACTTGCGAAATTTTGATGGTTTCTCAACCATTCCTTAACTTCAAACTCCCATACCTCGCGAACGGATAGACGAACTCGAGAAATTCCTCCTGCATCTGAAAGTAGAAACTCGCCCGATTACAATGGTGTGTGTACTTTTCCGCTATGCCATTCCAGTTATTGGTTTCGTGTATCAGACTTGCGAAAATTTTGATGGTTTCTCAACCATCTATTAAGTCCAAACTCCGATATTTCGCTCACGGTTTGACGAATCCGAAAAATTTCTGTTGCATCTGAAATTAGAAACTCGCCCGATTACAACGGTATGTGTATTTTCCCCCTAAGCCATTGTAGTTATTGGTTTCGAGTCTCAGACTAGCGAGAATTTTGATGGTTTCTCAACCATTCCTTAGCATCAAACTCCCATATCTCGCGAACGGATTGACGAACTCGAGAAATTCCTCTTGCATCTGAAACTAGAAACTAGCTCGATTACAATGGTATGTGTACTTTTACCCTAGGCCATTCCAGTTATACGTTTCTGGCAACAGAATTGCGAAAATTTTGATGGTTTCTCAACCATTCCTTAACTTCAAACTCCCATATCTCGCGAACGGATAGACGAACTCGAGAAGTTCCTCTTGCATCTGAAAGTAGAAACTCGCCCGATTACAACGCTATTTGTATTTTTGCCCCAGGCCATAGTAGTTATTGGTTTCGAGTATCAGACTTGCGAAAATTTTGATGGTTTCTCAACCATTCCTTAACTTCAAACTCCCATATCTCGCGAACGGATTGACGAACTCGAGAAATTCCTGTTGCATCTGAAAGCAGAAACTCGCCCGATTACAATGGTATGTGTATTTTTGCCCTAGACCATAGTAGTTTTTGGTTTCGAGTGTCAGACTTGCGAAATTTTGATGGTGTCTCAACCATTCCTTAACTTCAAACTCCCATATCTCGCGAACGGATTGACGAACTCGAAAAACTCCGGTTGCATCGGAAAGTAGAAACTCGCCCGATTACAACGGTATGTGTATTTTTGCCCTAGGCCATAGTAGTTATTGGTTTCGAGTATCAGACTTGCGAAAATTTTTATGGTTTCTCAACCATTCCTTAACTTCACACTACCATATCTCGCGAACGGATTGACGAACTCGAGATATTCCCGTTGCATCTGAAAGTAGAAACTCGCGCGATTACCACCGTATGTGTATTTTTGCCCCAGGCCATAGTAGTTATTGGTTTCGAGTATCAGACTTGCGAAATTTTAATGGTTTCTCAACCATTCCTTAACTTCAAACTCCCATATCTCGCGAACGGATTAACGAACTCGAGAAATTCCGGTTGCATCTGAAAGTAGAAACTCGCCCGATTACAACGGCATGTGTATTTTTCCCCTAAGTCATTGTAGTTACTAGTTTCGAGTATCAGACTTGCGAAGATTTTGATGATTTCTCAACCATTCCTTAACTTCAAACTCCCATATCTCGCGAACGGATTGACGAACTCGAGAAATTCCTGTTGCATCTGAAAGCAGAAACTCGCCCGATTACAATGGTATGTGTATTTTTGCCCTAGACCATAGTAGTTTTTGGTTTCGAGTGTCAGACTTGCGAAATTTTGATGGTGTCTCAACCATTCCTTAACTTCAAACTCCCATATCTCGCGAACGGATTGACGAACTCGAAAAACTCCGGTTGCATCGGAAAGTAGAAACTCGCCCGATTACAACGGTATGTGTATTTTTGCCCTAGGCCATAGTAGTTATTGGTTTCGAGTATCAGACTTGCGAAATTTTCATGGTTTCTCAACCACTCCTTAACTTCAAACTACCATATCTCGCGAACGGATTGTCGAACTCGCGAAATGCCTGTTGCATCTGAAAGCAGAAACTCGCCCGATTACAACGGTATGTGCATTTTTGCCCTAGGCCATAGTAGTTATTGGTTTCGAGTATCAGACTTGGGAAAATTTTGACGGTTTCTCAACCATCTATTAAGTCCAAACTCCGATATTTCGCGAACGGATTGACGAATCCGAAAAATTTCTGCTGCATCTGAAAGTAGAAACTCGCCCGATTACAATGGTATGTGTATTTTTGCCCTAGACCATAGTAGTTTTTGGTTTCGAGTATCAGACTTGCGAAATTTTGATGGTGTCTCAACCATTCCTTATCTTCAAACTCCCATATCCCGCGAACGGAATGACGAACTCGAGAAATTCCTCTTGCATCTGAAAGTAGAAACTAGCTCGATTACAATGCTATGTGTACTTTTCCCCTAGGCCATTCCAGTTATACGTTTCTGGCATCAGAATTGCGAAAATTTTGATGGTTTCTCAAGCATACCTTAACTTCAAACTCCCATATCTCGCGAACGGATAGACGAACTCGAGAAGTTCCTCTTGCATCTGAAAGTAGAAACTCGCCCGATTACGACGCTATTTGTATTTTTGCCCCAGGCCATAGTAGTTATAGGTTTCGAGTATCAGACTTGCGAAATTTTGATGGTTTCTCAACCATTCCTTAACTTCAAACTCCCATACCTCGCGAACGGATAGACGAACTCGAGAAATTCCTCCTGCATCTGAAAGTAGAAACTCGCCCGATTACATTGGTGTGTGTACTTTTCCGCTATGCCATTCCAGTTATTGGTTTCGTGTATCAGACTTGCGAAAATTTTGATGGTTTCTCAACCATCTATTAAGTCCAAACTCCGATATTTCGCTCACGGTTTGACGAATCCGAAAAATTTCTGTTGCATCTGAAATTAGAAACTCGCCCGATTACAACGGTATGTGTATTTTCCCCCTAAGCCATTGTAGTTATTGGTTTCGAGTATCAGACTAGCGAGAATTTTGATGGTTTCTCAACCATTCCTTAGCATCAAACTCCCATATCTCGCGAACGGACTGACGAACTCGAGAATTTCCGGTTGCATCTGAAAATAGAAGCTCGCCCGATTACAATGGTGTGTGTACTTTTCCCCTAGACCATTCCAGTTCTCAGTTTCGAGTATCAGACTTGCGAAAATTTTGATGGTTTCTCAACCATCTATTAAGTCCAAACTCCGATATTTCGCTCACGGTTTGACGAATCCGAAAAATTTCTGTTGCATCTGATATTAGAAACTCGCCCGATTACAACGGTATGTGTATTTTCTCCCTAAGCCATTGTAGTTATTGGTTTCGAGTATCAGACTAGCGAAAATTTTGATGGTTTCTCAACCATTCCTTAACTTCACACTCCCATATCTCGCGAACGGATTGACGAACTCGAGAAATTCCTCTTGCATCTGAAAGTAGAAACTAGCTCGATTACAATGGTATGTGTACTTTTCCCCTAGGCCATTCCAGTTATACGTTTCTGGCAACAGAATTGCGAAAATTTTGATGGTTTCTCAACCATTCCTTAACTTCAAACTCCCATATCTCGCGAACGGATAGACGAACTCGAGAAGTTCCTCTTGCATCTGAAAGTAGAAACTCGCCCGATTACAACGCTATTTGTATTTTTGCCCCAGGCCATAGTAGTTATTGGTTTCGAGTATCAGGCTTGCGAAATTTTGATGGTTTCTCAACCATTCCTTATCTTCAAACTCCCATATCCCGCGAACGGAATGACGAACTCGAGAAATTGCTCTTGCATCTGAAAGTAGAAACTAGCTCGATTACAATGCTATGTGTACTTTTCCCCTAGGCCATTCCAGTTATACGTTTCTGGCATCAGAATTGCGAAAATTTTGATGGTTTCTCAAGCATACCTTAACTTCAAACTCCCATATCTCGCGAACGGATAGACGAACTCGAGAAGTTCCTCTTGCATCTGAAAGTAGAAACTCGCCCGATTACGACGCTATTTGTATTTTTGCCCCAGGCCATAGTAGTTATAGGTTTCGAGTATCAGACTTGCGAAATTTTGATGGTTTCTCAACCATTCCTTAACTTCAAACTCCCATACCTCGCGAACGGATAGACGAACTCGAGAAATTCCTCCTGCATCTGAAAGTAGAAACTCGCCCGATTACATTGGTGTGTGTACTTTTCCGCTATGCCATTCCAGTTATTGGTTTCGTGTATCAGACTTGCGAAAATTTTGATGGTTTCTCAACCATCTATTAAGTCCAAACTCCGATATTTCGCTCACGGTTTGACGAATCCGAAAAATTTCTGTTGCATCTGAAATTAGAAACTCGCCCGATTACAACGGTATGTGTATTTTCCCCCTAAGCCATTGTAGTTATTGGTTTCGAGTATCAGACTAGCGAGAATTTTGATGGTTTCTCAACCATTCCTTAGCATCAAACTCCCATATCTCGCGAACGGACTGACGAACTCGAGAAATTCCGGTTGCATCTGAAAATAGAAGCTCGCCCGATTACAATGGTGTGTGTACTTTTCCCCTAGACCATTCCAGTTCTCAGTTTCGAGTATCAGACTTGCGAAAATTTTGATGGTTTCTCAACCATCTATTAAGTCCAAACTCCGATATTTCGCTCACGGTTCGACGAATCCGAAAAATTTCTGTTGCATCTGATATTAGAAACTCGCCCGATTACAACGGTATGTGTATTTTCTCCCTAAGCCATTGTAGTTATTGGTTTCGAGTATCAGACTAGCGAAAATTTTGATGGTTTCTCAACCATTCCTTAACTTCACACTCCCATATCTCGCGAACGGATTGACGAACTCGAGAAATTCCTCTTGCATCTGAAAGTAGAAACTAGCTCGATTACAATGGTATGTGTACTTTTCCCCTAGGCCATTCCAGTTATACGTTTCTGGCAACAGAATTGCGAAAATTTTGATGGTTTCTCAACCATTCCTTAACTTCAAACTCCCATATCTCGCGAACGGATAGACGAACTCGAGAAGTTCCTCTTGCATCTGAAAGTAGAAACTCGCCCGATTACAACGCTATTTGTATTTTTGCCCCAGGCCATAGTAGTTATTGGTTTCGAGTATCAGGCTTGCGAAATTTTGATGGTTTCTCAACCATTCCTTATCTTCAAACTCCCATATCCCGCGAACGGAATGACGAACTCGAGAAATTCCTCTTGCATCTGAAAGTAGAAACTAGCTCGATTACAATGCTATGTGTACTTTTCCCCTAGGCCATTCCAGTTATACGTTTCTGGCATCAGAATTGCGAAAATTTTGATGGTTTCTCAACCATACCTTAACTTCAAACTCCCATATCTCGCGAACGGATAGACGAACTCGAGAAGTTCCTCTTGCATCTGAAAGTAGAAACTCGCCCGATTACGACGCTATTTGTATTTTTGCCCCAGGCCATAGTAGTTATAGGTTTCGAGTATCAGACTTGCGAAATTTTGATGGTTTCTCAACCATTCCTTAACTTCAAACTCCCATACCTCGCGAACGGATAGACGAACTCGAGAAATTCCTCCTGCATCTGAAAGTAGAAACTCGCACGATTACAATGGTGTGTGTACTTTTCCGCTATGCCATTCCAGTTATTGGTTTCGTGTATCAGACTTGCGAAAATTTTGATGGTTTCTCAACCATCTATTAAGTCCAAACTCCGATATTTCGCTCACGGTTTGACGAATCCGAAAAATTTCTGTTGCATCTGAAATTAGAAACTCGCCCGATTACAACGGTATGTGTATTTTCCCCCTAAGCCATTGTAGTTATTGGTTTCGAGTATCAGACTAGCGAGAATTTTGATGGTTTCTCAACCATTCCTTAGCATCAAACTCCCATATCTCGCGAACGGATTGACGAACTCGAGAAATTCCGGTTGCATCTGAAAGTAGGAACTCGCCCGATTACAACGGTATGTGTATTTTTGCCCTATGCCATAGTAGTTATTGGTTTCGAGTATCAGACTTGCGAAAATTTTGATGGTTTCTCAAACATTCCTTAACTTCAAACTCCCATATCTCGCGAACGGATTAACTAACTCGAGAAATTCCGGTTGCATCTGAAAGTAGAAACTCGCCCGATTACAACGGTATGTGTATTTTTGCCTCAGGCCATAGTAGTTATTGGTTTCGAGTATCAGACTTGCGAAATTTTGATGGTTTCTCAACAATTCCTTAACTTCAAACTCCCATATCTCGCGAACGGATTGACTAACTCGAGAAATTCCTGTTGCATCTGAAAGCAGAAACTCGCCCGATTGCAACGGTATGTGTATTTTTGCCCTAGGCCATAGTAGATATTTGTTTCGAGTATCAGACTTGCGAAATTTTGATGGTTTCTCAACCACTCCTTAACTTCAAACTCCCATATCTCGAGAACGGATTGACGAATTCGAGAAATTCCGGTTGCATCTGATAGTAGAAACTCGCCCGATTACAACGGTATGTGTATTTCTGCCTTAGGCCATAGTAGTTATTGGTTTCGAGTATCAGACTTGCGAAATTTTGATGGTTTCTCAACAATTCCTTAACTTCAAACTCCCATATCTCGCGAACGGATTGACTAACTCGAGAAATTCCTTTTGCATCTGAAAGCAGAAACTCGCCCGATTGCAACGGTATGTGTATTTTTGCCCTAGGCCATAGTAGATATTTGTTTCGAGTATCAGACTTGCGAAATTTTGATGGTTTCTCAACCACTCCTTAACTTCAAACTCCCATATCTCGAGAACGGATTGACGAATTCGAGAAATTCCGGTTGCATCTGAAAGTAGAAACTCGCCCGATTACAATGCTATGTTTACTTTTCCCCTAGGCCATTCCAGTTATTGATTTCTAGTGTCAGGCTTGCGATAATTTTGATGGTTTCTCAACCATTCCTTAACTTCAAACTCCCATATCTCGCGAACGGATTGTCGAACTCGCGAAATGCCTGTTGCATCTGAAAGCAGAAACTCGCCCGATTACAACGGTATGTGTATTTTTGCCTTAGGCCATAGTAGTTATTGGTTTCGAGTATCAGACTTGCGAAAATTTTGATGGTTTCTCAACCATCTCTTTAGTCCAAACTCCGATATTTCGCGAACGGATTGACGAATCCGAAAAATTTCTGTTGCATCTGATATTAGAAACTCGCCCGATTACAACGGTATGTGTATTTTCCCCCTAAGCCATTGTAGTTATTGGTTTCGAGTATCAGACTTGCGAAAATTTTTATGGTTTCTCAACCATTCCTTAACTTCACACTACCATATCTCGCGAACGGATTGACGAAGTCGAGATATTCCCGTTGCATCCGAAAGTAGAAACTCGCGCGATTACCACCGTATGTGTATTTTTGCCCCAGGCCATAGTAGTTATTGGTTTCGTGTATCAGACTTGCGAAATTTTGATGGTTTCTCAACCATTCCTTAACTTCAAACTCCCATATCTCGCGAACGGATTGACGAACTCGAGAAATTCCTGTTGCATCTGAAAGTAGAAACTCGCCCGATTACCACCGTATGTGTATTTTTGCCCCAGGCCATAGTAGTTATTGGTTTCGAGTATCAGACTAGCGAGAATTTTGATGGTTTCTCAACCATTCCTTAGCATCAAACTCCCATATCTCGCGAAAGGACTGACGAACTCGAGAAATTCCGGTTGCATCTGAAAATAGAAGCTCGCCCGATTACAATGGTGTGTGAACTTTTCCCCTAGACCATTCCAGTTCTCAGTTTCGAGTATCAGACTTGCGAAAATTTTGATGGTTTCTCAACCATCTATTAAGTCCAAACTCCGATATTTCGCTCACCGTTTGACGAATCCGAAAAATTTCTGTTGCATCTGATATTAGAAACTCGCCCGATTACAACGGTATGTGTATTTTCTCCCTAAGCCATTGTAGTTATTGGTTTCGAGTATCAGACTAGCGAAAATTTTGATGGTTTCTCAACCATTCCTTAACTTCACACTCCCATATCTCGCGAACGGATTGACGAACTCGAGAAATTCCTCTTGCATCTGAAAGTAGAAACTAGCTCGATTACAATGGTATGTGTACTTTTCCCCTAGGCCATTCCAGTTATACGTTTCTGGCAACAGAATTGCGAAAATTTTGATGGTTTCTCAACCATTCCTTAACTTCAAACTCCCATATCTCGCGAACGGATAGACGAACTCGAGAAGTTCCTCTTGCATCTGAAAGTAGAAACTCGCCCGATTACAACGCTATTTGTATTTTTGCCCCAGGCCATAGTAGTTATTCGTTTCGAGTATCAGTCTTGCGAAATTTTGATGGTTTCTCAACCATTCCTTAACTTCAAACTCCCATATCTCGCGAACGGATAGACGAACTCGAGAAGTTCCTCTTGCATCTGAAAGTAGAAACTCGCCCGATTACAACGCTATTTGTATTTTTGCCCCAGGCCATAGTAGTTATTGGTTTCGAGTATCAGTCTTGCGAAATTTTGATGGTTTCACAACCATCTCTTAAGTCCAAACTCCCATATCTCGCGAACGGATTGACGAACTCGAGAAATTCCGGTTGCATCTGAAAGTAGGAACTCGCCCGATTACAACGGTATGTGTATTTTTGCCCTATGCCATAGTAGTTATTGGTTTCGAGTATCAGACTTGCGAAAATTTTGATGGTTTCTCAAACATTCCTTAACTTCAAACTCCCATATCTCGCGAACGGATTAACGAACTCGAGAAATTCCGGTTGCATCTGAAAGTAGAAACTCGCCCGATTACAACGGTATGTGTATTTTTGCCTTAGGCCATAGTAGTTATTGGTTTCGAGTATCAGACTTGCGAAATTTTGATGGTTTCTCAACAATTCCTTAACTTCAAACTCCCATATCTCGCGAACGGATTTACTAACTCGAGAAATTCCTGTTGCATCTGAAAGCAGAAACTCGCCCGATTGCAACGGTATGTGTATTTTTGCCCTAGGCCATAGTAGTTATTGGTTTCGAGTATCAGACTTGCGAAATTTTGATGGTTTCTCAACAATTCCTTAACTTCAAACTCCCATATCTCGCGAACGGATTGACTAACTCGAGAAATTCCTGTTGCATCTGAAAGTAGAAACTCGCCCGATTACAACGGTATGTGTATTTTTGCCTTAGGCCATAGTAGTTATTGGTTTCGAGTATCAGACTTGCGAAATTTTGATGGTTTCTCAACCATTCCTTAACTTCAAACTCCCATATCTCGCGAACGGATTGTCGAACTCGCGAAATGCCTGTTGCATCTGAAAGCAGAAACTCGCCCGATTACAACGGTATGTGCATTTTTGCCCTAGGCCATAGTAGTTATTGGTTTCGAGTATCAGACTTGCGAAAATTTTGATGGTTTCACAACCATCTCTTAAGTCCAAACTCCGATATTTCGCGAACGGTTTGACGAATCCGAAAAATTTCTGTTGCATCTGAAATTCGAAACTCGCCCGATTACAACGGTATGTGTATTTTCCCCCTATGCCATTGTAGTTATTGGTTTCGAGTATCAGACTTGCGAAAATTTTGATGGTTTCTCAAACATTCCTTAACTTCAAACTCCCATATCTCGCGAACGGATAGACGAACTCGAGAAGTTCCTCTTGCATCTGAAAGTAGAAACTCGCCCGATTACAACGCTATTTGTATTTTTGCCCCAGGTCATAGTAGTTATTGGTTTCGAGTATCAGACTTGCGAAATTTTGATGGTTTCTCAACCATTCCTTAACTTCAAACTCCCATATCTCGCGAACGGATTGACGAACTCGAGAAATTCCTGCTGCATCTGAAGGTAGAAACTCGTCCGATTACAATGGTATGTGTACTTTTCCGCTAGCCATTCCTGTTATTGATTTCGAGTATCAGGATTGCGAAAATTTTTATGGTTTCTCAACCATTCCTTAACTTCAAACTCCCATATCTCGCGAACGGATTGACGAACTCGAGAAATTCCGGTTGCATCTGAAAGTAGGAACTCGCCCGATTACAACGGTATGTGTATTTTTGCCCTATGCCATAGTAGTTATTGGTTTCGAGTATCAGACTTGCGAAAATTTTGATGGTTTCTCAAACATTCCTTAACTTCAAACTCCCATATCTCGCGAAAGGATTAACTAACTCGAGAAATTCCGGTTGCATCTGAAAGTAGAAACTCGCCCGATTACAACGGTATGTGTATTTTTGCCTTAGGCCATAGTAGTTATTGGTTTCGAGTATCAGACTTGCGAAATTTTGATGGTTTCTCAACAATTCCTTAACTTCAAACTCCCATATCTCGCGAACGGATTGACTAACTCGAGAAATTCCTGTTGCATCTGAAAGCAGAAACTCGCCCGATTGCAACGGTATGTGTATTTTTGCCCTAGTCCTTAGTAGATATTTGTTTCGAGTATCAGACTTGCGAAATTTTGATGGTTTCTCAACCACTCCTTAACTTCAAACTCCCATATCTCGAGAACGGATTGACGAATTCGAGAAATTCCGGTTGCATCTGAAAGTAGAAACTCGCCCGATTACAACGGTATGTGTATTTCTGCCTTAGGCCATAGTAGTTATTGGTTTCGAGTATCAGACTTGCGAAATTTTGATGGTTTCTCAACAATTCCTTAACTTCAAACTCCCATATCTCGCGAACGGATTGACTAACTCGAGAAATTCCTTTTGCATCTGAAAGCAGAAACTCGCCCGATTGCAACGGTATGTGTATTTTTGCCCTAGGCCATAGTAGATATTTGTTTCGAGTATCAGACTTGCGAAATTTTGATGGTTTCTCAACCACTCCTTAACTTCAAACTCCCATATCTCGAGAACGGATTGACGAATTCGAGAAATTCCGGTTGCATCTGAAAGTAGAAACTCGCCCGATTACAATGGTGTGTGTACTCTTCCCCTAGGCCGTTCCAGTTATTAGTTTCGAGTATCAGACTTGCGAAAGTTTTGATGGTTTCTCAACCATTCCTTAACTTCAAACTACCATATCTCGCAAACGGATTGACGAACTCGAGAAATTCCTGTTGCATCTGAAAGTAGAAACTTGCCAGATTACAATGGTATGTGTACTTTCCCCCTAGGCCATTCCAGTTATTCGTTTCTAGCATCAGAAGTGCGAAAATTTTTATGGTTTCTCAACCATTCCTTAACTTCAAACTCCCATATCTCGCGAACGGATTGACGAACTCGAGAAATTCCGGTTGCATCTGAAAGTAGGAACTCGCCCGATTACAACGGTATGTGTATTTTTGCCCTATGCCATAGTAGTTATTGGTTTCGAGTATCAGACTTGCGAAAATTTTTATGGTTTCTCAACCATTCCTTAACTTCAATCTCCCATATCTCGCGGACGGATTGACGTACTCGAGAAATTCCTGTTGCATCTGAAAGTAGAAACTCGCCCGATTTCAATGCTATGTTTACTTTTCCCCTAGGCCATTCCAGTTATTGATTTCTAGTGTCAGGCTTGCGATAATTTTGATGGTTTCTCAACCATTCCTTAACTTCAAACTCCCATATCTCGCGAACGGATTGTCGAACTCGCGAAATGCCTGTTGCATCTGAAAGCAGAAACTCGCCCGATTACAACGGTATGTGTATTTTTGCCTTAGGCCATAGTAGTTATTGGTTTCGAGTATCAGACTTGCGAAAATTTTGATGGTTTCTCAACCATCTCTTTAGTCCAAACTCCGATATTTCGCGAACGGATTGACGAATCCGAAAAATTTCTGTTGCATCTGATATTAGAAACTCGCCCGATTACAACGGTATGTGTATTTTCCCCCTAAGCCATTGTAGTTATTGGTTTCGAGTATCAGACTTGCGAAAATTTTTATGGTTTCTCAACCATTCCTTAACTTCACACTACCATATCTCGCGAACGGATTGACGAACTCGAGATATTCCCGTTGCATCCGAAAGTAGAAACTCGCGCGATTACCACCGTATGTGTATTTTTGCCCCAGGCCATAGTAGTTATTGGTTTCGTGTATCAGACTTGCGAAATTTTGATGGTTTCTCAACCATTCCTTAACTTCAAACTCCCATATCTGGCGAACGGATTGACGAACTCGAGAAATTCCTGTTGCATCTGAAAGTAGAAACTCGCCCGATTACCACCGTATGTGTATTTTTGCCCCAGGCCATAGTAGTTATTGGTTTCGAGTATCAGACTAGCGAGAATTTTGATGGTTTCTCAACCATTCCTTAGCATCAAACTCCCATATCTCGCGAAAGGACTGACGAACTCGAGAAATTCCGGTTGCATCTGAAAATAGAAGCTCGCCCGATTACAATGGTGTGTGAACTTTTCCCCTAGACCATTCCAGTTCTCAGTTTCGAGTATCAGACTTGCGAAAATTTTGATGGTTTCTCAACCATCTATTAAGTCCAAACTCCGATATTTCGCTCACGGTTTGACGAATCCGGAAAATTTCTGTTGCATCTGATATTAGAAACTCGCCCGATTACAACGGTATGTGTATTTTCTCCCTAAGCCATTGTAGTTATTGGTTTCGAGTATCAGACTAGCGAAAATTTTGATGGTTTCTCAACCATTCCTTAACTTCACACTCCCATATCTCGCGAACGGATTGACGAACTCGAGAAATTCCTCTTGCATCTGAAAGTAGAAACTAGCTCGATTACAATGGTATGTGTACTTTTCCCCTAGGCCATTCCAGTTATACGTTTCTGGCAACAGAATTGCGAAAATTTTGATGGTTTCTCAACCATTCCTTAACTTCAAACTCCCATATCTCGCGAACGGATAGACGAACTCGAGAAGTTCCTCTTGCATCTGAAAGTAGAAACTCGCCCGATTACAACGCTATTTGTATTTTTGCCCCAGGCCATAGTAGTTATTGGTTTCGAGTATCAGTCTTGCGAAATTTTTATGGTTTCTCAACCATTCCTTAACTTCAAACTCCCATATCTCGCGAACGGATTGACGAACTCGAGAAATTCCGGTTGCATCTGAAAGTAGGAACTCGCCCGATTACAACGGTATGTGTATTTTTGCCCTATGCCATAGTAGTTATTGGTTTCGAGTATCAGACTTGCGAAAATTTTGATGGTTTCTCAAACATTCCTTAACTTCAAACTCCCATATCTCGCGAACGGATTAACGAACTCGAGAAATTCCGGTTGCATCTGAAAGTAGAAACTCGCCCGATTACAACGGTATGTGTATTTTTGCCTTAGGCCATAGTAGTTATTGGTTTCGAGTATCAGACTTGCGAAATTTTGATGGTTTCTCAACAATTCCTTAACTTCAAACTCCCATATCTCGCGAACGGATTTACTAATTCGAGAAATTCCTGTTGCATCTGAAAGCAGAAACTCGCCCGATTACAATGGTGTTTGCACTTTTCCGCTAGGCCATTCCAGTTATTGGTTTCGAGTATCAGACTTGCGAAAATTTTGATGGTTCCACAACCATCTCTTAAGTCCAAACTCCGATATTTCGCGAACGGTTTGACGAATCCGAAAAATTTCTGTTGCATCTGAAATTCGAAACTCGCCCGATTACAACGGTATGTGTATTTTCCCCCTATGCCATTGTAGTTATTGGTTTCGAGTATCAGACTAGCGAGAATTTTGATGGTTTCTCAACCATTCCTTAACTTCACACTCCCATATCTCGCGAACGGATTGACGAACTCGAGAAATTCCTGTTGCATCTGAAGGTAGAAACTCGTCCGATTACAATGGTATGTGTACTTTTCCGCTAGCCATTCCTGTTATTGATTTCGAGTATCAGGATTGCGAAAATTTTTATGGTTTCTCAACCATTCCTTTACTTCAAACTCCCATATCTCGCGAACGGATTGACGAACTCGAGAAATTCCGGTTGCATCTGAAAGTAGGAACTCGCCCGATTACAACGGTATGTGTATTTTTGCCCTATGCCATAGTAGTTATTGGTTTCGAGTATCAGACTTGCGAAAATTTTGATGGTTACTCAAACATTCCTTAACTTCAAACTCCCATATCTCGCGAACGGATTAACGAACTCGAGAAATTCCGGTTGCATCTGAAAGTAGAAACTCGCCCGATTACAACGGTATGTGTATTTTTGCCTTAGGCCATAGTAGTTATTGGTTTCGAGTATCAGACTTGCGAAATTTTCATGGTTTCTCAACAATTCCTTAACTTCAAACTCCCATATCTCGCGAACGGATTTACTAACTCGAGAAATTCCTGTTGCATCTGAAAGCAGAAACTCGCCCGATTGCAACGGTATGTGTATTTTTGCCCTAGGCCATAGTAGATATTTGTTTCGAGTATCAGACTTGCGAAATTTTGATGGTTTCTCAACCACTCCTTAACTTCAAACTCCCATATCTCGATAACGGATTGACGAATTCGAGAAATTCCTCTTGCATCTGAAAGTAGAAACTCGCCCGATTACAAAGCTACTTGTATTTTTGCCCCAGGTCATAGTAGTTATTGGTTTCGAGTATCAGACTTGCGAAATTTTGATGGTTTCTCAACCATTCCTTAACTTCAAACTCCCATATCTCGCGAACGGATTGTCGAACTCGCGAAATGCCTGTTGCATCTGAAAGCAGAAACTCGCCCGATTGCAACGGTATGTGTATTTTTGCCCTAGGCCATAGTTGATATTTGTTTCGAGTATCAGACTTGCGAAATTTTGATGGTTTCTCAACCACTCCTTAACTTCAAACTCCCATATCTCGAGAACGGATTGACGAATTCGAGAAATTGCTCTTGCATCTGAAAGTAGAAACTCGCCCGATTACAATGGTGTGTGCACTTTTCCGCTAGGCCATTCCAGTTATTGGTTTCGAGTATCAGACTTGCGAAAGTTTTGATGGTTTCACAACCATCTCTTAAGTCCAAACTCCGATATTTCGCGAACGGTTTGACGAATCCGAAAAATTTCTGTTGCATCTGAAATTCGAAACTCGCCCGATTACAACGGTATGTGTATTTTCCCCCTATGCCATTGTAGTTATTGGTTTCGAGTATCAGACTAGCGAGAATTTTGATGGTTTCTCAACCATTCCTTAACTTCACACTCCCATATCTCGCGAACGGATTGACGAACTCCAGATATTCCTGTTGCATCTGAAAGTAGAAACTCGCCCGATTACAAAGCTACTTGTATTTTTGCCCCAGGTCATAGTAGTTATTGGTTTCGCGTATCAGACTTGCGAAATTTTGATGGTTTCTCAACCATTCCTTAACTTCAAACTCCCATATCTCGCGAACGGATTGACGAACTCGAAAAACTCCGATTGCATCTGAAAGTAAAAACTCGCCCGATTACAATGGAGTGCGTACTTTTCCCCTAGGCCATTCCTGTTATTGGTTTCGAGTATCAGATTTGCGAAAATTTTGATGGTTTCTCAACCATCTCTTAACTCCAAACTCCGATATTTCGCAAACGGATTGACGAATCCGAAAAATTTCTGTTGCATCTGATAGTAGAAACCCGCCCGATTACAACGGCATGTGTATTTTTCACCTAAGCCATTGTAGTTATTGGTTTCGAGTATCAGACTTGCGAAATTTTGATGGTTTCTCAACCATTCCTTAACTTCAAACTCCTATATCTCGCGAACGGATAAACGAACTCGAGAAATTCCGGTTGCATCTGAAAGTAGAAACTCGCCCGATTACAACGGTATGTGTGTTTTTGCCCTAGGCCATAGTAGTTATTGGTTTCGAGTATCAGACTTGCGAAATTTTGATGGTTTCTCAACCATTCCTTAACTTCAAACTCCCATATCTCGCGAACGGATTGTCGAACTCGCGAAATGCCAGTTGCATCTGAAAGCAGAAACTCGCCCGATTACAACGGTATGTGCATTTTTGCCCTAGGCCATAGTAGTTATTGGTTTCGAGTATCAGACTTCGGAAAATTTTGATGGTTTCTCAATCATCTCTTAACTCCAAACTCCGATATTTCGCGAACGGATTGACGAATCCGAAAAATTTCTGTTGCATCTGAAAGTAGAAACTCGCCCGATTACAACGGCATGTGTATTTTTGCCCTATGCCATAGTAGTTATTGGTTTCGAGTATCAGACTTGCGAAAATTTTGATGGTTTCTCAAACATTCCTTAACTTCAAACTCCCATATCTCGCGAACGGATAGACGAACTCGAGAAGTTCCTCTTGCATCTGAAAGTAGAAACTCGCCCGATTACAACGCTATTTGTATTTTTGCCCCAGGCCATAGTAGTTATTGGTTTCGAGTATCAGACTTGCGAAATTTTGATGGTTTCTCAACCATTCCTTAACTTCAAGCTCCCATATCTCGCGAACGGATTGACGAACTCGAGAAATTCCCGTTGCATCTGAAGGTAGAAACTCGTCCGATTACAATGGTATGTGTATTTTTGCCCTATGCCATAGTAGTTATTGGTTTCGAGTATCAGACTTGCGAAAATTTTGATGGTTTCTCAAACATTCCTTAACTTCAAACTCCCATATCTCGCGAACGGATTAACTAACTCGAGAAATTCCGGTTGCATCTGAAAGTAGAAACTCGCCCGATTACAACGGTATGTGTATTTTTGCCTTAGGCCATAGTAGTTATTGGTTTCGAGTATCAGACTTGCGAAATTTTAAATGGTTTCTCAACAATTCCTTAACTTCAAACTCCCATATCTCGCGAACGGATTGACTAACTCGAGAAATTCCTGTTGCATCTGAAAGCAGAAACTCGCCCGATTGCAACGGTATGTGTATTTTTGCCCTAGGCCATAGTAGATATTTGTTTCGAGTATCAGACTTGCGAAATTTTGATGGTTTCTCAACCACTCCTTAACTTCAAACTCCCATATCTCGAGAACGGATTGACGAATTCGAGAAATTCCGGTTGCATCTGAAAGTAGAAACTCGCCCGATTACAACGGTATGTGTATTTCTGCCTTAGGCCATAGTAGTTATTGGTTTCGAGTATCAGACTTGCGAAATTTTGATGGTTTCTCAACAATTCCTTAACTTCAAACTCCCATATCTCGCGAACGGATTGACTAACTCGAGAAATTCCTTTTGCATCTGAAAGCAGAAACTCGCCCGATTACAAAGCTACTTGTATTTTTGCCCCAGGTCATAGTAGTTATTGGTTTCGAGTATCAGACTTGCGAAATTTTGATGGTTTCTCAACCACTCCTTAACTTCAAACTCCCATATCTCGAGAACGGATTGACGAATTCGAGAAATTCCGGTTGCATCTGAAAGTAGAAACTCGCCCGATTACAATGGTGTGTGTACTCTTCCCCTAGGCCATTCCAGTTATTAGTTTCGAGTATCAGACTTGCGATAGTTTTGATGGTTTCTCAACCATTCCTTAACTTCAAACTACCATATCTCGCGAACGGAGTGACGAATCCGAAAAATTTCTGTTGCATCTGATATTAGAAACTCGCCCGATTACAACGGTATGTGTATTTTCCCCCTAAGCCATTGTAGTTATTGGTTTCGAGTATCAGACTTGCGAAAATTTTTATGGTTTCTCAACCATTCCTTAGCATCAAACTCCCATATCTCGCGAACGGATTGACGAACTCGAGATATTCCCGTTGCATCCGAAAGTAGAAACTCGCGCGATTACCACCGTATGTGTATTTTTGCCCCAGGCCATAGTAGTTATTTGTTTCGTGTATCAGACTTGCGAAATTTTGATGGTTTCTCAACCATTCCTTAACTTCAAACTCCCATATCTCGCGAACGGATTGACGAACTCGAGAAATTCCTGTTGCATCTGAAAGTAGAAACTCGCCCGATTACCACCGTATGTGTATTTTTGCCCCAGGCCGTAGTAGTTATTGGTTTCGAGTATCAGACTAGCGAGAATTTTGATGGATTCTCAACCATTCCTTAGCATCAAACTCCCATATCTAGCGAAAGGACTGACGAACTCGAGAAATTCCGGTTGCATCTGAAAATAGAAGATCGCCCGATTACAATGGTGTGTGAACTTTTCCCCTAGACCATTCCAGTTCTCAGTTTCGAGTATCAGACTTGCGAAAATTTTGATGGTTTCTCAACCATCTATTAAGTCCAAACTCCGATATTTCGCTCACGGTTTGACGAATCCGAAAAATTTCTGTTGCATCTGATATTAGAAACTCGCCCGATTACAACGGTATGTGTATTTTCTCCCTAAGCCATTGTAGTTATTGGTTTCGAGTATCAGACTAGCGAAAATTTTGATGGTTTCTCAACCATTCCTTAACTTCACACTCCCATATCTCGCGAACGGATTGACGAACTCGAGAAATTCCTCTTGCATCTGAAAGTAGAAACTAGCTCGATTACAATGGTATGTGTACTTTTCCCCTAGGCCATTCCAGTTATACGTTTCTGGCAACAGAATTGCGAAAATTTTGATGGTTTCTCAACCATTCCTTAACTTCAGACTCCCATATCTCGCGAACGGATAGACGAACTCGAGAAGTTCCTCTTGCATCTGAAAGTAGAAACTCGCCCGATTACAACGCTATTTGTATTTTTGCCCCAGGCCATAGTAGTTATTGGTTTCGAGTATCAGTCTTGCGAAATTTTGATGGTTTCTCAACCATTCCTTAACTTCAAACTCCCATATCTCGCGAACGGATAGACGAACTCGAGAAGTTCCTCTTGCATCTGAAAGTAGAAACTCGCCCGATTACAACGCTATTTGTATTTTTGCCCCAGGCCATAGTAGTTATTGGTTTCGAGTATCAGTCTTGCGAAATTTTGATGGTTTCTCAACCATTCCTTAACTTCAAACTCCCATATCTCGCGAACGGATTGTCGAACTCGCGAAATGCCTGTTGCATCTGAAAGCAGAAACTCGCCCGATTACAACGGTATGTGCATTTTTGCCCTAGGCCATAGTAGTTATTGGTTTCGAGTATCAGACTTCGGAAAATTTTGATGGTTTCTCAATCATCTCTTAACTCCAAACTCCGATATTTCGCGAACGGATTGACGAATCCGAAAAATTTCTGTTGCATCTGAAAGTAGAAACTCGCCCGATTACAACGGCATGTGTATTTTTCAACTAAGCCCTTGTAGTTATTAGTTTCGAGTATCAGACTTGCGAAAATTTTGATGGTTTCTCAACCATCTATTAAGTCCAAACTCCGATATTTCGCTCACGGTTTGACGAATCCGAAAAATTTCTGTTGCATCTGATATTAGAAACTCGCCCGATTACAACGGTATGTGTATTTTCTCCCTAAGCCATTGTAGTTATTGGTTTCGAGTATCAGACTAGCGAAAATTTTGATGGTTTCTCAACCATTCCTTAACTTCACACTCCCATATCTCGCGAACGGATTGACGAACTCGAGAAATTCCTCTTGCATCTGAAAGTAGAAACTAGCTCGATTACAATGGTATGTGTACTTTTCCCCTAGGCCATTCCAGTTATACGTTTCTGGCAACAGAATTGCGAAAATTTTGATGGTTTCTCAACCATTCCTTAACTTCAGACTCCCATATCTCGCGAACGGATAGACGAACTCGAGAAGTTCCTCTTGCATCTGAAAGTAGAAACTCGCCCGATTACAACGCTATTTGTATTTTTGCCCCAGGCCATAGTAGTTATTGGTTTCGAGTATCAGTCTTGCGAAATTTTGATGGTTTCTCAACCATTCCTTAACTTCAAACTCCCATATCTCGCGAACGGATAGACGAACTCGAGAAGTTCCTCTTGCATCTGAAAGTAGGAACTCGCCCGATTACAACGGTATGTGTATTTTTGCCCTATGCCATAGTAGTTATTGGTTTCGAGTATCAGACTTGCGAAAATTTTGATGGTTTCTCAAACATTCCTTAACTTCAAACTCCCATATCTCGCGAACGGATAGACGAACTCGAGAAGTTCCTCTTGCATCTGAAAGTAGAAACTCGCCCGATTACAACGCTATTTGTATTTTTGCCCCAGGCCATAGTAGTTATTGGTTTCGAGTATCAGACTTGCGAAATTTTGATGGTTTCTCAACCATTCCTTAACTTCAAACTCCCATATCTCGCGAACGGATTGACGAACTCGAGAAATTCCTGTTGCATCTGAAGGTAGAAACTCGTCCGATTACAATGGTATGTGTACTTTTCCGCTAGCCATTCCTGTTATTGATTTCGAGTATCAGGATTGCGAAAATTTTTATGGTTTCTCAACCTTTCCTTAACTTCAAACTCCCATATCTCGCGAACGGATTGACGAACTCGAGAAATTCCGGTTGCATCTGAAAGTAGGAACTCGCCCGATTACAACGGTTGTGTGTATTTTTGCCCTAGGCCATAGTAGTTATTGGTTTCGAGTATCAGACTTGCGAAATTTTGATGGTTTCTCAACCATTCCTTAACTTCAAACTCCCATATCTCGCGAACGGATTGACGAACTCGAGAAATTCCTGTTGCATCTGAAAGTAGAAACTCGCCCGATTACCACCGTATGTGTATTTTTGCCCCAGGCCGTAGTAGTTATTGGTTTCGAGTATCAGACTAGCGAGAATTTTGATGGATTCTCAACCATTCCTTAGCATCAAACTCCCATATCTAGCGAAAGGACTGACGAACTCGAGAAATTCCGGTTGCATCTGAAAATAGAAGATCGCCCGATTACAATGGTGTGTGAACTTTTCCCCTAGACCATTCCAGTTCTCAGTTTCGAGTATCAGACTTGCGAAAATTTTGATGGTTTCTCAACCATCTATTAAGTCCAAACTCCGATATTTCGCTCACGGTTTGACGAATCCGAAAAATTTCTGTTGCATCTGATATTAGAAACTCGCCCGATTACAACGGTATGTGTATTTTCTCCCTAAGCCATTGTAGTTATTGGTTTCGAGTATCAGACTAGCGAAAATTTTGATGGTTTCTCAACCATTCCTTAACTTCACACTCCCATATCTCGCGAACGGATTGACGAACTCGAGAAATTCCTCTTGCATCTGAAAGTAGAAACTAGCTCGATTACAATGGTATGTGTACTTTTCCCCTAGGCCATTCCAGTTATACGTTTCTGGCAACAGAATTGCGAAAATTTTGATGGTTTCTCAACCATTCCTTAACTTCAGACTCCCATATCTCGCGAACGGATAGACGAACTCGAGAAGTTCCTCTTGCATCTGAAAGTAGAAACTCGCCCGATTACAACGCTATTTGTATTTTTGCCCCAGGCCATAGTAGTTATTGGTTTCGAGTATCAGTCTTGCGAAATTTTGATGGTTTCTCAACCATTCCTTAACTTCAAACTCCCATATCTCGCGAACGGATAGACGAACTCGAGAAGTTCCTCTTGCATCTGAAAGTAGGAACTCGCCCGATTACAACGGTATGTGTATTTTTGCCCTATGCCATAGTAGTTATTGGTTTCGAGTATCAGACTTGCGAAAATTTTGATGGTTTCTCAAACATTCCTTAACTTCAAACTCCCATATCTCGCGAACGGATAGACGAACTCGAGAAGTTCCTCTTGCATCTGAAAGTAGAAACTCGCCCGATTACAACGCTATTTGTATTTTTGCCCCAGGCCATAGTAGTTATTGGTTTCGAGTATCAGACTTGCGAAATTTTGATGGTTTCTCAACCATTCCTTAACTTCAAACTCCCATATCTCGCGAACGGATTGACGAACTCGAGAAATTCCTGTTGCATCTGAAGGTAGAAACTCGTCCGATTACAATGGTATGTGTACTTTTCCGCTAGCCATTCCTGTTATTGATTTCGAGTATCAGGATTGCGAAAATTTTTATGGTTTCTCAACCATTCCTTAACTTCAAACTCCCATATCTCGCGAACGGATTGACGAACTCGAGAAATTCCGGTTGCATCTGAAAGTAGGAACTCGCCCGATTACAACGGTGTGTGTATTTTTGCCCTATGCCATAGTAGTTATTGGTTTCGAGTATCAGACTTGCGAAAATTTTGATGGTTTCTCAAACATTCCTTAACTTCAAACTCCCTTATCTCGCGAACGGATTAAGGAACTCGAGAAATTCCGGTTGCATCTGAAAGCAGAAACTCGCCCGATTGCAACGGTATGTGTATTTTTGCCCTAGGCCGTAGTAGTTATTGGTTTCGAGTATCAGACTAGCGAGAATTTTGATGGTTTCTCAACCATTCCTTAGCATCAAACTCCCATATCTAGCGAAAGGACTGACGAACTCGAGAAATTCCGGTTGCATCTGAAAATAGAAGCTCGCCCGATTACAATGGTGTGTGAACTTTTCCCCTAGACCGTTCCAGTTCTCAGTTTCGAGTATCAGACTTGCGAAAATTTTGATGGTTTCTCAACCATCTATTAAGTCCAAACTCCGATATTTCGCTCACGGTTTGACGAACTCGAGAAATTCCTCTTGCATCTGAAAGTAGAAACTAGCTCGATTACAATGGTATGTGTACTTTTCCCCTAGGCCATTCCAGTTATACGTTTCTGGCAACAGAATTGCGAAAATTTTGATGGTTTCTCAACCATTCCTTAACTTCAAACTCCCATATCTCGCGAACGGATAGACGAACTCGAGAAGTTCCTCTTGCATCTGAAAGTAGAAACTCGCCCGATTACAACGCTATTTGTATTTTTGCTCCAGGCCATAGTAGTTATTGGTTTCGAGTATCAGTCTTGCGAAATTTTGATGGTTTCTCAACCATTCCTTAACTTCAAACTCCCATATCTCGCGAACGGATAGACGAACTCGAGAAGTTCCTCTTGCATCTGAAAGTAGAAACTCGCCCGATTACAACGCTATTTGTATTTTTGCCCCAGGCCATAGTAGTTATTGGTTTCGAGTATCAGTCTTGCGAAATTTTGATGGTTTCTCAACCATTCCTTAACTTCAAACTCCCATATCTCGCGAACGGATTGTCGAACTCGCGAAATGCCTGTTGCATCTGAAAGCAGAAACTCGCCCGATTACAACGGTATGTGCATTTTTGCCCTAGGCCATAGTAGTTATTGGTTTCGAGTATCAGACTTCGGAAAATTTTGATGGTTTCTCAATCATCTCTTAACTCCAAACTCCGATATTTCGCGAACGGATTGACGAATCCGAAAAATTTCTGTTGCATCTGAAAGTAGAAACTCGCCCGATTACAACGGCATGTGTATTTTTCAACTAAGCCCTTGTAGTTATTAGTTTCGAGTATCAGACTTGCGAAAATTTTGATGGTTTCTCAACCATTCCTTATCTTCAAACTCCCATATCTCGCGAACGGATTGACGAACTCGAGAAATTCCGGTTGCATCTGAAAGTAGGAACTCGCCCGATTACAACGGTATGTGTATTTTTGCCCTATGCCATAGTAGTTATTGGTTTCGAGTATCAGACTTGCGAAAATTTTGATGGTTTCTCAAACATTCCTTAACTTCAAACTCCCATATCTCGCGAACGGATAGACGAACTCGAGAAGTTCCTCTTGCATCTGAAAGTAGAAACTCGCCCGATTACAACGCTATTTGTATTTTTGCCCCAGGCCATAGTAGTTATTGGTTTCGAGTATCAGACTTGCGAAATTTTGATGGTTTCTCAACCATTCCTTAACTTCAAACTCCCATATCTCGCGAACGGATTGACGAACTCGAGAAATTCCTGTTGCTTCTGAAGGTAGAAACTCGTCCGATTACAATGGTATGTGTACTTTTCCGCTAGCCATTCCTGTTATTGATTTCGAGTATCAGGATTGCGAAAATTTTTATGGTTTCTCAACCATTCCTTAACTTCAAACTCCCATATCTCGCGAACGGATTGACGAACTCGAGAAATTCCGGTTGCATCTGAAAGTAGGAACTCGCCCGATTACAACGGTATGTGTATTTTTGCCCTATGCCATAGTAGTTATTGGTTTCGAGTATCAGACTTGCGAAAATTTTGATGGTTTCTCAAACATTCCTTAACTTCAAACTCCCTTATCTCGCGAACGGATTAACGAACTCGAGAAATTCCGGTTGCATCTGAAAGCAGAAACTCGCCCGATTGCAACGGTATGTGTATTTTTGCCCTAGGCCATAGTTGATATTTGTTTCGAGTATCAGACTTGCGAAATTTTGATGGTTTCTCAACCACTCCTTAACTTCAAACTCCCTTATCTCGCGAACGGATAAACGAACTCGAGAAATTCCGGTTGCATCTGAAAGTAGAAACTCGCCCGATTACGACGCTATTTGTATTTTTGCCCCAGGCCATAGTAGTTATAGGTTTCGAGTATCAGACTTGCGAAATTTTGATGGTTTCTCAACCATTCCTTAACTTCAAACTCCCATTTCTCGCGAACGGATTGACGAACTCGAGAAATTCCTGTTGCATCTGAAAGCAGAAACTCGCCCGATTACAATGGTGTGTGTATTTTTGCCATAGACCATAGTAGTTTTTGGTTTCGAGTATCAGACTTGCGAAATTTTGATGGTGTCTCAACCATTCCTTAACTTCAAACTCCCATACCTCGCGAACGGATAGACGAACTCGAGAAATTCCTCCTGCATCTGAAAGTAGAAACTCGCCCGATTACAATGGTGTGTGTACTTTTCCGCTATGCCATTCCAGTTATTGGTTTCGAGTATCAGACTTGCGAAAATTTTGATGGTTTCTCAACCATCTATTAAGTCCAAACTCCGATATTTCGCTCACGGTTTGACGAATCCGAAAAATTTCTGTTGCATCTGAAATTAGAAACTCGCCCGATTACAACGGTATGTGTATTTTCCCCCTAAGCCATTGTAGTTATTGGTTTCGAGTATCAGACTAGCGAGAATTTTGATTGTTTCTCAACCATTCCTTAGCATCAAACTCCCATATCTCGCGAACAGACTGACGAACTCGAGAAATTCCGGTTGCATCTGAAAATAGAAGCTCGCCCGATTACAATGGTGTGTGTACTTTTCCCCTAGACCATTCCAGTTCTCAGTTTCGAGTATCAGACTTGCGAAAATTTTGATGGTTTCTCAACCATCTATTAAGTCCAAACTCCGATATTTCGCTCACGGTTTGACGAATCCGAAAAATTTCTGTTGCATCTGATATTAGAAACTCGCCCGATTACAACGGTATGTGTATTTTCTCCCTAAGCCATTGTAGTTATTGGTTTCGAGTATCAGACTAGCGAAAATTTTGATGGTTTCTCAACCATTCCTTAACTTCACGCTCCCATATCTCTCGAACGGATTGACGAACTCGAGAAATTCCTCTTGCATCTGAAAGTAGAAACTAGCTCGATTACAATGGTATGTGTACTTTTCCCCTAGGCCATTCCAGTTATACGATTCTGGCAACAGAATTGCGAAAATTTTGATGGTTTCTCAACCATTCCTTAACTTCAAACTCCCATATCTCGCGAACGGATAGACGAACTCGAGAAGTTCCTCTTGCATCTGAAAGTAGAAACTCGCCCGATTACAACGCTATTTGTATTTTTGCCCCAGGCCATAGTAGTTATTGGTTTCGAGTATCAGACTTGCGAAATTTTGATGGTTGCTCAACCATTCCTTAACTTCAAACTCCCATATCTCGCGAACGGATTGTCGAACTCGCGAAATGCCTGTTGCATCTGAAAGCAGAAACTCGCCCGATTACAACGGTATGTGTATTTTTGCCCTAGGCCATAGTAGTTATTGGTTTCGAGTATCAGACTTGCGAAATTTTGATGGTTTCTCAAACATTCCTTAACTTCAAACTCCCATATCTCGCGAACGGATTAACGAACTCGAGAAATTCCGGTTGCATCTGAAAGTAGAAACTCGCCCGATTACAACCGTATGTGTATTTTTGCCTTAGGCCATAGTAGTTATTGGTTTCGAGTATCAGACTTGCGAAATTTTGATGGTTTCTCAACAATTCCTTAACTTCAAACTCCCATATCTCGCGAACGGATTTACTAACTCGAGAAATTCCTGTTGCATCTGAAAGCAGAAACTCGCCCGATTGCAACGGTATGTGTATTTTTGCCCTAGGCCATAGTAGATATTTGTTTCGAGTATCAGACTTGCGAAATTTTGATGGTTTCTCAACCACTCCTTAACTTCAAACTCCCATATCTCGCGAACGGATTGACGAACTCGAAAAACTCCGATTGCATCTGAAAGTAAAAACTCGCCCGATTACAATGGAGTGTGTACTTTTCCCCTAGGCCATTCCTGTTATTGGTTTCGAGTATCAGATTTGCCAAAATTTTGATGGTTTCTCAACCATCTCTTAACTCCAAACTCCGATATTTCGCGAACGGATTGACGAATCCGAAAAATTTCTGTTGCATCTGATAGTAGAAACCCGCCCGATTACAACGGCATGTGTATTTTTCACCTAAGCCATTGTAGTTATTGGTTTCGAGTATCAGACTTGCGAAATTTTGATGGTTTCTCAACCATTCCTTAACTTCAAACTCCCATATCTCGCGAACGGATAAACGAACTCGAGAAATTCCAGTTGCATCTGAAAGTAGAAACTCGCCCGATTACAACGGTATGTGTATTTTTGCCCTAGGCCATTGTAGTTATTGGTTTCGAGTATCAGACTTGCGAAATTTTGATGGTTTCTCAACCATTCCTTAACTTCAAACTCCCATATCTCGCGAACGGATTGTCGAACTCGCGAAATGCCTGTTGCATCTGAAAGCAGAAACTCGCCCGATTACAACGGTATGTGCATTTTTGCCCTAGGCCATAGTAGTTATTGGTTTCGAGTATCAGACTTCGGAAAATTTTGATGGTTTCTCCACCATCTCTTAACTCCAAACTCCGATATTTCGCGAACGGATTGACGAATCCGAAAAATTTCTGTTGCATCTGAAAGTAGAAACTCGCCCGATTACAACGGCATGTGTATTTTTCAACTAAGCCCTTGTAGTTATTAGTTTCGAGTATCAGACTTGCGAAAATTTTGATGGTTTCTCAACCATTCCTTATCTTCAAACTCCCATATCTCGCGAACGGAATGACGAACTCGAGAAATTCCTCTTGCATCTGAAAGTAGAAACTAGCTCGATTACAATGCTATGTGTACTTTTCCCCTAGGCCATTCCAGTTATACGTTTCTGGCATCAGAATTGCGAAAATTTTGATGGTTTCTCAACCGTACCTTAACTTCAAACTCCCATATCTCGCGAACGGATTGACGAACTCGAGAAATTCCTGTTGCATCTGAAAGTAGAAACTCGCCCGATTACCACCGTATGTGTATTTTTGCCCCAGGCCGTAGTAGTTATTGGTTTCGAGTATCAGACTAGCGAGAATTTTGATGGATTCTCAACCATTCCTTAGCATCAAACTCCCATATCTAGCGAAAGGACTGACGAACTCGAGAAATTCCGGTTGCATCTGAAAATAGAAGCTCGCCCGATTACAATGGTGTGTGAACTTTTCCCCTAGACCATTCCAGTTCTCAGTTTCGAGTATCAGACTTGCGAAAATTTTGATGGTTTCTCAACCATCTATTAAGTCCAAACTCCGATATTTCGCTCACGGTTTGACGAATCCGAAAAATTTCTGTTGCATCTGATATTAGAAACTCGCCCGATTACAACGGTATGTGTATTTTCTCCCTAAGCCATTGTAGTTATTGGTTTCGAGTATCAGACTAGCGAAAATTTTGATGGTTTCTCAACCATTCCTTAACTTCACACTCCCATATCTCGCGAACGGATTGACGAACTCGAGAAATTCCTCTTGCATCTGAAAGTAGAAACTAGCTCGATTACAATGGTATGTGTACTTTTCCCCTAGGCCATTCCAGTTATACGTTTCTGGCAACAGAATTGCGAAAATTTTGATGGTTTCTCAACCATTCCTTAACTTCAGACTCCCATATCTCGCGAACGGATAGACGAACTCGAGAAGTTCCTCTTGCATCTGAAAGTAGAAACTCGCCCGATTACAACGCTATTTGTATTTTTGCCCCAGGCCATAGTAGTTATTGGTTTCGAGTATCAGTCTTGCGAAATTTTGATGGTTTCTCAACCATTCCTTAACTTCAAACTCCCATATCTCGCGAACGGATAGACGAACTCGAGAAGTTCCTCTTGCATCTGAAAGTAGAAACTCGCCCGATTACAACGCTATTTGTATTTTTGCCCCAGGCCATAGTAGTTATTGGTTTCGAGTATCAGTCTTGCGAAATTTTGATGGTTTCTCAACCATTCCTTAACTTCAAACTCCCATATCTCGCGAACGGATTGTCGAACTCGCGAAATGCCTGTTGCATCTGAAAGCAGAAACTCGCCCGATTACAACGGTATGTGCATTTTTGCCCTAGGCCATAGTAGTTATTGGTTTCGAGTATCAGACTTCGGAAAATTTTGATGGTTTCTCAATCATCTCTTAACTCCAAACTCCGATATTTCGCGAACGGATTGACGAATCCGAAAAATTTCTGTTGCATCTGAAAGTAGAAACTCGCCCGATTACAACGGCATGTGTATTTTTCAACTAAGCCCTTGTAGTTATTAGTTTCGAGTATCACACTTGCGAAAATTTTGATGGTTTCTCAACCATTCCTTATCTTCAAACTCCCATATCTCGCGAACGGATTGACGAACTCGAGAAATTCCGGTTGCATCTGAAAGTAGGAACTCGCCCGATTACAACGGTATGTGTATTTTTGCCCTATGCCATAGTAGTTATTGGTTTCGAGTATCAGACTTGCGAAAATTTTGATGGTTTCTCAAACATTCCTTAACTTCAAACTCCCATATCTCGCGAACGGATAGACGAACTCGAGAAGTTCCTCTTGCATCTGAAAGTAGAAACTCGCCCGATTACAACGCTATTTGTATTTTTGCCCCAGGCCATAGTAGTTATTGGTTTCGAGTATCAGACTTGCGAAATTTTGATGGTTTCTCAACCATTCCTTAACTTCAAACTCCCATATCTCGCGAACGGATTGACGAACTCGAGAAATTCCTGTTGCATCTGAAGGTAGAAACTCGTCCGATTACAATGGTATGTGTACTTTTCCGCTAGCCATTCCTGTTATTGATTTCGAGTATCAGGATTGCGAAAATTTTTATGGTTTCTCAACCATTCCTTAACTTCAAACTCCCATATCTCGCGAACGGATTGACGAACTCGAGAAATTCCGGTTGCATCTGAAAGTAGGAACTCGCCCGATTACAACGGTGTGTGTATTTTTGCCCTATGCCATAGTAGTTATTGGTTTCGAGTATCAGACTTGCGAAAATTTTGATGGTTTCTCAAACATTCCTTAACTTCAAACTCCCTTATCTCGCGAACGGATTAAGGAACTCGAGAAATTCCGGTTGCATCTGAAAGCAGAAACTCGCCCGATTGCAACGGTATGTGTATTTTTGCCCTAGGCCGTAGTAGTTATTGGTTTCGAGTATCAGACTAGCGAGAATTTTGATGGTTTCTCAACCATTCCTTAGCATCAAACTCCCATATCTAGCGAAAGGACTGACGAACTCGAGAAATTCCGGTTGCATCTGAAAATAGAAGCTCGCCCGATTACAATGGTGTGTGAACTTTTCCCCTAGACCGTTCCAGTTCTCAGTTTCGAGTATCAGACTTGCGAAAATTTTGATGGTTTCTCAACCATCTATTAAGTCCAAACTCCGATATTTCGCTCACGGTTTGACGAACTCGAGAAATTCCTCTTGCATCTGAAAGTAGAAACTAGCTCGATTACAATGGTATGTGTACTTTTCCCCTAGGCCATTCCAGTTATACGTTTCTGGCAACAGAATTGCGAAAATTTTGATGGTTTCTCAACCATTCCTTAACTTCAAACTCCCATATCTCGCGAACGGATAGACGAACTCGAGAAGTTCCTCTTGCATCTGAAAGTAGAAACTCGCCCGATTACAACGCTATTTGTATTTTTGCCCCAGGCCATAGTAGTTATTGGTTTCGAGTATCAGTCTTGCGAAATTTTGATGGTTTCTCAACCATTCCTTAACTTCAAACTCCCATATCTCGCGAACGGATAGACGAACTCGAGAAGTTCCTCTTGCATCTGAAAGTAGAAACTCGCCCGATTACAACGCTATTTGTATTTTTGCCCCAGGCCATAGTAGTTATTGGTTTCGAGTATCAGTCTTGCGAAATTTTGATGGTTTCTCAACCATTCCTTAACTTCAAACTCCCATATCTCGCGAACGGATTGTCGAACTCGCGAAATGCCTGTTGCATCTGAAAGCAGAAACTCGCCCGATTACAACGGTATGTGCATTTTTGCCCTAGGCCATAGTAGTTATTGGTTTCGAGTATCTGACTTCGGAAAATTTTGATGGTTTCTCAATCATCTCTTAACTCCAAACTCCGATATTTCGCGAACGGATTGACGAATCCGAAAAATTTCTGTTGCATCTGAAAGTAGAAACTCGCCCGATTACAACGGCATGTGTATTTTTCAACTAAGCCCTTGTAGTTATTAGTTTCGAGTATCAGACTTGCGAAAATTTTGATGGTTTCTCAACCATTCCTTATCTTCAAACTCCCATATCTCGCGAACGGATTGACGAACTCGAGAAATTCCGGTTGCATCTGAAAGTAGGAACTCGCCCGATTACAACGGTATGTGTATTTTTGCCCTATGCCATAGTAGTTATTGGTTTCGAGTATCAGACTTGCGAAATTTTGATGGTTTCTCAACAATTCCTTAACTTCAAACTCCCATATCTCGCGAACGGATTTACTAACTCGAGAAATTCCTGTTGCATCTGAAAGCAGAAACTCGCCCGATTGCAACGGTATGTGTATTTTTGCCCTAGGCCATAGTAGATATTTGTTTCGCGTATCAGACTTGCGAAATTTTGATGGTTTCTCAACCACTCCTTAACTTCAAACTCCCATATCTCGAGAACGGATAAACGAACTCGAGAAATTCCGGTTGCATCTGAAAGTAGAAACTCGCCCGATTACAACCGTATGTGTATTTTTGCCTTAGGCCATAGTAGTTATTGGTTTCGAGTATCAGACTTGCGAAATTTTGATGGTTTCTCAACAATTCCTTAACTTCAAACTCCCATATCTCGCGAACGGATTTACTAACTCGAGAAATTCCTGTTGCATCTGAAAGCAGAAACTCGCCCGATTGCAACGGTATGTGTATTTTTGCCCTAGGCCATAGTAGATATTTGTTTCGAGTATCAGACTTGCGAAATTTTGATGGTTTCTCAACCACTCCTTAACTTCAAACTCCCATATCTCGAGAACGGATTGACGAATTCGAGAAATTCCTCTTGCATCTGAAAGTAGAAACTCGCCCGATTACAATGCTGTGTGCACTTTTCCGCTAGGCCATTCCAGTTATTGGTTTCGAGTATCAGACTTGCGAAAATTTTGATGGTTTCACAACCATCTCTTAAGTCCAAACTCCGATATTTCGCGAACGGTTTGACGAATCCGAAAAATTTCTGTTGCATCTGAAATTCGAAACTCGCCCGATTACAACGGTATGTGTATTTTCGCCCTATGCCATTGTAGTTATTGGTTTCGAGTATCAGACTAGCGAGAATTTTGATGGTTTCTCAACCATTCCTTAACTTCACACTCCCATATCTCGCGAACGGATTGACGAACTCGAGATATTCCTGTTGCATCTGAAAGTAGAAACTCGCCCGATTACAAAGCTACTTGTATTTTTGCCCCAGGTCATAGTAGTTATTGGTTTCGAGTATCAGACTTGCGAAATTTTGATGGTTTCTCAACCATTCCTTAACTTCAAACTCCCATATCTCGCGAACGGATTGACGAACTCGAAAAACTCCGATTGCATCTGAAAGTAAAAACTCGCCCGATTACAATGGAGTGTGTACTTTTCCCCTAGGCCATTCCTGTTATTGGTTTCGAGTATCAGATTTGCCAAAATTTTTATGGTTTCTCAACCATCTCTTAACTCCAAACTCCGATATTTCGCGAACGGATTGACGAATCCGAAAAATTTCTGTTGCATCTGATAGTAGAAACCCGCCCGATTACAACGGCATGTGTATTTTTCACCTAAGCCATTGTAGTTATTGGTTTCGAGTATCAGACTTGCGAAATTTTGATGGTTTCTCAACCATTCCTTAACTTCAAACTCCCATATCTCGCGAACGGATAAACGAACTCGAGAAATTCCGGTTGCATCTGAAAGTAGAAACTCGCCCGATTACAACGGTATGTGTATTTTTGCCCTAGGCCATTGTAGTTATTGGTTTCGAGTATCAGACTTGCGAAATTTTTATGGTTTCTCAACCATTCCTTAACTTCAGACTCCCATATCTCGCGAACGGATTGTCGAACTCGCGAAATGCCTGTTGCATCTGAAAGCAGAAACTCGCCCGATTACAACGGTATGTGCATTTTTGCCCTAGGCCATAGTAGTTATTGGTTTCGAGTATCAGACTTCGGAAAATTTTGATGGTTTCTCAACCATCTCTTAACTCCAAACTCCGATATTTCGCGAACGGATTGACGAATCCGAAAAATTTCTGTTGCATCTGAAAGTAGAAACTCGCCCGATTACAACGGCATGTGTATTTTTCAACTAAGCCCTTGTAGTTATTAGTTTCGAGTATCAGACTTGCGAAAATTTTGATGGTTTCTCAACCATTCCTTAGCATCAAACTCCCATATCTCGCGAACGGACTGACGAACTCGAGAAATTCCGGTTGCATCTGAAAATAGAAGCTCGCCCGATTACAATGGTGTGTGTACTTTTCCCCTAGACCATTCCAGTTCTCAGTTTCGAGTATCAGACTTGCGAAAATTTTGATGGTTTCTCAACCATCTATTAAGTCCAAACTCCGATATTTCGCTCACGGTTTGACGAATCCGAAAAATTTCTGTTGCATCTGATATTAGAAACTCGCCCGATTACAACGGTATGTGTATTTTCTCCCTAAGCCATTGTAGTTATTGGTTTCGAGTATCAGACTAGCGAAAATTTTGATGGTTTCTCAACCATTCCTTAACTTCACACTCCCATATCTCGCGAACGGATTGACGAACTCGAGAAATTCCTCTTGCATCTGAAAGTAGAAACTAGCTCGATTACAATGGTATGTGTACTTTTCCCCTAGGCCATTCCAGTTATACGTTTCTGGCAACAGAATTGCGAAAATTTTGATGGTTTCTCAACCATTCCTTAACTTCAAACTCCCATATCTCGCGAACGGATAGACGAACTCGAGAAGTTCCTCTTGCATCTGAAAGTAGAAACTCGCCCGATTACAACGCTATTTGTATTTTTGCCCCAGGCCATAGTAGTTATTGGTTTCGAGTATCAGACTTGCGAAATTTTGATGGTTGCTCAACCATTCCTTAACTTCAAACTCCCATATCTCGCGAACGGATTGTCGAACTCGCGAAATGCCTGTTGCATCTGAAAGCAGAAACTCGCCCGATTACAACGGTATGTGTATTTTTGCCCTAGGCCATAGTAGTTATTGGTTTCGAGTATCAGACTTGCGAAATTTTGATGGTTTCTCAAACATTCCTTAACTTCAAACTCCCATATCTCGCGAACGGATTAACGAACTCGAGAAATTCCGGTTGCATCTGAAAGTAGAAACTCGCCCGATTACAACCGTATGTGTATTTTTGCCTTAGGCCATAGTAGTTATTGGTTTCGAGTATCAGACTTGCGAAATTTTGATGGTTTCTCAACAATTCCTTAACTTCAAACTCCCATATCTCGCGAACGGATTTACTAACTCGAGAAATTCCTGTTGCATCTGAAAGCAGAAACTCGCCCGATTGCAACGGTATGTGTATTTTTGCCCTAGGCCATAGTAGATATTTGTTTCGAGTATCAGACTTGCGAAATTTTGATGGTTTCTCAACCACTCCTTAACTTCAAACTCCCATATCTCGAGAACGGATTGACGATTTCGAGAAATTCCTCTTGCATCTGAAAGTAGAAACTCGCCCGGTTACAATGGTGTGTGCACTTTTCCGCTAGGCCATTCCAGTTATTGGTTTCGAGTATCAGACTTGCGAAAATTTTGATGGTTTCACAACCATCTCTTAAGTCCAAACTCCGATATTTCGCGAACGGTTTGACGAATCCGAAAAATTTCTGTTGCATCTGAAATTCGAAACTCGCCCGATTACAACGGTATGTGTATTTTCGCCCTATGCCATTGTAGTTATTGGTTTCGAGTATCAGACTAGCGAGAATTTTGATGGTTTCTCAACCATTCCTTAACTTCACACTCCCATATCTCGCGAACGGATTGACGAACACGAGATATTCCTGTTGCATCTGAAAGTAGAAACTCGCCCGATTACAAAGCTACTTGTATTTTTGCCCCAGGTCATAGTAGTTATTGGTTTCGAGTATCAGACTTGCGAAATTTTGATGGTTTCTCAACCATTCCTTAACTTCAAACTCCCATATCTCGCGAACGGATTGACGAACTCGAAAAACTCCGATTGCATCTGAAAGTAAAAACTCGCCCGATTACAATGGAGTGTGTACTTTTCCCCTAGGCCATTCCTGTTATTGGTTTCGAGTATCAGATTTGCCAAAATTTTGATGGTTTCTCAACCATCTCTTAACTCCAAACTCCGATATTTCGCGAACGGATTGACGAATCCGAAAAATTTCTGTTGCATCTGATAGAAGAAACCCGCCCGATTACAACGGCATGTGTATTTTTCACCTAAGCCATTGTAGTTATTGGTTTCGAGTATCAGACTTGCGAAATTTTGATGGTTTCTCAACCATTCCTTAACTTCAAACTCCCATATCTCGCGAACGGATAAACGAACTCGAGAAATTCCGGTTGCATCTGAAAGTAGAAACTCGCCCGATTACAACGGTATGTGTATTTTTGCCCTAGGCCATTGTAGTTATTGGTTTCGAGTATCAGACTTGCGAAATTTTGATGGTTTCTCAACCATTCCTTAACTTCAAACTCCCATATCTCGCGAACGGATTGTCGAACTCGCGAAATGCCTGTTGCATCTGAAAGCAGAAACTCGCCCGATTACAACGGTATGTGCATTTTTGCCCTAGGCCATAGTAGTTATTGGTTTCGAGTATCAGACTTCGGAAAATTTTGATGGTTTCTCAACCATCTCTTAACTCCAAACTCCGATATTTCGCGAAAGGATTGACGAATCCGAAAAATTTCTGTTGCATCTGAAAGTAGAAACTCGCCCGATTACAACGGCATGTGTATTTTTCAACTAAGCCCTTGTAGTTATTAGTTTCGAGTATCAGACTTGCGAAAATTTTGATGGTTTCTCAACCATTCCTTATCTTCAAACTCCCATATCTCGCGAACGGAATGACGAACTCGAGAAATTCCTCTTGCATCTGAAAGTAGAAACTAGCTCGATTACAATGCTATGTGTACTTTTCCCCTAGGCCATTCCAGTTATACGTTTCTGGCATCAGAATTGCGAAAATTTTGATGGTTTCTCAACCGTACCTTAACTTCAAACTCCCATATCTCGCGA
This sequence comes from Ptiloglossa arizonensis, assembly GCF_051014685.1. Classification (NCBI taxonomy): domain Eukaryota; kingdom Metazoa; phylum Arthropoda; class Insecta; order Hymenoptera; family Colletidae; genus Ptiloglossa; species Ptiloglossa arizonensis. The sequence continues at coordinate 2,192,639 of NW_027478389.1, forward strand.
ACGGATTGACGAACTCGAGATATTCCTGTTGCATCTGAAAGTAGAAACTCGCCCGATTACAAAGCTACTTGTATTTTTGCCCCAGGTCATAGTAGTTATTGGTTTCGAGTATCAGACTTGCGAAATTTTGATGGTTTCTCAACCATTCCTTAACTTCAAACTCCCATATCTCGCGAACGGATTGACGAACTCGAAAAACTCCGATTGCATCTGAAAGTAAAAACTCGCCCGATTACAATGGAGTGTGTACTTTTCCCCTAGGCCATTCCTGTTATTGGTTTCGAGTATCAGATTTGCCAAAATTTTGATGGTTTCTCAACCATCTCTTAACTCCAAACTCCGATATTTCGCGAACGGATTGGCGAATCCGAAAAATTTCTGTTGCATCTGATAGTAGAAACCCGCCCGATTACAACGGCATGTGTATTTTTCACCTAAGCCATTGTAGTTATTGGTTTCGAGTATCAGCCTTGCGAAATTTTGATGGTTTCTCAACCATTCCTTAACTTCAAACTCCCAAATCTCGCGAACGGATAAACGAACTCGAGAAATTCCGGTTGCATCTGAAAGTAGAAACTCGCCCGATTACAACGGTATGTGTATTTTTGCCCTAGGCCATAGTAGTTATTGGTTTCGAGTATCAGACTTGCGAAATTTTGATGGTTTCTCAACCATTCCTTAACTTCAAACTCCCATATCTCGCGAACGGATTGTCGAACTCGCGAAATGCCTGTTGCATCTGAAAGCAGAAACTCGCCCGATTACAACGGTATGTGCATTTTTGCCCTAGGCCATAGTAGTTATTGGTTTCGAGTATCAGACTTCGGAAAATTTTGATGGTTTCTCAATCATCTCTTAACTCCAAACTCCGATATTTCGCGAACGGATTGACGAATCCGAAAAATTTCTGTTGCATCTGAAAGTAGAAACTCGCCCGATTACAACGGCATGTGTATTTTTCAACTAAGCCATTGTAGTTATTAGTTTCGAGTATCAGACTTGCGAAAATTTTGATGGTTTCTCAACCATTCCTTATCTTCAAACTCCCATATCTCGCGAACGGAATGACGAACTCGAGAAATTCCTCTTGCATCTGAAAGTAGAAACTAGCTCGATTACAATGCTATGTGTACTTTTCCCCTAGGCCATTCCAGTTATACGTTTCTGGCATCAGAATTGCGAAAATTTTGATGGTTTCTCAACCGTACCTTAACTTCAAACTCCCATATCTCGCGAACGGATAGACGAACTCGAGAAGTTCCTCTTGCATCTGAAAGTAGAAACTCGCCCGATTACGACGCTATTTGTATTTTTGCCCCAGGCCATAGTAGTTATAGGTTTCGAGTATCAGACTTGCGAAATTTTGATGGTTTCTCAACCATTCCTTAACTTCAAACTCCCATTTCTCGCGAACGGATTGACGAACTCGAGAAATTCCTGTTGCATCTGAAAGCAGAAACTCGCCCGATTACAATGGTGTGTGTATTTTTGCCCTAGACCATAGTAGTTTTTGGTTTCGAGTATCAGACTTGCGAAATTTTGATGGTGTCTCAACCATTCCTTAACTTCAAACTCCCATACCTCGCGAACGGATAGACGAACTCGAGAAATTCCTCCTGCATCTGAAAGTAGAAACTCGCCCGATTACAATGGTGTTTGTGCTTTTCCGCTATGCCATTCCAGTTATTGGTTTCGAGTATCAGACTTGCGAAAATTTTGATGGTTTCTCAACCATCTATTAAGTCCAAACTCCGATATTTCGCTCACGGTTTGACGAATCCGAAAAATTTCTGTTGCATCTGATATTAGAAACTCGCCCGTTTACAACGGTATGTGTATTTTCTCCCTAAGCCATTGTAGTTATTGGTTTCGAGTATCAGACTAGCGAAAATTTTGATGGTTTCTCAACCATTCCTTAACTTCACACTCCCATATCTCGCGAACGGATTGACGAACTCGAGAAATTCCTCTTGCATCTGAAAGTAGAAACTAGCTCGATTACAATGGTATGTGTACTTTTCCCCTAGGCCATTCCAGTTATACGTTTCTGGCAACAGAATTGCGAAAATTTGGATGGTTTCTCAACCATTCCTTAACTTCAAACTCCCATATCTCGCGAACGGATAGACGAACTCGAGAAGTTCCTCTTGCATCTGAAAGTAGAAACTCGCCCGATTACAACGCTATTTGTATCTTTGCCCCAGGCCATAGTAGTTATTGGTTTCGAGTATCAGACTTGCGAAATTTTGATGGTTTCTCAACCATTCCTTAACTTCAATCTCCCATATCTCGCGGACGGATTGACGTACTCGAGAAATTCCGGTTGCATCTGAAAGTAGAAACTCGCCCGATTACAACGGTATGTGTATTTTTGCCCTAGGCCATAGTAGTTATTGGTTTCGAGTATCAGACTTGCGAAAATTTTTATGGTTTCTCAACCATTCCTTAACTTCACACTACCATATCTCGCGAACGGATTGACGAACTCGAGATATTACCGTTGCATCTGAAAGTAGAAACTCGCGCGATTACCACCGTATGTGTATTTTTGCCCCAGGCCATAGTAGTTATTGGTTTCGAGTATCAGACTTGCGAAATTTTAATGGTTTCTCAACCATTCCTTAACTTCAAACTCCCATATCTCGCGAACGGATTAACGAACTCGAGAAATTCCGGTTGCATCTGAAAGTAGAAACTCGCCCGATTACAACGGCATGTGTATTTTTCCCCTAAGCCATTGTAGTCATTAGTTTCGAGTATCAGACTTGCGAAGATTTTGATGATTTCTCAACCATTCCTTAACTTCAAACTCCCATATCTCGCGAACGGATTGACGAACTCGAGAAATTCCTGTTGCATCTGAAAGTAGAAACTCGCCCGATTACCACCGTATGTGTATTTTTGCCCCAGGCCATAGTAGTTATTGGTTTCGAGTATCAGACTTGCGAAAATTTTGATGGTTTCTCAACCATTCCTTAACTTCAAACTCCCATATCTCGCGAACGGATTGACGAACTCGAGAAATTCCTGTTGCATCTGAAAGCAGAAACTCGCCCGATTACAATGGTATGTGTGTTTTTGCCCTAGACCATAGTAGTTTTTGGTTTCGAGTGTCAGACTTGCGAAATTTTGATGGTGTCTCAACCATTCCTTAACTTCAAACTCCCATATCTCGCGAACGGATTGACGAACTCGAAAAACTCCGGTTGCATCTGAAAGTAGAAACTCGCCCGATTACAACGGTATGTGTATTTTTGCCCTAGGCCATAGTAGTTATTGGTTTCGAGTATCAGGCTTGCGAAATTTTGATGGTTTCTCAACCATTCCTTAACTTCAAACTCCCATATCTCGCGAACGGATTGTCGAACTCGCGAAATGCCTGTTGCATCTGAAAGCAGAAACTCGCCCGATTACAACGGTATGTGCATTTTTGCCCTAGGCCATAGTAGTTATTGGTTTCGAGTATCAGACTTGGGAAAATTTTGATGGTTTCTCAACCATCTCTTAAGTCCAAACTCCGATATTTCGCGAACGGATTGACGAATCCGAAAAATTTCTGCTGCATCTGAAAGTAGAAACTCGCCCGATTACAACGGCGTGTGTATTTTTCAACTAAGCCATTGTAGTTATTAGTTTCGAGTATCAGACTTGCGAAAATTTTGATGGTTTCTCAACCATTCCTTATCTTCAAACTCCCATATCCCGCGAACGGAATGACGAACTCGAGAAATTCCTCTTGCATCTGAAAGTAGAAACTAGCTCGATTACAATGCTATGTGTACTTTTCCCCTATGCCATTCCAGTTATACGTTTCTGGCATCAGAATTGCGAAAATTTTGATGGTTTCTCAACCATACCTTAACTTCAAACTCCCATATCTCGCGAACGGATAGACGAACTCGAGAAGTTCCTCTTGCATCTGAAAGTAGAAACTCGACCCGATTACGACGCTATTTGTATTTTTGCCCCAGGCCATAGTAGTTATAGGTTTCGAGTATCAGACTTGCGAAATTTTGATGTTTTCTCAACCATTCCTTAACTTCAAACTCCCATTTCTCGCGAACGGATTGACGAACTCGAGAAATTCCTGTTGCATCTGAAAAAAGAAACTCGCCCGATTACAATGGTATGTGTATTTTTGCCCTAGACCATAGTAGTTTTTGGTTTCGAGTATCAGACTTGCGAAATTTTGATGGTGTCTCAACCATTCCTTAACTTCAAACTCCCATACCTCGCGAACGGATAGACGAACTCGAGAAATTCCTCCTGCATCTGAAAGTAGAAACTCGCCCGATTACAACAGCATGTGTATTTTTCAACTAAGCCATTGTAGTTATTGTTTTCGAGTATCAGACTTGCGAAAATTTTGATGGTTTCTCAACCATTCCTTATCTTCAAACTCCCATATCCCGCGAACGGAATGACGAACTCGAGAAATTCCTCTTGCATCTGAAAGTAGAAACTAGCTCGATTACAATGCTATGTGTACTTTTCCCCTAGGCCATTCCAGTTATACGTTTCTGGCATCAGAATTGCGAAAATTTTGATGGTTTCTCAACCATACCTTAACTTCAAACTCCCATATCTCGCGAACGGATAGACGAACTCGAGAAGTTCCTCTTGCATCTGAAAGTAGAAACTCGACCCGATTACGACGCTATTTGTATTTTTGCCCCAGGCCATAGTAGTTATAGGTTTCGAGTATCAGACTTGCGAAATTTTGATGTTTTCTCAACCATTCCTTAACTTCAAACTCCCATTTCTCGCGAACGGATTGACGAACTCGAGAAATTCCTGTTGCATCTGAAAGCAGAAACTCGCCCGATTACAATGGTATGTGTAGTTTTGCCCTAGACCATAGTAGTTTTTGGTTTCGAGTATCAGACTTGCGAAATTTTGATGGTGTCTCAACCATTCCTTAACTTCAAACTCCCATACCTCGCGAACGGATAGACGAACTCGAGAAATTCCTCCTGCATCTGAAAGTAGAAACTCGCCCGATTACAACGGCATGTGTATTTTTCAACTAAGCCATTGTAGTTATTGTTTTCGAGTATCAGACTTGCGAAAATTTTGATGGTTTCTCAACCATCTATTAAGTCCAAACTCCGATATTTCGCTCACGGTTTGACGAATCCGAAAAATTTCTGTTGCATCTGATATTAGAAACTCGCCCGATTACAACGGTATGTGTATTTTCTCCCTAAGCCATTGTAGTTATTGGTTTCGAGTATCAGACTAGCGAAAATTTTGATGGTTTCTCAACCATTCCTTTACTTCACACTCCCATATCCCGCGAACGGAATGACGAACTCGAGAAATTCCTCTTGCATCTGAAAGTAGAAACTAGCTCGATTACAATGCTATGTGTACTTTTCCCCTAGGCCATTCCAGTTATACGTTTCTGGCATCAGAATTGCGAAAATTTTGATGGTTTCTCAACCATACCTTAACTTCAAACTCCCATATCTCGCGAACGGATAGACGAACTCGAGAAGTTCCTCTTGCATCTGAAAGTAGAAACTCGCCCGATTACGACGCTATTTGTATTTTTGCCCCAGGCCATAGTAGTTATAGGTTTCGAGTATCAGACTTGCGAAATTTTGATGGTTTCTCAACCATTCCTTAACTTCAAACTCCCATACCTCGCGAACGGATAGACGAACTCGAGAAATTCCTCCTGCATCTGAAAGTAGAAACTCGCCCGATTACAATGGTGTGTGTACTTTTCCGCTATGCCATTCCAGTTATTGGTTTCGTGTATCAGACTTGCGAAAATTTTGATGGTTTCTCAACCATCTATTAAGTCCAAACACCGATATTTCGCTCACGGTTTGACGAATCCGAAAAATTTCTGTTGCATCTGAAATTAGAAACTCGCCCGATTACAACGGTATGTGTATTTTCCCCCTAAGCCATTGTAGTTATTGGTTTCGAGTATCAGACTAGCGAGAATTTTGATGGTTTCTCAACCATTCCTTAGCATCAAACTCCCATATCTCGCGAACGGACTGACGAACTCGAGAAATTCCGGTTGCATCTGAAAATAGAAGCTCGCCCGATTACAATGGTGTGTGTACTTTTCCCCTAGACCATTCCAGTTCTCAGTTTCGAGTATCAGACTTGCGAAAATTTTGATGGTTTCTCAACCATCTATTAAGTCCAAACTCCGATATTTCGCTCACGGTTTGACGAATCCGAAAAATTTCTGTTGCATCTGATATTAGAAACTCGCCCGATTACAACGGTATGTGTATTTTCTCCCTAAGCCATTGTAGTTATTGGTTTCGAGTATCAGACTAGCGAAAATTTTGATGGTTTCTCAACCATTCCTTAACTTCAAACTCCCATATCTCGCGAACGGATTAACTAACTCGAGAAATTCCGGTTGCATCTGAGGGTAGAAACTCGCCCGATTACAACGGTATGTGTATTTTTGCCTTAGGCCATAGTAGTTATTGGTTTCGAGTATCAGACTTGCGAAATTTTGATGGTTTCTCAACCATTCCTTAACTTCAAACTCCCATATCTCGCGAACGGATTGACGAACTCAAGAAATTCCGGTTGCATCTGAAAGTAGGAACTCGCCCGATTACAACGGTATGTGTATTTTTGCCCTATGCCATAGTAGTTATTGGTTTCGAGTATCACACTTGCGAAAATTTTGATGGTTTCTCAAACATTCCTTAACTTCAAACTCCCATATCTCGCGAACGGATTAACTAACTCGAGAAATTCCGGTTGCATCTGAAAGTAGAAACTCGCCCGATTACAGCGGTAGGTGTATTTTTGCCTTAGGCCATAGTAGTTATTGGTTTCGAGTATCAGACTTGCGAAATTTTGATGGTTTCTCAACAATTCCTTAACTTCAAACTCCCATATCTCGCGAACGGATTGACTAACTCGAGAAATTCCTGTTGCATCTGAAAGCAGAAACTCGCCCGATTGCAACGGTATGTGTATTTTTGCCCTAGGCCATAGTAGATATTTGTTTCGAGTATCAGACTTGCGAAATTTTGATGGTTTCTCAACCACTCCTTAACTTCAAACTCCCATATCTCGAGAACGGATTGACGAATTCGAGAAATTCCGGTTGCATCTGAAAGTAGAAACTCGCCCGATTACAACGGTATGTGTATTTCTGCCTTAGGCCATAGTAGTTATTGGTTTCGAGTATCAGACTTGCGAAATTTTGATGGTTTCTCAACAATTCCTTAACTTCAAACTCCCATATCTCGCGAACGGATTGACTAACTCGAGAAATTCCTTTTGCATCTGAAAGCAGAAACTCGCCCTATTGCAACGGTATGTGTATTTTTGCCCTAGGCCATAGTAGATATTTGTTTCGAGTATCAGACTTGCGAAATTTTGATGGTTTCTCAACCACTCCTTAACTTCAAACTCCCATATCTCGAGAACGGATTGACGAATTCGAGAAATTCCGGTTGCATCTGAAAGTAGAAACTCGCCCGATTACAATGGTGTGTGTACCCTTCCCCTAGGCCATTCCCGTTATTAGTTTCGAGTATCAGACTTGCGATAGTTTTGATGGTTTCTCAACCATTCCTTAACTTCAAACTACCATATCTCGCGAACGGATTGACGAACTCGAGAAATTCCTGTTGCATCTGAAAGTAGAAACTTGCCAGATTACAATGGTATGTGTACTTTTCCCCTAGGCCATTCCAGTTATTCGTTTCTAGCATCAGAAGTGCGAAAATTTTTATGGTTTCTCAACCATTCCTTAACTTCAAACTACCATATCTCGCGAACGGATTGACGAACTCGAGAAATTCCTGTTGCATCTGAAAGTAGAAGCTCGCCCGATTACAATGGTGTGTGTACTTTTCCCCTAGACCATTCCAGTTCTCAGTTTCGAGTATCAGACTTGCGAAAATTTTGATGGTTTCTCAACCATCTATTAAGTCCAAACTCCGATATTTCGCTCACGGTTTGACGAATCCGAAAAATTTCTGTTGCATCTGATATTAGAAACTCGCCCGATTACAACGGTATGTGTATTTTCTCCCTAAGCCATTGTAGTTATTGGTTTCGAGTATCAGACTAGCGAAAATTTTGATGGTTTCTCAACCATTCCTTAACTTCACACTCCCATATCTCGCGAACGGATTGACGAACTCGAGAAATTCCTCTTGCATCTGAAAGTAGAAACTAGCTCGATTACAATGGTATGTGTACTTTTCCCCTAGGCCATTCCAGTTATACGTTTCTGGCAACAGAATTGCGAAAATTTTGATGGTTTCTCAACCATTCCTTAACTTCAAACTCCCATATCTCGCGAACGGATAGACGAACTCGAGAAGTTCCTCTTGCATCTGAAAGTAGAAACTCGCCCGATTACAACACTATTTGTATTTTTGCCCCAGGCCATAGTAGTTATTGGTTTCGAGTATCAGACTTGCGAAATTTTGATGGTTTCTCAACCATTCCTTAACTTCAAACTCCCATATCTCGCGAACGGATTAACTAACTCGAGAAATTCCGGTTGCATCTGAGGGTAGAAACTCGCCCGATTACAACGGTATGTGTATTTTTGCCTTAGGCCATAGTAGTTATTGGTTTCGAGTATCAGACTTGCGAAATTTTGATGGTTTCTCAACCATTCCTTAACTTCAAACTCCCATATCTCGCGAACGGATTGACGAACTCAAGAAATTCCGGTTGCATCTGAAAGTAGGAACTCGCCCGATTACAACGGTATGTGTATTTTTGCCCTATGCCATAGTAGTTATTGGTTTCGAGTATCACACTTGCGAAAATTTTGATGGTTTCTCAAACATTCCTTAACTTCAAACTCCCATATCTCGCGAACGGATTAACTAACTCGAGAAATTCCGGTTGCATCTGAAAGTAGAAACTCGCCCGATTACAGCGGTAGGTGTATTTTTGCCTTAGGCCATAGTAGTTATTGGTTTCGAGTATCAGACTTGCGAAATTTTGATGGTTTCTCAACAATTCCTTAACTTCAAACTCCCATATCTCGCGAACGGATTGACTAACTCGAGAAATTCCTGTTGCATCTGAAAGCAGAAACTCGCCCGATTGCAACGGTATGTGTATTTTTGCCCTAGGCCATAGTAGATATTTGTTTCGAGTATCAGACTTGCGAAATTTTGATGGTTTCTCAACCACTCCTTAACTTCAAACTCCCATATCTCGAGAACGGATTGACGAATTCGAGAAATTCCGGTTGCATCTGAAAGTAGAAACTCGCCCGATTACAACGGTATGTGTATTTCTGCCTTAGGCCATAGTAGTTATTGGTTTCGAGTATCAGACTTGCGAAATTTTGATGGTTTCTCAACAATTCCTTAACTTCAAACTCCCATATCTCGCGAACGGATTGACTAACTCGAGAAATTCCTTTTGCATCTGAAAGCAGAAACTCGCCCTATTGCAACGGTATGTGTATTTTTGCCCTAGGCCATAGTAGATATTTGTTTCGAGTATCAGACTTGCGAAATTTTGATGGTTTCTCAACCACTCCTTAACTTCAAACTCCCATATCTCGAGAACGGATTGACGAATTCGAGAAATTCCGGTTGCATCTGAAAGTAGAAACTCGCCCGATTACAATGGTGTGTGTACCCTTCCCCTAGGCCATTCCCGTTATTAGTTTCGAGTATCAGACTTGCGATAGTTTTGATGGTTTCTCAACCATTCCTTAACTTCAAACTACCATATCTCGCGAACGGATTGACGAACTCGAGAAATTCCTGTTGCATCTGAAAGTAGAAACTTGCCAGATTACAATGGTATGTGTACTTTTCCCCTAGGCCATTCCAGTTATTCGTTTCTAGCATCAGAAGTGCGAAAATTTTTATGGTTTCTCAACCATTCCTTAACTTCAAACTACCATATCTCGCGAACGGATTGACGAACTCGAGAAATTCCTGTTGCATCTGAAAGTAGAAGCTCGCCCGATTACAATGGTGTGTGTACTTTTCCCCTAGACCATTCCAGTTCTCAGTTTCGAGTATCAGACTTGCGAAAATTTTGATGGTTTCTCAACCATCTATTAAGTCCAAACTCCGATATTTCGCTCACGGTTTGACGAATCCGAAAAATTTCTGTTGCATCTGATATTAGAAACTCGCCCGATTACAACGGTATGTGTATTTTCTCCCTAAGCCATTGTAGTTATTGGTTTCGAGTATCAGACTAGCGAAAATTTTGATGGTTTCTCAACCATTCCTTAACTTCACACTCCCATATCTCGCGAACGGATTGACGAACTCGAGAAATTCCTCTTGCATCTGAAAGTAGAAACTAGCTCGATTACAATGGTATGTGTACTTTTCCCCTAGGCCATTCCAGTTATACGTTTCTGGCAACAGAATTGCGAAAATTTTGATGGTTTCTCAACCATTCCTTAACTTCAAACTCCCATATCTCGCGAACGGATAGACGAACTCGAGAAGTTCCTCTTGCATCTGAAAGTAGAAACTCGCCCGATTACAACACTATTTGTATTTTTGCCCCAGGCCATAGTAGTTATTGGTTTCGAGTATCAGACTTGCGAAATTTTGATGGTTTCTCAACCATTCCTTAACTTCAAACTCCCATATCTCGCGAACGGATTAACTAACTCGAGAAATTCCGGTTGCATCTGAGGGTAGAAACTCGCCCGATTACAACGGTATGTGTATTTTTGCCTTAGGCCATAGTAGTTATTGGTTTCGAGTATCAGACTTGCGAAATTTTGATGGTTTCTCAACCATTCCTTAACTTCAAACTCCCATATCTCGCGAACGGATTGACGAACTCAAGAAATTCCGGTTGCATCTGAAAGTAGGAACTCGCCCGATTACAACGGTATGTGTATTTTTGCCCTATGCCATAGTAGTTATTGGTTTCGAGTATCACACTTGCGAAAATTTTGATGGTTTCTCAAACATTCCTTAACTTCAAACTCCCATATCTCGCGAACGGATTAACTAACTCGAGAAATTCCGGTTGCATCTGAAAGTAGAAACTCGCCCGATTACAGCGGTATGTGTATTTTTGCCTTAGGCCATAGTAGTTATTGGTTTCGAGTATCAGACTTGCGAAATTTTGATGGTTTCTCAACAATTCCTTAACTTCAAACTCCCATATCTCGCGAACGGATTGACTAACTCGAGAAATTCCTGTTGCATCTGAAAGCAGAAACTCGCCCGATTGCAACGGTATGTGTATTTTTGCCCTAGGCCATAGTAGATATTTGTTTCGAGTATCAGACTTGCGAAATTTTGATGGTTTCTCAACCACTCCTTAACTTCAAACTCTCATATCTCGAGAACGGATTGACGAATTCGAGAAATTCCGGTTGCATCTGAAAGTAGAAACTCGCCCGATTACAACGGTATGTGTATTTCTGCCTTAGGCCATAGTAGTTATTGGTTTCGAGTATCAGACTTGCGAAATTTTGATGGTTTCTCAACAATTCCTTAACTTCAAACTCCCATATCTCGCGAACGGATTGACTAACTCGAGAAATTCCTTTTGCATCTGAAAGCAGAAACTCGCCCTATTGCAACGGTATGTGTATTTTTGCTCTAGGCCATAGTAGATATTTGTTTCGAGTATCAGACTTGCGAAATTTTGATGGTTTCTCAACCACTCCTTAACTTCAAACTCCCATATCTCGAGAACGGATTGACGAATTCGAGAAATTCCGGTTGCATCTGAAAGTAGAAACTCGCCCGATTACAATGGTGTGTGTACCCTTCCCCTAGGCCATTCCCGTTATTAGTTTCGAGTATCAGACTTGCGATAGTTTTGATGGTTTCTCAACCATTCCTTAACTTCAAACTACCATATCTCGCGAACGGATTGACGAACTCGAGAAATTCCTGTTGCATCTGAAAGTAGAAACTTGCCAGATTACAATGGTATGTGTACTTTTCCCCTAGGCCATTCCAGTTATTCGTTTCTAGCATCAGAAGTGCGAAAATTTTTATGGTTTCTCAACCATTCCTTAACTTCAAACTCCCATATCTCGCGAACGGATTGACGAACTCGAGAAATTCCGGTTGCATCTGAAAGTAGGAACTCGCCCGATTACAACGGTATGTGTATTTTTGCCCTATGCCATAGTAGTTATTGGTTTCGAGTATCAGACATGCGAAAATTTTTATGGTTTCTCAACCATTCCTTAACTTCAATCTCCCATATCTCGCGGACGGATTGACTTACTCGAGAAATTCCTGTTGCATCTGAAAGTAGAAACTCGCCCGATTTCAATGCTATGTTTACTTTTCCCCTAGGCCATTCCAGTTATTGATTTCTAGTGTCAGGCTTGCGATAATTTTGATGGTTTCTCAACCATTCCTTAACTTCAAACTCCCATATCTCGCGAACGGATTGTCGGACTCGCGAAATGCCTGTTGCATCTGAAAGCAGAAACTCGCCCGATTACAACGGTATGTGTATTTTTGCCTTAGGCCATAGTAGTTATTGGTTTCGAGTATCAGACTTGCGAAAATTTTGATGGTTTCTCAACCATCTCTTTAGTCCAAACTCCGATATTTCGCGAACGGATTGACGAATCCGAAAAATTTCTGTTGCATCTGATATTAGAAACTCGCCCGATTTCAACGGTATGTGTATTTTCCCCCTAAGCCATTGTAGTTATTGGTTTCGAGTATCAGACTTGCGAAAATTTTTATGGTTTCTCAACCATTCCTTAACTTCACACTACCATATCTCGCGAACGGATTGACGAACTCGAGATATTCCCGTTGCATCCGAAAGTAGAAACTCGCGCGATTACCACCGTATGTGTATTTTTGCCCCAGGCCATAGTAGTTATTGGTTTCGTGTATCAGACTTGCGGAATTTTGATGGTTTCTCAACCATTCCTTAACTTCAAACTCCCATATCTCGCGAACGGATTGACGAACTCGAGAAATTCCTGTTGCATCTGAAAGTAGAAACTCGCCCGATTACCACCGTATGTGTATTTTTGCCCCAGGCCATAGTAGTTATTGGTTTCGAGTATCAGACTTGCGAAAATTTTGATGGTTTCTCAACCATTCCTTAACTTCAAACTCCCATATCTCGCGAACGGATAGACGAACTCGAGAAATTCCTGTTGCATCTGCAAGCAGAAACTCGCCCGATTACAATGGTATGTGTATTTTTGCCCTAGGCCATAGTAGTTATTGGTTTCGAGTATCAGACTTGGGAAAATTTTGATGGTTTCTCAACCATCTCTTGACTCCAAACTCCGATATTTCGCAAACGGATTGACGAATCCGAAAAATTTCTGCTTCATCTGAAAGTAGAAACTCGCCCGATTACAACTGCATGTGTATTTTTCAACTAAGCCATTGTAGTTATTAGTTTCGAGTATCAGACTTGCGAAAATTTTGATGGTTTCTCAACCATTCCTTATCTTCAAACTCCCATATCTCGCGAACGGAATGACGAACTCGAGAAATTCCTCTTGCATCTGAAAGTAGAAACTAGCTCGATTACAATGCTATGTGTACTTTTCCCCTAGGCCATTCCAGTTATACGTTTCTGGCATCAGAATTGCGAAAATTTTGATGGTTTCTCAACCGTACCTTAACTTCTAACTCCCATATCTCGCGAACGGATAGACGAACTCGAGAAGTTCCTCTTGCATCTGAAAGTAGAAACTCGCCCGATTACGACGCTATTTGTATTTTTGCCCCAGGCCATAGTAGTTATAGGTTTCGAGTATCAGACTTGCGAAACTTTGATGGTTTCTCAACCATTCCTTAACTTCAAACTCCCATTTCTCGCGAACGGATTGACGAACTCGAGAAATTCCTGTTGCATCTGAAAGCAGAAACTCGCCCGATTACAATGGTATGTGTATTTTTGCCCTAGACCATAGTAGTTTTTGGTTTCGAGTATCAGACTTGCGAAATTTTGATGGTGTCTCAACCATTCCTTTACTTCAAACTCCCATACCTCGCGAACGGATAGACGAACTCGAGAAATTCCTCCTGCATCTGAAAGTAGAAACTCGCCCGATTACAATGGTGTGTGTACTTTTCCGCTATGCCATTCCAGTTATTGGTTTCGAGTATCATACTTGCGAAAATTTTGATGGTTTCTCAACCATCTATTAAGTCCAAACTCCGATATTTCGCTCACGGTTTGACGAATCCGAAAAATTTCTGTTGCATCTGATATTAGAAACTCGCCCGATTACAACGGTATGTGTATTTTCTCCCTAAGCCATTGTTGTTATTGGTTTCGAGTATCAGACTAGCGAAAATTTTGATGGTTTCTCAACCATTCCTTAACTTCACACTCCCATATCTCGCGAACGGATTGACGAACTCGAGAAATTCCTCTTGCATCTGAAAGTAGAAACTAGCTCGATTACAATGGTATGTGTACTTTTCCCCTAGGCCATTCCAGTTATACGTTTCTGGCAACAGAATAGCGAAAATTTTGATGGTTTCTCAACCATTCCTTAACTTCAAACTCCCATATCTCGCGAACGGATAGACGAACTCGAGAAGTTCCTCTTGCATCTGAAAGTAGAAACTCGCCCGATTACAACGCTATTTGTATTTTTGCCCCAGGCCATAGTAGTTATTGGTTTCGAGTATCAGACTTGCGAAATTTTGATGGTTTCTCAACCATTCCTTAACTTCAAACTCCCATATCTCGCGAACGGATTAACTAACTCGAGAAATTCCGGTTGCATCTGAGGGTAGAAACTCGCCCGATTACAACGGTATGTGTATTTTTGCCTTAGGCCATAGTAGTTATTGGTTTCGAGTATCAGACTTGCGAAATTTTGATGGTTTCTCAACCATTCCTTAACTTCAAACTCCCATATCTCGCGAACGGATTGACGAACTCAAGAAATTCCGGTTGCATCTGAAAGTAGGAGCTCGCCCGATTACAACGGTATGTGTATTTTTGCCCTATGCCATAGTAGTTATTGGTTTCGAGTATCACACTTGCGAAAATTTTGATGGTTTCTCAAACATTCCTTAACTTCAAACTCCCATATCTCGCGAACGGATTAACTAACTCGAGAAATTCCGGTTGCATCTGAAAGTAGAAACTCGCCCGATTACAGCGGTAGGTGTATTTTTGCCTTAGGCCATAGTAGTTATTGGTTTCGAGTATCAGACTTGCGAAATTTTGATGGTTTCTCAACAATTCCTTAACTTCAAACTCCCATATCTCGCGAACGGATTGACTAACTCGAGAAATTCCTGTTGCATCTGAAAGCAGAAACTCGCCCGATTGCAACGGTATGTGTATTTTTGCCCTAGGCCATAGTAGATATTTGTTTCGAGTATCAGACTTGCGAAATTTTGATGGTTTCTCAACCACTCCTTAACTTCAAACTCCCATATCTCGAGAACGGATTGACGAATTCGAGAAATTCCGGTTGCATCTGAAAGTAGAAACTCGCCCGATTACAACGGTATGTGTATTTCTGCCTTAGGCCATAGTAGTTATTGGTTTCGAGTATCAGACTTGCGAAATTTTGATGGTTTCTCAACAATTCCTTAACTTCAAACTCCCATATCTCGCGAACGGATTGACTAACTCGAGAAATTCCTTTTGCATCTGAAAGCAGAAACTCGCCCTATTGCAACGGTATGTGTATTTTTGCCCTAGGCCATAGTAGATATTTGTTTCGAGTATCAGACTTGCGAAATTTTGATGGTTTCTCAACCACTCCTTAACTTCAAACTCCCATATCTCGAGAACGGATTGACGAATTCGAGAAATTCCGGTTGCATCTGAAAGTAGAAACTCGCCCGATTACAATGGTGTGTGTACCCTTCCCCTAGGCCATTCCCGTTATTAGTTTCGAGTATCAGACTTGCGATAGTTTTGATGGTTTCTCAACCATTCCTTAACTTCAAACTACCATATCTCGCGAACGCATTGACGAACTCGAGAAATTCCTGTTGCATCTGAAAGTAGAAACTTGCCAGATTACAATGGTATGTGTACTTTTCCCCTAGGCCATTCCAGTTATTCGTTTCTAGCATCAGAAGTGCGAAAATTTTTATGGTTTCTCAACCATTCCTTAACTTCAAACTCCCATATCTCGCGAACGGATTGACGAACTCGAGAAATTCCGGTTGCATCTGAAAGTAGGAACTCGCCCGATTACAACGGTATGTGTATTTTTGCCCTATGCCATAGTAGTTATTGGTTTCGAGTATCAGACATGCGAAAATTTTTATGGTTTCTCAACCATTCCTTAACTTCAATCTCCCATATCTCGCGGACGGATTGACTTACTCGAGAAATTCCTGTTGCATCTGAAAGTAGAAACTCGCCCGATTTCAATGCTATGTTTACTTTTCCCCTAGGCCATTCCAGTTATTGATTTCTAGTGTCAGGCTTGCGATAATTTTGATGGTTTCTCAACCATTCCTTAACTTCAAACTCCCATATCTCGCGAACGGATTGTCGGACTCGCGAAATGCCTGTTGCATCTGAAAGCAGAAACTCGCCCGATTACAACGGTATGTGTACTTTTCCCCTAGGCCATTCCAGTTATTCGTTTCTAGCATCAGAAGTGCGAAAATTTTTATGGTTTCTCAACCATTCCTTAACTTCAAACTCCCATATCTCGCGAACGGATTGACGAACTCGAGAAATGCCGGTTGCATCTGAAAGTAGGAACTCGCCCGATTACAACGGTATGTGTATTTTTGCCCTATGCCATAGTAGTTATTGGTTTCGAGTATCAGACATGCGAAAATTTTTATGGTTTCTCAACCATTCCTTAACTTCAATCTCCCATATCTCGCGGACGGATTGACTTACTCGAGAAATTCCTGTTGCATCTGAAAGTAGAAACTCGCCCGATTTCAATGCTATGTTTACTTTTCCCCTAGGCCATTCCAGTTATTGATTTCTAGTGTCAGGCTTGCGATAATTTTGATGGTTTCTCAACCATTCCTTAACTTCAAACTCCCATATCTCGCGAACGGATTGTCGGACTCGCGAAATGCCTGTTGCATCTGAAAGCAGAAACTCGCCCGATTACAACGGTATGTGTATTTTTGCCTTAGGCCATAGTAGTTATTGGTTTCGAGTATCAGACTTGCGAAAATTTTGATGGTTTCTCAACCATCTCTTTAGTCCAAACTCCGATATTTCGCGAACGGATTGACGAATCCGAAAAATTTCTGTTGCATCTGATATTAGAAACTCGCCCGATTACAACGGTATGTGTATTTTCCCCCTAAGCCATTGTAGTTATTGGTTTCGAGTATCAGACTAGCGAAAATTTTGATGGTTTCTCAACCATTCCTTAACTTCACACTCCCATATCTCGCGAACGGATTGACGAACTCGAGAAATTCCTCTTGCATCTGAAAGTAGAAACTAGCTCGATTACAATGGTATGTGTACTTTTCCCCTAGGCCATTCCAGTTATACGTTTCTGGCAACAGAATAGCGAAAATTTTGATGGTTTCTCAACCATTCCTTAACTTCAAACTCCCATATCTCGCGAACGGATAGACGAACTCGAGAAATTCCTCTTGCATCTGAAAGTAGAAACTCGCCCGATTACAACGCTATTTGTATTTTTGCCCCAGGCCATAGTAGTTATTGGTTTCGAGTATCAGACTTGCGAAATTTTGATGGTTTCTCAACCATTCCTTAACTTCAAACTCCCATATCTCGCGAACGGATTGACGAACTCGAGAAATTCCTGTTGCATCTGAAGGTAGAAACTCGTCCGATTACAATGGTATGTGTACTTTTCCGCTAGCCATTCCTGTTATTGATTTCGAGTATCAGGATTGCGAAAATTTTTATGGTTTCTCAACCATTCCTTAACTTCAAACTCCCATATCTCGCGAACGGATTGACGAACTCGAGAAATTCCGGTTGCATCTGAAAGTAGGAACTCGCCCGATTACAACGGTATGTGTATTTTTGCCTTAGGCCATAGTAGTTATTGGTTTCGAGTATCAGACTTGCGAAATTTTGATGGTTTCTCAACAATTCCTTAACTTCAAACTCCCATATCTCGCGAACGGATTTACTAACTCGAGAAATTCCTGTTGCATCTGAAAGCAGAAACTCGCCCGATTGCAACGGTATGTGTATTTTTGCCCTAGGCCATAGTAGATATTTGTTTCGAGTATCAGACTTGCGAAATTTTGATGGTTTCTCAACCACTCCTTAACTTCAAACTCCCATATCTCGAGAACGGATTGACGAATTCGAGAAATTCCGGTTGCATCTGAAAGTAGAAACTCGCCCGATTACAATGGTGTGTGTACTCTTCCCCTAGGCCATTCCAGTTATTAGTTTCTAGTATCAGACTTGCGAAAATTTTGATGGTTCCTCAACCATTCCTTAACTTCAAACTCCCAAATCTCGCGAACGGACTGACGAACTCGAGAAATTCTTGTTGCATCTGAAAGTAGAAACTCACCCGATTACAATGGTATGTGTACTTTTCCCCTAGGCCATTCCAGTTATTGGTTTCGAGTAACAGACTTGCGATAGTTTTGATGGTTTCTCAACCATTCCTTAACTTCAAACTCCCATATCTCGCGAACGGATTGACGAACTCGAGAAATTCCTGTTGCATCTGAAAGTAGAAACTTGCCAGATTACAATGGTATGTGTACTTTTCCCCTAGGCCATTCCAGTTATTCGTTTCTAGCATCAGAAGTGCGAAAATTTTGAAGGTTTCTCAACCATTCCTAAACTTCAAACTCCCAAATCTCGCGAACGGACTGTCGAACTCGAGAAATGCCTGTTTCATCTAAAAGCAGAAACTCGCCCGATTACAACTGTGTGTGTATTTTTGACCTAGGCCATAGTACTTATTGGTTTCGAGTATCAGACTTGCTACAATTTTGATGGTTTCTCAACCATTCCTTATGTTCAAACTCCCAAATCTCGCGAACGGACTGACGAACTCGAGAAATGCCTGTTTCATCTAAAAGCAGAAACTCGCCCGATTACAACTGTGTGTGTATTTTTGACCTAGGCCATAGTACTTATTGGTTTCGAGTATCAGACTTGCTACAATTTTGATGGTTTCTCAACCATTCCTTATGTTCAAACTCCCATATCTCGCGAACGGATTGACGAAATGGAGAAATTCCTGTTGCATCTGAAAGTAGAAACTCGCCCGATTTCAATGCTATGTTTACTTTTCCCCTAGGCCATTCCAGTTATTGATTTTTAGTGTCAGGCTTGCGATAATTTTGATGGTTTCTCAACCATTCCTTAACTTCAAACTCCCATATCTCGCGAACGGATTGTCGGACTCGCGAAATGCCTGTTGCATCTGAAAGCAGAAACTCGCCCGATTACAACGGTATGTGTATTTTTGCCTTAGGCCATAGTAGTTATTGGTTTCGAGTATCAGACTTGCGAAAATTTTGATGGTTTCTCAACCATCTCTTTAGTCCAAACTCCGATATTTCGCGAACGGATTGACGAATCCGAAAAATTTCTGTTGCATCTGATATTAGAAACTCGCCCGATTACAACGGTATGTGTATTTTCCCCCTAAGCCATTGTAGTTATTGGTTTCGAGTATCAGACTTGCGAAAATTTTTATGGTTTCTCAACCATTCCTTAACTTCACACTACCATATCTCGCGAACGGATTGACGAACTCGAGATATTCCCGTTGCATCCGAAAGTAGAAACTCGCGCGATTACCACCGTATGTGTATTTTTGCCCCAGGCCATAGTAGTTATTGGTTTCGTGTATCAGACTTGCGAAATTTTGATGGTTTCTCAACCATTCCTTAACTTCAAACTCCCATATCTCGCGAACGGATTGACGAACTCGAGAAATTCCTGTTGCATCTGAAAGTAGAAACTCGCCCGATTACCACCGTATGTGTATTTTTGCCCCAGGCCATAGTAGTTATTGGTTTCGAGTATCAGACTTGCGAAAATTTTGATGGTTTCTCAACCATTCCTTAACTTCAAACCCCCATATCTCGCGAACGGATTGACGAACTCGAGAAATTCCTGTTGCATCTGCAAGCAGAAACTCGCCCGATTACAATGGTATGTGTATTTTTGCCCTAGGCCATAGTAGTTATTGGTTTCGAGTATCAGACTTGCGAAAATTTTGATGGTTTCTCAACCATTCCTTAACTTCAAACTCCCATATCTCGCGAACGGATTGACGAACTCGAGAAATTCCTGTTGCATCTGAAAGTAGAAACTTGCCAGATTACAATGGTATGTGTACTTTTCCCCTAGGCCATTCCAGTTATACGTTTCTGGCATCAGAATTGCGAAAATTTTGATGGTTTCTCAACCGTACCTTAACTTCTAACTCCCATATCTCGCGAACGGATAGACGAACTCGAGAAGTTCCTCTTGCATCTGAAAGTAGAAACTCGCCCGATTACGACGCTATTTGTATTTTTGCCCCAGGCCATAGTAGTTATAGGTTTCGAGTATCAGACTTGCGAAACTTTGATGGTTTCTCAACCATTCCTTAACTTCAAACTCCCATTTCTCGCGAACGGATTGACGAACTCGAGAAATTCCTGTTGCATCTGAAAGCAGAAACTCGCCCGATTACAATGGTATGTGTATTTTTGCCCTAGACCATAGTAGTTTTTGGTTTCGAGTATCAGACTTGCGAAATTTTGATGGTGTCTCAACCATTCCTTTACTTCAAACTCCCATACCTCGCGAACGGATAGACGAACTCGAGAAGTTCCTCCTGCATCTGAAAGTAGAAACTCGCCCGATTACAATGGTGTGTGTACTTTTCCGCTATGCCATTCCAGTTATTGGTTTCGAGTATCATACTTGCGAAAATTTTGATGGTTTCTCAACCATCTATTAAGTCCAAACTCCGATATTTCGCTCACGGTTTGACGAATCCGAAAAATTTCTGTTGCATCTGATATTAGAAACTCGCCCGATTACAACGGTATGTGTATTTTCTCCCTAAGCCATTGTAGTTATTGGTTTCGAGTATCAGACTGGCGAAAATTTTGATGGTTTCTCAACCATTCCTTAACTTCACACTCCCATATCTCGCGAACGGATTGACGAACTCGAGAAATTCCTCTTGCATCTGAAAGTAGAAACTAGCTCGATTACAATGGTATGTGTACTTTTCCCCTAGGCCATTCCAGTTATACGTTTCTGGCAACAGAATTGCGAAAATTTTGATGGTTTCTCAACCATTCCTTAACTTCAAACTCCCATATCTCGCGAACGGATAGACGAACTCGAGAAGTTCCTCTTGCATCTGAAAGTAGAAACTCGCCCGATTACAACGCTATTTGTATTTTTGCCCCAGGCCATAGTAGTTATTGGTTTCGAGTATCAGACTTGCGAAATTTTGATGGTTTCTCAACCATTCCTTAACTTCAAACTCCCATATCTCGCGAACGGATTGACGAACTCGAGAAATTCCTGTTGCATCTGAAGGTAGAAACTCGTCCGATTACAATGGTATGTGTACTTTTCCGCTAGCCATTCCTGTTATTGATTTCGAGTATCAGGATTGCGAAAATTTTTATGGTTTCTCAACCATTCCTTAACTTCAAACTCCCATATCTCGCGAACGGATTGACGAACTCGAGAAATTCCGGTTGCATCTGAAAGTAGGAACTCGCCCGATTACAACGGTATGTGTATTTTTGCCCTATGCCATAGTAGTTATTGGTTTCGAGTATCAGACTTGCGAAAATTTTGATGGTTTCTCAAACATTCCTTAACTTCAAACTCCCATATCTCGCGAACGGATTAACGAACTCGAGAAATTCCGGTTGCATCTGAAAGTAGAAACTCGCCCGATTACAACGGTATGTGTATTTTTGGCTTAGGCCATAGTAGTTATTGGTTTCGAGTATCGGACTTGCGAAATTTTGATGGTTTCTCAAAAATTCCTTAACTTCAAACTCCCATATCTCGCGAACGGATTTACTAACTCGAGAAATTCCTGTTGCATCTAAAAGCAGAAACTCGCCCGATTGCAACGGTATGTGTATTTTTGCCCTAGGCCATAGTAGATATTTGTTTCGAGTATCAGACTTGCGAAATTTTGATGGTTTCTCAACCACTCCTTAACTTCAAACTCCCATATCTCGAGAACGGATTGACGAATTCGAGAAATTCCGGTTGCATCTGAAAGTAGAATCTCGCCCGATTACAATGGTGTGTGTACTCTACCCCTAGGCCATTCCAGTTATTAGTTTCGAGTATCAGACTTGCGAAAATTTTGATGGTTCCTCAACCATTCCTTAACTTCAAACTCCCAAATCTCGCGAACGGACTGACGAACTCGAGAAATTCTTGTTGCATCTGAAAGTAGAAACTCACCGGATTACAATGGTATGTGTACTTTTCCCCTAGGCCATTCCAGTTATTGGTTTCGAGTAACAGACTTGCGATAGTTTTGATGGTTTCTCAACCATTCCTTAACTTCAAACTCCCATATCTCGCGAACGGATTGACGAACTCGAGAAATTCCTGTTGCATCTGAAAGTAGAAACTCGCCAGATTACAATGGTATGTGTACTTTTCCCCTAGACCATTCCAGTTATTCGTTTCTAGCATCAGAAGTGCGAAAATTTTGAAGGTTTCTCAACCATTCCTAAACTTCAAACTCCCAAATCTCGCGAACGGACTGACGAACTCGAGAAATGCCTGTTTCATCTAAAAGCAGAAACTCGCCCGATTACAACGGTGTGTGTATTTTTGACCTAGGCCATAGTACTTATTGGTTTCGAGTATCAGACTTGCTACAATTTTGATGGTTTCTCAACCATTCCTTATGTTCAAACTCCCATATCTCGCGAACGGATTGACGAAATGGAGAAATTCCTGTTGCATCTGAAAGTTGAAACTCGCCCGATTACAACGGTATGTGTACTTTTCCCATAGGCCACTCTAGTTATTGATTTCGAGTATCATACTTGCTACAATTTTGATGGTTTCTCAACCATTCCTTAACTTCAAATTCCCATATCTCGCGAACGGATTGACGAACTCGAGAAATGCCTGTTTCATCTAAAAGCAGAAACTCGCCCGATTATAACGGTATGTGTATTTTTGCCCTAGGCCATAGTAGTTATTGGTTTCGTGTATCAGACTTGCGAAATTTTGATGGTTTCTCAACCATTCCTTAAATTCAAACTCCCATATCACGCAAACGGATTGACGAACTCGAGAAATTCCTGTTGCATCTGAAAGTAGAAACTCACCCGATTACAATGGTATGTGTATTTTTCCCCTAGGTTATTGTAGTTACTGGGTTCGAGTTTCAGCCTCGCGAAAATTTTGATGGTTCCTCAAACATTCCTTAACTTCAAACTCCCATATCTCGCGAACGGACTGACGAACTCGAGAAATTCCTGTTGCATCTGAAAGTAGAAACTCACCCGATTACAATGGTATGTGTACTTTTCCCCTAGGCCATTCCAGTTATTGGTTTCGAGTAACAGACTTGCGATAATTTTGATTGTTTCTCAACCATTCCTTAACTTCAAACTCCCATATCTCGCGAACGGATTGACGAACTCGAGAAATTCCTGTTTCATCTGAAAGCAGAAACTCTCCCGATTACAATGTATGTGTATTTTTCCCCTAGGCTATTGTAGTTATTGGGTTCGAGTATCAGACTTGCGAAAATTTTGATGGTTCCTCAACCATTCCTTAACTTCAAACTCCCAAATCTCGCGAACGGACTGACGAACTCGAGAAATTCCTGTTGCATCTGAAAGTAGAAACTCACCCGATTACAATGGTATGTGTACTTTTCCCCTAGGCGATTCCAGTTATTGATTTCGAGTATCGGGCTTGCGAAAATTTTGATGGTTTCTCAACCATTCCTTAACTTCAAACTCCCATATCACGCAAACGGATTGACGAACTCGAGAAATTCCTGTTGCATCTGACAACAGAAACTCGCCCCATTACAATGGTATGTGTACTTTTCCCCTAGGCCATTCCAGTTATTCGTTTCTAGCATCAGAATTGCGAATATTTTGAAGGTTTCTCAACCATTCCTTAACTTGAAACTCCCATATCTCGCGAACGGATTGACGAACTCGAGAAATGCCTGTTTCATCTAAAAGCAGAAACTCGCCCGATTACAACGGTATGTGTATTTTTGCCCTAGGCCATAGTAGTTATTGGTTTCGAGTATCAGACTTGCGAAAATTTTGATGGTTTCTCAACCATTCCTTAACTTCAAACTCCCAAATCTCGAGAACGGACTGACGAACTCGAGAAATGCCTGTTCCATCTAAAAGCAGAAACTCGCCCGATTACAACGGTATGTGTATTTTTGCCCTAGGCCATTCCAGTTATTAGTTTCGAGTATCAGACTTGCGAAAATTTTGATGGTTCCTCAACCATTCCTTAACTTCAAGCTCCCAAATCTCGCGAACGGACTGACGAACTCGAGAAATTCCTGTTGCATCTGAAAGTAGAAACTCACCCGATTACAATGGTATGCCTACTTTTCCCCTAGGCCATTCCAGTTATTGGTTTCGAGTAACAGACTTGCGATAGTTTTGATGGTTTCTCAATCATTCCTTAACTTCAAACTCCCATATCTCGCGAACGGATTGACGAACTCGAGAAATTCCTGTTTCATCTGAAAGCAGAAACTCTCCCGATTACAATGTATGTGTATTTTTCCGCTAGCCTATTGTAGTTATTGGGTTCGAGTATCAGACTTGCGAAAATTTTGATGGTTTCTCAACCATTCCTTAACTTCAAACTCCCATATCTCGCGAACGGATTGACGAACTCGAGAAATTCCTGTTGCATCTGAAAGTAGAAACCTGCCAGATTACAATGGTATGTGTACTTTTCCCCTAGGCCATTCCAGTTATTGATTTCGAGTATCGGGCTTGCGAAAATTTTGATGGTTTCTCAACCATTCCTTAACTTCAAACTCCCATATCACGCAAACGGATTGACGAACTCGAGAAATTCCTGTTGCATCTGACAACAGAAACTCGCCCCATTACAATGGTATGTGTACTTTTCCCCTAGGCCATTCCAGTTATTCGTTTCTAGCATCAGAATTGCGAACATTTTGAAGGTTTCTCAAACATTCCTTAACTTCAAACTCCCATATCTCTCGAACGGATTGACGAACTCGAGAAATGCCTGTTTCATCTAAAAGCAGAAACTCGCCCGATTACAACGGTATGTGTATTTTTGCCCTAGGCCATAGTAGTTATTGGTTTCGAGTATCAGACTTGCGAAAATTTGGATGGTTTCTCAACCATTCCTTAACTTCAAACTCCCAAATCTCGCGAACGGACTGACGAACTCGAGAAATGCCTGTTCCATCTAAAAGCAGAAACTCGCCCGATTACAACGGTATGTGTATTTTTGCCCTAGGCCATTCCAGTTATTAGTTTCGAGTATCAGACTTGCGAAAATTTTGATGGTTCCTCAACCATTCCTTAACTTCAAACTCCCAAATCTCGCGAACGGACTGACGAACTCGAGAAATTCCTTTTGCATCTGAAAGTAGAAACTCACCCGATTACAATGGTATGTCTACTTTTCCCCTAGGCCATTCCAGTTATTGGTTTCGAGTAACAGACTTGCGATAGTTTTGATGGTTTCTCAACCATTCCTTAACTTCAAACTCCCATATCTCGCGAACGGATTGACGAACTCGAGAAATTCCTGTTTCATCTGAAAGCAGAAACTCTCCCGATTAAAATGTATGTGTATTTTTCCGCTAGCCTATTGTAGTTATTGGGTTCGAGTATCAGACTTGCGAAAATTTTGATGGTTTCTCAACCATTCCTTAACTTCAAACTCCCAAATCTCGCGAACGGATTGTCGAACTCGAGAAATTCCTGTTGCATCTGAAAGTAGAAACTTGCCAGATTACAATGGTATGTGTACTTTTCCCCTAGGCCATTCCAGTTATTCGTTTCTAGCATCAGAAGTGCGAAAATTTTGAAGGTCTCTCAACCATTCCTAAACTTCAAACTCCCAAACCTCGCGAACGGACTGACGAACTCGAGAAATGCCTGTTTCATCTAAAAGCAGAAACTCGCCCGATTACAACGGTGTGTGTATTTTTGACCTAGGCCATAGTAGTTATTGGTTTCGAGTATCAGACTTGCTACAATTTTGATGGTTTCTCAACCATTCCTTATGTTCAAACTCCCATATCTCGCGAACGGATTGACGAAAGGGAGAAATTCCTGTTGCATCTGAAAGTAGAAACTCGCCCGATTACAACGGTATGTGTACTTTTCCCCTAGGCCACTCTAGTTATTGATTTCGAGTATCAGACTTGCCAAAATTTTGATGGTTTCTCAACCATTCCTTAACTTCAAACTCCCATATCTCACGAACGGATAGACGAACTCGAGAAATTCCGGTTGCATCTGGAAGTAGAAACTCGCCCGATTACAACGGTATGTGTATTTTCACCCTAAGCCATTGTAGTTATTGGTTTCGAGTATCAGACTTGCGAAAATTTTGTTGGTTTCTCAACCATTCCTTAACTTCAAACTCCCATATCTCGCGAACGGATTTACGAACTCGAAAAATTCCGGTTGCATCTGAAAGTAGAAACTCGCCCGATTACAATGTTGTGTGCACTTTTCCCCTAGACCATTCCAGTTATTCGTATCTAGCATCAGAATTGCGAACATTTTGATGGTTTCTCACCCATTCCTTAACTTCAATCTCCCATATTTCGCGAACGGATTGACGAACTCGAGAAATTCCGGTTGCATCTGAAAGTAGAAACTCGCCCGATTACAAAGGTATGTGTATTTTTGCCTTAGGCCATACTAGTTATTGGTTTCGAGTATCAGACTTTCGAAACTTGGATGGTTTCACAACCATTCCTTAACTTCAAACTCCCATATCTCGCGAACGGATTGACGAACTCGAGAAATGCCTGTTTCATCTGAAAGCAGAAACTCGCCCCATTACAACGGTATGTGTATTTCTGCCCTAGGCCATAGTAGTTATTGGTTTCGAGTATCAGACTTGCGAAGTATTGATGGTTTCTCAACCATTCCTTAACTTCTAACTCCCATATCTCGCGAACGGATTGACAAACTCGAAAAATTCCGGTTGCATCTGAAAGTAGAAACTCGCCCGATTACCACCGTATGTGTATTTTTGCCCCAGGCCATAGTAGTTATTGGTTTCGAGTATCAGACTTGCGAAAATTTTGATGGTTTCTCAACCATTCCTTAACTTCAAACTCCCATATCTCGCGAACGGACTGACGAACTCGAGAAATTCCTGTTGCATCTGAAAGTAGAAACTCGCCCGATTACCACCGTATGTGTATTTTTGCCCCAGGCCATAGTAGTTATTGGTTTCGAGTAACAGACTTGCGATAGTTTTGATGGTTTCTCAACCATTCCTTAACTTCAAACTCCCATATCTCGCGAACGGATTGACGAACTCGAGAAATTCCTGTTTCATCTGAAAGCAGAAACTCTCCCGATTACAATGTATGTGTATTTTTCCGCTAGCCTATTGTAGTTATTGGGTTCGAGTATCAGACTTGCGAAAATTTTGATGGTTTCTCAACCATTCCTTAACTTCAAACTCCCATATCTCGCGAACGGATTGACGAACTCGAGAAATTCCTGTTGCATCTGAAAGTAGAAACTTGCCAGATTACAATGGTATGTGTACTTTTCCCCTAGGCCATTCCAGTTATTCGTTTCTAGCATCAGAAGTGCGAAAATTTTGAAGGTCTCTCAACCATTCCTAAACTTCAAACTCCCAAATCTCGCGAACGGACTGACGAACTCGAGAAATGCCTGTTTCATCTAAAAGCAGAAACTCGCCCGATTACAACGGTGTGTGTATTTTTGACCTAGGCCATAGTAGTTATTGGTTTCGAGTATCAGACTTGCTACAATTTTGATGGTTTCTCAACCATTCCTTATGTTCAAACTCCCATATCTCGCGAACGCATTGACGAAAGGGAGAAATTCCTGTTGCATCTGAAAGTAGAAAGTCGCCCGATTACAATGTTGTGTGCACTTTTCCCCTAGACCATTCCAGTTATTCGTTTCTAGCATCAGAATTGCGAACATTTTGATGGTTTCTCACCCATTCCTTAACTTCAATCTCCCATATTTCGCGAACGGATTGACGAACTCGAGAAATTCCGGTTGCATCTGAAAGTAGAAACTCGCCCGATTACAAAGGTATGTGTATTTTTGCCCCAGGCCATAGTAGTTATTGGTTTCGTGTATCAGACCTGCGAAATTTTGATGGTTTCTCAACCATTCCTTAATTTCAAACACCCATATCTCGCGAACGGATTAACGAACTCGAGAAATTCCGGTTGCATCTGAAAGTAGAGACTCGCCGGATTACAACGGTATGTGTATTTTTGCCCTAGGCCATAGTAGTTATTGGTTTCGAGTATAAGACTTGCGAAAATTTTTATGGTTTCTCAACCATTCCTTAACTTCACACTCCCATATCTCGCGAACGGATTGACGAACTCGAGATATTCCCGTTGCATCTGAATGTAGAAACTCGTCCGATTACAACGGCATGTGTATTTTTCCGCTAAGCCGTTGTAGTTATTAGTTTCGAGTATCAGACTTGCGAAGATTTTGATGATTTCTCAACCATTCCTTAACTTCAAACTCCCATATCTCGCGAACGGATTGACGAACTCGAGAAATTCCTGTTGCATCTGAAAGTAGAAACTCGCCCGATTACCATCGTATGTGTATTTTTGCCCCAGGCCATAGTAGTTATTGGTTTCGAGTATCAGACTTGGGAAAATTTTGATGGTTTCTCAACCATTCCTTAACTTCAAACTCCCATATCTCGCGAACGGATTGACGAACTCGAGAAATTCCTGTTGCATCTGAAAGCAGAAACTCGCCCGATTACAATGGTATGTGTATTTTTGCCCTAGACCATAGTAGTTTTTGGTTTCGAGTGTCAGACTTGCGAAATTTTGATAGTGTCTCAACCATTCCTTAACTTCAAACTCCCATATCTCGCGAACGGATTGACGAACTCGAAAAACTCCGATTGCATCTGAAAGTAAAAACTCGCCCGATTACAATGGTGTGTGTACTTTTCCCCTAGGCCATTCCTGTTACTGGTTTCGAGTATCAGATTTGCCAAAATTTTGATGGTTTCTCAACCATCTCTTAACTCCAAACTCCGATATTTCGCGAACGGATTGACGAATCCGAAAAATTTCTGTTACATCTGGTAGTAGAAACCCGCCCGATTACAACGGCATGTGTATTTTTCACCTAAGCCATTGTAGTTATTGGTTTCGAGTATCAGACTTGCGAAATTTTGATGGTTTCTCAACCATTCCTTAACTTCAAACTCCCATATCTCGCGAACGGATTAACGAACTCGAGAAATTCCTGTTGCATCTGAAAGCAGAAACTCGCCCGATTACAATGGTATGTGTATTTTTGCCCTAGGCCATAGTAGTTATTGGTTTCGAGTATCAGACTTGGGAAAATTTTGATGGTTTCTCAACCATCTCTTAACTCCAAACTCCGATATTTCGCGAACGGATTGACGAATCCGAAAAATTTCTGTTGCATCTGAAAGTAGAAACTCGCCCGATTACAACGGCATGTGTATTTTTGAACTAAGCCATTGTAGTTATTAGTTTCGAGTATCAGACTTGCGAAAATTTTGATGGTTTCTCAACCATTCCTTATCTTCAAACTCCCATATCTCGCGAACGGAATGACGAACTCGAGAAATTCCTCTTGCAACTGAAAGTAGAAACTAGTTCGATTACAATGCTATGTGTACTTTTCCCCTAGGCCATTCCAGTTATACGTTTCTGGCATCAGAATTGCGAAAATTTTGATGGTTTCTCAACCATACCTTAACTTCAAACTCCCATATCTCGCGAACGGATAGACGAACTCGAGAAGTTCCTCTTGCATCTGAGAGTAGAAACTCGCCCGATTACAATGTTGTGTGTACTTTTCCCCTAGGCCATTCCTGTTATTAGTTTCGAGTATCAGACTTGCGAAAATTTTGATGGTTTCTCAACCATTCCTTAACTTCAAACTCCCATATCTCGCGAACGGACTGACGAACTCGAGAAATTCCTGTTGCATCTGAAAGTAGAAACTCGCCCGATTACCACCGTATGTGTATTTTTACCTTAGGCCATAGTAGTTATTGGTTTCGAGTATCAGACTTGCGAAAATTTTGATGGTTTCTCAACAATTCCTTAACTTCAAACTCCCATACCTCGCGAACGGATTGACGAACTCGAGAAATTCCGGTTGCATCTGAAAGTAGAAACTCGTCCGATTACAATGGTGTGTGTACTTTTCCGCTGGGCCATTCCAGTTATTGGTTTCGAGTATCAGACTTGCGAAAATTTTGATGGTTTCTCAACCATCTCTTAAGTCCAAACTCCGATATTTCGCGAACGGATTGACGAATCCGAAAAATTTCTGTTGCATCTGAAATTAGAAACTCGCCCGATTACAACGGCATGTGTATTTTTCAACTAAGCCATTGTAGTTATTAGTTTCGAGTATCAGACTTGCGAAAATTTTGACGGTTTCTCAACCATTCCTTATCTTCAAACTCCCATATCTCGCGAACGGATTGACGAACTCGAGAAATTCCTGTTGCATCTGAAAGTAGAAACTCGCCCGATTACCACCGTATGTGTATTTTTGCCCCAGGCCATAGTAGTTATTGGTTTCGAGTATCAGACTTGCGAAAATTTTGATGGTTTCTCAACCATTCCTTAACTTCAAACTCCCATATCTCGCGAACGGATTGACGAACTCGAGAAATTCCTGTTGCATCTGAAAGCAGAAACTCGCCCGATTACAATGGTATGTGTATTTTTGCCCTAGACCATAGTAGTTTTTGGTTTCGAGTGTCAGACTTGCGAAATTTTGATAGTGTCTCAACCATTCCTTAACTTCAAACTCCCATATCTCGCGAACGGATTGACGAACTCGAAAAACTCCGATTGCATCTGAAAGTAAAAACTCGCCGGATTACAATGGTGTGTGTACTTTTCCCCTAGGCCATTCCTGTTACTGGTTTCGAGTATCAGATTTGCCAAAATTTTGATGGTTTCTCAACCATCTCTTAACTCCAAACTCCGATATTTCGCGAACGGATTGACGAATCCGAAAAATTTCTGTTGCATCTGGTAGTAGAAACCCGCCCGATTACAACGGCATGTGTATTTTTCACCTAAGCCATTGTAGTTATTGGTTTCGAGTATCAGACTTGCGAAATTTTGATGGTTTCTCAACCATTCCTTAACTTCAAACTCCCATATCTCGCGAACGGATTAACGAACTCGAGAAATTCCGGTTGCATCTGAAAGCAGAAACTCGCCCGATTACAACGGTATGTGCATTTTTGCCCTAGGCCATAGTAGTTATTGGTTTCGAGTATCAGACTTGGGAAAATTTTGATGGTTTCTCAACCATCTCTTAACTCCAAACTCCGATATTTCGCGAACGGATTGACGAATCCGAAAAATTTCTGTTGCATCTGAAAGTAGAAACTCGCCCGATTACAACGGCATGTGTATTTTTGAACTAAGCCATTGTAGTTATTAGTTTCGAGTATCAGACTTGCGAAAATTTTGATGGTTTCTCAACCATTCCTTATCTTCAAACTCCCATATCTCGCGAACGGAATGACGAACTCGAGAAATTCCTCTTGCAACTGAAAGTAGAAACTAGTTCGATTACAATGCTATGTGTACTTTTCCCCTAGGCCATTCCAGTTATACGTTTCTGGCATCAGAATTGCGAAAATTTTGATGGTTTCTCAACCATACCTTAACTTCAAACTCCCATATCTCGCGAACGGATAGACGAACTCGAGAAGTTCCTCTTGCATCTGAAAGTAGAAACTCGCCCGATTACGACGCTATTTGTATTTTTTC
The DNA here is from genome assembly GCF_051014685.1 of Ptiloglossa arizonensis. Classification (NCBI taxonomy): domain Eukaryota; kingdom Metazoa; phylum Arthropoda; class Insecta; order Hymenoptera; family Colletidae; genus Ptiloglossa; species Ptiloglossa arizonensis. The sequence goes on from NW_027478389.1 coordinate 2,224,518, forward strand.
CCCAGGCCATAGTAGTTATAGGTTTCGAGTATCAGACTTGCGAAATTTTGATGGTTTCTCAACCATTCCTTAACTTCAAACTCCCATTTCTCGCGAACGGATTGACGAACTCGAAAAATTCCGGTTGCATCTGAAAGTAGAAACTCGCCCGATTACAATGTTGTGTGTACTTTTCCCCTAGGCCATTCCTGTTATTAGTTTCGAGTATCAGACTTGCGAAAATTTTGATGGTTTCTCAACCATTCCTTAACTTCAAACTCCCATATCTCGCGAACGGACTGACGAACTCGAGAAATTCCTGTTGCATCTGAAAGTAGAAACTCGCCCGATTACCACCGTATGTGTATTTTTACCTTAGGCCATAGTAGTTATTGGTTTCGAGTATCAGACTTGCGAAAATTTTGATGGTTTCTCAACAATTCCTTAACTTCAAACTCCCATACCTCGCGAACGGATTGACGAACTCGAGAAATTCCGGTTGCATCTGAAAGTAGAAACTCGTCCGATTACAATGGTGTGTGTACTTTTCCGCTGGGCCATTCCAGTTATTGGTTTCGAGTATCAGACTTGCGAAAATTTTGATGGTTTCTCAACCATCTCTTAAGTCCAAACTCCGATATTTCGCGAACGGATTGACGAATCCGAAAAATTTCTGTTGCATCTGAAATTTGAAACTCGCCCGATTACAACGGCATGTGTATTTTTCAACTAAGCCATTGTAGTTATTAGTTTCGAGTATCAGACTTGCGAAAATTTTGATGGTTTCTCAACCATTCCTTATCTTCAAACTCCCATATCTCGCGAACGGATTGACGAACTCGAGAAATTCCTGTTGCATCTGAAAGTAGAAACTCGCCCGATTACCACCGTATGTGTATTTTTGCCCCAGGCCATAGTAGTTATTGGTTTCGAGTATCAGACTTGCGAAAATTTTGATGGTTTCTCAACCATTCCTTATCTTCAAACTCCCATATCTCGCGAACGGATTGACGAACTCGAGAAATTCCTGTTGCATCTGAAAGTAGAAACTCGCCCGATTACCACCGTATGTGTATTTTTGCCCCAGGCCATAGTAGTTATTGGTTTCGAGTATCAGACTTGCGAAAATTTTGATGGTTTCTCAACCATTCCTTAACTTCAAACTCCCATATCTCGCGAACGGATTGACGAACTCGAGAAATTCCTGTTGCATCTGAAAGCAGAAACTCGCCCGATTACAATGGTATGTGTATTTTTGCCCTAGACCATAGTAGTTTTTGGTTTCGAGTGTCAGACTTGCGAAATTTTGATAGTGTCTCAACCATTCCTTAACTTCAAACTCCCATATCTCGCGAACGGATTGACGAACTCGAAAAACTCCGATTGCATCTGAAAGTAAAAACTCGCCGGATTACAATGGTGTGTGTACTTTTCCCCTAGGCCATTCCTGTTACTGGTTTCGAGTATCAGATTTGCCAAAATTTTGATGGTTTCTCAACCATCTCTTAACTCCAAACTCCGATATTTCGCGAACGGATTGACGAATCCGAAAAATTTCTGTTGCATCTGGTAGTAGAAACCCGCCCGATTACAACGGCATGTGTATTTTTCACCTAAGCCATTGTAGTTATTGGTTTCGAGTATCAGACTTGCGAAATTTTGATGGTTTCTCAACCATTCCTTAACTTCAAACTCCCATATCTCGCGAACGGATTAACGAACTCGAGAAATTCCGGTTGCATCTGAAAGCAGAAACTCGCCCGATTACAACGGTATGTGCATTTTTGCCCTAGGCCATAGTAGTTATTGGTTTCGAGTATCAGACTTGGGAAAATTTTGATGGTTTCTCAACCATCTCTTAACTCCAAACTCCGATATTTCGCGAACGGATTGACGAATCCGAAAAATTTCTGTTGCATCTGAAAGTAGAAACTCGCCCGATTACAACGGCATGTGTATTTTTGAACTAAGCCATTGTAGTTATTAGTTTCGAGTATCAGACTTGCGAAAATTTTGATGGTTTCTCAACCATTCCTTATCTTCAAACTCCCATATCTCGCGAACGGAATGACGAACTCGAGAAATTCCTCTTGCAACTGAAAGTAGAAACTAGTTCGATTACAATGCTATGTGTACTTTTCCCCTAGGCCATTCCAGTTATACGTTTCTGGCATCAGAATTGCGAAAATTTTGATGGTTTCTCAACCATACCTTAACTTCAAACTCCCATATCTCGCGAACGGATAGACGAACTCGAGAAGTTCCTCTTGCATCTGAAAGTAGAAACTCGCCCGATTACGACGCTATTTGTATTTTTTCCCCAGGCCATAGTAGTTATAGGTTTCGAGTATCAGACTTGCGAAATTTTGATGGTTTCTCAACCATTCCTTAACTTCAAACTCCCATTTCTCGCGAACGGATTGACGAACTCGAAAAATTCCGGTTGCATCTGAAAGTAGAAACTCGCCCGATTACAATGTTGTGTGTACTTTTCCCCTAGGCCATTCCTGTTATTAGTTTCGAGTATCAGACTTGCGAAAATTTTGATGGTTTCTCAACCATTCCTTAACTTCAAACTCCCATATCTCGCGAACGGACTGACGAACTCGAGAAATTCCTGTTGCATCTGAAAGTAGAAACTCGCCCGATTACCACCGTATGTGTATTTTTACCTTAGGCCATAGTAGTTATTGGTTTCGAGTATCAGACTTGCGAAAATTTTGATGGTTTCTCAACAATTCCTTAACTTCAAACTCCCATACCTCGCGAACGGATTGACGAACTCGAGAAATTCCGGTTGCATCTGAAAGTAGAAACTCGTCCGATTACAATGGTGTGTGTACTTTTCCGCTGGGCCATTCCAGTTATTGGTTTCGAGTATCAGACTTGCGAAAATTTTGATGGTTTCTCAACCATCTCTTAAGTCCAAACTCCGATATTTCGCGAACGGATTGACGAATCCGAAAAATTTCTGTTGCATCTGAAATTTGAAACTCGCCCGATTACAACGGCATGTGTATTTTTCAACTAAGCCATTGTAGTTATTAGTTTCGAGTATCAGACTTGCGAAAATTTTGATGGTTTCTCAACCATTCCTTATCTTCAAACTCCCATATCTCGCGAACGGATTGACGAACTCGAGAAATTCCTGTTGCATCTGAAAGTAGAAACTCGCCCGATTACCACCGTATGTGTATTTTTGCCCCAGGCCATAGTAGTTATTGGTTTCGAGTATCAGACTTGCGAAAATTTTGATGGTTTCTCAACCATTCCTTAACTTCAAACTCCCATATCTCGCGAACGGATTGACGAACTCGAGAAATTCCTGTTGCATCTGAAAGCAGAAACTCGCCCGATTAAAATGGTATGTGTATTTTTGCCCTAGACCATAGTAGTTTTTGGTTTCGAGTGTCAGACTTGCGAAATTTTGATGGTGTCTCAACCATTCCTTAACTTCAAACTCCCATATCTCGCGAACGGATTGACGAACTCGAAAAACTCCGATTGCATCTGAAAGTAAAAACTCGCCCGATTACAATGGTGTGTGTACTTTTCCCCTAGGCCATTCCTGTTACTGGTTTCGAGTATCAGATTTGCCAAAATTTTGATGGTTTCTCAACCATCTCTTAACTCCAAACTCCGATATTTCGCGAACGGATTGACGAATCCGAAAAATTTCTGTTGCGTCTGGTAGTAGAAACCCGCCCGATTACAACGGCATGTGTATTTTTCACCTAAGCCATTGTAGTTATTGGTTTCGAGTATCAGACTTGCGAAATTTTGATGGTTTCTCAACCATTCCTTAACTTCAAACTCCCATACCTCGCGAACGGATTAACGAACTCGAGAAATTCCGGTTGCATCTGAAAGCAGAAACTCGCCCGATTACAACGGTATGTGCATTTTTGCCCTAGGCCATAGTAGTTATTGGTTTCGAGTATCAGACTTGGGAAAATTTTGATGGTTTCTCAACCATCTCTTAACTCCAAACTCCGATATTTCGCGAACGGATTGACGAATCCGAAAAATTTCTGTTGCATCTGAAAGTAGAAACTCGCCCGATTACAACGGCATGAGTATTTTTCAACTAAGCCATTGTAGTTATTAGTTTCGAGTATCAGACTTGCGAAAATTTTGATGGTTTCTCAACCATTCCTTATCTTCAAACTCCCATATCTCGCGAACGGAATGACGAACTCGAGAAATTCCTCTTGCAACTGAAAGTAGAAACTAGTTCGATTACAATGCTATGTGTACTTTTCCCCTAGGCCATTCCAGTTATACTTTTCTGGCATCAGAATTGCGAAAATTTTGATGGTTTCTCAACCATTCCTTAACTTCAAACTCCCATATCTCGCGAACGGACTGACGAACTCGAGAAATTCCTGTTGCATCTGAAAGTAGAAACTCGCCCGATTACCACCGTATGTGTATTTTTGCCCCAGGCCATAGTAGTTATTGGTTTCGAGTATCAGACCTGCGAAATTTTGATGGTTTCTCAACCATTCCTTAACTTCAAACTCCCATATCTCGCGAACGGATTAACGAACTCGAGAAATTCCGGTTGCATCTGAAAGTAGAAACTCGCCCGATTAAAACGGTATGTGTATTTTTGCCCTAGGCCATAGTAGTTATTGGTTTCGAGTATAAGACTTGCGAAAATTTTTATGGTTTCTCAACCATTCCTTAACTTCACACTCCCATATCTCGCGAACGGATTGACGAACTCGAGATATTCCCTTTGCATCTGAATGTAGAAACTCGTCCGATTACAACGGCATGTGTATTTTTCCCCTAAGCCATTGTAGTTATTAGTTTCGAGTATCAGACTTGCGAAGATTTTGATGATTTCTCAACCATTCCTTAACTTCAAACTCCCATATCTCGCGAACGGATTGACGACCTCGAGAAATTCCTGTTGCATCTGAAAGTAGAAACTCGCCCGATTACCACCGTATGTGTATTTTTGCCCCAGGCCATAGTAGTTATTGGTTTCGAGTATCAGACTTGCGAAAATTTTGATGGTTTCTCAACCATTCCTTAACTTCAAACTCCCATACCTCGCGAACGGATTGACGAACTCGAGAAATTCCGGTTGCATCTGAAAGTAGAAACTCGTCCGATTACAATGGTGTGTGTACTTTTCCGCTGGGCCATTCCAGTTATTGGTTTCGAGTATCAGACTTGCGAAAATTTTGATGGTTTCTCAACCATCTCTTAACTCCAAACTCCGATATTTCGCGAACGGATTGACGAATCCGAAAAATTTCTGTTGCATCTGAAAGTAGAAACTCGCCCGATTACAACGGCATGTGTATTTTTCAACTAAGCCATTGTAGTTATTAGTTTCGAGAATCAGACTTGCGAAAATTTTGATGGTTTCTCAACCATTCCTTAACTTCAAACTCCCAAATCTCGAGAACGGACTGACGAACTCGAGAAATGCCTGTTCCATCTAAAAGCAGAAACTCGCCCGATTACAACGGTATTTGCATTTTTGCCCTTGGCCATAGTAGTTATTGGTTTCGAGTATCAGACTTGCGAAATTTTGATGGTTTCTCAACCATTCCTTAACTTCAAACTCTCATATCTCGCGAACGGATTGTCGAACTCGCGAAATGTCTGTTGCATCTAAAAGCAGAAACTCGCCCGATTACAACGGTATGTGCATTTTTGCCCTAGGCCATAGTAGTTATTGGTTTCGAGTATCAGACTTGCGAAAATTTTGATGGTTTCTCAACCATCTCTTAAATCCAAACTCCCATATCTCGCGAACGGAATGACGAACTCGAGAAATTCCTCTTGCATCTGAAAGTAGAAACTAGCTCGATTACAATGGTATGTGTACTTTTCCCCTAGGCCATTCCAGTTATACGTTTCTGGCATCAGAATTGCGAAAATTTTGATGGTTTCTCAACCATACCTTAACATCAAACTCCCATATCTCGCGAACGGATAGACGAACTCGAGAAGTTCCTCTTGCATCTGAAAGTAGAAACTCGCCCGATTACGACGCTATTTGTATTTTTGCCCCAGGCCATAGTAGTTATAGGTTTCGAGTATCAGACTTGCGAAATTTTGATGGTTTCTCAACCATTCCTTAACTTCAAACTCCCATTTCTCGCGAACGGATTGACGAACTCGAGAAATTCCTGTTGCATCTGAAAGCAGAAACTCGCCCGATTACAATGGTGTGTGTATTTTTGCCCTATACCATAGTAGTTTTTGGTTTCGAGTATCAGACTTGCGAAATTTTGATGGTGTGTCAACCATTCCTTAACTTCTCACACCCATATCTCGCGAACAGATTGACGACCTCGAGATATTCCTGTTGCATCTGAAAGTAGAAAGTCGCCCGATTACAACGCTATTTGTATTTTTGCCCCAGGCCATAGTAGTTATTGGTTTCGAGTATCAGACTTGCGAAATTTTGTTGGTTGCTCAACCATTCCTTAACTTCAATCTCCCATATCTCGCGAACGGATTGACGTACTCGAGAAATTCCTGTTGCATCTGAAAGTAGAAACTCGCCCGATTTCAATGCTATGTTTACTTTTCCCCTAGGCCATTCCAGTTATTGATTTCTAGTGTCAGGCTTGCGATAATTTTGATGGTTTCTCAACCATTCCTTAACCTCAAACTCCCATACCTCGCGAACGGATTGTCGAACTCGCGAAATGCCTGTTGCATCTGAAAGCAGAATCTCGCCCGATTACAACGGTATGTGTATCTTTGCCTTAGGCCATTCCAGTTATTGATTTCTAGTGTCAGGCTTGCGATAATTTTGATGGTTTCTCAACCATTCCTTAACTTCAAACTCCCATATCTCGCGAACGGATTGTCGAACTCGCGAAATGCCTGTTGCATCTGAAAGCAGAATCTCGCCCGATTACAACGGTATGTGTATCTTTGCCTTAGGCCATAGCAGTCATTGGTTTCGTGTATCAGACTTGCGAAAAATTTGATGGTTTCTCAACAATTCCATAACTTCAAACTCCCATATCGCGCGAACGGACTCACGAACTCGAGAAATTCCGGTTGCATCCGAAAGTAGAAACTCGCCCGATTACAACGGTATGTGTATTTTCCCCCTAAGCCATTGTAGTTATTGGTTTCGTGTATCAGACTTGCGAAAATTTTGATGGTTTCTCAACCATTCCTTAACTTCAAACTCTCATATCTCGCGAACGGATTGTCGAACTCGCAAAATGCCTGTTGCATCTAAAAGCAGAAACTCTCCCGATTACAACGGTATGTGCATTTTTGCCCTAGGCCATAGTAGTTATTAGTTTCGAGTATCAGACTTGCGAAGATTTTGATGATTTCTCAACCATTCCTTAACTTCAAACTCCCATATCTCGCGAACGGATTGACGAACTCGAGAAATTCCTGTTGCATCTGAAAGTAGAAACTCGCCCGATTACCACAGTATGTGTAGTTTTGCCCCAGGCCATAGTAGTTATTGGTTTCGAGTATCAGACTTGCGAAAATTTTGATGGTTTCTCAACCATTCCTTAACTTCAAACTCCCATATCTCGCGAACGGAATGACGAACTCGAGAAATTCCTGTTGCATCTGAAAGCAGAAACTCGCCCGGTTACAACGGTATGTGCATTTTTGCCCTAGGCCATAGTAGTTATTGGTTTCGAGTATCAGACTTGCGAAATTTTGATGGTTTCTCAACCATTCCTTAACTTCAAACTCTCATATCTCGCGAACGGATTGTCGAACTCGCAAAATGCCTGTTGCATCTAAAAGCAGAAACTCGCCCTATTACAACGGTATGTGCATTTTTGCCCTAGGCCATAGTAGTTATTGGTTCCGAGTATCAGACTTGCGAAAATTTTGATGGTTTCTCAACCATCTCTTAAATCCAAACGCCGATATTTCGCGAACGGATTGACGAATCCGAAAAATTTCTGTTGCATCTGAAAGTAGAAACTCGCCCGATTACAACGGCATGTGTATTTTTCAACTAAGCCATTGTAGATATTAGTTTCGAGTATCAGACTTGCGTAAATTTTGATGGTTTCTCAACCATTCCTTATCTTCAAACTCCCATATCTCGCGAACGGAATGACGAACTCGAGAAATTCCTCTTGCATCTGAATGTAGAAACTAGCTCGATTACAATGGTATGTGTACTTTTCCCCTAGGCCATTCCAGTTATACGTTTCTGGCATCAAAATTGCGAAAATTTTGATGGTTTCTCAACCATACCTTAACTTCAAACTCCCATATCTCGCGAACGGATAGACGAACTCGAGAAGTTCCTCTTGCATCTGAAAGTAGAAACTCGCCCGATTACGACGCTATTTGTGTTTTTGCCCCAGGCCATAGTAGTTATAGGTTTCGAGTATCAGACTTGCGAAATTTTGATGGTTTCTCAACCATTCCTTAACTTCAAACTCCCATTTCTCGCGAACGGATTGACAAACTCGAGAAATTCCTGTTGCATCTGAAAGTAGAAACTCGCCCGATTACCACAGTATGTGTAGTTTTGCCCCAGGCCATAGTAGTTATTGGTTTCGAGTATCAGACTTGCGAAATTTTGATGGTTTCTCAACCATTCCTTAACTTCAAACTCCCATTTCTCGCGAACGGATTGACAAACTCGAGAAATTCCTGTTGCATCTGAAAGCAGAAACTCGCCCGATTACAATGGTATGTGTATTTTTGCCCTAGACCATTGTAGTTTTTGGTTTCGAGTATCAGACTTGCGAAATTTTGATGGTGTCTCAACCATTCCTTAACTTCACACTCCCATATCTCGCGAACAGATTGACGAACTCGAGATATTCCTGTTGCATCTGAAAGTAGAAAGTCGCCCGATTACAACGCTATTTGTATTTTTGCCCCAGACCATAGTAGTTATTGGTTTCGAGTATCAGACTTGCGAAAATTTTGATGGTTTCTCAACCATTCCTTAATTTCAAACTCCCATATCTCGCGAACAGAATGACGAACTCGAGAAATTCCTGTTGCATCTGAAAGCAGAAACTCGCCCGGTTACAACGGTATGTGCATTTTTGCCCTAGGCCATAGTAGTTATTGGTTTCGAGTATCAGACTTGCGAAATTTTGATGGTTTCTCAACCATTCCTTAACTTCAAACTCTCATATCTCGCGAACGGATTGTCGAACTCGCAAAATGCCTGTTGCATCTAAAAGCAGAAACTCGCCCTATTACAACGGTATGTGTATTTTTGCCATAGGCCATAGTAGTTATTGGTTTCGAGTATCAGACTTGCGAAAATTTTGATGGTTTCTCAACAATTCCTTAACTTCAAACTCCCATATCTCGCAAGCGGATTGTCGAACTCGGGAAACGCCTGTTGAATCTGAAAGCAGAAACTCGCCCGATTACAACGGTATGTGTATTTTTGCCTTAGGCCATAGTAGTTATTGGTTTCGAGTATCAGACTTGCGAAAATTTTGATGGTTTCTCAACAATTCCTTAACTTCAAACTCCCATATCTCGCGAACGGATTGACGAACTCGAGAAATTCCTGTTGCATCTGAAAGTAGAAACTCGCCCGATTAGAAGGGTATGTGTACTTTTCCCCTAGGCCATTCCAGTTATTAGTTTCCAGTATCAGACTTGCGAAAATTTTGAAGGTTTCTCAACCATTCCTTAACTTCAAACTCCCATATCTCGCGAACGGATTGACGAACTCGAGAAATTCCTGTTGCATCTGAAAGCAGAAACTCGCCCGATTACAACGGTATGTGTATTTTTGCCCTAGACCATAGTATTTATTGGTTTCGAGTATCAGACTTGCGAAATTTTGATGGTTTCTCAACCATTCCTTAACTTCAAACTCCCATATCTCGCGAACGGATTGATGAACTCGAAAAACTCCGATTGCATCTGAAAGTAGAAGCTCGCCCGATTACCACCGTATGTGTATTTTTGCCCCAGGCCATAGTAGTTATTGGTTTCGAGTATCAGACTTGCGAATATTTTGATGGTTTCTCAACAATTCCTTAACTTCAAACTCCCATATCTCGCGAACGGAATGACGAACTCGAGAAATTCCTGTTGCATCTGAAAGCAGAAACTCGCCCGGTTACAACGGTATGTGCATTTTTGCCCTAGGCCATAGTAGTTATTGGTTTCGAGTATCAGACTTGCGAAATTTTGATGGTTTCTCAACCATTCCTTAACTTCAAACTCTCATATCTCGCGAACGGATTGTCGAACTCGCAAAATGCCTGTTGCATCTAAAAGCAGAAACTCGCCCTATTACAACGGTATGTGTATTTTTGCCATAGGCCATAGTAGTTATTGGTTTCGAGTATCAGACTTGCGAAAATTTTGATGGTTTCTCAACAATTCCTTAACTTCAAACTCCCATATCTCGCAAGCGGATTGTCGAACTCGGGAAACGCCTGTTGAATCTGAAAGCAGAAACTCGCCCGATTACAACGGTATGTGTATTTTTGCCTTAGGCCATAGTAGTTATTGGTTTCGAGTATCAGACTTGCGAAAATTTTGATGGTTTCTCAACAATTCCTTAACTTCAAACTCCCATATCTCGCGAACGGATTGACGAACTCGAGAAATTCCTGTTGCATCTGAAAGTAGAAACTCGCCCGATTAGAAGGGTATGTGTACTTTTCCCCTAGGCCATTCCAGTTATTAGTTTCCAGTATCAGACTTGCGAAAATTTTGAAGGTTTCTCAACCATTCCTTAACTTCAAACTCCCATATCTCGCGAACGGAATGACGAACTCGAGAAATTCCTGTTGCATCTGAAAGCAGAAACTCGCCCGATTACAACGGTATGTGCATTTTTGCCCTAGGCCATAGTAGATATTGGTTTCGAGTATCAGACTTGCGAAATTTTGATGGTTTCTCAACCATTCCTTAACTTCAAACTCTCATATCTCGCGAACGGATTGTCGAACTCGCAAAATGCCTGTTGCATCTAAAAGCAGAAACTCTCCCGATTACAACGGTATGTGCATTTTTGCCCTAGGCCATAGTAGTTATTGGTTCCGAGTATCAGACTTGCGAAAATTTTTATGGTTTCTCAATCATTCCTTAACTTCACACTCCCATATCTCGCGGACGGATTGACGAACTCGAGATATTCCCGTTGCATCTGAATGTAGAAACTCGTCCGATTACAACGGCATGTGTATTTTTCCCCTAAGCCATTGTAGTTATTAGTTTCGAGTATCAGACTTGCGAAGATTTTGATGATTTCTCAACCATTCCTTAACTTCAAACTCCCATATCTCGCGAACGGATTGACGAACTCGAGAAATTCCTGTTGCATCTGAAAGTAGAAACTCGCCCGATTACCACAGTATGTGTATTTTTGCCCCAGGCCATAGTAGTTATTGGTTTCGAGTATCAGACTTGCGAAAATTTTGATGGTTTCTCAACCATTCCTTAACTTCAAACTCCCATATCTCGCGAACGGAATGACGAACTCGAGAAACTCCTGTTGCATCTGAAAGCAGAAACTCGCCCGGTTACAACGGTATGTGCATTTTTGCCCTAGGCCATAGTAGTTATTGGTTTCGAGTATCAGACTTGCGAAATTTTGATGGTTTCTCAACCATTCCTTAACTTCAAACTCTCATATCTCGCGAACGGATTGTCGAACTCGCAAAATGCCTGTTGCATCTAAAAGCAGAAACTCGCCCTATTACAACGGTATGTGTATTTTTGCCATAGGCCATAGTAGTTATTGGTTTCGAGTATCAGACTTGCGAAAATTTTGATGGTTTCTCAACAATTCCTTAACTTCAAACTCCCATATCTCGCAAGCGGATTGTCGAACTCGGGAAACGCCTGTTGAATCTGAAAGCAGAAACTCGCCCGATTACAACGGTATGTGTATTTTTGCCTTAGGCCATAGTAGTTATTGGTTTCGAGTATCAGACTTGCGAAAATTTTGATGGTTTCTCAACAATTCCTTAACTTCAAACTCCCATATCTCGCGAACGGATTGACCAACTCGAGAAATTCCTGTTGCATCTGAAAGTAGAAACTCGCCGGATTAGAAGGGTATGTGTACTTTTCCCCTAGGCCATTCCAGTTATTAGTTTCCAGTATCAGACTTGCGAAAATTTTGAAGGTTTCTCAACCATTCCTTAACTTCAAACTCCCATATCTCGCGAACGGATTGACGAACTCGAGAAATTCCTGTTGCATCTGAAAGCAGAAACTCGCCCGATTACAACGGTATGTGTATTTTTGCCCTAGACCATAGTATTTATTGGTTTCGAGTATCAGACTTGCGAAATTTTGATGGTTTCTCAACCATTCCTTAACTTCAAACTCCCATATCTCGCGAACGGATTGACGAACTCGAAAAACTCCGATTGCATCTGAAAGTAGAAACTCGCCCGATTACCACCGTATGTGTATTTTTGCCCCAGGCCATAGTAGTTATTGGTTTCGAGTATCAGACTTGCGAAAATTTTGATGGTTTCTCAACAATTCCTTAACTTCAAACTCCCATATCTCGCGAACGGATTGACGAACTCGAGAAATTCCTGTTGCATCTGAAAGTAGAAACTCGCCGGATTAGAAGGGTATGTGTACTTTTCCCCTAGGCCATTCCAGTTATTAGTTTCCAGTATCAGACTTGCGAAAATTTTGAAGGTTTCTCAACCATTCCTTAACTTCAAACTCCCATATCTCGCGAACGGAATGACGAACTCGAGAAATTCCTGTTGCATCTGAAAGCAGAAACTCACCCCATTACAACTGTATGTGTGTTTTTGCCTTAGGCCATAGTGGTTATTGGTTTCGAGTATCAGACTTGCGAAAATTTTGATGGTTTCTCAACCATCTCTAAACTCCAAACTCCGATATTTCGCGAACGGATAGGCGGATCCGAAAAATTTCTGTTGCATCTGAAAGCAGAAACTCGCCCGATTACAACGGTATGTGTATTTTTGCCATAGGCCATAGTAGTTATTGGTTTCGAGTATCAGACTTGCGAAAATTTTGATGATTTCTCAACCATTCCTTAACTTCAAACTCCCATATCTCGCGAACGGATTGACGAACTCGAGAAATTCCTGTTGCATCTGAAAGTAGAAACTCGCCCGATTACCACCGTATGTGTATTTTTGCCCCAAGCCATAGTAGTTATTGGTTTCGAGTATCAGACTTGCGAATATTTTGATGGTTTCTCAACAATTCCTTAACTTCAAACTCCCATATCTCGCGAACGGATTGACGAACTCGAGAAATTCCTGTTGCATCTGAAAGTAGAAACTCGCCCGATTACAATGGTGTGTGTACTTTTCCCCTAGGCCATTCCAGTTATTAGTTTCCAGTATCAGACTTGCGAAAATTTTGAAGGTTTCTCAACCATTCCTTAACTTCAAACTCCCATATCTTGCGAACGGATTGACGAACTCGAGAAATTCCTGTTGCATCTGAAAGCAGAAACTCGCCCGATTACAACGGTAAGTGTATTTTTGCCCTAGACCATAGTATTTATTGGTTTCGAGTATCAGACTTGCGAAATTTTGATGGTTTCTCAACCATTCCTTAACTTCATACTCCCATATCTCGCGAACGGATTGACGAACTCGAAAAACTCCGATTGCATCCGAAAGTAGAAACTCGCCCGATTACCACCGTATGTGTATTTTTGCCCCAGGCCATAGTAGTTATTGGTTTCGAGTATCAGACTTGCGAAATTTAGATGGTTTCTCAACCATTCCTTAACTTCAAACTCCCATATCTCGCGGACGGATTGACGAACTCGAGAAATTCCTGTTGCATCTGAAAGTAGAAACCCGCCCGAATACAATGGTGTGTGTACTTTTCCCCTAGGCCATTCCAGTTATTAGTTTCCAGTATCAGACTTGCGAAAATTTTGATGGTTTCTCAACCATTCCTTAACTTCAAACTCCCATATCTCGCGAACGGATTGACGAACTCGAGAAATTCCGGTTGCATCGGAAAGCAGAAACTCGCCCGATTACAACGGTATGTGAATTCTTGCCCCAGGGCATAGTAGTTATTGGTTTCGAGTATCAGACTTGCGAAATTTTGATGGTTTCTCAACAATTCCTTAACTTCAAACTACCATATCTCGCGAACGGATTGACGAACTCGAGAAATTCCTGTTGCATCTAAAAGCAGAAACTCGCCCGATTACAACGGTATGTGCATTTTTGCCCTAGGCCATAGTAGTTATTGGTTTCGAGTATCAGCCTTGCGAAATTTTGATGGTTTCTCAACCATTCCTTAACTTCAAACTCTCATATCTCGCGAACGGATTGTCGAACTCGCAAAATGCCTGTTGCATCTAAAAGCAGAAACTCGCCCTATTACAACGGTATGTGTATTTTTGCCCCAGGCCATAGTAGTTATTGGTTTCGAGTATCAGACTTGCGAATATTTTGATGGTTTCTCAACAATTCCTTAACTTCAAACTCCCATATCTCGCGAACGGAATGACGAACTCGAGAAATTCCTGTTGCATCTGAAAGCAGAAACTCACCCCATTACAACTGTATGTGTATTTTTGCCTTAGGCCATAGTGGTTATTGGTTTCGAGTATCAGACTTGCGAAAATTTTGATGGTTTCTCAACCATCTCTAAACTCCAAACTCCGATATTTCGCGAACGGATAGGCGGATCCGAAAAATTTCTGTTGCATCTGAAAGCAGAAACTCGCCCGATTACAACGGTATGTGTATTTTTGCCATAGGCCATAGTAGTTATTGGTTTCGAGTATCAGACTTGCGAAAATTTTGATGATTTCTCAACCATTCCTTAACTTCAAACTCCCATATCTCGCGAACGGATTGACGAACTCGAGAAATTCCTGTTGCATCTGAAAGTAGAAACTCGCCCGATTACCACCGTATGTGTATTTTTGCCCCAAGCCATAGTAGTTATTGGTTTCGAGTATCAGACTTGCGAATATTTTGATGGTTTCTCAACAATTCCTTAACTTCAAACTCCCATATCTCGCGAACGGATTGACGAACTCGAGAAATTCCTGTTGCATCTGAAAGTAGAAACTCGCCCGATTACAATGGTGTGTGTACTTTTCCCCTAGGCCATTCCAGTTATTAGTTTCCAGTATCAGACTTGCGAAAATTTTGAAGGTTTCTCAACCATTCCTTAACTTCAAACTCCCATATCTCGCGAACGGATTGACGAACTCGAGAAATTCCTGTTGCATCTGAAAGCAGAAACTCGCCCGATTACAACGGTAAGTGTATTTTTGCCCTAGACCATAGTATTTATTGGTTTCGAGTATCAGACTTGCGAAATTTTGATGGTTTCTCAACCATTCCTTAACTTCATACTCCCATATCTCGCGAACGGATTGACGAACTCGAAAAACTCCGATTGCATCCGAAAGTAGAAACTCGCCCGATTACCACCGTATGTGTATTTTTGCCCCAGGCCATAGTAGTTATTGGTTTCGAGTATCAGACTTGCGAAATTTTGATGGTTTCTCAACCATTCCTTAACTTCAAACTCCCATATCTCGCGGACGGATTGACGAACTCGAGAAATTCCTGTTGCATCTGAAAGTAGAAACCCGCCCGAATACAATGGTGTGTGTACTTTTCCCCTAGGCCATTCCAGTTATTAGTTTCCAGTATCAGACTTGCGAAAATTTTGATGGTTTCTCAACCATTCCTTAACTTCAAACTCCCATATCTCGCGAACGGATTGACGAACTCGAGAAATTCCGGTTGCATCGGAAAGCAGAAACTCGCCCGATTACAACGGTATGTGAATTTTTGCCCCAGGGCATAGTAGTTATTGGTTTCGAGTATCAGACTTGCGAAATTTTGATGGTTTCTCAACAATTCCTTAACTTCAAACTACCATATCTCGCGAACGGATTGACGAACTCGAGAAATTCCTGTTGCATCTAAAAGCAGAAACTCGCCCGATTACAACGGTATGTGCATTTTTGCCCTAGGCCATAGTAGTTATTGGTTTCGAGTATCAGCCTTGCGAAATTTTGATGGTTTCTCAACCATTCCTTAACTTCAAACTCTCATATCTCGCGAACGGATTGTCGAACTCGCAAAATGCCTGTTGCATCTAAAAGCAGAAACTCGCCCTATTACAACGGTATGTGTATTTTTGCCCCAGGCCATAGTAGTTATTGGTTTCGAGTATCAGACTTGCGAATATTTTGATGGTTTCTCAACAATTCCTTAACTTCAAACTCCCATATCTCGCGAACGGAATGACGAACTCGAGAAATTCCTGTTGCATCTGAAAGCAGAAACTCACCCCATTACAACTGTATGTGTATTTTTGCCTTAGGCCATAGTGGTTATTGGTTTCGAGTATCAGACTTGCGAAAATTTTGATGGTTTCTCAACCATCTCTAAACTCCAAACTCCGATATTTCGCGAACGGATAGGCGGATCCGAGAATTTCTGTTGCATCTGAAAGCAGAAACTCGCCCGATTACAACGGTATGTGTATTTTTGCCATAGGCCATAGTAGTTATTGGTTTCGAGTATCAGACTTGCGAAAATTTTGATGATTTCTCAACCATTCCTTAACTTCAAACTCCCATATCTCGCGAACGGATTGACGAACTCGAGAAATTCCTGTTGCATCTGAAAGTAGAAACTCGCCCGATTACCACCGTATGTGTATTTTTGCCCCAAGCCATAGTAGTTATTGGTTTCGAGTATCAGACTTGCGAATATTTTGATGGTTTCTCAACAATTCCTTAACTTCAAACTCCCATATCTCGCGAACGGATTGACGAACTCGAGAAATTCCTGTTGCATCTGAAAGTAGAAACTCGCCCGATTACAATGGTGTGTGTACTTTTCCCCTAGGCCATTCCAGTTATTAGTTTCCAGTATCAGACTTGCGAAAATTTTGAAGGTTTCTCAACCATTCCTTAACTTCAAACTCCCATATCTCGCGAACGGATTGACGAACTCGAGAAATTCCTGTTGCATCTGAAAGCAGAAACTCGCCCGATTACAACGGTAAGTGTATTTTTGCCCTAGACCATAGTATTTATTGGTTTCGAGTATCAGACTTGCGAAATTTTGATGGTTTCTCAACCATTCCTTAACTTCATACTCCCATATCTCGCGAACGGATTGACGAACTCGAAAAACTCCGATTGCATCCGAAAGTAGAAACTCGCCTGATTACCACCGTATGTGTATTTTTGCCCCAGGCCATAGTAGTTATTGGTTTCGAGTATCAGACTTGCGAAATTTAGATGGTTTCTCAACCATTCCTTAACTTCAAACTCCCATATCTCGCGGACGGATTGACGAACTCGAGAAATTCCTGTTGCATCTGAAAGTAGAAACCCGCCCGAATACAATGGTGTGTGTACTTTTCCCCTAGGCCATTCCAGTTATTAGTTTCCAGTATCAGACTTGCGAAAATTTTGATGGTTTCTCAACCATTCCTTAACTTCAAACTCCCATATCTCGCGAACGGATTGACGAACTCGAGAAATTCCGGTTGCATCGGAAAGCAGAAACTCGCCCGATTACAACGGTATGTGAATTCTTGCCCCAGGGCATAGTAGTTATTGGTTTCGAGTATCAGACTTGCGAAATTTTGATGGTTTCTCAACAATTCCTTAACTTCAAACTACCATATCTCGCGAACGGATTGACGAACTCGAGAAATTCCTGTTGCATCTAAAAGCAGAAACTCGCCCGATTACAACGGTATGTGCATTTTTGCCCTAGGCCATAGTAGTTATTGGTTTCGAGTATCAGCCTTGCGAAATTTTGATGGTTTCTCAACCATTCCTTAACTTCAAACTCTCATATCTCGCGAACGGATTGTCGAACTCGCAAAATGCCTGTTGCATCTAAAAGCAGAAACTCGCCCTATTACAACGGTATGTGTATTTTTGCCCCAGGCCATAGTAGTTATTGGTTTCGAGTATCAGACTTGCGAATATTTTGATGGTTTCTCAACAATTCCTTAACTTCAAACTCCCATATCTCGCGAACGGAATGACGAACTCGAGAAATTCCTGTTGCATCTGAAAGCAGAAACTCACCCCATTACAACTGTATGTGTATTTTTGCCTTAGGCCATAGTGGTTATTGGTTTCGAGTATCAGACTTGCGAAAATTTTGATGGTTTCTCAACCATCTCTAAACTCCAAACTCCGATATTTCGCGAACGGATAGGCGGATCCGAAAAATTTCTGTTGCATCTGAAAGCAGAAACTCGCCCGATTACAACGGTATGTGTATTTTTGCCATAGGCCATAGTAGTTATTGGTTTCGAGTATCAGACTTGCGAAAATTTTGATGATTTCTCAACCATTCCTTAACTTCAAACTCCCATATCTCGCGAACGGATTGACGAACTCGAGAAATTCCTGTTGCATCTGAAAGTAGAAACTCGCCCGATTACCACCGTATGTG
Organism: Ptiloglossa arizonensis; assembly: GCF_051014685.1. Classification (NCBI taxonomy): domain Eukaryota; kingdom Metazoa; phylum Arthropoda; class Insecta; order Hymenoptera; family Colletidae; genus Ptiloglossa; species Ptiloglossa arizonensis. Next base: position 2,242,883 of record NW_027478389.1, read on the forward strand.
TATTTTTGCCCCAAGCCATAGTAGTTATTGGTTTCGAGTATCAGACTTGCGAATATTTTGATGGTTTCTCAACAATTCCTTAACTTCAAACTCCCATATCTCGCGAACGGATTGACGAACTCGAGAAATTCCTGTTGCATCTGAAAGTAGAAACTCGCCCGATTACAATGGTGTGTGTACTTTTCCCCTAGGCCATTCCAGTTATTAGTTTCCAGTATCAGACTTGCGAAAATTTTGAAGGTTTCTCAACCATTCCTTAACTTCAAACTCCCATATCTCGCGAACGGATTGACGAACTCGAGAAATTCCTGTTGCATCTGAAAGCAGAAACTCGCCCGATTACAACGGTAAGTGTATTTTTGCCCTAGACCATAGTATTTATTGGTTTCGAGTATCAGACTTGCGAAATTTTGATGGTTTCTCAACCATTCCTTAACTTCATACTCCCATATCTCGCGAACGGATTGACGAACTCGAAAAACTCCGATTGCATCCGAAAGTAGAAACTCGCCCGATTACCACCGTATGTGTATTTTTGCCCCAGGCCATAGTAGTTATTGGTTTCGAGTATCAGACTTGCGAAATTTTGATGGTTTCTCAACCATTCCTTAACTTCAAACTCCCATATCTCGCGGACGGATTGACGAACTCGAGAAATTCCTGTTGCATCTGAAAGTAGAAACCCGCCCGAATACAATGGTGTGTGTACTTTTCCCCTAGGCCATTCCAGTTATTAGTTTCCAGTATCAGACTTGCGAAAATTTTGATGGTTTCTCAACCATTCCTTAACTTCAAACTCCCATATCTCGCGAACGGATTGACGAACTCGAGAAATTCCGGTTGCATCGGAAAGCAGAAACTCGCCCGATTACAACGGTATGTGAATTTTTGCCCCAGGGCATAGTAGTTATTGGTTTCGAGTATCAGACTTGCGAAATTTTGATGGTTTCTCAACAATTCCTTAACTTCAAACTACCATATCTCGCGAGCGGATTGACGAACTCGAGAAATTCCTGTTGCATCTAAAAGCAGAAACTCGCCCGATTACAACGGTATGTGCATTTTTGCCCTAGGCCATAGTAGTTATTGGTTTCGAGTATCAGCCTTGCGAAATTTTGATGGTTTCTCAACCATTCCTTAACTTCAAACTCTCATATCTCGCGAACGGATTGTCGAACTCGCAAAATGCCTGTTGCATCTAAAAGCAGAAACTCGCCCTATTACAACGGTATGTGTATTTTTGCCATAGGCCATAGTAGTTATTGGTTTCGAGTATCAGACTTGCGAAAATTTTGATGGTTTCTCAACAATTCCTTAACTTCAAACTCCCATATCTCGCGAGCGGATTGTCGAACTCGGGAAACGCCTGTTGAATCTGAAAGCAGAAACTCGCCCGATTACAACGGTATGTGTATTTTTGCCTTAGGCCATAGTAGTTATTGGTTTCGAGTATCAGACTTGCGAAAATTTTGATGGTTTCTCAACAATTCCTTAACTTCAAACTCCCATATCTCGCGAACGGATTGACGAACTCGAGAAATTCCTGTTGCATCTGAAAGTAGAAACTCGCCCGATTAGAAGGGTATGTGTACTTTTCCCCTAGGCCATTCCAGTTATTAGTTTCCAGTATCAGACTTGCGAAAATTTTGAAGGTTTCTCAACCATTCCTTAACTTCAAACTCCCATATCTCGCGAACGGATTGACGAACTTGAGAAATTCCTGTTGCATCTGAAAGCAGAAACTCGCCCGATTACAACGGTATGTGTATTTTTGCACTAGACCATAGTATTTATTGGTTTCGAGTATCAGACTTGCGAAATTTTGATGGTTTCTCAACCATTCCTTAACTTCAAACTCCCATATCTCGCGAACGGATTGACGAACTCGAAAAACTCCGATTGCATCTGAAAGTAGAAACTCGCCCGATTACCACCGTATGTGTATTTTTGCCCCAGGCCATAGTAGTTATTGGTTTCGAGTATCAGACTTGCGAATATTTTGATGGTTTCTCAACAATTCCTTAACTTCAAACTCCCATATCTCGCGAACGGAATGACGAACTCGAGAAATTCCTGTTGCATCTGAAAGCAGAAACTCACCCCATTACAACTGTATGTGTATTTTTGCCTTAGGCCATAGTGGTTATTGGTTTCGAGTATCAGACTTGCGAAAATTTTGATGGTTTCTCAACCATCTCTAAACTCCAAACTCCGATATTTCGCGAACGGATAGGCGGATCCGAAAAATTTCTGTTGCATCTGAAAGCAGAAACTCGCCCGATTACAACGGAATGTGTATTTTTGCCATAGGCCATAGTAGTTATTGGTTTCGAGTATCAGACTTGCGAAAATTTTGATGATTTCTCAACCATTCCTTAACTTCAAACTCCCATATCTCGCGAACGGATTGACGAACTCGAGAAATTCCTGTTGCATCTGAAAGTAGAAACTCGCCCGATTACCACCGTATGTGTATTTTTGCCCCAAGCCATAGTAGTTATTGGTTTCGAGTATCAGACTTGCGAAATTTTGATGGTTTCTCAACCATTCCTTAACTTCAAACTCCCATATCTCGCGGACGGATTGACGAACTCGAGAAATTCCTGTTGCATCTGAAAGGAGAAACCCGCCCGAATACAATGGTGTGTGTACTTTTCCCCTAGGCCATTCCAGTTATTAGTTTCCAGTATCAGACTTGCGAAAATTTTGAAGGTTTCTCAACCATTCCTTAACTTCAAACTCCCATATCTCGCGAACGGATTGACGAACTCGAGAAATTCCTGTTGCATCTGAAAGCAGAAACTCGCCCGATTACAACGGTAAGTGTATTTTTGCCCTAGACCATAGTATTTATTGGTTTCGAGTATCAGACTTGCGAAATTTTGATGGTTTCTCAACCATTCCTTAACTTCATACTCCCATATCTCGCGAACGGATTGACGAACTCGAAAAACTCCGATTGCATCCGAAAGTAGAAACTCGCCCGATTACCACCGTATGTGTATTTTTGCCCCAGGCCATAGTAGTTATTGGTTTCGAGTATCAGACTTGCGAAATTTTGATGGTTTCTCAACCATTCCTTAACTTCAAACTCCCATATCTCGCGGACGGATTGACGAACTCGAGAAATTCCTGTTGCATCTGAAAGGAGAAACCCGCCCGAATACAATGGTGTGTGTACTTTTCCCCTAGGCCATTCCAGTTATTAGTTTCCAGTATCAGACTTGCGAAAATTTTGATGGTTTCTCAACCATTCCTTAACTTCAAACTCCCATATCTCGCGAACGGATTGACGAACTCGAGAAATTCCGGTTGCATCGGAAAGCAGAAACTCGCCCGATTACAACGGTATGTGAATTTTTGCCCCAGGGCATAGTAGTTATTGGTTTCGAGTATCAGACTTGCGAAATTTTGATGGTTTCTCAACAATTCCTTAACTTCAAACTACCATATCTCGCGAACGGATTGACGAACTCGAGAAATTCCTGTTGCATCTAAAAGCAGAAACTCGCCCGATTACAACGGTATGTGCATTTTTGCCCTAGGCCATAGTAGTTATTGGTTTCGAGTATCAGACTTGCGAAAATTTTGATGGTTTCTCAACAATTCCTTAACTTCAAACTCCCATACCTCGCGAACGGATTGACGAACTCGAGAAATTCCTGTTGCATCTGAAAGTAGAAACTCGTCCGATTACAATGGTGTGTGTACTTTTCCGCTGGGCCATTCCAGTTATTGGTTTCGAGTATCAGACTTGCGAAAATTTTGATGGTTTCTCAACCATCTCTTAAGTCCAAACTCCGATATTTCGCGAACGGATTGACCAACCCGAAAAATTTCTGTTGCATCTGAAATTAGAAACTCGCCCGATTACAACGGTGTGTGTATTTTTGCCCTGGGCCATAGTACTTATTGGTTTCGAGTATCAGACTTGCGAAAATTTTTATGGTTTCTCTACCATTCCTTAACTTCAAACTCCCATATCTCGCGAACGGATTGACGAACTCGAGAAATTCCTATTGCATCTGAAAGCAGAAACTCGCCCGATTACAACGGTACGTGTATTTTTTCCCTAGACCATAGTAGTTATTGGTTTCGAGTATCAGACTTGCGAAATTTTGATGGTTTCTCAACCATTCCATAACTTCAAACTCCCATATCTCGCGAACGGATTGACGAACTCGAAAAACTCCGATTGCATCTGAAAGTAGAAACTCGCCCGATTACAACGGTATGTGCATTTTTGCCCTAGGCCATAGTAGTTATTGGTTTCGGGTATCAGATTTGCGAAAATTTTGATGGTTTCTCAACCATCTCTTAACTCCAAACTCCGATATTTCGCGAACGGATTGACGAATCCGAAAAATTTCTGTTGCATCTGAAAGTAGAAACTCGCCCGATTACAACGGCATGTGTATTTTTCAACTAAGCCATTGTAGTTATTAGTTTCGAGTATCAGACTTGCGAAAATTTTGATGGTTTCTCAACCATTCCTTATCTTCAAACTCCCATATCTCGCGAACGGAATGACGAACTCGAGAAATTCCTCTTGCAACTGAAAGTAGAAACTAGTTCGATTACAATGCTCTGTGTACTTTTCCCCTAGGCCATTCCAGTTATACGTTTCTGGCATCAGAATTGCGAAAATTTTGATGGTTTCTCAACCATACCTTAACTTCAAACTCCCATATCTCGCGAACGGATAGACGAACTCGAGAAGTTCCTCTTGCATCTGAAAGTAGAAACTCGCCCGATCACGACGCTATTTGTATTTTTGCCCCAGGCCATAGTAGTTATAGGTTTCGAGTATCAGACTTGCGAAATTTTGATGGTTTCTCAACCATTCCTTAACTTCAAACTCCCATTTCTCGCGAACGGATTGACGAACTCGAAAAATTCCGGTTGCATCTGAAAGTAGAAACTCGCCCGATTACAATGTTGTGTGTACTTTTCCCCTAGGCCATTCCTGTTATTAGTTTCGAGTATCAGACTTGCGAAAATTTTGATGGTTTCTCAACCATTCCTTAACTTCAAACTCCCATATCTCGCGAACGGACTGACGAACTCGAGAAATTCCTGTTGCATCTGAAAGTAGAAACTCGCCCGATTACCACCGTATGTGTATTTTTGCCCCAGGCCATAGTAGTTATTGGTTTCGAGTATCAGACCTGCGAAATTTTGATGGTTTCTCAACCATTCCTTAACTTCAAACTCCCATATCTCGCGAACGGATTAACGAACTCGAGAAATTCCGGTTGCATCTGAAAGTAGAAACTCGCCCGATTACAACGGTATGTGTATTTTTGCCCTAGGCCATAGTAGTTATTGGTTTCGAGTATAAGACTTGCGAAAATTTTTATGGTTTCTCAACCATTCGTTAACTTCACACTCCCATATCTCGCGAACGGATTGACGAACTCGAGATATTCCCGTTGCATCTGAATGTAGAAACTCGTCCGATTACAACGGCATGTGTATTTTTCCCCTAAGCCATTGTAGTTATTAGTTTCGAGTATCAGACTTGCGAAGATTTTGATGATTTCTCAACCATTCCTTAACTTCAAACTCCCATATCTCGCGAACGGATTGACGACCTCGAGAAATTCCTGTTGCATCTGAAAGTAGAAACTCGCCCGATTACCACCGTATGTGTATTTTTGCCCCAGGCCATAGTAGTTATTGGTTTCGAGTATCAGACTTGCGAAAATTTTGATGGTTTCTCAACCATTCCTTAACTTCAAACTCCCATATCTCGCGAACGGATTGACGAACTCGAGAAATTCCTGTTGCATCTGAAAGCAGAAACTCGCCCAATTACAACGGTATGTGTATTTTTACCTTAGGCCATAGTAGTTATTGGTTTCGAGTATCAGACTTGCGAAAATTTTGATGGTTTCTCAACAATTCCTTAACTTCAAACTCCCATACCTCGCGAACGGATTGACGAACTCGAGAAATTCCTGTTGCATCTGAAAGTAGAAACTCGTCCGATTACAATGGTGTGTGTACTTTTCCGCTGGGCCATTCCAGTTATTGGTTTCGAGTATCAGACTTGCGAAAATTTTGATGGTTTCTCAACCATCTCTTAAGTCCAAACTCCGATATTTCGCGAACGGATTGACCAATCCGAAAAATTTCTGTTGCATCTGAAATTAGAAACTCGCCCGATTACAACGGTGTGTGTATTTTTGCCCTGGGCCATAGTACTTATTGGTTTCGAGTATCAGACTTGCGAAAATTTTTATGGTTTCTCTACCATTCCTTAACTTCAAACTCCCATATCTCGCGAACGGATTGACGAACTCGAGAAATTCCTGTTGCATCTGAAAGCAGAAACTCGCCCGATTACAACGGTACGTGTATTTTTGCCCTAGACCATAGTAGTTATTGGTTTCGAGTATCAGACTTGCGAAATTTTGATGGTTTCTCAACCATTCCATAACTTCAAACTCCCATATCTCGCGAACGGATTGACGAACTCGAAAAACTCCGATTGCATCTGAAAGTAGAAACTCGCCCGATTACAATGGTGTGTGTACTTTTCCCCTAGGCCATTCCTGTTATTGGTTTCGGGTATCAGATTTGCGAAAATTTTGATGGTTTCTCAACCATCTCTTAACTCCAAACTCCGATATTTCGCGAACGGATTGACGAATCCGAAAAATTTCTGTTGCATCTGAAAGTAGAAACTCGCCCGATTACAACAGCATGTGTATTTTTCAACTAAGCCATTGTAGTTATTAGTTTCGAGTATCAGACTTGCGAAAATTTTGATGGTTTCTCAACCATTCCTTATCTTCAAACTCCCATATCTCGCGAACGGAATGACGAACTCGAGAAATTCCTGTTGCATCTGAAAGCAGAAACTCGCCCGATTACAACGGTATTTGCATTTTTGCCCTTGGCCATAGTAGTTATTGGTTTCGAGTATCAGACTTGCGAAATTTTGATGGTTTCTCAACCATTCCTTAACTTCAAACTCTCATATCTCGCGAACGGATTGTCGAACTCGCGAAATGTCTGTTGCATCTAAAAGCAGAAACTCGCCCGATTACAACGGTATGTGCATTTTTGCCCTAGGCCATAGTAGTTATTGGTTTCGAGTATCAGACTTGCGAAAATTTTGATGGTTTCTCAACCATCTCTTAAATCCAAACTCCCATATCTCGCGAACGGAATGACGAACTCGAGAAATTCCTCTTGCATCTGAAAGTAGAAACTAGCTCGATTACAATGGTATGTGTACTTTTCCCCTAGGCCATTCCAGTTATACGTTTCTGGCATCAGAATTGCGAAAATTTTGATGGTTTCTCAACCATACCTTAACATCAAACTCCCATATCTCGCGAACGGATAGACGAACTCGAGAAGTTCCTCTTGCATCTGAAAGTAGAAACTCGCCCGATTACGACGCTATTTGTATTTTTGCCTCAGGCCATAGTAGTTATAGGTTTCGAGTATCAGACTTGCGAAATTTTGATGGTTTCTCAACCATTCCTTAACTTCAAACTCCCATTTCTCGCGAACGGATTGACGAACTCGAGAAATTCCTGTTGCATCTGAAAGCAGAAACTCGCCCGATTACAATGGTGTGTGTATTTTTGCCCTAGACCATAGTAGTTTTTGGTTTCGAGTATCAGACTTGCGAAATTTTGATGGTGTGTCAACCATTCCTTAACTTCACACTCCCATATCTCGCGAACAGATTGACGACCTCGAGATATTCCTGTTGCATCTGAAAGTAGAAAGTCGCCCGATTACAACGCTATTTGTATTTTTGCCCCAGGCCATAGTAGTTATTGGTTTCGAGTATCAGAATTGCGAAATTTTGATGGTTTCTCAACCATTCCTTAACTTCAAACTCCCATATCTCGCGAACGGATTAACGAACTCGAGAAATACCGATTGCATCTGAAAGTAGAAACTCGCCCGATTACAACGGTATGTGTATTTTTGCCCCAGGCCATAGTAGTTATTGGTTTCGAGTAACAGACTTGCGAAATTTTGATGATTTCTCAACCATTCCTTAACTTCAAATTCCTATATCTCGCGAACGGATTGACGAACTCGAGAAATTCCTGTTGCATCTGAAAGTAGAAACTCGCCAGATTACAACGGTATGTGTATTTTTGCCTTAGGCCATAGTAGTTATTGGTTTCGAGTATCAGACTTGCGAAATTTTGTTGGTTGCTCAACCATTCCTTAACTTCAATCTCCCATATCTCGCGAACGGATTGACGTACTCGAGAAATTCCTGTTGCATCTGAAAGTAGAAACTCGCCCGATTTCAATGCTATGTTTACTTTTCCCCTAGGCCACTCCAGTTATTGATTTCTAGTGTCAGGCTTGCGATAATTTTGATGGTTTCTCAACCATTCCTTAACTTCAAACTCCCATATCTCGCGAACGGATTGTCGAACTCGCGAAATGCCTGTTGCATCTGAAAGCAGAATCTCGCCCGATTACAACGGTATGTGCATTTTTGCCCTAGGCCATAGTAGTTATTGGTTTCGAGTATCAGACTTGCGAAATTTTGATGGTTTCTCAACCATTCCTTAACTTCAAACTCTCATATCTCGCGAACGGATTGTCGAACTCGCAAAATGCCTGTTGCATCTAAAAGCAGAAACTCTCCCGATTACAACGGTATGTGCATTTTTGCCCTAGGCCATAGTAGTTATTGGTTCCGAGTATCAGACTTGCGAAAATTTTGATGGTTTCTCAACCATCTCTTAAATCCAAACTCCGATATTTCGCGAACGGATTGACGAATCCGAAAAATTTCTGTTGCATCTGAAAGTAGAAACTCGCCCGATTACAACGGCATGTGTATTTTTCAACTAAGCCATTGTAGATATTAGTTTCGAGTATCAGACTTGCGTAAATTTTGATGGTATCTCAACCATTCCTTATCTTCAAACTCCCATATCTCGCGAACGGAATGACGAACTCGAGAAATTCCTCTTGCATCTGAAAGTAGAAACTAGCTCGATTACAATGGTATGTGTACTTTTCCCCTAGGCCATTCCAGTTATACGTTTCTGGCATCAGAATTGCGAAAATTTTGATGGTTTCTCAACCATACCTTAACTTCAAACTCCCATATCTCGCGAACGGATAGACGATCTCGAGAAGTTCCTCTTGCATCTGAAAGTAGAAACTCGCCCGATTACGACGCTATTTGTGTTTTTGCCCCAGGCCATAGTAGTTATAGGTTTCGAGGATCAGACTTGCGAAATTTTGATGGTTTCTCAACCATTCCTTAACTTCAAACTCCCATTTCTCGCGAACGGATTGACGAACTCGAGAAATTCCTGTTGCATCTGAAAGCAGAAACTCGCCCGATTACAATGGTATGTGTATTTTTGCCCTAGACCATTGTAGTTTTTGGTTTCGAGTATCAGACTTGCGAAATTTTGATGGTGTCTCAACCATTCCTTAACTTCACACTCCCATATCTCGCGAACAGATTGACGAACTCGAGATGTTCCTGTTGCATCTGAAAGTAGAAAGTCGCCCGATTACAACGCTATTTGTATTTTTGCCCCAGACCATAGTAGTTATTGGTTTCGAGTATCAGACTTGCGAAAATTTTGATGGTTTCTCAACCATTCCTTAACTTCAAACTCCCATGTCTCGCGAACGGTATGACGAACTCGAGAAATTCCTGTTGCATCTGAAAGCAGAAACTCGCCCGGTTACAACGGTATGTGCATTTTTGCCCTAGGCCATAGTAGTTATTGGTTTCGAGTATCAGACTTGCGAAATTTTGATGGTTTCTCAACCATTCCTTAACTTCAAACTCTCATATCTCGCGAACGGATTGTCGAACTCGCAAAATGCCTGTTGCATCTAAAAGCAGAAACTCGCCCTATTACAACGGTATGTGCATTTTTGCCCTAGGCCATAGTAGTTATTGGTTCCGAGTATCAGACTTGCGAAAATTTTGATGGTTTCTCAACCATCTCTTAAATCCAAACTCCGATATTTCGCGAACGGATTGACGAATCCGAAAAATTTCTGTTGCATCTGAAAGTAGAAACTCGCCCGATTACAACGGCATGTGTATTTTTCAACTAAGCCATTGTAGATATTAGTTTCGAGTATCAGACTTGCGTAAATTTTGATGGTTTCTCAACCATTCCTTATCTTCAAACTCCCATATCTCGCGAACGGAATGACGAACTCGAGAAATTCCTCTTGCATCTGAAAGTAGAAACTAGCTCGATTACAATGGTATGTGTACTTTTCCCCTAGGCCATTCCAGTTATACGTTTCTGGCATCAGAATTGCGAAAATTTTGATGGTTTCTCAACCATACCTTAACTTCAAACTCCCATATCTCGCGAACGGATAGACGAACTCGAGAAGTTCCCCTTGCATCTGAAAGTAGAAACTCGCCCGATTACGACGCTATTTGTGTTTTTGCCCCAGGCCATAGTAGTTATAGGTTTCGAGTATCAGACTTGCGAAATTTTGATGGTTTCTCAACCATTCCTTAACTTCAAACTCCCATTTCTCGCGAACGGATTGACGAACTCGAGAAATTCCTGTTGCATCTGAAAGCAGAAACTCGCCCGATTACAATGGTATGTGTATTTTTGCCCTAGACCATTGTAGTTTTTGGTTTCGAGTATCAGACTTGCGAAATTTTGATGGTGTCTCAACCATTCCTTAACTTCACACTCCCATATCTCGCGAACAGATTGACGAACTCGAGATATTCCTGTTGCATCTGAAAGTAGGAAGTCGCCCGATTACAACGCTATTTGTATTTTTGCCCCAGACCATAGTAGTTATTGTTTTCGAGTATCAGAATTGCGAAGTTTTGATGGTTTCTCAACCATTCCTTAACTTCAAACTCCCATATCTCGCGAACGGATTAACGAACTCGAGAAATTCCGGTTGCATCTGAAAGTAGAAACTCGCCCGATTACAACGGTATGTGTATTTTTGCCCCAGGCCATAGTAGTTATTGGTTTCGAGTAACAGACTTGCGAAATTTTGATGATTCCTCAACCACTCCTTAACTTCAAACTCCCATATCTCGCGAACGGATTGACGAACTCGAGAAATTCCTGTTGCATCTGAAAGTAGAAACTCGCCCGATTACCACCGTATGTGTATTTTTGCCCCAGGCCATAGTAGTTATTGGTTTCGAGTATCAGACTTGCGAAATTTTGATGGTTTCTCAACCATTGCTTAACTTCAAACTCCCATATCTCGCGAACGGATTAACGAACTCGAGAAATTCCGGTTGCATCTGAAAGTAGAAACTCGCCCGATTACAACGGTATGTGTATTTTTGCCTTAGGCCATAGTAGTTATTGGTTTCGAGTATCAGACTTGCGAAATTTTGATGGTTGCTCAACCATTCCTTAACTTCAATCTCCCATATCTCGCGAACGGATTGACAAACTCGAGAAATTCCTGTTGCATCTGAAAGTAGAAACTCGCCCGATTTCAATGCTATGTTTACTTTTCCCCTAGGCCATTCCAGTTATTGATTTCTTGTGTCTGGTTTGCGATAATTTTGATGGTTTCTCAACCATTCCTTAACTTCAGACTCCCATATCTCGCGAACGGATTGTCGAACTCGCGAAATGCCTGTTGCATCTGAAAGCAGAAACTCGCCCGATTACAACGGTATGTGTATTTTTGCCCTAGTCCATAGCAGTTATTGGTTTCGTGTATCAGACTTGCGAAAATTTTTATGGTTTCTCAACCATTCCTTAACTTCACACTCCCATATCTCGCGAACGGATTGACAAACTCGAGATATTCCCGTTGCATCTGAAAGTAGAGACTCGCGCGATTACCACCGTATGTGTATTTTTGCCCCAGGCCATAGTAGTTATTGGTTTCGAGTATCAGACTTGCGAAATTTTGATGGTTTCTCAACCATTCCTTAACTTCAAACTCCCATATCTCGCGAGCGGATTAACGAACTCGAGAAATTCCGGTTGCATCTGAAAGTAGAAACTCGCCCGATTACAACGGTATGTGTATTTTTCCCCTAAGCCATTGTAGTTATTAGTTTCGAGTATCAGACTTGCGAAGATTTTGATGATTTCTCAACCATTCCTTAACTTCAAACTCCCATATCTCGCGAACGGATTGACGAAATCGAGAAATTCCTGTTGCATCTGAAAGTAGAAACTCGCCCGATTACCAAAGTATGTGTATTTTTGCCCCAGGCCATAGTAGTTATTGGTTTCGAGTATCAGACTTGCGAAAATTTTGATGGTTTCTCAACCATTCCTTAACTTCAAACTCCCATATCTCGCGAACAGATTGACGAACTCGAGAAATTCCTGTTGCATCTGAAAGCAGAAACTCGCCCGATTACAATGGTATGTGTATTTTTGCCCTAGACCATAGTAGTTTTTGGTTTCGAGTATCAGACTTGCGAAATTTTGATGGTGTCTCAACCATTCCTTAACTTCAAACTCCCATATCTCGCGAACGGATTGACGAACTCGAAAAACTCCGATTGCATCTGAAAGTAAAAACTCGCCCGATTACAATGGTGTGTGTATTTTTGCCCCAGGCCATAGTAGTTATTGGTTTCGAGTATCAGACTTGCGAAAATTTTGATGGTTTCTCAACAATTCCTTAACTTCAAACTCCCATATCTCGCGTACGGATTGACGAACTCGAGATATTCCTGTTGCATCTGAAAGTAGAAACTCGCCCGATTACCACCGTATGTGTATTTTTGCCCCAGGCCATAGTAGTTATTGGTTTCGAGTATCAGACTTGCGAAAATTTTGATGGTATCTCAACAATTCCTTAACTTCAAACTCCCATATCTCGCGAACGGATTGTCGAACTCGCGAAATGCCTGTTGATTCTGAAAGCAGAAACTCGCCCGATTACAACGGTATGTGTATTTTTGCCTTAGGCCATAGTAGTTATTGGTTTCGAGTATCAGACTTGCGAAAATTTTGATGGTTTCTCAACAATTCCTTAACTTCAAACTCCCATATCTCGAGAACGGATTGACGAACTCGAGAAATTCCGGTTGCATCTGAAAGTAGAAACTCGCCCGTTTACAATGGTGTGTGTACTTTTCTCCTAGGCCATTGTAGTTATTAGTTTCGAGTATCAGACTTGCGAATGTTTTGATGGTTTCTCAACAATTCCTTAACTTCAAACTCCCATATCTCGCGAACGGAATGTCGAACTCGCGAAATGCCTGTTGAATCTGAAAGCAGAAACCCGCCCGATTACAACGGTATGTGTATTTTTGCCTTAGGCCATAGTAGTTATTTGTTTCGAGTATCAGACTTGCGAAGATTTTGATGGTTTCTCAACAATTCCTTAACTTCAAACTCCCATATCTCGAGAACGGATTGACGAACTCGAGAAATTCCGGTTGCATCTGAAAGTAGAAACTCGCCCGATTACAACGGTATGTGTATTTTTGCCCTAGGCCATAGTAGTTATTGGTTTCGAGTATCAGACTTGCGAAAATTTTTATGGTTTCTCAACCATTCCTTAACTTCACACTCCCATATCTCGCGAACGGATTGACGTACTCGAGAAATTCCTGTTGCATCTGAAAGTAGAAACTCGCCCGATTACCACCGTATGTGTATTTTTGCCCCAGGCCATAGTAGTTATTGGTTTCGAGTATCAGACTTGCGAAAATTTTGATGGTTTCTCAACAATTCCTTAACTTCAAACTCCCATATCTCGCGAACGGTTTGTCGAACTCGCGAAATGCCTGTTGAGTCTGAAAGCAGAAACTCGCCCGATTACAACGGTATGTGTATTTTTGCCTTAAACCATAGTAGTTATTGGTTTCGAGTATCAGACTTGCGAAAATTTTGATGGTTTCTCAACAATTCCTTAACTTCAAACTCCCATATCTCGAGAACGGATTGACGAACTCGAGAAATTCCGGTTGCATCTGAAAGTAGAAACTCGCCCGTTTACAATGGTGCGTGTACTTTTCTCCTAGGCCATTGTAGTTATTAGTTTCGAGTATCAGACTTGCGAAAATTTTGATGATTTCTCAACCATTCCTTAACTTCAAACTCCCATATCTCGCGAACGGATTGACGTACTCGAGAAATTCCTGTTGCATCTGAAAGTAGAAACTCGCCCGATTACCACCGCATGTGTATTTTTGCCCCAGGCCATAGTAGTTATTGGTTTCGAGTATCAGACTTGCGAAATTTTGATGGTTTCTCAACCATTCCTTAACTCCAAACTCCGATATTTCGCGAACGGATTGACGAATCCGAAAAATTTCTGTTGCATCTGAAAGTAGAAACTCGCCCGATTACAACGGCATGTGTATTTTTCTCCTAAGCCATTGTAGTTATTAGTTTCGAGTATCAGACTTGCGAAAATTTTGATGGTTTCGGAACCATTCCTTAACTTCAAACTCCCATATCTCGCGAACGGATTGACGAACTCGAGAAATTCCTGTTGCATCTGAAAGCAGAAACTCGCCCGATTACAACGGTATATGTATTTTTGCCCTAGACCATAGTATTTATTGGTTTCGAGTATCAGACTTGCGAAATTTTGATGGTTTCTCAACCATTCCTTAACTTCAAACTCCCATATCTCGCGGACGGATTGACGAACTCGAGAAATTCCTGTTGCATCTGAAAGTAGAAACCCGCCCGAATACAATGGTGTGTGTACTTTTCCCCTAGGCCATTCCAGTTATTAGTTTCCAGTATCAGACTTGCGAAAATTTTGATGGTTTCTCAACCATTCCTTAACTTCAAACTCCCATATCTCGCGAACGGATTGACGAATTCGGGAAATTTCTGTTGCATCTGAAAGCAGAAACTCGCCCGATTACAATGGTATGTGTATTTTTGCCCTAAACCATAGTAGTTTTTGGTTTCGAGTATCAGACTTGCGAAATTTTGATGGTGTCTCAACCATTCCTTAACTTCAAACTCCCATATCTCGCGAACGGATTGACGACCTCAAAAAACTCCGATTGCATCTGAAAGTAAAAATTCGCCCGATTACAATGGTGTGTGTACTTTTCCCCTAGGCCATTCCTGTTATTGGTTTCGAGTATCAGATTTGCGAAAATTTGGATGGTTTCTCAACCATCTCTTAACTCCAAACTCCGATATTTCGCGAACGGATTGACGAATCCGAAAAATTTCGGTTGCATCTGAAAGTAGAAACCCGCCCGATTACAACGACATGTGTATTTTTCACCTAAGCCATTGTAGTTATTAGTTTCGAGTATCAGACTTGCGAAAATTTTGATGGTTTCTCAAACATTCCTTAACTTCAAACTCCCATATCTCGCGAACGGAATGACGAACTCGAGAAATTCCTGTTGCATCTGAAAGCAGAAACTCACCCCATTACAACTGTATGTGTATTTTTGCCTTAGGCCATAGTAGTTAATGGTTTCGAGTATCAGACTTGCGAAAGTTTTGATGGTT
Source organism: Ptiloglossa arizonensis (assembly GCF_051014685.1). Classification (NCBI taxonomy): domain Eukaryota; kingdom Metazoa; phylum Arthropoda; class Insecta; order Hymenoptera; family Colletidae; genus Ptiloglossa; species Ptiloglossa arizonensis. The sequence continues at coordinate 2,258,314 of NW_027478389.1, forward strand.
TCTCAACAATTCCTTAACTTCAAACTCCCATATCTCGAGAACGGATTGACGAACTCGAGAAATTCCGGTTGCATCTGAAAGTCGAAACTCGCTCGATAACAATGGTGTGTGTACTTTTCCGCTAGGCCATTCCTGTTATTGGTTTCGAGTATCAGATTTGCGAAAATTTTGATGGTTTCTCAACCATCTCTAAACTCCAAACTCCGATATTTCGCGAATGGATTGGCGGATCCGAAAAATTTCTGTTGCATCTGAAAGCAGAAACTCGCCCGATTACAACGGTATGTGTATTTTTGCCTTAGGCCATAGTAGTTAATGGTTTCGAGTATCAGACTTGCGAAAATTTTGATGGTTTCTCAACAATTCCTTAACTTCAAACTCCCATATCTCGAGAACGGATTGACGAACTCGAGAAATTCCGGTTGCATCTGAAAGTCGAAACTCGCTCGATAACAATGGTGTGTGTACTTTTCCGCTAGGCCATTCCTGTTATTGGTTTCGAGTATCAGATTTGCGAAAATTTTGATGGTTTCTCAACCATCTCTAAACTCCAAACTCCGATATTTCGCGAATGGATTGGCGGATCCGAAAAACGAAAAATTTCTGTTGCATCTGAAAGCAGAAACTCGCCCGATTACAACGGTATGTGTATTTTTGCCATAGGCCATAGTAGTTATTGGTTTCGAGTATCAGACTTGCGAAAATTTTGATGATTTCTCAACCATTCCTTAACTTCAAACTCCCATATCTCGCGAACGGATTGACGAACTCGAGAAATTCCGGTTGCATCGGAAAGCAGAAACTCGCCCGATTACAACGGTATGTGCATTTTTGCCCTAGGCCATAGTAGTTATTGGTTTCGAGTATCAGCCTTGCGAAATTTTGATTGTTCCTCAACCATTCCTGAACTTCAAACTCCCATATCTCGCGAGCGGATTGACGAACTCGAGAAACTCCGGTTGCATCTGAAAGTAGAAGCTCGCCCGATTACAATGGTGTGTGTACTTTTCCCCTAGGCCATTCCTGTTATTGGTTTCGAGTATCAGACTTGCGAAACTTTTGATGGTTTCTCAACCATCTCTTAACTCCAAACTCCGATATTTCGTGAACGGATTGACGAATCCGAACAATTTCTCTTGCATCTGAAAGTAGAAACTCGCCCGATTACAACGGCATGTGTATTTTTCCCCTAAGCCATTGTAGTTATTAGTTACGAGTATCTGACTTGCGAAAATTTTGATGATTTCTCAACCATTCCTTAACTTCAAACTCCCATATCTCGCGAACGGATTGACGAACTCGAGAAATTCCGGTTGCATCGGAAAGCAGAAACTCGCCCGATTACAAGGGTGTGTGTACTTTTCTCCTAGGCCATTCCAGTTATTGGTTTCGAGTATCAGACTTGCGAAAATTTTGATGGTTTCTCAACCATCTCTTAACTCCAAACTCCGATATTTCGCGAACGGATTGACGAACTCTCGAAATGCCTGTTGCATCTGACAGCAGAAACCCGCCCGAATACAATGGTGTGTGTACTTTTCCCCTAGGCCATTCCAGTTATTAGTTTCCAGTATCAGACTTGCGAAAATTTTGATGGTTTCTCAACCATTCCTTAACTTCAAACTCCCATATCTCGCGAACGGATTGACGAACTCGAGAAATTCCGGTTGCATCGGAAAGCAGAAACTCGCCCGATTACAACGGTATGTGAATTTTTGCCCCAGGGCATAGTAGTTATTGGTTTCGAGTATCAGACTTGCGAAATTTTGATGGTTTCTCACATTCCTGAACTTCAAACTCCATATCTCGCGAGCGGATTGACGAACTCGAGAAACTCCGGTTGCATCTGAAAGTAGAAACTCGCCCGATACAATGGTGTGTGTACTTTTCCCTAGGCCATTCCTTTTATTGGTTTCGAGTATCAGACTGCGAAAATTTTGATGGTTTCTCAACCATCTCTTAACTCCAAACTCCGATATTTCGCGAACGGATGACGAACTCTCGAAATGCCTATTGCATCTGACAGCAGAAACTCGCCCGATGACAACGGTATGTGTATTTTTGCCTTAGGCCATAGTAGTTATTGTTTCGAGTATCAGACTTGCGAAAAATTTGATGGTTTCCTCAACATTCCTTAACTTCAAACTCCCATATCTCGCGAACGGATTGACGAACTCGAGAAATTCCTGTTGCATCTGAAAGCAGAAACTCGCCCGATTACAACGGTATGTGTATTTTTGCCCTAGACCATAGTATTTATTGGTTTCGAGTATCAGACTTGCGAAATTTTGATGGTTTCTCAACATTCTTAACTTCAAACTCCCATATCTCGAGAACGGATTGACGAACTCGAGAAATTCCGGTTGCATCTGAAAGTAGAAACTCGCCCGATTACAACGGTATGTGTATTTTTGCCCTAGGCGATAGTAGTTATTGGTTTCGAGTATCAGACTTGCGAAAATTTTTATGGTTTCTCACCATTCCTTAACTTCACACTCCCATATCTCGCGAACGGATTGACGTACTCGAGAAATTCCTGTTGCATCTGAAAGTAGAAACTCGCCCGATTACCACCGTATGTGTATTTTGCCCCAGGCCATAGTAGTTATTGGTTTCGAGTATCAGACTTGCGAAAATTTTGATGGTTTCTCAACAATTCCTTAACTTCAATCTCCATATCTCGCGAACGGTTTGTCGAACTCGCGAAATGCCTGTTGTGTCTGAAAGCAGAAACTCGCCCGATTACAACGGTATGTGTATTTTTGCCTTAAGCCATAGTAGTTATTGGTTTCGAGTATCAGACTTGCGAAAATTTTGATGGTTTCTCAACAATTCCTTAACTTCAAACTCCCATATCTCGAGAACGGATTGACGAACTCGAGAAATTCCGGTTGCATCTGAAAGTAGAAACTCGCCCGTTTACAATGGTGCGTGTACTTTTCTCCTAGGCCATTGTAGTTATTAGTTTCGAGTATCAGACTTGCGAAAATTTTGATGATTTCTCAACCATTCCTTAACTTCAAACTCCCATATCTCGCGAACGGATTGACGTACTCGAGAAATTCCTGTTGCATCTGAAAGTAGAAACTCGCCCGATTACCACCGCATGTGTATTTTTGCCCCAGGCCATAGTAGTTATTGGTTTCGAGTATCAGACTTGCGAAATTTTGATGGTTTCTCAACCATTCCTTAACTCCAAACTCCGATATTTCGCGAACGGATTGACGAATCCGAAAAATTTCTGTTGCATCTGAAAGTAGAAACTCGCCCGATTACAACGGCATGTGTATTTTTCTCCTAAGCCATTGTAGTTATTAGTTTCGAGTATCAGACTTGCGAAAATTTTGATGGTTTCTCAAACATTCCTTAACTTCAAACTCCCATATCTCGCGAACGGAATGACGAACTCGAGAAATTCCTGTTGCATCTGAAAGCAGAAACTCACCCCATTACAACTGTATGTGTATTTTTGCCTTAGGCCATAGTAGTTAATGGTTTCGAGTATCAGACTTGCGAAAGTTTTGATGGTTTCTCAACAATTCCTTAACTTCAAACTCCCATATCTCGAGAACGGATTGACGAACTCGAGAAATTCCGGTTGCATCTGAAAGTCGAAACTCGCTCGATAACAATGGTGTGTGTACTTTTCCGCTAGGCCATTCCTGTTATTGGTTTCGAGTATCAGATTTGCGAAAATTTTGATGGTTTCTCAACCATCTCTAAACTCCAAACTCCGATATTTCGCGAATGGATTGGCGGATCCGAAAAATTTCTGTTGCATCTGAAAGCAGAAACTCGCCCGATTACAACGGTATGTGTATTTTTGCCTTAGGCCATAGTAGTTAATGGTTTCGAGTATCAGACTTGCGAAAATTTTGATGGTTTCTCAACAATTCCTTAACTTCAAACTCCCATATCTCGAGAACGGATTGACGAACTCGAGAAATTCCGGTTGCATCTGAAAGTCGAAACTCGCTCGATAACAATGGTGTGTGTACTTTTCCGCTAGGCCATTCCTGTTATTGGTTTCGAGTATCAGATTTGCGAAAATTTTGATGGTTTCTCAACCATCTCTAAACTCCAAACTCCGATATTTCGCGAATGGATTGGCGGATCCGAAAAATTTCTGTTGCATCTGAAAGCAGAAACTCGCCCGATTACAACGGTATGTGTATTTTTGCCATAGGCCATAGTAGTTATTGGTTTCGAGTATCAGACTTGCGAAAATTTTGATGATTTCTCAACCATTCCTTAACTTCAAACTCCCATATCTCGCGAACGGATTGACGAACTCGAGAAATTCCGGTTGCATCGGAAAGCAGAAACTCGCCCGATTACAACGGTATGTGCATTTTTGCCCTAGGCCATAGTAGTTATTGGTTTCGAGTATCAGCCTTGCGAAATTTTGATTGTTCCTCAACCATTCCTGAACTTCAAACTCCCATATCTCGCGAGCGGATTGACGAACTCGAGAAACTCCGGTTGCATCTGAAAGTAGAAGCTCGCCCGATTACAATGGTGTGTGTACTTTTCCCCTAGGCCATTCCTGTTATTGGTTTCGAGTATCAGACTTGCGAAACTTTTGATGGTTTCTCAACCATCTCTTAACTCCAAACTCCGATATTTCGTGAACGGATTGACGAATCCGAACAATTTCTCTTGCATCTGAAAGTAGAAACTCGCCCGATTACAACGGCATGTGTATTTTTCCCCTAAGCCATTGTAGTTATTAGTTACGAGTATCTGACTTGCGAAAATTTTGATGATTTCTCAACCATTCCTTAACTTCAAACTCCCATATCTCGCGAACGGATTGACGAACTCGAGAAATTCCGGTTGCATCGGAAAGCAGAAACTCGCCCGATTACAAGGGTGTGTGTACTTTTCTCCTAGGCCATTCCAGTTATTGGTTTCGAGTATCAGACTTGCGAAAATTTTGATGGTTTCTCAACCATCTCTTAACTCCAAACTCCGATATTTCGCGAACGGATTGACGAACTCTCGAAATGCCTGTTGCATCTGACAGCAGAAACCCGCCCGAATACAATGGTGTGTGTACTTTTCCCCTAGGCCATTCCAGTTATTAGTTTCCAGTATCAGACTTGCGAAAATTTTGATGGTTTCTCAACCATTCCTTAACTTCAAACTCCCATATCTCGCGAACGGATTGACGAACTCGAGAAATTCCGGTTGCATCGGAAAGCAGAAACTCGCCCGATTACAACGGTATGTGAATTTTTGCCCCAGGGCATAATAGTTATTGGTTTCGAGTATCAGACTTGCGAAATTTTGATGGTTTCTCAACCATTCCTGAACTTCAAACTCCCATATCTCGCGAGCGGATTGACGAACTCGAGAAACTCCGGTTGCATCTGAAAGTAGAAACTCGCCCGATTACAATGGTGTGTGTACTTTTCCCCTAGGCCATTCCTTTTATTGGTTTCGAGTATCAGACTTGCGAAAATTTTGATGGTTTCTCAACCATCTCTTAACTCCAAACTCCGATATTTCGCGAACGGATTGACGAACTCTCGAAATGCCTATTGCATCTGACAGCAGAAACTCGCCCGATGACAACGGTATGTGTATTTTTGCCTTAGGCCATAGTAGTTATTGGTTTCGAGTATCAGACTTGCGAAAAATTTGATGGTTTCTCAACAATTCCTTAACTTCAAACTCCCATATCTCGCGAACGGATTGACGAACTCGAGAAATTCCTGTTGCATCTGAAAGCAGAAACTCGCCCGATTACAACGGTATGTGTATTTTTGCCCTAGACCATAGTATTTATTGGTTTCGAGTATCAGACTTGCGAAATTTTGATGGTTTCTCAACCATTCCTTAACTTCAAACTCCCATATCTCGAGAACGGATTGACGAACTCGAGAAATTCCGGTTGCATCTGAAAGTAGAAACTCGCCCGATTACAACGGTATGTGTATTTTTGCCCTAGGCGATAGTAGTTATTGGTTTCGAGTATCAGACTTGCGAAAATTTTTATGGTTTCTCAACCATTCCTTAACTTCACACTCCCATATCTCGCGAACGGATTGACGTACTCGAGAAATTCCTGTTGCATCTGAAAGTAGAAACTCGCCCGATTACCACCGTATGTGTATTTTTGCCCCAGGCCATAGTAGTTATTGGTTTCGAGTATCAGACTTGCGAAAATTTTGATGGTTTCTCAACAATTCCTTAACTTCAAACTCCCATATCTCGCGAACGGTTTGTCGAACTCGCGAAATGCCTGTTGAGTCTGAAAGCAGAAACTCGCCCGATTACAACGGTATGTGTATTTTTGCCTTAAGCCATAGTAGTTATTGGTTTCGAGTATCAGACTTGCGAAAATTTTGATGGTTTCTCAACAATTCCTTAACTTCAAACTCCCATATCTCGAGAACGGATTGACGAACTCGAGAAATTCCGGTTGCATCTGAAAGTAGAAACTCGCCCGTTTACAATGGTGCGTGTACTTTTCTCCTAGGCCATTGTAGTTATTAGTTTCGAGTATCAGACTTGCGAAAATTTTGATGATTTCTCAACCATTCCTTAACTTCAAACTCCCATATCTCGCGAACGGATTGACGTACTCGAGAAATTCCTGTTGCATCTGAAAGTAGAAACTCGCCCGATTACCACCGCATGTGTATTTTTGCCCCAGGCCATAGTAGTTATTGGTTTCGAGTATCAGACTTGCGAAATTTTGATGGTTTCTCAACCATTCCTTAACTCCAAACTCCGATATTTCGCGAACGGATTGACGAATCCGAAAAATTTCTGTTGCATCTGAAAGTAGAAACTCGCCCGATTACAACGGCATGTGTATTTTTCTCCTAAGCCATTGTAGTTATTAGTTTCGAGTATCAGACTTGCGAAAATTTTGATGGTTTCGGAACCATTCCTTAACTTCAAACTCCCATATCTCGCGAACGGATTGACGAACTCGAGAAACTCCGGTTGCATCTTTAAGTAGAAACTCGCCCGATAACAATGGTGTGTGTACTTTTCCGCTAGGCCATTCCTGTTACTGGTTTCGAGTATCAGATTTGCGAAAATTTTGATGGTTTCTCAACCATCTCTAAACTCCAAACACCGATATTTCGCGAACGGATTGGCGGATCCGAAAAATTTCTGTTGCATCTGAAAGCAGAAACTCGCCCGATTACAACGGTATGTGTATTTTTGCCATAGGCCATAGTAGTTATTGGTTTCGAGTATCAGACTTGCGAAATTTTGATGGTTTCTCAACCATTCCTTAACCTCAAACTCCCATATCTCGCGAACGGATTGACGAACTCGAGAAATTCCTGTTGCATCTGAAAGCAGAAACTCGCCCGATTACAACGGTATGTGTATTTTTGCCCTAGACCATAGTATTTATTGGTTTCGAGTATCAGACTTGCGAAATTTTGATGGTTTCTCAACCATTCCTTAACTTCAAACTCCCATATCACGCGAACGGATTGACGAACTCGAAAAACTCCGATTGCATCTGAAAGTAGAAACTCGCCCGATTACCACCGTATGTGTATTTTTGCCCCAGGCCATAGTAGTTATTGGTTTCGAGTATCAGACTTGCGAAATGTTGATGGTTTCTCAACCATTCCTTAACTTCAAACTCCCATATCTCGCGGACGGATTGACGAACTCGAGAAATTCCTGTTGCATCTGAAAGTAGAAACCCGCCCGAATACAAGGGTGTGTGTACTTTTCCCCTAGGCCATTCCAGTTATTAGTTTCCCGTATCAGACTTGCGAAAATTTTGATGGTTTCTCAACCATTCCTTAACTTCAAACTCCCATATCTCGCGAACGGATTGACGAACTCGGGAAATTTCTGTTGCATCTGAAAGCAGAAAGTCGCCCGATTACAATGGTATGTGTATTTTTGCCCTAAACCATAGTAGTTTTTGGTTTCGAGTATCAGACTTGCGAAATTTTGATGGTGTCTCAACCATTCCTTAACTTCAAACTCCCATATCTCGCGAACGGATTGACGAACTCAAAACACTCCGATTGCAAATGAAAGTAAAAATTCGCCCGATTACAATGGTGTGTGTACTTTTCCCCTAGGCCATTCCTGTTATTGGTTTCGTGTATCAGATTTGCGAAAATTTGGATGGTTTCTCAACCATCTCTTAACTCCAAACTCCGATATTTCGCGAACGGATTGACGAATCCGAAAAATTTCGGTTGCATCTGAAAGTAGAAACCCGCCCGATTACAACGACATGTGTATTTTTCACCTAAGCCATTGTAGTTATTAGTTTCGAGTATCAGACTTGCGAAAATTTTGATGGTTTCTCAAACATTCCTTAACTTCAAACTCCCATATCTCGCGAACGGAATGACGAACTCGAGAAATTCCTGTTGCATCTGAAAGCAGAAACTCACCCCATTACAACTGTATGTGTATTTTTGCCTTAGGCCATAGTAGTTAATGGTTTCGAGTATCAGACTTGCGAAAATTTTGATGGTTTCTCAACAATTCCTTAACTTCAAACTCCCATATCTCGAGAACGGATTGACGAACTCGAGAAATTCCGGTTGCATCTGAAAGTCGAAACTCGCTCGATAACAATGGTGTGTGTACTTTTCCGCTAGGCCATTCCTGTTATTGGTTTCGAGTATCAGATTTGCGAAAATTTTGATGGTTTCTCAACCATCTCTAAACTCCAAACTCCGATATTTCGCGAATGGATTGGCGGATCCGAAAAATTTCTGTTGCATCTGAAAGCAGAAACTCGCCCGATTACAACGGTATGTGTATTTTTGCCATAGGCCATAGTAGTTATTGGTTTCGAGTATCAGACTTGCGAAAATTTTGATGATTTCTCAACCATTCCTTAACTTCAAACTCCCATATCTCGCGAACGGATTGACGAACTCGAGAAATTCCTGTTGCATCTAAAAGCAGAAACTCGCCCGATTACAACGTTATGTTCATTTTTGCCCTAGGCCATAGTAGTTATTGGTTTCGAGTATCAGCCTTGCGAAATTTTGATTGTTCCTCAACCATTCCTGAACTTCAAACTCCCATATCTCGCGAGCGGATTGACGAACTCGAGAAACTCCGGTTGCATCTGAAAGTAGAAGCTCGCCCGATTACAATGGTGTGTGTACTTTTCCCCTAGGCCATTCCTGTTATTGGTTTCGAGTATCAGACTTGCGAAAATTTTGATGGTTTCTCAACCATCTCTTAACTCCAAACTCCGATATTTCGTGAACGGATTGACGAATCCGAACAATTTCTCTTGCATCTGAAAGTAGAAACTCGCCCGATTACAACGGCATGTGTATTTTTCCCCTAAGCCATTGTAGTTATTAGTTACGAGTATCTGACTTGCGAAAATTTTGATGATTTCTCAACCATTCCTTAACTTCAAACTCCCATATCTCGCGAACGGATTGACGAACTCGAGAAATTCCGGTTGCATCGGAAAGCAGAAACTCGCCCGATTACAAGGGTGTGTGTACTTTTCTCCTAGGCCATTCCAGTTATTGGTTTCGAGTATCAGACTTGCGAAAATTTTGATGGTTTCTCAACCATCTCTTAACTCCAAACTCCGATATTTCGCGAACGGATTGACGAACTCTCGAAATGCCTGTTGCATCTGACAGCAGAAACCCGCCCGAATACAATGGTGTGTGTACTTTTCCCCTAGGCCATTCCAGTTATTAGTTTCCAGTATCAGACTTGCGAAAATTTTGATGGTTTCTCAACCATCTCTTAACTCCAAACTCCGATATTTCGCGAACGGATTGACGAACTCTCGAAATGCCTGTTTCATCTGACAGCAGAAACTCGCCCGATGACAACGGTATGTGTATTTTTGCCTTAGGCCATAGTAGTTATTGGTTTCGAGTATCAGACTTGCGAAAAATTTGATGGTTTCTCAACAATTCCTTAACTTCAAACTCCCATATCTCGCGAACGGATTGACGAATCCAAAAAATTTCTGTTGCATCTGAAAGTAGAAACTCGCCCGATTACAACGGTATGTGTATTTTCCCCTAAGCCATTGTAGTTATTGGATTCGAGTATCAGACTTGCGAAAACTTTGATGGTTTCTCAAACATTCCTTAACTTCAAACTCCCATACGTCGCGAACGGATTGGCTAACTCGAGAATTTCCTGTTGTATCTGAAAGTAGAAACTCGCCCCAATACAATGGTCTGTGTACCTTTCCCCTAGGCCATTGTGGTTATAGGTTTCGAGTATCAGACTTGCGAAAATTTTAAAGGTTTCTCAACCATTACTTAATTTCAAACTCCGATATCTCGCGAACGGATTGACGAACTCGAGAAATTCCTGTTGCATCTGAAAGCAGAAACTCCCCCGATTACAACGGTTTGTGTACTTTTGCCCTAGGCCATTCTAGTTATTCGTTTCAAGCATCAGAATTGCGAAAATTTGTATGGTTCCTCAAACATTTCTTAAATTCAAACTCCCATATCTCGCGAGCGGATTAATGAATCCGAAAAATTCCTGTTGCATCTGAAAGTAGAAGCTCGCCCGATTACAATGGTGTGTGTACTTTTCCCCTAGGCCATTCCAGTTATTGGTTTCGAGTAACAGACTTTCTATAATTTTGATGGTTTCTCAACCATTCCTTAACTTCAAACTCCCATATCTCGCGAACGGATTGACAAACTCGAGAAATTCCTGTTTCATCTGAAAGCAGAAACTCGCCCGATTACAACGGTATGTGTATTTTTCCCCTAGGGCATTGTGGTTATTGGTTTCGAGTATCAGACTTGCGAAAATTTTGATGGTTTCTCAACCATTCCTTAACTTCAAACTTCCATATCTCGCGAACGGAATCAACGAATCCGTAAAATTTCTGTTGCATCTGAAAGTAGAAACTCTCCCGATTACAACGGTATGTGTATTTTTCCCCTAGGCCGTTGTAGTTATTGGTTTCGACTATCAGACTTGCGAAAATTTTGATGGTTTCTCAAACATTGCTTCACTTCAAACTCCTATATCGAGCGAACGGATTAAAGAAATCGAGAAATTCCTGTTGCATCTGAAAGTACAAACTCGCCCGATTACAACGGTATGTGTATTCCTCCCGTAGGCCATTGTAGTTATTGGTTTCAAGTATCAGACTTGCGAATATTTTGATGGTTTCTCAACCATTCTTTAACTTCAAACTCCCATATCTCGCGAACGGATTGACGATCTCGAGAAATTCCTGTTGCATCTGAAAGTAGAAACTCGCCCCATTACAATGGTCTGCGTACTTTTCCCCTAAGCCATTCCAGTTATTGGTTTCGAGTATCAGACTTGCGAAAATTTTGATGGTTTCTCAACCATTCCATAACTTCAAACTCCCGTATCTCGCGAACGGATTGACGAACTCGAGAAATTCCTGTTGCATCTGAAAGTAGAAACTGGTCCCATTACCATGGTCTGTGTACTTTTCCCCTAGGCCATTCCAGTTATTGGTTTCGAGTATCAGACTTGCGAAAATTTTGATGGTTTCTCAACCATTCCTTAAATTGAAACTCCCATATCTCGCGAACGGATTGACTAACTCGTGAAATTCCTGTTGCACCTGAAAGTAGAAACTCGCCCCATTACAACGGTGTGTGTACTTTTCCCCTAGGCCATTCCAGTTATTGGTTTCGAGAATCAGACATGCGAAAATTTTGATGGTTTCTCAACCATTCCTTAACTTCAAACTCCCATATCTCGCGAACGGAATCAACGAATGCGTAAAATTTCTGTTGCATCTGAAAGTAGAAACTCTCCCGATTACAACGGTATGTGTATTTTTCCCCTAGGCCGTTGTAGTTATTGGTTTCGACTATCAGACTTGCGAAAATTTTGATGGTTTCTCAAACATTGCTTCACTTCAAACTCCTATATCGAGCGAACGGATTAAAGAAATCGAGAAATTCCTGTTGCATCTGAAAGTACAAACTCGCCCGATTACAACGGTATGTGTATTCCTCCCGTAGGCCATTGTAGTTATTGGTTTCAAGTATCAGACTTGCGAATATTTTGATGGTTTCTCAACCATTCTTTAACTTCAAACTCCCATATCTCGCGAACGGATTGACGATCTCGAGAAATTCCTGTTGCATCTGAAAGTAGAAACTCGCCCCATTACAATGGTCTGCGTACTTTTCCCCTAAGCCATTCCAGTTATTGGTTTCGAGTATCAGACTTGCGAAAATTTTGATGGTTTCTCAACAATTCCATAACTTCAAACTCCCGTATCTCGCGAACGGATTGACGAACTCGAGAAATTCCTGTTGCATCTGAAAGTAGAAACTGGTCCCATTACCATGGTCTGTGTACTTTTCCCCTAGGCCATTCCAGTTATTGGTTTCGAGTATCAGACTTGCGAAAATTTTGATGGTTTCTCAACCATTCCTTCACTTCAAACTCCTATATCTCGCGAACGGATTGAGGAAAACGAGAAATTCCTGTTGCATCTGAAAGTAGAAACTCGCCCGATTACAACGGTATGTGTATTTTTCCCCTAGGCCATTGTAGTTTTTCGTTTCAAGCATCAGAATTGCGAAAATTTGTATGGTTCCTCAAAAATTTCTTAAATCCAAACTCCCATGTCTCGCGAGCGGATTGACGAATCCGAAAAATTTCGGTTGCATCTGAAAGTAGAAACTCTCCCGGTTACAACGGTGTGTGTATTTTTCTCCTAGGCCATTGTAGTTATTGCTTTCGAGTATCAGACTTGCGAAAATTTTGATGGTTTCCCAACCATTCCCTAACTTCAAGCTCCCATATCTCGCGAACGGATTGAGGAAATCGAGAAATTCCTGTTGCATCTGAAAGTAGAAACTCGCCCGATTACAACGGTATGTGTATTTTTCCACTTGGCCATTGTAGTTTTTCGTTTCAAGCATCAGAATTGCGAAAATTTGTATGGATCCTCAAACATTTCTTAAATCCAAACTCCCATATCTCGCGAGAGGATTGACGAATCCGAAAAATTTCGGTTGCATCTGAAAGCAGAAACTCTCCCGATTACAACGGTATGTGTATTTTTCCCCTATGCCATTGTAGTTATTGGTTTCGAGTATCAGACTTGCGAAAATTTTGATGATTTTTCAACCATTCCTTCACTTCAAACTCCTATATCTCGCGAACGGATTGAGGAAATCGAAAAATTCCTGTCCCATCTGAAAGTAGAAACTCGCGCGATTACAACGGTATGTGTATTTTTCCCCTAGGCCATTGTGGTTATTGACTTCGAGTATCAGACTTGCGAAAATTTTGATGGTTTCTCAACCATTCCATAACTTCAAACTCCCATATCTCGCGAGCGGATTGACGAATCCGAAAAATTTCGGTTGCATCTAAAAGTAGAAATTCGCCCGATTATAACGGCATGTGTATTTTTCCCCTAAGCCATTGTAGTTATTGGTTTCGAGTATCAGACTTGCGAAAATTTTGATGGTTTCTCAACCATTCCTTAACTTCAAACTCCCATATCTCGCGAACGGATTGACGAACTCGGGAAATTCCTGTTGCATCCAAAAGTAGAAATTCGCCCGATTACAACGGTATGTGTACTTCTCCCCTAGGCCATTCCAGTTATTCATTTCTAGCATCATAATTGCGAAAATTTTGATGGTTACTCAACCATTCCTTAACTTCAAACTCCCCTATCTCGCGAAAGGATTGACCAATTCGAGAAATTCCGGATGCATCTGAAAGTAGAAACTCGCCCGATTACAATGGTGTGTGTACTTTCCTCCTAGGCCATTCCACTTATTGGTTTCGACTATCAGACTTGCGAAAATTTTGATGGTTTCTCAACCATCTCTTAACTCCAAACTCCGATACTTCGCGAACGGATTGACGAACTCTAGAAATGCCTGTTGCGTCTGACAGCAGAAACTCGCCCGATGACAACGGTATGTGTATTTTTGCCTTAGGCCATAGTAGTTATTGGTTTCCAGGATCAGACTTGCGAAAATTTTGATGGATTCTCAACCATTCCTTAACTTCAAACTCCCATATCTGGCGGACGGATTGACGCACTCGAGGAATTCCTGTTGCATCTGAAAGTAGAAACTCGCCCGATTACAATGGTGTGTGTACTTTTCCCCAGGCCATTCCAATTATTAGTTTCGAGTATCAGAGTTTCGAAAATTTTGATGGTTTCTCAACCATTCCTTAACTTCAAACTCCCATATCTCGCGAACGGATTGACGAACTCGAGAAAGTCCTGCTGCATCTGAAAGCAGAAACTCGCCCGATTACAATGGTGTGTGTACTTTTCCCCAGGCCATTCCAATTATTAGTTTCGAGTATCAGAGTTTCGAAAATTTTGATGGTTTCTCAACCATTCCTTAACTTCAAACTCCCATATCTCGCGAACGGATTGACGAACTCGAGAAAGTCCTGCTGCATCTGAAAGCAGAAACTCGCCCGATTACAACGGTATGTGCATTTTTGCCCTATGCCATAGTAGTTATTGGTTTCGAGTATCAGACTTGCGAAATTTTGATGGTTTCTCAACCATTCCTTAACTTCAAACTCCCATGTCTCGCGAACGGATTGAAGAACTCGAGAAACACCGGTTGCATCTGAAAGTAGAAACACGCCCGGTTACAATGGTGTGTGTACTTCTCCCCTAGGCCATTCCAGTTATTGATTTCGAGTATCAGGCTTGCGAAAATTTTGATGGATTCTCAACCATTCCTTAACTTCAAACTCCCATATCTCGCGGACGGATTGACGAACTCGAGGAATTCCTGTTGGATCTGAAAGTAGAAACTCGCCCGATTACAATGGTGTGTGTACTTTTCCCCTAGGCCATTCCAGTTATTAGTTTCGAGTATCAGACTTTCGAAAATTTTGACGGTTTTTCAACCATTCCTTAACTTCAAACTCCCATATCTCGCGAACGGATTGACGAACTCGAGAAATTCCTGTTGCATCTGAAAGCAGAAACTCGCCCGATTACAACGGTATGTGCATTTTTGCCCTAGGCCATAGTAGCTATTGGTTTCGAGTATCAGAATTGCGAAATTTTGATGGTTTCTCAACCATTCCTTAACTTCAAACTCCCATATCTCGCGAACGGATTGACGAACTCGAGAAATTCCGGTTGCATCTGAAAGTAGAAACTCGCCCGATTACAATGCTGTGTGTACTCTTCCCCTAGGCCATTCCTGTTATTAGTTTCGAGTATCAGACTTGCGAAAATTTTGATGGTTTCTCAACCATTCCATAACGTCAAACTCCCGTATCTCACGAACGGATTCTCGAACTCGAGAAATTCCGATTGCATGTGAAAGTAAAATCTCGCCCGATTACAATGGTGTGTGCACTTTTGCGCTGGGCCATTCCAGTTATTTGTTTCGAGTATCAGACTTGCGAAAATTTTGATGGTTTCTCAACCATTCCTTAACTTCAAACTCCCATATCTCGCGAACGGATTGACGAACTCGAGAAATTCCGGTTGCATCGGAAAGCAGAAACTCGCCCGATTACAACGGCATGTGTATTTTTCCCCTAGGCCATTGTAGTTATTGGTTTCGAGTATCAGACTTGCGAAAATTTTGATGGTTTCTCAACCATTCCTTAACTTCAAACTCCCATATCTCGCGAACCGATAGACGAACTCGAGAAATTCCTGCTGCACCTGAAAGCAGAAACTCGCCCGATTACAACGGCATGTGTATTTTTCCCCTAGGCCATTGTAGTTATTGGTTTCGAGTATCAGACTTGCGAAAATTTTGAAGGTTTCTCAACCATTCCTTAACTTAAAACTCCCATATCTCGCGAACGGATTGACGAACTCGAGAAATTCCGGTTGCATCTGAAAGTAGAATCTCGCCCGATTACAATGGTGTGTGTACTTTTCCGCTGGGCCATTCCAGTTATTGGTTTCGAGTATCAGACTTGCGAAAATTTTGATGGTTTCTCAACCATTCCTTAAATTCAAACTCCGATATTTCGCGAACGGATTGACGAATCCGAAAATGTCTGTTGCATCTGAAAGTAGAAACTCGCCCGATTACATCGGTATGTGTATTTTCCCCTAAGCCATTGTAGTTATTCATTTCTAGCATCATAATTGCGAAAATTTTGATGGTTTCTCAACCATTCCTTAACTTCAAACTTCCATATCTCGCGAACGGATTGACGAACTCGAGAAATTCCGGTTGCATCGGAAAGCAGAACCTCGCCCGATTACAACGGCATGTGTATTTTTCCCCTAGGCCATTGTAGTTATTGGTTTCGAGTATCAGACTTGCGAAAATTTTGATGGTTTCTCAACCACTCCTTAACTGCAAACTCCCATATCTCGCGAACGGATTGACGAACTCGAGAAATTCCGAATGCATCTGAAAGTAGAAACTCGCCCGATGACAACGTTGTGTGTATTTTTGCCTTAGGCCATACTAGTTATTGGTTTCGAGTATCAGACTTGCGAAAATTTTGATGGTTTCTCAACCATTCCTTAACATCAAACTCCCATATCTCGCGAACGGAATGACGAACTCGAGAAATTCCTGTTGCATCTGAAAGCAGAAACTTGCCCGATTACAACGGTATGTGTATTTTTCCCCTAGGCCAATGTAGTTATTGGTTTCGAGTATCAGACTTGCGAAAATTTTGATGGTTTCTCAACCATTCCTTAATTTCAAACTCCCATATCTCGCGAACGGATTGACGAACTCGAGAAATGCCTGTTTCATCTAAAAGCAGAAACTCGCCCGATTACAACGGTATGTGTATTTTTGCCCTAGGTCATAGTAGTTATTGGTTTCGAGTATCAGACTTGCGAAAATTTTGATGATTTCTAAACCATTCCTTAACTTCAAACTCCCATACCTCGCGAACGGATTGACGAACTCGAGAAATTCATGTTGCATCTGAAAGTAGAAACTCGCCCGATTACAATGGTGTGTGTACTTTTCCCCTAGGCCATTCCAGTTATAAGTTTCGAGTATCAGACTTTCGAAAATTTTGACGGTTTCTCAACCATTCCTTAACTTCAAACTCCCATATCTCGCGAACGGATTGACGAACTCGAGAAATTCCTGTTGCATCTGAAAGCAGAAACTCGCCCGATTACAACGGTATGTGCATTTCTGCCCTAGGCCATAGTAGTTATTGGTTTCGAGTATCAGACTTGCGAAATTTTGATGGTTTCTCAACCATTCCTTAACTTCCAACTCCCATATCTCGCGAACGATTTGAAGAACTCGAGAAACTCCGGTTGCATCTGAAAGTAGAAACACGCCCGGTTACAATGGTGTGTGTACTTCTCCCCTAGGCCATTCCAGTTATTGATTTCGAGTATCAGGCTTGCGAAAATTTTGATGCTTTCTCAACCATTCCTTAACTTCAAACTCCCATACCTCGCGAACGGATTGACGAACTCGAGAAATTCATGTTGCATCTGAAAGTAGAAACTCGCCCGATTACAATGGTGTGTGTACTTTTCCCCTAGGCCGTTCCAGTTATTAGTTTCGAGTATCAGACTTTCGAAAATTTTGACGGTTTCTCAACCATTCCTTAACTTCAAACTCCCATATCTCGCGAACGGATTGACGAACTCGAGAAATTCCTGTTGCATCTGAAAGCAGAAACTCGCCCGATTACAACGGTATATGCATTTTTGCCCTAGGACATAGTAGCTATTGGTTTCGAGTATCAGACTTGCGAAATTTTGATGGTTTCTCAACCATTCCTGAACTTCAAACTCCCATATGTCGCGAACAGTTTGAAGAACTCGAGAAACTCCGGTTGCATCTGAAAGTAGAAACACGCCCGGTTACAATGTTGTGTGTACTTCTCGCCTAGGCCATTCCAGTTATTCGTTTCTAGCATCATAATTGCGTAAATTTTGATGGTTTCTCAACCATCTCTTAATTCCAAACTCCGATACTTCGCGAACGGATTGACGAATCCGAAAAATTTCTGTTGCATCTGAAAGTAGAAACTCTCCCGATTACAACGGTATATGGATTTTTCCCCTAGGCGATTGTTGTTATTGGTTTCCAGTATCAGACCTGCAAAATTTTGATGGTTCCTCAACCATTCCTTAAATTCAAACTCCCATATCTCGCGAACGGATTGACGAACTCGAGAAATGCCTCTTGCATCTGAAAGCAGAAACTCGCCCGATTACATCGGTATGTGTAATTTTGCCCCAGGCCATAGTAGTTATTGGTTTCGTGTATCAGACTAGCAAAATTTTGTTGGTTTCTCAACCATTCCTTAACATCAAACTCCCATATCTCGCGAAAGGATTGACGAACTCGAGAAATTCCTGTTGCATCTGAAACTAGAAACTCGCCCGATTACAATGGTGTGTGTACTTTTCCCCTAGGCCATACCAGTTATTGGTTTCGAGTATCAGACTTGCGAAAATTTTGATGGATTCTCAACCATCTCTTAACTCCAAACTCCGATATTTCGCGGACCGATTGACGAACTCGAGGAATTCCTGTTGCATCGGAAAGCAGAAACTCGCCCGATTACAACGGTATGTGAATTTTTGCCCCAGGCCATTCTAGTTATTGGTTTCGAGTATCAGACTTGCGAAATATTGATGGTTTCTCTACCATCTCTTAACTCCAAATTCCCATATCTCGCGAACGCATTGACGAACTCGAGAAATACCTGTTGCATCTGAAAGTAGAAACTCGCCAGATTACAACGGTATGTGTACTTCTCCCCTAGGCCATTCCAGTTATTGATTTCGAGTAACAGGCTTGCGAAAATTTTGATGGTTTCGCAACCATTCCTTAACTTCAAACTCCCTTATCTCGCGAACGGATTGACGAACTCGAGAAATTCCTGTTGCATCTGAAAGTAGAAACTAGCCCGATTACAACGGTATGTGTACTTTTCCCCTAGGACATTCCAATTATACGTTTCTAGCATCAGAATTGCGAAAATTTTGATGGTTTCTCAACCATTCCTTAACTTCAAACTCCCATATCTCGCGAACGGATTGACGAACTCGAGAAATTCCTGTTGCATCTGAAAGCAGAAACTCGCCCGATTACAACGGTATATTCATTTTTGCCCTATGCCATAGTAGTTATTGGTTTCGAGTATCAGACTGGCGAAATTTTGATGGTTTCTCAACCATTCCTTATCTTCAAACTCCCATATCTCGCGAACGGATTGACGAACTCGAGAAATTCCGGTTGCATCGGAAAGCAGAAACTCGCCCGATTACAACGGCATGTGTATTTTTGCCCCAGGCCATAGTAGTTATTGCTTTCGATTATCAGACTTGCGAAATTTTGATGGTTTCTCAACCATTCCTTAACTTCAAACTCCCATATCTCGCGAACGGATTAACGAACTCGAGAAATTCCGGTTGCATCTGAAAGTAGAAACTTGCCCGATTACAGCGGTATGTGTACTTTTCGCCTAGGCCATTCCAGTTATTCGTTTCTAGAATCATAATTGCGAAAATTTTGATGGTTTCTCAACCATCTCTTAATTCCAAACTCCGATACTTCGGGAACGGATTGACGAATCCGAAAAATTTCTGTTGCATCTGAAAGTAGAAACTCTCCCGATTACAACGGTATATGTATTTTTCCCCTAGGCGATTGTTGTTATTGGTTTCCAGTATCAGACTTGCAAAATTTTGATGGTTTCTCAACCATTCCTTAAATTCAAACTCCCATATCTCGCGAACGGATTGACGAACTCGAGAAATGCCTCTTGCATCTGAAACCAGAAACTAGCCCGATTACATCGGTATGTGTATTTTTGCACCAGGCCATTCTAGTTATTGGTTTCGAGTATCAGACTTGCGAAATTTTGATGGTTTCTCAACCATTCCTTAACTTCCAACTCCCATATCTCGCGAACGATTTGAAGAACTCGAGAAACTCCGGTTGCATCTGAAAGTAGAAACACGCCCGGTTACAATGGTGTGTGTACTTCTCCCCTAGGCCATTCCAGTTATTGATTTCGAGTATCAGGCTTGCGAAAATTTTGATGCTTTCTCAACCATTCCTTAACTTCAAACTCCCATACCTCGCGAACGGATTGACGAACTCGAGAAATTCATGTTGCATCTGAAAGTAGAAACTCGCCCGATTACAATGGTGTGTGTACTTTTCCCCTAGGCCGTTCCAGTTATTAGTTTCGAGTATCAGACTTTCGAAACTTTTGACGGTTTCTCAACCATTCCTTAACTTCAAACTCCCATATCTCGCGAACGGATTGACGAACTCGAGAAATTCCTGTTGCATCTGAAAGCAGAAACTCGCCCGATTACAACGGTATATGCATTTTTGCCCTAGGACATAGTAGCTATTGGTTTCGAGTATCAGACTTGCGAAATTTTGATGGTTTCTCAACCATTCCTGAACTTCAAACTCCCATATGTCGCGAACAGTTTGAAGAACTCGAGAAACTCCGGTTGCATCTGAAAGTAGAAACACGCCCGGTTACAATGTTGTGTGTACTTCTCGCCTAGGCCATTCCAGTTATTCGTTTCTAGCATCATAATTGCGTAAATTTTGATGGTTTCTCAACCATCTCTTAATTCCAAACTCCGATACTTCGCGAACGGATTGACGAATCCGAAAAATTTCTGTTGCATCTGAAAGTAGAAACTCTCCCGATTACAACGGTATATGGATTTTTCCCCTAGGCGATTGTTGTTATTGGTTTCCAGTATCAGACCTGCAAAATTTTGATGGTTCCTCAACCATTCCTTAAATTCAAACTCCCATATCTCGCGAACGGATTGACGAACTCGAGAAATGCCTCTTGCATCTGAAAGCAGAAACTCGCCCGATTACATCGGTATGTGTAATTTTGCCCCAGGCCATAGTAGTTATTGGTTTCGTGTATCAGACTAGCAAAATTTTGTTGGTTTCTCAACCATTCCTTAACATCAAACTCCCATATCTCGCGAAAGGATTGACGAACTCGAGAAATTCCTGTTGCATCTGAAACTAGAAACTCGCCCGATTACAATGGTGTGTGTACTTTTCCCCTAGGCCATACCAGTTATTGGTTTCGAGTATCAGACTTGCGAAAATTTTGATGGATTCTCAACCATCTCTTAACTCCAAACTCCGATATTTCGCGGACCGATTGACGAACTCGAGGAATTCCTGTTGCATCGGAAAGCAGAAACTCGCCCGATTACAACGGTATGTGAATTTTTGCCCCAGGCCATTCTAGTTATTGGTTTCGAGTATCAGACTTGCGAAATATTGATGGTTTCTCTACCATCTCTTAACTCCAAATTCCCATATCTCGCGAACGCATTGACGAACTCGAGAAATACCTGTTGCATCTGAAAGTAGAAACTCGCCAGATTACAACGGTATGTGTACTTCTCCCCTAGGCCATTCCAGTTATTGATTTCGAGTAACAGGCTTGCGAAAATTTTGATGGTTTCGCAACCATTCCTTAACTTCAAACTCCCTTATCTCGCGAACGGATTGACGAACTCGAGAAATTCCTGTTGCATCTGAAAGTAGAAACTAGCCCGATTACAACGGTATGTGTACTTTTCCCCTAGGACATTCCAATTATACGTTTCTAGCATCAGAATTGCGAAAATTTTGATGGTTTCTCAACCATTCCTTAACTTCAAACTCCCATATCTCGCGAACGGATTGACGAACTCGAGAAATTCCTGTTGCATCTGAAAGCAGAAACTCGCCCGATTACAACGGTATATTCATTTTTGCCCTATGCCATAGTAGTTATTGGTTTCGAGTATCAGACTTGCGAAATTTTGATGGTTTCTCAACCATTCCTTATCTTCAAACTCCCATATCTCGCGAACGGATTGACGAACTCGAGAAATTCCGGTTGCATCGGAAAGCAGAAACTCGCCCGATTACAACGGCATGTGTATTTTTGCCCCAGGCCATAGTAGTTATTGCTTTCGATTATCAGACTTGCGAAATTTTGATGGTTTCTCAACCATTCCTTAACTTCAAACTCCCATATCTCGCGAACGGATTAACGAACTCGAGAAATTCCGGTTGCATCTGAAAGTAGAAACTTGCCCGATTACAGCGGTATGTGTACTTTTCGCCTAGGCCATTCCAGTTATTCGTTTCTAGAATCATAATTGCGAAAATTTTGATGGTTTCTCAACCATCTCTTAATTCCAAACTCCGATACTTCGGGAACGGATTGACGAATCCGAAAAATTTCTGTTGCATCTGAAAGTAGAAACTCTCCCGATTACAACGGTATATGTATTTTTCCCCTAGGCGATTGTTGTTATTGGTTTCCAGTATCAGACTTGCAAAATTTTGATGGTTTCTCAACCATTCCTTAAATTCAAACTCCCATATCTCGCGAACGGATTGACGAACTCGAGAAATGCCTCTTGCATCTGAAACCAGAAACTAGCCCGATTACATCGGTATGTGTATTTTTGCACCAGGCCATAGTAGTTATTGGTTTCGTGTATCAGACTAGCAAAATTTTGATGGTTTCTCAACCATTCCTTAACATCAAACTCCCATATCTCGCGAAAGGATTGACGAACTCGAGAAATTCCTGTTGCATCTGAAAGTAGAAACACGCCCGATAACAATGGTGCGT
The DNA here is from genome assembly GCF_051014685.1 of Ptiloglossa arizonensis. Classification (NCBI taxonomy): domain Eukaryota; kingdom Metazoa; phylum Arthropoda; class Insecta; order Hymenoptera; family Colletidae; genus Ptiloglossa; species Ptiloglossa arizonensis. The sequence continues at coordinate 2,280,862 of NW_027478389.1, forward strand.
GTACTTTTCCCCTAGGCCATTCCTGTTATTGGTTTCGAGTATCAGACTTGCGAAAATTTTGATGGTTTCTCAACCATCTCTTAACTCCAAACTCCGATATTTCGCGAACGGATTGACGAATCCGAAAAATTTCTGTTGCATCTGAAAGTAGAAATTCGCCCGATTACAACGGCATGTGTCATTTTCCCCTAAGCCATTGTAGTTATCAGTTTCGAGTATCAGACTTGCGAAAATTTTGATGATTTCTCAACCATTCCTTAACTTCAAACTCCCATACCTCGCGAACGGATTGACGAAATCGAGAAATTCCTGTTGCATCTGAAAGTAGAAACTCGCCCGATTACCACCGTATGTGTATTTTTGCCCCAGGCCATAGTAGTTATTTGTTTCGAGTATCAGACTTGCGAAATTTTGATGGTTTCTCAACCATTCCTTAGCTTCAAACTCCCATATCTCGCGAAAGGATTAACGAACTCGAGAAATTCCGGTTGCATCTGAAAGTAGAAACTCGCCCGAATACAGCGGTATGTGTACTTTTCGCCTAGGCCATTCCAGTTATTCGTTTCTAGCATCATAATTGCGGAAGTTTTGATGGTTTCTCAACCATCTCCTAATTCCAAACTCCGATACTTCGCGAACGGATTGACGAATCCGAAAAATTTCTGTTGCATCTGAAAGTAGAAACTCTCCCGATTACAACGGTATATGTATTTTTCCCCTAGGCGATTGTTGTTATTTGTTTCCAGTATCAGACTTGCAAAATTTTGATGGTTTCTCTACCATCTCTTAACTCCAAACCCCGATATTTCGTGAACGGATTGACGAACTCTAGAAATGCCTGTTGCATCTGACAGCAGAAACTCGCCCGATGACAACGTTGTGTGTATTTTTGCCTTAGGCCATACTAGTTATTGGTTTCGAGTATCAGACTTGCGAAAATTTTGATGGTTTCTCAACCATTCCTTAACATCAAACTCCCATATCTCGCGAACGGAATGACAAACTCGAGACATTACTGTTGCATCTGAAAGCAGAAACTCGCCCGATTACAATGGTGGGTGTACTTTTCCCCTAGGCCATTCCAGTCATTGGTTTCGAGTATCAGACTTGCGAAAATTTTGATGGTTTCTCATCCAATCCTTATTTCGAACTCCCATATCTCGCGAACGAATTGACGAACTCGAGAAATTCCTGTTGCATCTGAAAGCAGAAACTTGCCCGATTACAACGGTATGTGTATTTTTCCCCTAGGCCATTGTAGTTATTGGTTTCGAGTATCAGACTTGCGAAAATTTTGATGGTTTCTCAACCATTCCTTAATTTCAAACTCCCATATCTCGCGAACGGATTGACGAACTCGAGAAATTCCTGTTGCATCTGAAAGCAGAAACTCGCCCGATTACAATAGTATGTGTACTTTTACCCTAGGCCATTCCAGTTATTCGTTTCTAACATCAGAATTGCGAACATTTTGATGGTCCCTCAACCATCTCTTAACTCCAAACTCCGATATTTCGCGAACGGATTGACGAATTCGAAAAATTTCTGTTCCATCTGAAAGTAGAAACACGCCCAATTACAAGGGTATGTGTATTTTTGCCCCAGGCCATAGTAGTTATTTGTTTCGAGTATCAGACTTGCGAAATTTTGATGGTTTCTCAACCGTTCCTTAACTGCAAACTTCCATATCTCGCGAACGGATTGACGAACTCGAGAAATTCCGGTTGCATCTGAAAGCAGAAACTCGCCCGATTACAATGGTGTGTGTACTTTTCTCCTAGGCCATTCCAGTTATTGGTTTCGAGTATCAGACTTGCGAAAATTTTGATGATTTCTCAACCATTCCTTAACTTCAAACTCCCATATCTCGCGAACGGATTGACGAAATCGAGAAATTCCTGTTGCATCTGAAAGAAGAATCTCGCCCGATTAAAACGGTATGTGTATTTTTCCCCTAGGCCATTGTAGTTATTGGTTTCGAGTATCAGACGTGCGAAAACTTTGATGGTTTCTCAACCATTCCTTAATTTCAAACTCCCATATCTCGCGAACGGAATGACAAACTCGAGACATTCCTGTTGCATCTGAAAGCAGAAACTCACCCGATTACAGTGGTGGGTGTACTTTTCCCCTAGGCCATTCCAGTCATTGGTTTCGAGTATCAGACTTGCGAAAATTTTGATGGTTTCTCATCCAATCCTTATTTCGAACTCCCATATCTGGCGAACGGATTGACGAACTCGAGAAATTCCTGTTGCATCTGAAAGCAGATACTCACCCGATTACAGTGGTGGGTGTACCTTTCCCCTAGGCCATTCCAGTCATTGGTTTCGAGTATCAGACTTGCGAAAATTTTGATGGTTTCTCATCCAATCCTTATTTCGAACTCCCATATCTCGCGAACGGATTGACGAACTCGAGAAATTCCTGTTGCATCTGAAAGCAGAAACTCGCCCGATTACAATAGTATGTGTACTTTTACCCTAGGCCATTCCAGTTATTCGTTTCTAACATCAGAATTGCGTACATTTTGATGGTCCCTCAACCATCTCTTAACTCCAAACTCCGATATTTCGCGAACGGATTGACGAATCCGAAAAATTTCTGTTCCATCTGAAAGTAGAAACACGCCCAATTACAAGGGTATGTGTATTTTTGCCCCAGGCCATAGTAGTTATTTGTTTCGAGTATCAGACTTGCGAAATTTTGATGGTTTCTCAACCGTTCCTTAACTGCAAACTTCCATATCTCGCGAACGGATTGACGAACTCGAGAAATTCCGGTTGCATCTGAAAGCAGAAACTCGCCCGATTACAATGGTGTGTGTACTTTTCTCCTAGGCCATTCCAGTTATTGGTTTCGAGTATCAGACTTGCGAAAATTTTGATGATTTCTCAACCATTCCTTAACTTCAAACTCCCATATCTCGCGAACGGATTGACGAAATCGAGAAATTCCTGTTGCATCTGAAAGAAGAATCTCGCCCGATTAAAACGGTATGTGTATTTTTCCCCTAGGCCATTGTAGTTATTGGTTTCGAGTATCAGACGTGCGAAAATTTTGATGGTTTCTCAACCATTCCTTAATTTCAAACTCCCATATCTCGCGAACGGAATGACGAACTCGAGACATTCCTCTTGCATCTGAAAGCAGAAACTCACACGATTACAGTGGTGGGTGTACTTTTCCCCTAGGCCATTCCAGTCATTGGTTTCGAGTATCAGACTTGCGAAAATTTTGATGGTTTCTCATCCAATCCTTATTTCGAACTCCCATATCTCGCGAACGGATTGACGAACAAGAGAAATTCCTGTTGCATCTGAAAGCAGAAACTCACCCGATTACAGTGGTGGGTGTACCTTTCCCCTAGGCCATTCCAGTCATTGGTTTCGAGTATCAGACTTGCGAAAATTTTGATGGTTTCTCATCCAATCCTTATTTCGAACTCCCATATCTCGCGAAAGGATTGACGAACTCGAGAAATTCCTGTTGCATCTGAAAGCAGAAACTCGCCCGATTACAATAGTATGTGTACTTTTACCCTAGGCCATTCCAGTTATTCGTTTCTAACATCAGAATTGCGAACATTTTGATGGTCCCTCAACCATCTCTTAACTCCAAACTCCGATATTTCGCGAACGGATTGACGAATCCGAAAAATTTCTGTTCCATCTGAAAGTAGAAACACGCCCAATTACAAGGGTATGTGTATTTTTGCCCCAGGCCATAGTAGTTATTTGTTTCGAGTATCAGACTTACGAAATTTTGATGGTTTCTCAACCGTTCCTTAACTGCAAACTTCCATATCTCGCGAACGGATTGACGAACTCGAGAAATTCCGGTTGCATCGGAAAGCAGAAACTCGCCCGATTACAACCGTATGTGAATTTTTGCCCCAGGCCATTGTAGTTATTGGTTTCGAGTATCAGACTTACGAAAATTTTGATGGTTTCTCAACCATTCCTTCACTTCAAGCTGCTATATCTCGCGACTGGATTGACGAACTCGAGAAATTCCGGTTGCATCTGAAAGTAGAAACTCGCCCGATTACAATGGTGTGTGTACTTTTCCCCTAGGCCATTCCTGTTATTGGTTTCGAGTATCAGATTTGCGAAAATTTTGATGGTTTCTCAACCATTCCTTAATATCAAACTCCCATATCTCGTGAACGGGTTAACGAACTCGAGAAATTCCTGTTGCATCTGAAATCAGAAACTTTCCCGATTACAATGGTGTGTGTACTTTTCCAGTAGGCCATTCCAGTTACTGATTTCGAGTATCAGACTTGCGAAAATTTTGATGGTTTCTCTACCATTCCTTAACTTCAAACCCCCATATCTCGCGAACGAATTGACGAACTCGAGAAATTCCTGTTGCATCTGAAAGAAGAAACTCGCCCGATTACAACGGTATTTGTATATTTGCCCTAGGCCATTGTAGTTATTGGTTTCGAGTATCAGAATTGCGAAAATTTTGATGGTTTCTCAACCGTTCCTTAACTGCAAACTTCCATATCTCGCGAACGGATTGACGAACTCGAGAAATTCCTGTTGCATCTGAAAGCAGAAACTCGCCCGATTACAACGGTATGAGTATTTTTGCCCTAGGCCATAGTAGTTATTGTTTTCGAGTATCAAACTTGCGAAAATTTTTATTGTTTCTCATCCATTCCTTAACTTCAAACTCCCATATCTCTAGAACGGATTGACGAAATCGAGAAATTCCTGTTGCATCTGAAAGCAGAAACTCGCCCGATTACAACGGTATGTGTATTTTCCCCCTAGGCCATAGTAGTTATTGGTTTCGAGTATCAGAATTGCGAAAATTTTGATGGTTTCTCAACCATCTCTTAACTCCAAACTCCGATATTTCACGAACGGATTGACGAATCCGAAAAATTTCTGCTGCATCTGAATGTAGAAACTCGCCCGATTACAATGGTGTGCGTACTTTCCCCCTAGGCCATTCCAGTTATTGGTTTCGAGTATCTGACTTGCGAAAATTTTGATTGTTTCTCAACCATTCCTTCACTTCAAACTCCTATATCTCGAGAATGGATTGACGAACTCGACAAATTCCTGTTGCATCTGAAAACAGAAACTCGCCCGATTACAACGGTATGTGTACTTTTGCCCTAGGCCATAGTAGTTATTGGTTTCGAGTATCAGACTTGCGAATATTCTGATGGTTTCTCTACCATTCCTTAACTTCAAACTCCCATATATCGCGAACGGATTGACGAACTCGAGAAATTCCTGTTGCATCTGAAAGAAGAAACTCGCCCGATTACAACGGTATGTGTATTTTTCCCCTAGGCCATGGTAGTTATTGGTTTCGAGTATCAGACATGTGAAAATTTTGATGGTTTCTCAACCATTCCTTAACTTCAAACTCCCATATCTGGCAAACGGATTGACGAACTCGAGAAATTCCTCTTGCATCTGAAAGTAGAAACTCGCCCGATTACAACGGTATGTGCATTTTTCCTCTAGGCCATTCCAGTTATTCGTTGCTAGCATCAGAATTGCGAAAGCTTTGATGGCTTCTCAACCATCTCTTATCTCCAAACTCCGATATTTCACGAACGGATTGACGAATCCGAAGAATTTCTGTTGCATCTGAAAGTAGAAACTCGCCCGATTGCAATGGTGTGGGAACGTTTCCCCTAGGCCATTTGAGTTATTGGTTTCGAGTATCAGACTTGCGAAAATTTTGATGGTTTCTCAACAATTCCTTAACTTGGAACTCCCATATCTCGCGAACGTATTGAGGAAATCGAGAAATTCCTGATGCATCTGAAAGCAGAAACTCGCCCGATTACAATGGTGTGTGAACTTTTCCCCTAGGCCATTCGAGTTATTGGTTTCGAGTATCAGATTTGCGAAAATTTTGATGGTTTCTCAACCATTCCTTAACTTCAAACCCCCATATCTCGCGAACGGATAGACGAACTCGAGAAATTCCTGTTGCACCTGAAAGCAGAAACTCGCCCGATTACAACGGTATGTGTATTTTTGCCCTAGGCCATTGTAGTTATAGGTTTCGAGTATCAGACTTGCGAAAATTTTGATGGTTTCTCAACCACTCCTTCACTTCAAACTCCCATAACTCGCAAACGAATTGACGAACTCGAGAAATTCCTGTTGCACGTGAAAGCAGAAACTCGCCCGATTACAACGGTATGTGTATTTTTGCCCTAGGCCATTGTAGTTATAGGTTTCGAGTATAAGACTTGCGAAAATTTTGGTGGTTTCTCAACCTTTCCTTAACTTCAAACGCCCATATCTCGCGAGCGGAGAGGCGAACTCGAGAAATTCCTGTTGCATCTGAAAGCAGAAACTCGCCCGATTACAACGGTATGAGTATTTTTGCCCTAGGCCATAGTAGTTATTGATTTCGAGTATCAAACTTGCGAAAATTTTTATTGTTTCTCAACCATTCCTTAACTTCAAACTCCCATATCTCTAGAACGGATTGACGGACTCGAGAAATTCCTGTTGCATCTGAAAGCAGAAACTCGTGCGATTACAACCGTAGGGGTATTTTTCCCCTAGGCCATTCTTGTTATTGGTTTCGAGAATCAGACTTGTAAAAATTTTTATGGTTCCTCAACCATTCCTTCACTTCAAACTCCTATATCTCGCGAACGGATTGAGGAAATCGAGAAATTCCTGCTGCATCTGAAAGTAGAAACTCACCCGATTACAACGGTATGTGTATTTTTGCCCTAGGCCATACTAGTTATCGGTTTCGAGTATCAGACTTGCGCAAATTTTGATGGTTTCTCTACCATTCCTTAACTTCAAACTCCCATATCTCGCGAACGAATTTACGAACTCTCGAAATGCATGTTGCATCTGACAGCAGAAACCCGCCCGAATACAATGGTGTGTGTACTTTTCCCCTAGGCCATTCCAGTTATTAGTTTCCAGTATCAGACTTGCGAAAATTTTGATGGTTTCTCAATCATCTCTTAAGTCCAAACTCCGATATTTCGCGAACGGATTGACGAATCCGAAAAATTTCTGTTGCATCTGAAATTAGAAACTCGCCCGATTACAACGGCATGTGTATTTTTCAACTAAGCCATTGTAGTTATTAGTTTCGAGTATCAGACTTGCGAAAATTTTGATGGTTTCTCAACCATTCCTTATCTTCAAACTCCCATATCTCGCGAACGGATTGACGAACAAGAGAAATTCCTGTTGCATCTGAAAGCAGAAACTCACCCGATTACAGTGGTGGATGTACCTTTCTCCTAGGCCATTCCAGTCATTGGTTTCGAGTATCAGACTTGCGAAAATTTTGATGGTTTCTCATCCAATCCTTATTTCGAACTCCCATATCTCGCGAACGGATTGACGAACTCGAGAAATTCCTGTTGCATCTGAAAGCAGAAACTCGCCCGATTACAATAGTATGTGTACTTTTACCCTAGGCCATTCCAGTTATTCGTTTCTAACATCAGAATTGCGAACATTTTGATGGTCCCTCAACCATCTCTTAACTCCAAACTCCGATATTTCGCGAACGGATTGACGAAACCGAAAAATTTCTGTTCCATCTGAAAGTAGAAACACGCCCAATTACAAGGGTATGTGTATTTTTGCCCCAGGCCATAGTAGTTATTTGTTTCGAGTATCAGACTTACGAAATTTTGATGGTTTCTCAACCGTTCCTTAACTGCAAACTTCCATATCTCGCGAACGGATTGACGAACTCGAGAAATTCCGGTTGCATCGGAAAGCAGAAACTCGCCCGATTACAACCGTATGTGAATTTTTGCCCCAGGCCATTGTAGTTATTGGTTTCGAGTATCAGACTTACGAAAATTTTGATGGTTTCTCAACCATTCCTTCACTTCAAGCTGCTATATCTCGCGAATGGATTGACGAACTCGAGAAATTCCGGTTGCATCTGAAAGTAGAAACTCGCCCGATTACAATGGTGTGTGTACTTTTCCCCTAGGCCATTCCTGTTATTGGTTTCGAGTATCAGATTTGCGAAAATTTTGATGGTTTCTCAACCATTCCTTAATATCAAACTCCCATATCTCGTGAACGGGTTAACGAACTCGAGAAATTCCTGTTGCATCTGAAATCAGAAACTTTCCCGATTACAATGGTGTGTGTACTTTTCCAGTAGGCCATTCCAGTTACTGATTTCGAGTATCCGACTTGCGAAAATTTTGATGGTTTCTCTACCATTCCTTAACTTCAAACCCCCATATCTCGCGAACGAATTGACGAACTCGAGAAATTCCTGTTGCATCTGAAAGAAGAAACTCGCCCGATTACAACGGTATTTGTATATTTGCCCTAGGCCATTGTAGTTATTGGCTTCGAGTATCAGAATTGCGAAAATTTTGATGGTTTCTCAACCATTCCTTAATTGCAAACTCCCATATCTCGCAAACGGATTGACGAACTCGAGAAATTCCTGTTGCATCTGAAAGCAGAAACTCGCCCGATTACAACGGTATGAGTATTTTTGCCCTAGACCATAGTAGTTATTGTTTTCGAGTATCAAACTTGCGAAAATTTTTATTGTTTCTCATCCATTCCTTAACTTCAAACTCCCATATCTCTAGAACGGATTGACGAAATCGAGAAATTCCTGTTGCATCTGAAAGCAGAAACTCGCCCGATTACAACGGTATGTGTATTTTCCCCCTAGGCCATAGTAGTTATTGGTTTCGAGTATCAGAATTGCGCAAATTTTGATGGTTTCTCAACCATCTCTTAACTCCAAACTCCGATATTTCACGAACGGATTGACGAATCCGAAAAATTTCTGCTGCATCTGAATGTAGAAACTCGCCCGATTACAATGGTGTGCGTACTTTCCCCCTAGGCCATTCCAGTTATTGGTTTCGAGTATCTGACTTGCGAAAATTTTGATTGTTTCTCAACCATTCCTTCACTTCAAACTCCTATATCTCGAGAATGTATTGACGAACTCGACAAATTCCTGTTGCATCTGAAAACAGAAACTCGCCCGATTACAACGGTATGTGTACTTTTGCCCTAGGCCATAGTAGTTATTGGTTTCGAGTATCAGACTTGCGAATATTCTGATGGTTTCTCTACCATTCCTTAACTTCAAACTCCCATATATCGCGAACGGATTGACGAACTCGAGAAATTCCTGTTGCATCTGAAAGAAGAAACTCGCTCGATTACAACGGTATGTGTATTTTTCCCCTAGGCCATGGTAGTTATTGGTTTCGAGTATCAGACATGTGAAAATTTTGATGGTTTCTCAACCATTCCTTAACTTCAAACTCCCATATCTGGCAAACGGATTGACGAACTCGAGAAATTCCTCTTGCATCTGAAAGTAGAAACTCGCCCGATTACAACGGTATGTGCATTTTTCCTCTAGGCCATTCCAGTTATTCGTTGCTAGCATCAGAATTGCGAAAGCTTTGATGGCTTCTCAACCATCTCTTATCTCCAAACTCCGATATTTCACGAAATGATTGACGAATCCGAAGAATTTCTGTTGCATCTGAAAGTAGAAACTCGCCCGATTGCAATGGTGTGGGAACGTTTCCCCTAGGCCATTTGAGTTATTGGTTTCGAGTATCAGACTTGCGAAAATTTTGATGGTTTCTCAACAATTCCTTAACTTGGAACTCCCATATCTCGCGAACGTATTGAGGAAATCGAGAAATTCCTGATGCATCTGAAAGCAGAAACTCGCCCGATTACAATGGTGTGTGAACTTTTCCCGTAGGCCATTCGAGTTATTGGTTTCGAGTATCAGATTTGCGAAAATTTTGATGGTTTCTCAACCATTCCTTAACTTCAAACCCCCATATCTCGCGAACGGATAGACGAACTCGAGAAATTCCTGTTGCACCTGAAAGCAGAAACTCGCCCGATTACAACGGTATGTGTATTTTTGCCCTAGGCCATTGTAGTTATAGGTTTCGAGTATCAGACTTGCGAAAATTTTTATTGTTTCTCAACCATTCCTTAACTTCAAACTCCCATATCTCTAGAACGGATTGACGGACTCGAGAAATTCCTGTTGCATCTGAAAGCAGAAACTCGTGCGATTACAACGGTATGAGTATTTTTCCCCTAGGCCATTCTTGTTATTGGTTTCGAGAATCAGACTTGTAAAAATTTTTATGGTTCCTCAACCATTCCTTCACTTCAAACTCCTATATCTCGCGAACGGATTGAGGAAATCGAGAAATTCCTGCTGCATCTGAAAGTAGAAACTCACCCGATTACAACGGTATGTGTATTTTTGCCCTAGGCCATACTAGTTATCGGTTTCGAGTATCAGACTTGCGAAAATTTTGATGGTTTCTCTACCATTCCTTAACTTCAAACTCCCATATCTCGCGAACGAATTTACGAACTCGTGAAATTCCTGTTGCATCTGAAAGAAGAAACACGCCCGATTACAACGGTATTTGTATATTTGCCCTAGGCCATTGTAGTTATTGGTTTCGAGTATCAGTCTTGCGAAAATTTTGATGATTTCTCAACCATTCCTTAATTTCAAACTCCCATATCTCGCGAACGGATTGACAAACTCGAGACATTCCTGTTGCATCTGAAAGCAGAAACTCGACCGATTACAACGGTATGTGTATTTTTGCCCTAGGCCATTGTAGTTATAGGTTTCGAGTATCAGACTTGCGAAAATTTTGATGGTTTCTCAACCACTCCTTCACTTCAAACTCCCATAACTCGCAAACGGATTGACGAACTCGAGAAATTCCTGTTGCATCTGATAGCAGAAACTCGCCCGATTACACCGGTGTGTGTATTTTTCCACTGGGCCATTGTAGTTATTGGTTTCGAGTATCAGAGTTGCGAAAATTTTGATGGTTTCTCAACCATTCCTTCACTTCAAACTCCTATATCTCGCGAACGGATTAAGGAAATCGAGAAATTCCTGTTGCATCTGAAAGCAGAAACTCGCCCGATTACAAGTGTGTGTGTATTTTTCCCCTAGGCTATTGTAGTTATTGGTTTCGAGTATCAGACTTGCGAAAATTTTGATGGTTTCTCAACCATTCCTTCACTTCAAACTCCTATATCTCGCGAACGGATTGAGGAAATCGAGAAACTCCTGTTGCATTGGAAAGTAGAAACTCTCCCGATTACAACGGTATGTGTATTTTTCCCCTAGGCCATTGTAGCTATTGGGTTCGAGTATCTGAATTGCGAAAATTTTGATGGTTCCTCAACCATTCCTTAACTTCAAACTCCCATATCTCGCGAACGGATTGACTAACTCGAGAAATTCCTGTTGCATCTGAAAGTAGAAACTCGCCCCATTACAACGGTATCTGTATTTTTCCCCTAGGCCATTGTAGTTATTGGTTTCGACTATCAGACATGCAAAAATTTTGATTGTTTCTCAAACATTCCTTCACTTCAAATTCCTATATCTCGCGATCGGATTGAGGAAATCGAGAAATTCCTGTTGCATCTGAAAGTAGAAACTCGCCCGATTACAATGGTATGTGTACTTTTCCCCTAGGCCATTGTAGTTATTGGTTTCGAGAATCAGACTTGTGAAAATTTTGGTGGTTACTCAACCATTCCTTCACATCAAACTCCTATATCTCGCGAACGGTTTGAGGAAATCTAGAAATTTCTGTTGCATCTGAAAGTAGAAACTCGCCCAATTACAACGGTATGTGTCTTTTTCCCCTAGGCCATTCCAGTTATTCGTTTCGAGTATCAGAGTTGCGAAAATTTTGATGGTTTCTCAACCATTCCTAACCTTCGAACTCCCATATCTCGCAAGCGGATTTACGAAATCGAGAAATTGCTGTTGCATCTGAAAGCAGAAACTCGCCCGATTAAAACGGTATGTGTATTTTTGCCCTAGGCCATTGTAGTTATTGGTTTCAAGTATCAGACTTGCGAAAATTTTGATTGTTTCTCAACCATTCCTTAACTTCAAACTCCCATATCTCGCGAACGGATTGAAGAACTCGAGAAATTCCTGTTGCATCTGAAAGTAGAAACTCGCCCGATTGCAGTGGTGTGTGTACTTTTCCCCTAGGCCATTCCAGTTATTGGTTTCGAGTATCAGACTTGCGAAGATTTTGATGGTTTCTCAACCATTCCTTAACTTCAAACTCGCATATCTCGCGAACGGAATTGACGAATCTGTAAAATTTCTGTTGCATCTGAAACTAGAAGCTCTCCCGATTACAACGGTATGTGTATTTTTCCCCTAGGCCGTTGTAGTTATTGGTTTCGACTATCAGACTTGCGAAAATTTTGATGGTTTCTCAACCATTCCTTCACTTCAAACTCCTATATCTCGCGAACGGATTAAGGAAATCGAGAAATTCCTGTTGCATCTGAAAGTAGAAACTCGCCCCATTACAACGGTATCTGTATTTTTCCCCTAGGCCATTGTAGTTATTGGTTTCGACTATCAGACATGCGAAAATTTTGATGGTTTCTCAAACATTCCTTCACTTCAAATTCCTATATCTCGCGATCGGATTGTGGAAATCGAGAAATTCCTGTTTCATCTGAAAGTTGAAACTCGCCCGATTAAAACGGTATGAGTATTTTTCCCCTAGGCCATTCCAGTTATTCGTTTCTAGCATCAGACTTGCGAAAACTTTGATGGTTTCTCAACCATTCCTTAACTTCAAATTCCAATATCTCGCGAACAGACTGAATAACTCGAGAAATTCCTGTTGCATCTGATAGTAGAAACTCGCCCCATTACAACGGTCTGTGTACTTTTCCCCTTGGCCATTGTGGTTATTGGTTTCGAGTATCAGACTTGCGAATATTTTGATGGTTTCTCAACCATTCCTTCACTTCAAACTCCCATATCTCGCGAACGGATTGACGAACTCGAGAAATTCCTGTTGCATCTGATAGCAGAAGGCCCCCGATTACAACGGTATGTGTACTTTTGCCCTAGGCCATTCTAGTTATTCGTTTCAAGCATCAGAATTGCGAAAATTTTGATGGGTTCTCAAACATTCCTTCACTTCAAACTCCTATATCTCGCGAACGGATTAAGGAAATCGAGAAATTCCTGTTGCATCTGAAAGTAGAAACCCGCCCGATTACAACGGTATGTGTCTTTTTCCCCTAGGCCATTCCAGTTATTCGTTTCGAGTATCAGAGTTGCGAAAATTTTGATGGTTTCTCAACCATTCCTAACCTTCGAACTCCCATATCTCGCAAGCGGATTTACGAAATCGAGAAATTGCTGTTGCATCTGAAAGCAGAAACTCGCCCGATTAAAACGGTATGTGTATTTTTGCCCTAAGCGATTGTGGTTATTGGTTTCGAGTATCAGACTTGCGAATATTTTGATGGTTTCTCAACCATTCCATAACTTCAAACTCCCATATCTCGCGAACGGATTGACTAACTCGAGAAATTCCTGTTGCATCTGAAACTAGAAACTCGCCCCATTACAACGGTATCTGTATTTTTCCCCTAGGCCATTGTAGTTATTGGTTTCGACTATCAGACATGCAAAAATTTTGATTGTTTCTCAAACATTCCTTCACTTCAAATTCCTATATCTCGCGATCGGATTGAGGAAATCGAGAAATTCCTGTTGCATCTGAAAGTAGAAACTCGCCCGATTACAATGGTATGTGTACTTTTCCCCTAGGCCATTGTAGTTATTGGTTTCGAGAATCAGACTTGTGAAAATTTTGGTGGTTACTCAACCATTCCTTCACATCAAACTCCTATATCTCGCGAACGGTTTGAGGAAATCTAGAAATTTCTGTTGCATCTGAAAGTAGAAACTCGCCCAATTACAACGGTATGTGTCTTTTTCCCCTAGGCCATTCCAGTTATTCGTTTCGAGTATCAGAGTTGCGAAAATTTTGATGGTTTCTCAACCATTCCTAACCTTCGAACTCCCATATCTCGCAAGCGGATTTACGAAATCGAGAAATTGCTGTTGCATCTGAAAGCAGAAACTCGCCCGATTAAAACGGTATGTGTATTTTTGCCCTAAGCGATTGTGGTTATTGGTTTCGAGTATCAGACTTGCGAATATTTTGATGGTTTCTCAACCATTCCATAACTTCAAACTCCCATATCTCGCGAACGGATTGACTAACTCGAGAAATTCCTGTTGCATCTGAAACTAGAAACTCGCCCCATTACAACGGTATCTGTATTTTTCCCCTAGGCCATTGTAGTTATTGGTTTCGACTATCAGACATGCGAAAATTTTGATGGTTTCTCAAACATTCCTTGACTTCAAATTCCTATATCTCGCGATCGGATTGAGGAAATCGAGAAATTCCTGTTTCATCTGAAAGTAGAAACTCGCCCGATTACAATGGTATGTGTTCTTTTCCCCTAGGCCATTCCAGTTATTGGTTTCGAGTAACAGACTTGCTATAATTTTGATGGTTTCTCAACCATTCCTTCACTTCAAACTCCCATATCTCGCGAACGGATTGACGAACTCGAGAAATTCCAGTTTCATCTGAAAGAAGAAACTCGCCCGATTACAACGGTATGTGTATTTTTCCCCTAGGCCATTCCAGTTATTCGTTTCTAGCCTCAGACTTGCTTAAATTTTGATGGTTTCTCAGCCATTCCTTAATTTCAAACTCCCATATCTTCGAACGGATTGACTAACTCGAGAAATTCCTGTTGCATCTGTAAGTAGACTCTCGCCCCATTACAACGGTGTGTGTACTTTTCCCCTAGGCCATTCCAGTTATTGGTTTCGAGTATCAGACTTGCGAAAATTTTGATGGTTACTCAACCATTCCTTAACTTGAAACTCCCATATCTCGCGAACGGATTGACGAACTCGAGAAATTCCTATTGAATCTGAAAGCAGAAACTCTCCCGATTACAACGGTGTGTGTATTATTCCCCTAGGCCATTGTAGTTATTGGTTTCGAGTATCAGACTTGCGAAAATTTTGATGGATTCTCAACCATTTCTTAACTTCAAACTCCCATATCTCGCGAACGGATTGGCTAACTCGGAAATTCCTGTTGCATCTGAAAGTAGAAACTCGCCCGATTACAACGGTATGTGTATTTTTCCCCTAGGCCATTCCAGTTATTCGTTTCTAGCATCAGACTTGCGAAAATTTTGATGGTTTCTCAACCATTCCTTAACTTCAAATTCCAATATCTCGCGAACAGACTGACTAACTCGAGAAATTCCTGTTGCATCTGATAGTAGAAACTCGCCCCATTACAACGGTCTGTGTACTTTTCCCCTTGGCCATTGTGGTTATTGGTTTCGAGTATCAGACTTGCGAATATTTTGATGGTTTCTCAACCATTCCTTCACTTCAAACTCCCATATCTCGCGAACGGATTGACGAACTCGAGAAATTCCTGTTGCATCTGAAAGCAGAAACTCCCCCGATTACAACGGTATGTGTACTTTTGCCCTAGGCCATTCTAGTTATTCGTTTCAAGCATCAGAATTGCGAAAATTTTGATGGGTTCTCAAACATTCCTTCACTCCAAACTCCTATATCTCGCGAACGGATTGGCTAACTCGAGAAATTCCTGTACCATCTGAAAGTAGAAACTGGCCCCATTACAATGGTCGGTGTACTTTTCCCCTAGGCCATTCCAGTTATTGGTTTCGAGTATCAGACTTGCGAAAATTTTGATGGTTTCTCAAACATTCCTTCACTTCAAACTCCTATATCTCGCTAACGGATTAAGGAAATCGAGAAATTCCTGTTGCATCTGAAAGTAGAAACTCGCCCGATTACAACGGTATGTGTATTCCTCCCGTAGGCCATTGTTGTTATTGGTTTCGAGTATCAGACTTGCGAATATTTTGATGGTTCCTCAACCATTCTTTAACTTCAAACTCCCATATCTCGCGAACGGATTGACGAACTCGAGAAATTCCTGTTGCATCTGAAAGCAGAAATTCCCCCGATTACAACGGTATGCGTACTATTGCCCTAGGCCATTCTAGTTATTCGTTTGAAGCATCAGAATTGCGAAAATTCGTATTGTTCCTCAAACATTTCTTAAATCCAAACTCCCATATCTCGCGAGCGGATAAATGAATCCGAGAAATTCCTGTTGCATCTCAAAGTAGAAACTCGCCCGATTGCAATGGTGCGTGTACTTTTCCCCTAGGCCATTCCAGTTATTGGTTTCGAGTATCAGACATGCGAGAATTTTGAAGGTTTCTCAACCATCCCTTAACTTCAAACTCCCATATCTCGCGAACGGATTGACGAACTCGAGAAATTCCTGTTGCATCTGAAAGCAGAAGCTCCCCCGATTACAACGGTATGTGTACTTTTGCTCTAGGCCATTCTACTTATTCGTTTCAAGCATCAGAATTGCGAAAATTTGTATGGTTCCTCAAACATTTCTTAAATCCAAACTCCCATATCTCGCGAGCCGATTAATGAATCCGAAAAATTCCTGTTGCATCCGAAAGTAGAAATTCGCCCGATTACAACGGGGTGTGTATTTTTCCCCTAGGCCATTGTAGTTATTGGTTTCGGGTATCAGACTTGCGAAAATTTTGATGGTTTCTCAACCATTCCTTAATTTCAAACTCCCATATCTAGCGAACGGATTGACGATCTCGAGAAACTCCTGTTGCATCTGAAAGCAGAAATTCCCCCGATTACAACGGTATGTGTTCTATTGCCCTAGGCCATTCTAGTTATTCGTTTGAAGCTTCAGAATTGCGAAAATTCGTATGGTTCCTCAAACATTTCTTAAATCCAAACTCCCATATCTCGCGAGCGGATTAATGAATCCGAAAAATTCCTGTTGCATCCGAAAGTAGAAATTCGCCCGATTACAACGGGGTGTGTATTTTTCCCCTAGGCCATTGTAGTTATTGGTTTCGGGTATCAGACTTGCGAAAATTTTGATGGTTTCTCAACCATTCCTTAATTTCAAACTCCCATATCTAGCGAACGGATTGACGATCTCGAGAAATTCCTGTTGCATCTGAAAGCAGAAATTCCCCCGATTACAACGGTATGTGTTCTATGGCCCTAGGCCATTCTAGTTATTCGTTTGAAGCATCAGAATTGCGAAAATTCGTATGGTTCCTCAAACATTTCTTAAATCCAAACTCCCATATCTCGCATACGGATAAATGAATCCGAAAAATTCCTGTTGCATCTGAAAGTAGAAACTCGCCCGATTACAGCGGTATGTGAATTTTTCCCCTAGGCCATTGTAGTTATTGGTTTCGGGTATCAGACTTGCGAAAATTTTGATGGCTTCTCAACCATTCCTTAACTTCAAACTACCGTATCTCGCGAACGGATTGACTAACTCGAGAAATTCCTGTTGCATCTCAAAGTAAAAACTCGCCCCATTACAATGGTGTGTGTACTTTTCCCCGAGGCCATTCCAGTTATTGGTTTCGAGTATCAGACATGCGAGAATTTTGAAGGTGTCTCAACCATCCCTTAACTTCAAACTCCCATATCTCGCGAACGGAATTGATGAATCCGTAAAATTTCTGTTGCATCTGAAAGTAGAAACTCGCCCGATTACAGCGGTATGTGAATTTTTCCCCTAGGCCATTGTAGTTATTGGTTTCGTGTATAAGACTTGCGAAAATTTGGATGGTCCCTCAACCATTCCATCACTTCAAACTCCTATATCTCGCGAACGGATTGAGGAAATCGAGAAACTCCTGTTGCAGCTGAAAGTAGAAACTCGCCCCATTACAACGGTATCTGTATTCCTCCCGTAGGCCATTGTTGTTATTGGTTTCGAGTATCAGACTTGCGAATATTTTGATGGTTTCTCAACCATTCTTTAACTTCAAACTCCCATATCTCGCGAACGGATTGACGAACTCGAGAAATTCCTGTTGCATCTGAAAGCAGAAACACGTCCGATTACAACGGCGTGTGTATTTTTCCCCTAGGCCATTGTAGTTATTGGTTTCGTGTATTCGACTTGGGAAAACTTTGATGGTTTCTCAACCATTCCTTAACTTCAAATTCCAATATCTCGCGAACAGACTGACTAACTCGAGAAATTCCTGTTGCATCTGATAGTAGAAACTCGCCCCATTACAACGCTATGTGTACTTTTGCCCTAAGAGATTGTGGTTATTGGTTTCGAGTATCAGACTTGCGAATATTTTGATGGTTTCTCAACCATTCCTTAACTTCAAACTCCCATATCTCGCGAACGGATTGACTAACTCGAGAAATTCCTGTTGCATCTGAAACTAGAAACTCGCCCCATTACAAAGGTATGTGTATTTTTCCCCTAGGCCATTGTAGTTATTGGTTTCGACTATCAGACTTGCGAAAATTTTGATGGTTTCTCAACCATTGCTTGACTTCAAACTCCTTTATCTCGCTAACGGATTAAGGAAATCGAGAAATTCCTGTTGCATCTGAAAGTAGAAACTCGCCCGATTACAACGGTATGTGTATTCCTCCCGTAGGCCATTGTAGTTATTGGTTTCGAGTATCAGACTTGCGAATATATTGATGGTTTCTCAACCATTCTTTAACTTCAAATTCCCATATCTCGCGAACGGATTGACGAACTCGAGAAATTCCTGTTGCATCTGAAAGCAGAAATTCCCCCGATTACAACGGTATGTGTACTATTGCCCTAGGCCATTCTAGTTATTCGTTTGAAGCATCAGAATTGCGAAAATTCGTATGGTTCCTCAAACATTTCTTAAATCCAAACTCCCATATCTCGCGAGCGGATAAATGAACCCGAGAAATTCCTGTTGCATCTCAAAGTAGAAACTCGCCCCATTGCAATGGTGTGTGTACTTTTCCCCTAGGCCGTTCCAGTTATTGGTTTCGAGTATCAGACATGCGAGAATTTTGAAGGTTTCTCAACCATCCCTTAACTTCAAACTCCCATATCTCGCGAGCGGATAAATGAATCCGAGAAATTCCTGTTGCACCTCAAAGTAGAAACTCGCCCCATTACAATGGTATGTGTATTTTTCCCCTAGGCCATTGTAGTTATTGGTTTCGAGTATCAGACTTGCGAAAATTTGAATGGTCCCTCAACCATTCCATCACTTCAAACTCCTATATCTCGCGAACGGATTGAGGAAATCGAGAAATTCCTGTTCCATCTGAAAGTAGAAACTCGCCCGATTACAACGGTATGTGTATTTTTGCCCTAGGCCATTGTGGTTATTGATTTCGAGCATCAGAGTTGCGAAAATTTTGATGGTTTTTCAACCATTCCTTAATTTCAAACTCCTACATCTAGCGAACGGATTGACGAACTCGAGAAATTCCTGTTGCATCTGAAACCAGAAGCTCCCCCGATTACGACGGTATGTGTACTTTTGCCCTAGGCCATTCTACTTATTCGTTTCAAGCATCAGAATTGCGAAAATTTGTATGGTTCCTCAAACATTTCTTAAATCCAAACTCCCATATCTCGCGAGCGGATTAATGAATCCGAAAAATTCCTGTTGCATCCGAAAGTAGAAATTCGCCCGATTACAACGGTGTGTGTATTTTTCCCCTAGGCCATTGTAGTTATTGGTTTCGGGTATCAGACTTGCGAAAATTTTGATGGTTTCTCAACCATTCCTTAATTTCAAACTCCCATATCTAGCGAACGGATTGACGAACTCGAGAAATTCCTGTTGCATCTGAAAGCAGAAATTCCCCCGATTACAACGGTATGTGTACTATTGCCCTAGGCCATTCTAGTTATTCGTTTGAAGCATCAGAATTGCGAAAATTCGTATGGTTCCTCAAACATTTCTTAAATCCAAACTCCCATATCTCGCGAGCGGATAAATGAATCCGAAAAATTCCTGTTGCATCTGAAAGTAGAAACTCGCCCGATTACAGCGGTATGTGAATTTTTCCCCTAGGCCATTGTAGTTATTGGTTTCGGGTATCAGACTTGCGAAAATTTTGATGGCTTCTCAACCATTCCTTAACTTCAAACTACCATACCTCGCGAACGGATTGACTAACTCGAGAAATTCCTATTGCATCTCAAAGTAGAAACTCGCCCCATTACAATGGTGTGTGTACTTTTCCCCGAGGCCATTCCAGTTATTGGTTTCGAGTATCAGACATGCGAGAATTTTGAAGGTTTCTCAACCATCCCTTAACTTCAAACTCCCATATCTCGCGAACGGAATTGATGAATCCGTAAAATTTCTGTTGCATCTGAAAGTAGAAACTCGCCCGATTACAGCGGTATGTGAATTTTTCCCCTAGGCCATAGTAGTTATTGATTTCGAGTATCAGACTTGCGAAAATTTGGATGGTCCCTCAACCATTCCATCACTTCAAACTCCTATATCTCGCGAACGGATTGAGGAAATCGAGAAATTCCTGTTCCATCTGGAAGTAGAAACTCGCGCGATTACAGAGGAATTTGTATTTTTGCCCTAGGCGGTTGTAGTTATTGGTTTCGACTATCAGACTTGCGAAAATTTTGATGGTTTCTCAAACATTCCTTCACTTCAAATTCCTATATCTCGCGATCGGATTGAGGAAATCGAGAAATTCATGTTGCATCTGAAAGTAGAAACTCGCCCGATTACAATGGTATGTGTACTTTTCCCCTAGGCCATTCCAGTTATTGGTTTCGAGTAACAGACTTGCTATAGTTTTGATGGTTTCTCAAACATTCCTTCACTTCAAACTCCTATATCTCGCTAACGGATTGACGAACTCGAGAAATTCCAGTTTCATCTGAAAGCAGAAACTCGCCCGATTACAACGGTATGTGTATTCCTCCCGTAGGCCATTGTTGTTATTGGTTTCGAGTATCAGACTTGCGAATATTTTGATGGTTTCTCAACCATTCTTTAACTTCAAACTCCCATATCTCGCGAACGGATTGACGAACTCTAGAAATTCCTGTTGCATCTGAAAGCAGAAACACGTCCGATTACAACGGCGTGTGTATTTTTCCCCTAGGCCATTGTAGTTATTGGTTTCGTGTATTCGACTTGGGAAAACTTTGATGGTTTCTCAACCATTCCTTAACTTCAAATTCCAATATCTCGCGAACAGACTGACTAATTCGAGAAATTCCTGTTGCATCTGATAGTAGAAACTCGCCCCATTACAACGGTATGTGTACTTTTGCCCTAAGAGATTGTGGTTATTGGTTTCGAGTATCAGACTTGCGAATATTTTGATGGTTTCTCAACCATTCCTTAACTTCAAACTCCCATATCTCGCGAACGGATTGACTAACTCGAGAAATTCCTGTTGCATCTGAAACTAGAAACTCGCCCCATTACAAAGGTATGTGTATTTTTCCCCTAGGCCATTGTAGTTATTGGTTTCGACTATCAGACTTGCGAAAATTTTGATGGTTTCTCAACCATTGCTTGACTTCAAACTCCTTTATCTCGCTAACGGATTAAGGAAATCGAGAAATTCCTGTTGCATCTGAAAGTAGAAACTCGCCCGATTACAACGGTATGTGTATTCCTCCCGTAGGCCATTGTAGTTATTGGTTTCGAGTATCAGACTTGCGAATATATTGATGGTTTCTCAACCATTCTTTAACTTCAAATTCCCATATCTCGCGAACGGATTGACGAACTCGAGAAATTCCTGTTGCATCTGAAAGCAGAAATTCCCCCGATTACAACGGTATGTGTACTATTGCCCTAGGCCATTCTAGTTATTCGTTTGAAGCATCAGAATTGCGAAAATTCGTATGGTTCCTCAAACATTTCTTAAATCCAAACTCCCATATCTCGCGAGCGGATAAATGAACCCGAGAAATTCCTGTTGCATCTCAAAGTAGAAACTCGCCCCATTGCAATGGTGTGTGTACTTTTCCCCTAGGCCATTCCAGTTATTGGTTTCGAGTATCAGACATGCGAGAATTTTGAAGGTTTCTCAACCATCCCTTAACTTCAAACTCCCATATCTCGCGAGCGGATAAATGAATCCGAGAAATTCCTGTTGCACCTCAAAGTAGAAACTCGCCCCATTACAATGGTATGTGTATTTTTCCCCTAGGCCATTGTAGTTATTGGTTTCGAGTATCAGACTTGCGAAAATTTGAATGGTCCCTCAACCATTCCATCACTTCAAACTCCTATATCTCGCGAACGGATTGAGGAAATCGAGAAATTCCTGTTGCAGCTGAAAGTAGAAACTCGCCCCATTACAACGGTGTCTGTATTTTTCCCCTAGGCCATTGTAGTTATTGGTTTCGACTATCAGACTTGCGAAAATTTTGATGGTTTCTCAAACAATTCCTTCACTTCAAATTCCTATATCTCGCGATCGGATTGAGGAAATCGAGAAATTCATGTTGCATCTGAAAGTAGAAACTCGCCCGACTACAATGGTATGTGTACTTTTCCCCTAGGCCATTCCACTTATTGGTTTCGAGTAACAGACTTGCTATAGTTTTGATGGTTTCTCAAACATTCCTTCACTTCAAACTCCTATATCTCGCTAACGGATTGACGAACTCGAGAAATTCCAGTTTCATCTGAAAGCAGAAACTCGCCCGATTACAACGGTATGTGTATTCCTCCCGTAGGCCATTGTTGTTATTGGTTTCGAGTATCAGACTTGCGAATATTTTGATGGTTTCTCAACCATTCTTTAACTTCAAACTCCCATATCTCGCGAACGGATTGACGAACTCTAGAAATTCCTGTTGCATCTGAAAGCAGAAACACGTCCGATTACAACGGCGTGTGTATTTTTCCCCTAGGCCATTGTAGTTATTGGTTTCGTGTATTCGACTTGGGAAAACTTTGATGGTTTCTCAACCATTCCTTAACTTCAAATTCCAATATCTCGCGAACAGACTGACTAACTCGAGAAATTCCTGTTGCATCTGATAGTAGAAACTCGCCCCATTACAACGGTATGTGTACTTTTGCCCTAAGAGATTGTGGTTATTGGTTTCGAGTATCAGACTTGCGAATATTTTGATGGTTTCTCAACCATTCCTTAACTTCAAACTCCCATATCTCGCGAACGGATTGACTAACTCGAGAAATTCCTGTTGCATCTGAAACTAGAAACTCGCCCCATTACAAAGGTATGTGTATTTTTCCCCTAGGCCATTGTAGTTATTGGTTTCGACTATCAGACTTGCGAAAATTTTGATGGTTTCTCAACCATTGCTTGACTTCAAACTCCTTTATCTCGCTAACGGATTAAGGAAATCGAGAAATTCCTGTTGCATCTGAAAGTAGAAACTCGCCCGATTACAACGGTATGTGTATTCCTCCCGTAGGCCATTGTAGTTATTGGTTTCGAGTATCAGACTTGCGAATATATTGATGGTTTCTCAACCATTCTTTAACTTCAAATTCCCATATCTCGCGAACGGATTGACGAACTCGAGAAATTCCTGTTGCATCTGAAAGCAGAAATTCCCCCGATTACAACGGTATGTGTACTATTGCCCTAGGCCATTCTAGTTATTCGTTTGAAGCATCAGAATTGCGAAAATTCGTATGGTTCCTCAAACATTTCTTAAATCCAAACTCCCATATCTCGCGAGCGGATAAATGAACCCGAGAAATTCCTGTTGCATCTCAAAGTAGAAACTCGCCCCATTGCAATGGTGTGTGTACTTTTCCCCTAGGCCATTCCAGTTATTGGTTTCGAGTATCAGACATGCGAGAATTTTGAAGGTTTCTCAACCATCCCTTAACTTCAAACTCCCATATCTCGCGAGCGGATAAATGAATCCGAGAAATTCCTGTTGCACCTCAAAGTAGAAACTCGCCCCATTACAATGGTATGTGTATTTTTCCCCTAGGCCATTGTAGTTATTGGTTTCGAGTATCAGACTTGCGAAAATTTGAATGGTCCCTCAACCATTCCATCACTTCAAACTCCTATATCTCGCGAACGGATTGAGGAAATCGAGAAATTCCTGTTCCATCTGAAAGTAGAAACTCGCCCGATTACAACGGTATGTGTATTTTTGCCCTAGGCCATTGTGGTTATTGATTTCGAGCATCAGAGTTGCGAAAATTTTGATGGTTTTTCAACCATTCCTTAATTTCAAACTCCTACATCTAGCGAACGGATTGACGAAGTCGAGAAATTCCTGTTGCATCTGAAACCAGAAGCTCCCCCGATTACGAGGGTATGTGTACTTTTGCCCTAGGCCATTCTACTTATTCGTTTCAAGCATCAGAATTGCGAAAATTTGTATGGTTCCTCAAACATTTCTTAAATCCAAACTCCCATATCTCGCGAGCGGATTAATGAATCCGAAAAATTCCTGTTGCATCCGAAAGTAGAAATTCCCCCGATTACAACGGTATGTGTACTATTGCCCTAGGCCATTCTAGTTATTCGTTTGAAGCATCAGAATTGCGAAAATTCGTATGGTTCCTCAAACATTTCTTAAATCCAAACTCCCATATCTCGCGAGCGGATAAATGAATCCGAAAAATTCCTGTTGCATCTGAAAGTAGAAACTCGCCCGATTACAGCGGTATGTGAATTTTTCCCCTAGGCCATTGTAGTTATTGGTTTCGGGTATCAGACTTGCGAAAATTTTGATGGCTTCTCAACCATTCCTTAACTTCAAACTACCATATCTCGCGAACGGATTGACTAACTCGAGAAATTCCTATTGCATCTCAAAGTAGAAACTCGCCCCATTACAATGGTGTGTGTACTTTTCCCCGAGGCCATTCCAGTTATTGGTTTCGAGTATCAGACATGCGAGAATTTTGAAGGTTTCTCAACCATCCCTTAACTTCAAACTCCCATATCTCGCGAACGGAATTGATGAATCCGTAAAATTTCTGTCGCATCTGAAAGTAGAAACTCGCCCGATTACAGCGGTATGTGAATTTTTCCCCTAGGCCATAGTAGTTATTGATTTCGAGTATCAGACTTGCGAAAATTTGGATGGTCCCTCAACCATTCCATCACTTCAAACTCCTATATCTCGCGAACGGATTGAGGAAATCGAGAAATTCCTGTTCCATCTGGAAGTAGAAACTCGCGCGATTACAGAGGAATTTGTATTTTTGCCCTAGGCGGTTGTAGTTATTGGTTTCGACTATCAGACTTGCGAAAATTTTGATGGTTTCTCAAACATTCCTTCACTTCAAATTCCTATATCTCGCGATCGGATTGAGGAAATCGAGAAATTCATGTTGCATCTGAAAGTAGAAACTCGCCCGATTACAATGGTATGTGTACTTTTCCCCTAGGCCATTCCAGTTATTGGTTTCGAGTAACAGACTTGCTATAGTTTTGATGGTTTCTCAAACATTCCTTCACTTCAAACTCCTATATCTCGCTAACGGATTGACGAACTCGAGAAATTCCAGTTTCATCTGAAAGCAGAAACTCGCCCGATTACAACGGTATGTGTATTCCTCCCGTAGGCCATTGTTGTTATTGGTTTCGAGTATTCGACTTGCGAAAACTTTGATGGTTTCTCAACCATTCCTTAACTTCAAATTCCAATATCTCGCGAACAGACTGACTAACTCGAGAAATTCCTGTTGCATCTGATAGTAGAAACTCGCCCCATTACAACGGTCTGTGTACTTTTCCCCTTGGCCATTGTGGTTATTGGTTTCGAGTATCAGACTTGCGAATATTTTGATGGTTTCTCAACCATTTCTTAACTTCAAACTCCCATATCTCGCGAACGGATTGACGAACTCGAGAAATTCCTGTTGCATCTGAAAGTAGAAACTCCCCAGATTACAACGGTATGTGTACTTTTGCCCTAAGAGATTGTGGTTATTGGTTTCGAGTATCAGACTTGCGAATATTTTGATGGTTTCTCAACCATTCCTTAACTTCAAACTCCCATATCTCGCGAACGGATTGACTAACTCGAGAAATTCCTGTTGCATCTGAAACTAGAAACTCGCCCCATTACAAAGGTATGTGTATTTTTCCCCTAGGCCATTGTAGTTATTGGTTTCGACTATCAGACTTGCGAAAATTTTGATGGTTTCTCAACCATTGCTTGACATCAAACTCCTTTATCTCGCTAACGGATTAAGGAAATCGAGAAATTCCTGTTGCATCTGAAAGTAGAAACTCGCTCGATTACAACGGTATGTGTATTCCTCCCGTAGGCCATTGTAGTTATTGGTTTCGAGTATCAGACTTGCGAATGTTTTGATGGTTTCTCAACCATTCTTTAACTTCAAATTCCCATATCTCGCGAACGGATTGACGAACTCGAGAAATTCCTGTTGCATCTGAAAGCAGAAATTCCCCCGATTACAACGGTATGTGTACTATTGCCCTAGGCCATTCTAGTTATTCGTTTGAAGCATCAGAATTGCGAAAATTCGTATGGTTCCTCAAACATTTCTTAAATCCAAACTCCCATATCTCGCGAGCGGATAAATGAACCCGAGAAATTCCTGTTGCATCTCAAAGTAGAAACTCGCCCCATTGCAATGGTGTGTGTACTTTTCCCCTAGGCCATTCCAGTTATTGGTTTCGAGTATCAGACATGCGAGAATTTTGAAGGTTTCTCAACCATCCCTTAACTTCAAACTCCCATATCTCGCGAGCGGATAAAGGAATCC
The DNA here is from genome assembly GCF_051014685.1 of Ptiloglossa arizonensis. Classification (NCBI taxonomy): domain Eukaryota; kingdom Metazoa; phylum Arthropoda; class Insecta; order Hymenoptera; family Colletidae; genus Ptiloglossa; species Ptiloglossa arizonensis. The sequence continues at coordinate 2,307,348 of NW_027478389.1, forward strand.
GAGAAATTCCTGTTGCACCTCAAAGTAGAAACTCGCCCCATTACAATGGTATGTGTATTTTTCCCCTAGGCCATTGTAGTTATTGGTTTCGAGTATCAGACTTGCGAAAATTTGAATGGTCCCTCAACCATTCCATCACTTCAAACTCCTATATCTCGCGAACGGATTGAGGAAATCTAGAAATTCCTGTTCCATCTGAAAGTAGAAACTCGCCCGATTACAACGGTATGTGTATTTTTGCCCTAGGCCATTGTGGTTATTGATTTCGAGCATCAGAGTTGCGAAAATTTTGATGGTTTTTCAACCATTCCTTAATTTCAAACTCCTACATCTAGCGAACGGATTGACGAACTCGAGAAATTCCTGTTGCATCTGAAAGCAGACACTCCCCCGATTACAACGGTATGTGTACTTTTGCCCTAGGCCATTCTACTTATTCGTTTCAAGCATCAGAATTGCGAAAATTTGTATGGTTCCTCAAACATTTCTTAAATCCAAACTCCCATATCTCGCGAGCGGATTAATGAATCCGAAAAATTCCTGTTGCATCCGAAATTAGAAATTCGCCCGATTACAACGGTGTGTGTATTTTTCCCCTAGGCCATTGTAGTTATTGGTTTCGGGTATCAGACTTGCGAAAATTTTGATGGTTTCTCAACCATTCCTTAATTTCAAACTCCCATATCTAGCGAACGGATTGACGAACTCGAGAAATTCCTGTTGCATCTGAAAGCAGAAATTCCCCCGATTACAACGGTATGTGTACTATTGCCCTAGGCCATTCTAGTTATTCGTTTGAAGCATCAGAATTGCGAAAATTCGTATGGTTCCTCAAACATTTCTTAAATCCAAACTCCCATATCTCGCGAGCGGAAAAATGAATCCGAAAAATTCCTGTTGCATCTGAAAGTAGAAACTCGCCCGATTACAGCGGTATGTGAATTTTTCCCCTAGGCCATTGTAGTTATTGGTTTCGGGTATCAGACTTGCGAAAATTTTGATGGCTTCTCAACCATTCCTTAACTTCAAACTACCATATCTCGCGAACGGATTGACTAACTCGAGAAATTCCTATTGCATCTCAAAGTAGAAACTCGCCCCATTACAATGGTGTGTGTACTTTTCCCCGAGGCCATTCCAGTTATTGGTTTCGAGTATCAGACTTGCGAAAATTTGGATGGTCCCTCAACCATTCCATCACTTCAAACTCCTATATCTCGCGATCGGATTGAGGAAATCGAGAAATTCCTGTTCCACCTGAAAGTGGAAACTCGCGCGATTACAACGGTATGTGCATTTTTGCCCTAGGCCATTCTAGTTATTGGTTTCGAGTATCAGACTTGCGATAATTTGGATGGTCCCTCAACCATTCCATCACTTCAAACTCCTATATCTCGCGAACGGATTGAGGAAATCGAGAAATTTCTGTACCATCTGAAAGTAGAAACTCGCGCGATTACAACGGTATGTGTATTTTTGCCCTAGGCCATTGTGGTTATTGGTTTCGAGTGTCAGACTTGCGAAAATTTTGATGGTTTTTCAACCATTCCTTCACTTCAAACTCCTATATCTCGCGAACGGATTGAGGAAATCGAGAAATTCATGTTGCATTTGAAAGTAGAAACTCGCCCGATTACAACGGTATGTGTATTTTTGCCCTAGGCCATTGTGGTTATTGAATTCGAGCATCAGTGTTGCGAAAACTTTGATGGTTTTTCAACCATTCCTTAATTTCAAAATCCTACATCTAGCGAACGGATTGACGAACTCGAGAAATTCCTGTTGCATCTGAAAGCAGAAGCTCCCCCGATTACAACGGTATGTGTATTTTTGCCCTAGGCCATTGTGGTTATTGATTTCGAGTATCAGACTTGCGAAAATTTTGATGGTTTTTCAACCATTCCTTCACTTCAAACTCCTATATCTCGCGAACGGATTGAGGAAATCGAGAAATTCATGTTGCATTTGAAAGTAGAAACTCGCCCGATTACAACGGTATGTGTATTTTTGCCCTAGGCCATTGTGGTTATTGAATTCGAGCATCAGAGTTGCGAAAATTTTGATGGTTTTTCAACCATTCCTTAATTTCAAAATCCTACATCTAGCGAACGGATTGACGAACTCGAGAAATTCCTGTTGCATCTGAAAGTAGAGTCTCGCCCCATTACAACGGTGTGTGTACTTTTCCCCTAGGCCATTCCAGTTATTTGTTTCGAGTATCAGACTTGCGAAAATTTTGATGGTTTCTCAACCATTCCTTAATTTCAAACTCCCATATCTCGCGAGCGGATTAATGAATCCGAAAAATTTCTGTTGCATCTGAAAGTAGAAATTCGCCCGATTACAACGGTATGTGTACTATTGCCCTAGGCCATTCTAGTTATTCGTTTGAAGCATCAGAATTGCGAAAATTCGTATGGTTCCTCAAACATTTCTTAAATCCAAACTCCCATATCTCGCGAGCGGATAAATGAATCCGAAAAATTCCTGTTGCATCTGAAAGTAGAAACTCGCCCGATTACAGCGGTATGTGAATTTTTCCCCTAGGCCATTGTAGTTATTGGTTTCGGGTATCAGACTTGCGAAAATTTTGATGGCTTCTCAACCATTCCTTAACTTCAAACTACCATATCTCGCGAACGGATTGACTAACTCGAGAAATTCCTATTGCATCTCAAAGTAGAAACTCGCCCCATTACAATGGTGTGTGTACTTTTCCCCGAGGCCATTCCAGTTATTGGTTTCGAGTATCAGACATGCGAGAATTTTGAAGGTTTCTCAACCATCCCTTAACTTCAAACTCCCATATCTCGCGAACGGAATTGATGAATCCGTAAAATTTCTGTTGCATCTGAAAGTAGAAACTCGCCCGATTACAGCGGTATGTGAATTTTTCCCCTAGGCCATTGTAGTTATTGATTTCGAGTATCAGACTTGCGAATATTTGGATGGTCCCTCAACCATTCCATCACTTCAAACTCCTATATCTCGCGAACGGATTGAGGAAATCGAGAAATTCCTGTTCCATCTGGAAGTAGAAACTCGCGCGATTACAAAGGTATGTGTATTTTTGCCCTAGGCGGTTTTAGTTATCGGTTTCGGGTATCAGACTTGCGAAAATTTTTATGGATTCTCAAACATTCCTTCACTTCAAACTCCTATATCTCGCGATCGGATTGAGGAAATCGAGAAATTCCTGTTCCACCTGAAAGTGGAAACTCGCGCGATTACAACGGTATGTGCATTTTTGCCCTAGGCCATTCTAGTTATTGGTTTCGAGTATCAGACTTGCGATAATTTGGATGGTCCCTCAACCATTCCATCACTTCAAACTCCTATATCTCGCGAACGGATTGAGGAAATCGAGAAATTTCTGTACCATCTGAAAGTAGAAACTCGCGCGATTACAACGGTATGTGTATTTTTGCCCTAGGCCATTGTTGTTATTGATTTCGAGTGTCAGACTTGCGAAAATTTTGATGGTTTTTCAACCATTCCTTCACTTCAAACTCCTATATCTCGCGAACGGATTGAGGAAATCGAGAAATTCATGTTGCATTTGAAAGTAGAAACTCGCCCGATTACAACGGTATGTGTATTTTTGCCCTAGGCCATTGTGGTTATTGAATTCGAGCATCAGTGTTGCGAAAACTTTGATGGTTTTTCAACCATTCCTTAATTTCAAAATCCTACATCTAGCGAACGGATTGACGAACTCGAGAAATTCCTGTTGCATCTGAAAGCAGAAGCTCCCCCGATTACAACGGTATGTGTATTTTTGCCCTAGGCCATTGTGGTTATTGATTTCGAGTATCAGACTTGCGAAAATTTTGATGGTTTTTCAACCATTCCTTCACTTCAAACTCCTATATCTCGCGAACGGATTGAGGAAATCGAGAAATTCATGTTGCATTTGAAAGTAGAAACTCGCCCGATTACAACGGTATGTGTATTTTTGCCCTAGGCCATTGTGGTTATTGAATTCGAGCATCAGAGTTGCGAAAATTTTGATGGTTTTTCAACCATTCCTTAATTTCAAAATCCTACATCTAGCGAACGGATTGACGAACTCGAGAAATTCCTGTTGCATCTGAAAGTAGAGTCTCGCCCCATTACAACGGTGTGTGTACTTTTCCCCTAGGCCATTCCAGTTATTTGTTTCGAGTATCAGACTTGCGAAAATTTTGATGGTTTCTCAACCATTCCTTAATTTCAAACTCCCATATCTCGCGAGCGGATTAATGAATCCGAAAAATTTCTGTTGCATCTGAAAGTTGAAATTCGCCCGATTACAACGGTATGCGTATTTTTCCCCTATGCCATTGTAGTTATTGGTTTCGGGTATCAGACTTGCGAAAATTTTGATGGTTTCTCAACCATTCCTTAACTTCAAACTCCCATACCTCGCGAACGGATTGACGAACTCGAGAAATTCCTATTGCATCTGAAAGCAGAATACTCTCCCGATTACAACGGTATGTGTATTTTTGCCCTAGGCCATTGTGGTTATTGATTTCGAGTATCAGACTTGCGAATATTTTGATGGTTTCTCAACCATTCCTTAACTTCAAACTCCCATATCTCGCGAACGGATTGACGAATCCGAAAAATTTCTGTTGCATCTGAAAGTAGAAATTCGCCCGATTACAATGGTATGCGTATTTTTCCCCTATGCCATTGTAGTTATTGGTTTCGGGTATCAGACTTGCGAAAATTTTGATGGTTTCTCAACCATTCCTTAACTTCAAACTCCCATACCTCGCGAACGGATTGACGAACTCGAGAAATTCCTATTGCATCTGAAAGCAGAATACTCTCCCGATTACAACGGTATGTGTATTTTTGCCCTAGGCCGTTGTAGTTATTGGTTTCGAGTATCCGACTTGCGAAAATTTTGGTGGTTTCTCAACCATTCCTTAACTTCAAACTCCCATATCTCGTGAACGGATTGACTAACTCGAGAAATTCCTGTTGCATCTCAAAGTAGAAACTCGCCCCATTACAATGGCGTGTGTACTTTTCCCCTAGGCCATTCCAGTTATTGGTTTCGAGTATCAGACATGCGCAAATATTGATGGTTTCTCAACCATCCCTTAACTTCTAATTCCCATATCTCGCGAACGGAATTGACGAATCCGTAAAATTTCTGTTGCATCTGAATGTAGAAACTCTCCCGATTACAACGGTATGTGTATTTTTCCCCCTAGGCCATTGTGGTTATTGGTTTCGAGTATCAGACTTGCGAAAATTTTGATGGTTTCTCAAACATTTCTTAATTTCAAACTCCCATATCTCGCGAACGGATTGACGAACCCGAGAAATTCCTGTTGCATCTGAAAGCAGAAACTCCCCCGATTACAACGGTATGTGTACTTTTGCCGTAGGCAATTTTAGTTATTCGTTTCAAACATCAGAATTGCGAAAATTTGTATGGTTCCTCAAACATTTCTTAAATCCAAACTCCCACATCTCGCGAGCGGATTAATCAATCCGAAAAATTCCTGTCGCATCTGAAAGTAGAAATTCGCCCGATTACCACGGTATGTGTATTTTTGCCCTAGGCCATTGTGGTTATTGATTTCGAGTATCAGACTTGCGAAAATTTTGATGGTTTCTCAACCATTCCTTAACTTCAAACTCCCATATCTCGCCAACGGATTGACGAATCCGAAAAATTTCTGTTGCATCTGAAAGTAGAAACTCTCCCGATTACAACGGTATGTATATTTTTCCCCTAGGCCATTGTAGTTATTGGTTTCGAGTATTAGACATGCGAAAATTTTGATGGTTTCTCAACCATTCCTTAACTTCAAACTCCCATACCTCGCGAACGGATTGACGAACTCGAGAAATTCCTATTGCATCTGAAAGCAGAATACTCTCCCGATTACAACGGTATATGTATTTTTCCCCTAGGCCGTTGTAGTTATTGGTTTCGAGTATCCGACTTGCGAAAATTTTGGTGGTTTCTCAACCATTCCTTAACTTCAAACTCCCATATCTCGTGAACGGATTGACAAACTCGAGAAATTCCTGTTGCATCTGATAGCAGAATCTCGCCCGATTACAACCGTATGTACATTTTTCCCCTAGGCAATTGTAATTATTGGTTTCGGGTATCAGAGTTACGAAAATTTTGATGGTCTCTCAACCAGTCCATCATTTCAAGCTCCCATATCTCGCGAACGGATTGATTAACTCGAGAAATTCCTGTTGCATCTCAAAGTAGAAACTCGCCCCATTACAATGGCGTGTGTACTTTTCCCCTAGGCCATTCCAGTTATTGGTTTCGAGTATCAGACATGCGCAAATATTGATGGTTTCTCAAACATCCCTTAACTTCTAACTCCCATATCTCGCGAACGGAATTGACGAATCCGTAAAATTTCTGTTGCATCTGAATGTAGAAACTCTCCCGATTACAACGGTATGTGTATTTTTCCCCTAGGCCATTGTGGTTATTGGTTTCGAGTATCAGACTTGCGAAAATTTTGATGGTTTCTCAAACATTTCTTAATTTCAAACTCCCATATCTCGCCAACGGATTGACGAACCCGAGAAATTCCTGTTGCATCTGAAAGCAGAAACTCCCCCGATTACAACGGTATGTGTACTTTTGCCATAGGCCATTTTAGTTATTCGTTTCAAACATCAGAATTGCGAAAATTTGTATGGTTCCTCAAACATTTCTTAAATCCAAACTCCCACATCTCGCGAGCGGATTAATCAATCCGAAAAATTCCTGTTGCATCTGAAAGTAGAAATTCGCCCGATTACCACGGTATGTGTATTTTTGCCCTAGGCCATTGTGGTTATTGATTTCGAGTATCAGACTTGCGAAAATTTTGATGGTTTCTCAACCATTCCTTAACTTCAAACTCCCATATCTCGCGAACGTATTGACGAATCCGAAAAATTTCTGTTGCATCTGAAAGTAGAAACTCTCCCGATTACAACGGTATGTGTATTTTTCCCCTAGGCCGTTGTAGTTATTGGTTTCGAGTATCAGACTTGCGAAAATTTTGATGGTTTCTCAAACATTTCTTAATTTCAAACTCCCATATCTCGCGAACGGATTGACGAACCCGAGAAATTCCTGTTGCATCTGAAAGCAGAAACTCCCCCGATTACAACGGTATGTGTACTTTTGCCCTAGGCCATTCTAGTTACTCGTTTCAAGCATCAGAATTGCGAATATTTTGATGGGTTCTCAAACATTCCTTCACTTCAAACTCCTATATCTCGCGAACGGATTGGCTAACTCGAGAAATTCCTGTACCATCTGAAAGTAGAAACTGGCCCCATTACAATGGTCTGTGTACTTTTCCCCTAGGCCATTCCAGTTACTGGTTTCGAGTATCAGACTTGCGAAAATTTTGATGGTTTCTCAAACATTCCTTCACTTCAAACTCCTACATCTCGCGAACGGATTAAGGAAATCGAGAAATTCCAGTTGCATCTGAAAGTAGAAACCCGCCCGATTACAACGGTATGTGTATTTTTGCCCTAAGAGATTGTGGTTATTGGTTTCGAGTATCAGACTTGCGAATATTTTGATGGTTTCTCAACCATTCCTTAACTTCAAACTCCCATATCTCGCGAACGGATTGACTAACTCGAGAAATTCCTGTTGCATCTCAAAGTAAAAACTCGCCCCATTACAATGGTGTGTGTACTTTTCCCCGAGGCCATTCCAGTTATTGGTTTCGAGTATCAGACTTGCGATAATTTGGATGGTCCCTCAACCATTCCATCACTTCAAACTCCTATATCTCGCGAACGGATTGAGGAAATCGAGAAATTTCTGTTCCATCTGAAAGTAGAAACTCGCGCGATTACAACGGTATGTGTATTTTTGCCCTAGGCCATTGTGGTTATTGATTTCGAGTATCAGACTTGCGAAAATTTTGATGGTTTTTCAACCATTCCTTCACTTCAAACTCCTATATCTCGCGAACGGATTGAGGAAATCGAGAAATTCATGTTGCATTTGAAAGTAGAAACTCGCCCGATTACAACGGTATGTGTATTTTTGCCCTAGGCCATTGTGGTTATTGAATTCGAGCATCAGAGTTGCGAAAATTTTAATGGTTTTTCAACCATTCCTTAATTTCAAAATCCTACATCTAGCGAACGGATTGACGAACTCGAGAAATTCCTGTTGCATCTGAAAGTAGAGTCTCGCCCCATTACAACGGTGTGTGTACTTTTCCCCTAGGCCATTCCAGTTATTGGTTTCGAGTATCAGACTTGCGAAAATTTTGATGGTTTCTCAACCATTCCTTAAATTCAAACTCCCATATCTCGCGAGCGGATTAATGAATCCGAAAAATTCCTGTTGCATCTGAAAGTAGAAATTCGCCCGATTACAACGGTATGCGTATTTTTCCCCTAGGCCATTGTAGTTATTGGTTTCGGGTATCAGACTTGCGAAAATTTTGATGGTTTCTCAATCATTCCTTAACTTCAAACTCCCATACCTCGCGAACGGATTGACGAACTCGAGAAATTCCTATTGCATCTGAAAGCAGAAACTCTCCCGATTACAACGGTATGTGTATTTTTGCCCTAGGCCATTGTAGTTATTGGTTTCGAGTATCAGACTTGCGAAAATTTTGATGGTTTCTCAACCATTCCTTAACTTCAAACTCCCATACCTCGCGAACGGATTGACGAACTCGAGAAATTCCTATTGCATCTGAAAGCAGAATACTCTCCCGATTACAACGGTATGTGTATTTTTCCCCTAGGCCGTTGTAGTTATTGGTTTCGAGTATCCGACTTGCGAAAATTTTGGTGGTTTCTCAACCATTCCTTAACTTCAAACTCCCATATCCCGTGAACGGATTGACAAACTCGAGAAATTCCTGTTGCATCTGATAGCAGAAACTCGCCCGATTACAACCGTATGTATATTTTTCCCCTAGGCAATTGTAATTATTGGTTTCGGGTATCAGACTTACGAAAATTTTGATGGTCTCTCAACCAGTCCATCATTTCAAACTCCCATATCTCGCGAACGGATTGACTAACTCGAGAAATTCCTGTTGCATCTCAAAGTAGAAACTCGCCCCATTACAATGGCGTGTGTACTTTTCCCCTAGGCCATTCCAGTTATTGGTTTCGAGTATCAGACATGCGCAAATATTGATGGTTTCTCAACCATCCCTTAACTTCTAACTCCCATATCTCGCGAACGGAATTGTCGAATCCGTAAAATTTCTGTTGCATCTGAATGTAGAAACTCTCCCGATTACAACGGTATGTGTATTTTTCCCCTAGGCCATTGTGGTTATTGGTTTCGAGTATCAGACTTGCGAAAATTTTGATGGTTTCTCAAACATTTCTTAATTTCAAACTCCCATATCTCGCGAACGGATTGACGAACCCGAGAAATTCCTGTTGCATCTGAAAGCAGAAACTCCCCCGATTACAACGGTATGTGTACTTTTGCCGTAGGCCATTTTAGTTATTCGTTTCAAACATCAGAATTGCGAAAATTTGTATGGTTCCTCAAACATTTCTTAAATCCAAACTCCCACATCTCGCGAGCGGATTAATCAATCCGAAAAATTCCTGTTGCATCTGAAAGTAGAAATTCGCCCGATTACCACGGTATGTGTATTTTTGCCCTAGGCCATTGTGGTTATTGATTTCGAGTATCAGACTTGCGAAAATTTTGATGGTTTCTCAACCATTCCTTAACTTCAAACTCCCATATCTCGCGAACGGATTGACGAATCCGAAAAATTTCTGTTGCATCTGTAAGCAGAAACTCGCCCAACTACAACGGTATGTGTATTTTTCCCCTAGGCCATTGTAGTTATTGGTTTCGAGTCTCAGACTTGCGAAAATTTTGATGGTTTCTCAACCATTCCTTAATTTCAAACTCCTATATTTCGCGAACGGATTGACGAACTCGAGAAATACCTGTTGCATCTGAAAGCAGGAACTCCCCCGATTACTACGGTATGTGTACTTTTGCCCTAGGCCATTCTAGTTATTCGCTTCAAGCAACAGAATTGCGAGAATTTGTATGGTTCCCCAAACATTTCTTAAATCCAAACTCCCATATCTCGCGAGCGGATTAATGAATCGGAAAAATTCCTGTTGCATCTGAAAGTAGAAACTCGCCCGATTACAACGGTATGTGTATTTTTCCCCTAGGCCATTGTAGTTATTGGTTTCGGGTATCAGACTTGCGAAAATTTTGATGGTTTCTCAACCATTCCTTAATTTCAAACTCCCATATCTCGCGAACTGATTGACGAATCCGAAAAATTTCTGTTGCATCTGAAAGTAGAAACTCGCCCCATTACTACGGTATGTGTATTTCCCCCCTAGGCCATTGTAGTTATTGGTTTCGACTATCAGACTTGCGAAAATTTTGATTGTTTCTCAACCATTCCTTAACTTCAAACTCCCATACTTCGCGAACGGACTGACGAACTCGAGAAATTCCTGTTGCATCTGTAAGCAGAAACTCGCCCAGTTACAACGGTATGTGTATTTTTCCCCTAGGCCATTGTAGTTATTGGTTTCGAGTCTCAGACTTGCGAAAATTTTGATGGTTTCTCAACCATTCCTTAATTTCAAACTCCTATATTTCGCGAACGGATTGACGAACTCGAGAAATTCCTGTTGCATCTGAATGCAGAAACTCCCCCGAATACAACGGTATGTGTACTTTTGCCCTACGCCATTCTAGTTATTCGTTTCAAGCATCAGAATTGCGAGAATTTGTATGGTTCCTCAAACATTTCTTAAATCCACACTCCCATATCTCACGAGCGGATTAATGAATCCGAAAAATTCATGTTGCATCTGAAAGTAGAAATTCGCCCGATTACAACGGTATGTATATTTTTCCCCTAGGCCATTGTAATTATTGGTTTCGGCTATCAGACTTGCGAAAATTTTGATGGTTTCTCAACCATTCCTTAACTTCAAACTCCCATATTTCGCGAACGGACTGACGAACTCGAGAAATTCCTGTTGCATGTGTAAGCAGAAACTCGCCCAATTACAACGGTATGTGAATTTTTCCCCTAGGCCATTGTAGTTATTGGTTTCGAGTATCAGACTTGCGAAAATTTTGATGGTTTCTCAACCATTCCTTAACTTCAAACTCCTATATTTCGTGAACGGATTGACGAACTCGAGAAATACCTGTTGCATCTGAAAGCAGAAACTCCCCCGATTACTACGGTATGTGTACTTTTGCCCTAGGCCATTCTAGTTATTCGCTTCAAGCAACAGAATTGCTAGAATTTGTATGGTTCCTCAAACATTTCTTAAATCCAAACTCCCATATCTCGCGAGCGGATTAATGAATCGGAAAAATTCCTGTTGCATCTGAAAGTAGAAACTCGCTCGATTACAACGGTATGTGTATTTTTCCCCTAGGCCATTGTAGTTATTGGTTTCGGGTATCAGACTTGCGAAAATTTTGATGGTTTCTCAACCATTCCTTAATTTCAAACTCCCATATCTCGCGAACGGATTGACGAATCCGAAAAATTTCTGTTGCATCTGAAAGTAGAAACTCGCCCCATTACTACGGTATGTGTATTTCCCCCCTAGGCCATTGTAGTTATTGGTTTCGAGTCTCAGACTTGCGAAAATTTTGATGGTTTCTCAACCATTCCTTAATTTCAAACTCCTATATTTCGCGAACGGATTGACGAACTCGAGAAATACCTGTTGCATCTGAAAGCAGGAACTCCCCCGATTACTACGGTATGTGTACTTTTGCCCTAGGCCATTCTAGTTATTCGCTTCAAGCAACAGAATTGCGAGAATTTGTATGGTTCCCCAAACATTTCTTAAATCCAAACTCCCATATCTCGCGAGCGGATTAATGAATCGGAAAAATTCCTGTTGCATCTGAAAGTAGAAACTCGCCCGATTACAACGGTATGTGTATTTTTCCCCTAGGCCATTGTAGTTATTGGTTTCGGGTATCAGACTTGCGAAAATTTTGATGGTTTCTCAACCATTCCTTAATTTCAAACTCCCATATCTCGCGAACTGATTGACGAATCCGAAAAATTTCTGTTGCATCTGAAAGTAGAAACTCGCCCCATTACTACGGTATGTGTATTTCCCCCCTAGGCCATTGTAGTTATTGGTTTCGACTATCAGACTTGCGAAAATTTTGATTGTTTCTCAACCATTCCTTAACTTCAAACTCCCATACTTCGCGAACGGACTGACGAACTCGAGAAATTCCTGTTGCATCTGTAAGTAGAAACTCGCCCAGTTACAACGGTATGTGTATTTTTCCCCTAGGCCATTGTAGTTATTGGTTTCGAGTCTCAGACTTGCGAAAATTTTGATGGTTTCTCAACCATTCCTTAATTTCAAACTCCTATATTTCGCGAACGGATTGACGAACTCGAGAAATTCCTGTTGCATCTGAATGCAGAAACTCCCCCGAATACAACGGTATGTGTACTTTTGCCCTACGCCATTCTAGTTATTCGTTTCAAGCATCAGAATTGCGAGAATTTGTATGGTTCCTCAAACATTTCTTAAATCCACACTCCCATATCTCACGAGCGGATTAATGAATCTGAAAAATTCATGTTGCATCTGAAAGTAGAAATTCGCCCGATTACAACGGTATGTATATTTTTCCCCTAGGCCATTGTAATTATTGGTTTCGGCTATCAGACTTGCGAAAATTTTGATGGTTTCTCAACCATTCCTTAACTTCAAACTCCCATATTTCGCGAACGGACTGACGAACTCGAGAAATTCCTGTTGCATGTGTAAGCAGAAACTCGCCCAATTACAACGGTATGTGAATTTTTCCCCTAGGCCATTGTAGTTATTGGTTTCGAGTATCAGACTTGCGAAAATTTTGATGGTTTCTCAACCATTCCTTAACTTCAAACTCCTATATTTCGTGAACGGATTGACGAACTCGAGAAATACCTGTTGCATCTGAAAGCAGAAACTCCCCCGATTACTACGGTATGTGTACTTTTGCCCTAGGCCATTCTAGTTATTCGCTTCAAGCAACAGAATTGCTAGAATTTGTATGGTTCCTCAAACATTTCTTAAATCCAAACTCCCATATCTCGCGAGCGGATTAATGAATCGGAAAAATTCCTGTTGCATCTGAAAGTAGAAACTCGCTCGATTACAACGGTATGTGTATTTTTCCCCTAGGCCATTGTAGTTATTGGTTTCGGGTATCAGACTTGCGAAAATTTTGATGGTTTCTCAACCATTCCTTAATTTCAAACTCCCATATCTCGCGAACGGATTGACGAATCCGAAAAATTTCTGTTGCATCTGAAAGTAGAAACTCGCCCCATTACTACGGTATGTGTATTTCCCCCCTAGGCCATTGTAGTTATTGGTTTCGACTATCAGACTTGCGAAAATTTTGATTGTTTCTCAACCATTCCTTAACTTCAAACTCCCATATCTCGTGAACGGATTGACAAACTCGAGAAATTCCTGTTGCATCTGATAGCAGAAACTCGCCCGATTACAACCGTATGTATATTTTTCCCCTAGGCAATTGTAATTATTGGTTTCGGGTATCAGACTTACGAAAATTTTGATGGTCTCTCAAGCAGTCCATCATTTCAAACTCCCATATCTCGCGAGCGGATTAATGAATCGGAAAAATTCCTGTTGCATCTGAAAGTAGAAACTCGCCCGATTACAACGGTATGTGTATTTTTCCCCTAGGCCGTTGTAATTATTGGTTTCGGGTATCAGACTTGCGAAAATTTTGATGGTTTCTCAACCATTCCTTAACTTCACACTCCCATATCTCGCGAACGGATTGACGAACTCGAGATATTCCCGTTGCATCTGAATGTAGAAACTCGTCCGATTACAACGGCATGTGTATTTTTCCCCTAAGCCATTGTAGTTATTAGTTTCGAGTATCAGACTTGCGAAGATTTTGATGGCTTCTCAAACATTCCTTCACTTCAAACTCCCATATCTCGCGAACGGATTGAGGAAATCGAGAAATTCCTTTTGCATCTGAAAGCAGAAACTCGCCCGATTACAACGGTATGAGTATTTGTCCCCTAGGCCATTGTAGTTATCGGTTTCGAGTATCAGACTTGCGAAAATTCTGATGGTTTCTCAACCATTCCTTAATTTCAAACTCCCATAATTCGCGAACGGACTGACGAACTCGGGAAATTCCTGTTGCATCTGAAAGTAGAAACTCGCCCGATTACAACGGTATGTGCATTTTTGCCCTAGGGCAATGTGGTTATTGATTTCGAGTATCAGACTTGCGAAAATTTTGATGGTTTCTCAACCATTCCTTAATTTCAAACTCCTATATCTAGCGAACGGATTGAAGAACTCGAGATATTCCTGTTGCATCTGAAAGCAGAAACTCCCCCGATTACAGCGGTATGTGTACTTTAGCCCTAGGCCATTCTAGTTATTCGTTTCAAGCATCAGAATTGCGAAAATTAGTATGGTTCCTCAAACATTTCTTAAATCCAAACTCCCATATCTCACGAGCGGAGTAATGAATCCGAAAAATTCCTGTTGCATCTGAAAGTAGAAATTCGCCCGATTACAACGGTATGTGTATTTTTCCCCTAGGCCATTGTAGTTATTGGTTTCGGGTATCAGACTTGCGAAAATTTTGATGGTTTCTCAACCATTCCTTAACTTCAAACTCCCATATCTCGCGAACGGACTGATGAACTCGAGAAATTCCTTTTGCATCTGAAAGCAGAAACTCCCCCGATTACAACGGTATGTGTATTTTTGCCCTAGGCAATTGTGGTTATTGATTTCGAGTATCAGACTTGCGAAAATTTTGATGGTTTCTCAACCATTCCTTAACTTCAAACTCCCATATCTCGCGAACGGATTGTCTAACTCGAGAAATTCCTGTTGCATCTGAAAGTAGAAACTCGCCCCATTACAATGGTCTGTGTACTGTTCCCCTAGGCCATTCCAGTTATTGGTTTCGAGTATCAGACTTGCGAAAATTTTGATGGTTTCTCAACCATCCCTTAACTTCAAACTCCCATATGTCGCGAACGGAATTGACGAATCCCTAAAGTTCCTGTTGCATCGGAAAGTAGAAACTCGCCCGATTACAACGGTATGTGTATTTCTCCCCTAGGCCATTGTAGTTACTGGTTTCGAGTATCAGACTTGCGAAAATTTTGATGGTTTCTCAACCATTCCTTAACTTCAAACTCCCATATCTCGCGAACGGACTGATGAACTCGAGAAATTCCTTTTGCATCTGAAAGCAGAAACTCCCCAGATTACAACGGTATGTGTATTTTTGCCCTAGGCAATTGTAGTTATTGGTTTCGAGTATCAGACTTGCGAAAATTGTGATGGTTTCTCAAACATTCCTTCACTTCAAACTCCTATATCTCGCGAACGGATTGAGGAAATCGAGAAATTCCTGTTCCATCTGAAAGGAGAAACTCGCCCGATTACAACGGTATGTGTACTTTTCCCCTGGGCAATTCCAGTTATTGGTTTCGAGTATCAGACTTGCGAAGATTTTGATGGCTTCAAAAACATTCCTTCACTTCAAACTCCCATATCTCGCGAACGGATTGAGGAAATCGAGAAATTCCTGTTGCATCTGAAAGTAGAAATTCGCCCGATTACAACGGTATGTGTATTTTTCCCCTAGGCCATTGTAGTTACTGGTTTCGGGTATCAGACTTGCGAAAATTTTGATGGTTTCTCAACCATTCCTTAACTTCAAACTCCCATATCTCGCGAACGGACTGATGAACTCGAGAAATTCCTTTTGCATCTGAAAGCAGAAACTCCCCCGATTACAACGGTATGTGTATTTTTGCCCTAGGCAATTGTGGTTATTGATTTCGAGTATCAGACTTGCGAAAATTTTGATGGTTTCTCAACCATTCCTTAACTTCAAACTCCCATATCTCGCGAACGGATTGTCTAACTCGAGAAATTCCTGTTGCATCTGAAAGTAGAAACTCGCCCCATTACAATGGCCAGTGTACTGTTCCCCTAGGCCATTCCAGTTATTGGTTTCGAGTATCAGACTTGCGAAAATTTTGATGGTTTCTCAACCATCCCTTAACTTCAAACTCCCATATGTCGCGAACGGAATTGACGAATCCCTAAAGTTCCTGTTGCATCGGAAAGTAGAAACTCGCCCGATTACAACGGTATGTGTATTTCTCCCCTAGGCCATTGTAGTTACTGGTTTCGAGTATCAGACTTGCGAAAATTTTGATGGTTTCTCAACCATTCCTTAACTTCAAACTCCCATATCTCGCGAACGGACTGATGAACTCGAGAAATTCCTTTTGCATCTGAAAGCAGAAACTCCCCAGATTACAACGGTATGTGTATTTTTGCCCTAGGCAATTGTAGTTATTGGTTTCGAGTATCAGACTTGCGAAAATTTTGATGGTTTCTCAACCATTCCTTCACTTCAAACTCCTATATCTCGCGAACAGATTGAGGAAATCGAGAAATTCCTGTTCCATCTGAAAGCAGAAACTCGCCCGATTACAACGGTATGCGTATTTTTGCCCTTGGCCATAGTAGTTATTGGTTTCGAGTATGAGACTTGCGAAAATTTTCATGGTTTCTCAGCCATTCTTTAACTTCAAACTCCCATATCTCGCGAACGGATTGACTAAACCCAAAAATTCCTATTGCATCTGAAAGTAGAAACTAACCCGATTACAACGGTATGTGTATTTTTTCCCTTGGCCATTCTGGTTAAGCGTTTGGTGCAGCAGAGTTGCGAAAAATTTGTTGCCTTTTCAACCATTTCTTAGATTCAAACTCCCATATCTCGCGAACGGATTGACCAAACCCAGAAATTCCTATTGCATCTGAAAGTAGAAACTCGCCCGATTATAACGGTAGGTGTATTTTTTCCCTAGGCCATTCTGGTTAAGCGTTTGGAGCAGCAGAATTGCGAAAAATTTGTTGCCTGCTCAACCATTTCTTAGCTTCAAACTCCCATATCTCGCGAACGGATTGACCAAACCCAGAAATTCCTATTGCATCTGAAGGTAGAAACACGCCCGATTACAACGGTATGTGTATTTCTCCCTAGGCCATTCTGGTTAAGCGTTTGGAGCAGCAGAAGCGCGAAATAATTGTTGCCTTCTCAACCATTTCTTAGCTTCAAACGCCCATATCTCGCGAACGGATAAACCGAACCCAAAAATTCCTGCTGCGTCTGAAAGTAGAAACACGCCCGATTACATCGGTATGTGTATTTTTTCCCTAGGCCATTCTGGATAAGCGTTTCGAGCAGCAGAATTGCGAAAAATTTGTTGCCTTCTCAACCATTTCTTAGTTTCAAACTCCCATATCTCGCGAACGGATTGACCAAACCCAAAAATTTCTATTGCATCTGAAAGTTGAAACTCGCCCGATTACAACGGTATATGTATTTTTTCCGTAGGCCATTCTGGTTAAGCGTTTCGAGCAGCAGAAGTGCGAAAAATTTGTTGCCTTCTCAACTATTTCTTAGCTTCAAACTCCCATGTATCGCGCAAGGATTCACCAAACCCAAAAATTCCTATTTCGTCTGAATGTAGAAACTCGCCCGATTACAACGGTATGTGTATTTTTTCCCTAGGCCATTCGTGTTAAGCGTTCGGAGCAGCAGAATTGCGCAAAATTTGTTGCCTACTCAACCATTTCTTAGCTTCAAACTCCCATATCTCGCTAACGGATTGACTAAACCCAAAAATTCCTATTGCAT
This sequence comes from Ptiloglossa arizonensis, assembly GCF_051014685.1. Taxonomy (NCBI): domain Eukaryota; kingdom Metazoa; phylum Arthropoda; class Insecta; order Hymenoptera; family Colletidae; genus Ptiloglossa; species Ptiloglossa arizonensis. Next base: position 2,325,076 of record NW_027478389.1, read on the forward strand.
CTGAAAGTAGAAAATCGCCCGATTACAACGGTATGTGTGTTTTTTCCCTAGGCCATTCTGGTTAAGCGTTTGGAGCAGCAGAATTGCGCAAAATTTGTTGCCTACTCAACCATTTCTTAGCTTCAAACGCCCATATATCGCGCAAGGATTCACCAAACCCAAGAATTCCTATTTCGTCTGAATGTAGAAACTCGCCCGATTACATCGGTATGTGTATTTTTTCCCTAGGCCATTCGTGTTAAGCGTTTGGAGCAGCAGAATTGCGAAAAATTTGTTGCCTGCTCAACCATTTCTTAGCTTCAAACTCCCATATCTCGCGAACGGATTGACCAAACCCAGAAATTCCTATTGCATCTGAAGGTAGAAACACGCCCGATTACAACGGTATGTGTATTTCTCCCTAGGCCATTCTGGTTAAGCGTTTGGAGCAGCAGAAGCGCGAAATAATTGTTGCCTTCTCAACCATTTCTTAGCTTCAAACGCCCATATCTCGCGAACGGATTAACCGAACCCAAAAATTCCTATTGCATCTGAAAGTAGAATCTCGCTCGATTTCAACGGTATGTGTATTTTTTCCCTAGGCCATACTGGTTAAGCGTTTGGAGCAGCAGAATTGCGAAAAATTTGTTGCCTGCTCAACCATTTCTTAGCTTCAACCTCCCATATCCCGCGAACCGATTGACCAAACCCAAAAATTCCTATTGCATCTGAAAGTAGAATCTCGCTCGATTACAACGGTATGTGTATTTCTCCCTAGGCCATTCTGGTTAAGCGTTTGGAGCAGCAGAAGCGCGAAATAATTGTTGCCTTCTCAACCATTTCTTAGCTTCAAACGCCCATATCTCGCGAACGGATTAACCGAACCCAAAAATTCCTGCTGCGTCTGAAAGTAGAAACACGCCCGATTACATCGGTATGTGTATTTTTTCCCTAGGCCATTCTGGATAAGCGTTTCGAGCAGCAGAATTGCGAAAAATTTGTTGCCTTCTCAACCATTTCTTAGTTTCAAACTCCCATATCTCGCGAACGGATTGACCAAACCCAAAAATTTCTATTGCATCTGAAAGTAGAAACTCGCCCGATTACAACGGTATATGTATTTTTTCCGTAGGCCATTCTGGTTAAGCGTTTCGAGCAGCAGAAGTGCGAAAAATTTGTTGCCTTCTCAACTATTTCTTAGCTTCAAACGCCCATATATCGCGCAAGGATTCACCAAACCCAAGAATTCCTATTTCGTCTGAATGTAGAAACTCGCCCGATTACAACGGTATGTGTATTTTTTCCCTAGGCCGTTCGTGTTAAGCGTTCGGAGCAGCAGAAGTGCGAAAAATTTGTTGTCCTCTCAACCATTTCTTAGCTTCAAACTGCCATATCTCGCGAACGGATTGACCAAACCCAAAAATTCCTGCTGCGCCTGAAAGTAGAAACTCGCCCGATTACAACCGTATGTGTATTTTTCCCCTAGGCCATTCTGGTTAAGCGTTTCGAGCAGCAGAATTGCGAAAAATTTTTTGTCTCCTGAATCATTTCTTAACTTCAAACTCCCATATCTCGCGAACGGATTGACCAAACCCAAAAATTCCTGCTGCGTCTGAAAGTAGAAACACGCCCGATTACAACGGTATGTGTGTTTTTTCCCTAGGCCATTCTGGTTAAGCGTTTGGAGCAGCAGAAATGCGCAAAATTTGTTGACTTCTCAACTATTTCTCAGCTTCAAACTCCCAAACTCGCCCGATTACAACGGTATATGTATTTTTTCCGTAGGCCTTTCTGGTTAAGCGTTTCGAGCAGCAGATGTGCGAAATATTTGTTGCCTTCTCAAACTATTTCTTAGCTTCAAACTCCCATGTATCGCGCAAGGATTCACCAAACCCAAAAATTCCTATTTCGTCTGAATGTAGAAACACTCGCCCGATTACAACGGTATGTGTATTTTTTCCCTAGGCCATTCGTGTTAAGCGTTCGGAGCAGCAGAATTGCGCAAAATTTGGTTGCCTACTCAACCATTCTTAGTTTCAAACTCCCATATCTCGCTAACGGATTGACTAAACCCAAAAATTCTATTGATCTGAAAGTAGAAAATCGCCCCGATTACAACGGTATGTGTGTTTTTTCCCTAGGCCATTCTGGTAAGCGTTTGGAGCAGCAGAAATGCGCAAAATTTGTTGACCTTGCTCAAACCATTTCTTAGCTCTCAAACTCCCATATCTCACGAACGGATTGGCCAAACCCAATAATTCCTTCTGCGTCTGAAAGTAGAAACTCGCCCGATTACAAACGGTATGTGTATTTTTTCCCTAGGCCATTCTTGTTAAGCGTTTTGGACGCAGTATGTCGCGCAAATTTGTTGCCTACTCAACCATTTCTTAGCTTCAAACTCCCATATCTCGCCTACGAGATTGACCTAAACCAAAAAAGTCCTATCTGCATCTGAAAGTAGAAAACTCGCCCGATTCACAACGGTATGTGCTATTTTTTCCGTAGGCCATTCTGGTTAAGCGTTTGGAGTAGCAGAAAGTGCGCAAAATTTTTTGACTTCTCAACTATTTCTCAGCTTCAAACTCCCATATATCCGCGCAAGGATTCAACCAAACCAAAATTCTTATTGCATCTGCAAGTAGAAACTCGCCGATTACAACGTATATGTATTTTTTCCGTAGCCATTCTGGTTAAGCGTTTCGAGCAGCGGATTTGCGAAAAAATTTGTTGCCTTCTCAACTATTTCTTAGCTTCAAACTCCCCATGTATCGCGCAAGGATTCACCAATCCCAAACATTCCTATTTTCGTCTGAATGTAGAAACTCCGCCCGATTACAACGGTATGTGTATTTTTTCCCTAGGCCATTCGTGTTAAGCGTTCGGAGCAAGCAGAATTGCGCAAAATTTGTTGCCCTACTCAACCATTTCTTAGCTTCAAACCTCCCATATCTCGCTAACGGATTGACTAAACCCAAAATTCCTATTGCATCTGAAAGTAGCAAAATCGGCCCGATTACAACGGTATGTGTGTTTTTTCCTAGGCCATTCTGGTTAAGCGTTTGGAGCAGACAGAAATGCGCAAAATTTGTTGCCTTCTCAACTATTTCTTAGCTTCAAACTCCCATATATCGCGCAAGAATTCACACAAACCAAAAAATTCCTATTTCGTCTGAATGTAGAAACTCGCCCGATTACATCGGTATGTTGTATTTTTTTCCCTAGGCCATTCGTGTTAAGCGTTCGGAGCAGCATAAGTGCGAAAAATTTGTAGTCCTCTCAACCATTTCTTAGCTTCAAACTGCCATATCTCGCGAACGGATTGACCAAAACCCAAAAATTCCTGCTGCGCCTGAAAGTAGAAACTCGCCCGATTACAACCGTATGTGTATTTTTCCCCTGAGGCCATTCTGGTTAAGCGTTTCGAGCAGCAGAAGTGCGAAAAATTTGTTGCCTTCTCAACCATTTCTTTGCTTCAAACTCCCATATCTCGCGAACGGATTGACCAATACCCAAAAATTTCTATTGCATCTGAAAGTAGAAACTCGCCCGATTACAACGGTATATGTATTTTTTTCCGTAGGCCATTCTGGTTGAAGCGTTCGAGCAACAGAAGTGCGAAAAATTTGTTGCCTTCTCAACTATTTCTTAGTTCAAACTTCCCATGTATCGCGCATGGATTCACCAAACCCAAAAATTCCTATTTCGTCTGAATGTAGAAACTCGCCCGATTACAACGGTATGTGTATTTTTTCCCTAGGCCATTAGTGTTAAGCGTTCGGAGCTGCAGAAGTGCGAAAACATTTGATTGTCCTCTCAACCCATTTCTAGCTTCAAACTGCCATATCTCGCGAACGGATTGACCCAAGACCCAAAAATTCCTGCTTGCGTCTGAAATCAGACTAACCGCCCGATTACAACCGTATGTGTATTTTTCCCCTAGGCCATCTGGTTAAGCGTTTCGAGCAGCAGAAATGCGAATAATTTGTTGTCATCTCAACCATTTCTTAGCTTCAAACTCCCATATCTCGCGAACGGATTGACCCAAACCCAAAAATTCCTATTGCTTCTGAAAGTAGAAGCTCTACCGATTGCTACGGTATGTGTATTTTTTCCCTAGGCCACTCTGGTACAGCGTTTGCAGCCGCAGAAGTGCCGCACAATTTGTTGACTTGTCAACCATTTCTTAGCTTCAAACTCCCATATCTCGCGAACGGATTGGCCAAACCCAATAATTCCTTCTGCGTCTGAAAGTAGAAACTCGCCCGACTACAACGGTATGTGTATTTTTGTCCCTAGGCCATTCTTGTTAAGCGTTTGGAGCAGCAGACTTGCGCAAAATTTGTTGCCTACTCAACCAATTTCTTAGCTTCAAACTCCATATCTCGCGAACGGATTGACTCAAACCCAAAAATTCCCTATTGCATCTGAAAGTAGAAAATCGCCCGATAAACGGTATGTGTGTTTTTTCCCTAGGCCATCTGGTTAAGCGTTTGAGCAGCAGAAATTCAGGCAAATTTGTTGCCTTCTCAACTATTTCTTAGGCTCAAACTCCCATATATCGCGCAAGGATTCACCAAACCCAAAAATTCCTATTGCATCTGAAAGTAGAAACTCGCCCGAGTTACAACGGTATGTGTATTTTTCCCCTAGGGCCATTCTGGTTAAGCCGTTTCGAGCATCAGAAGTGTGACAACAATTTGTTGTCTCCTCACCATTTCTTAGCTTTCAAACTCCCGATATCTCGCGAACGGATTGACCAAAACCCCAAAATTCCTATTGCATCTGAAAGTAGAAACTCGGCCCGATTACAAAGGTATGTGTATTTTTTCCCTAGGCCATTCTGGTTGAGCGTTTGGAGCAGCAGAAGTGCGCAAAATTTTTGTCTCTTCAACCATCTTCTTAGCTTCAAACTCCCATATCTCGCGAACGGGTTGATCAAACCCAAAAATTCCTCTCTTGCTCTGAAAGAAGAAACTAACCCCGATTACAACGGTATGTGTATTTTTTCCCTAGGCCATTAGTGTTAAGCGTTCGGAGCTGCAGAAGTGCGAAAAATTTGTTGTCCTCTCAACCATTTCTTAGCTTCAAACTGCCATATCTCGCGAACGGATTGACCAAACCCAAAAATTCCTGCTGCGCCTGAAAGTAGAAACTCGCCCGATTACAACGGTATGTGTATTTTTCCTTAGGCCATTCTTGTTAAGCGTTTGGAGCAGCAGAATTGCGCAAAATTTGTTGCCTACTCAACCATTTCTTAGCTTCAAACTCCCATATCTCGCGAACGGATGACTAAACCCAAAAATTCCTGTTGCAATCTGAAAGTAGAAAATCGCCCGATTACAACGGTATGGTGTGTTTTTTCCCTAGGCCATTCTGGTTAAGCGTTTCGAGCAGCAGAAGTGAGCGAAACATTTGTTGCCTTCTCAACCATTCTTAGCTTCAAACTCCATATCTCGCGAACGGATTGACCAAACCCAAAAATTTCTATTGCATCTGAAAGTAGAAACTCTCGCCCGATTACAACGGTATATGTATTTTTTCCGTAGGCCATTCTGGTTAAGCGTTTCGAGCAGCAGAAGTGCGAAAAATTTGTTGCCTTCTCAACTATTTCTTAGTTCAAACTCCCATGTATCGCGCAAGGATTCACCAAACCCAAAAATTCCCTATTTCGTCTGAATGTAGAAACTCGCCGATTACAAACGGTATGTGTATTTTTTTCCCTAGGCCATTAGTGTTAGCGTTCGGAGCTGCAGAAGTGCGAAAAATCTTGTTGTCCTCTCAACCATTTCTTAGGCTTCAAACTGCCATATCTCGCGAACGGATTGACCAAACCCAAAAATTCCTGCTGCGTCTGAAAGTCGAAACTCGCCCGATTACAACCGTATGTGTATTTTTCCCCTAGGCCTTCTGGTTAAGCGTTTCGAGCAGCAGAAATGCGAATAATTTGTTGTCATCTCAACCATTTCTTAGCTTCAAACTCCCATATCTCGCGAACGGATTGACCAAACCTCAAAAATTCCTATTGCTTCTGAAAGTAGAAGCTCTTCCGATTGCTACGGTATGTGTATTTTTTCCCTAGGCCACTCTGGTTAAGCGTTTGCAGCAGCAGAAGTGCGCAAAATTTGTTGACTTGTCAACCCATTTCTTAGCTTCAAACTCCCATATCTCGCGAACGGATTGGCCAAGACCCAATAATTCCTTCTGCGTCTGAAAGTAGAAACTCGCCCGACTACAACGGTATGTGTATTTTTTCTCCCTAGGCCATTCTTGTTAATGCGTTTGGAGCAGCAGACTTGCGCAAAATTTGTTGCCTACTCAACCATTTCTTAGCTTCAAAACTCCATATCTCGCGAACGGATTGACTAAACCCAAAAAATTCCTATCTGCATCTGAAAGTAGAAAATCGCCCGCTTACAACGGTATGTGTGTTTTTTCCCTAGGCCATTCTGGGTTAAGCGTTTGGAGCAGCAGAAATGCGCAAAATTTGTTGCCTTCTCAACTATTTCTTAGCTTCAAACTCCCATATATCGCGCAAGGATTCACCAAACCCAAAAATTCCTATTGCATCTGAAAGTAGAAACTCGCCCGATTACAACGGTATGTGTATTTTTCCCCTAGGCCATTCTGGTTAAGCGTTTCGAGCATCAGAAGTGTGAAAATTTGTTGTCTCCTCAACCATTTCTTAGCTTCAAACTCCCATATCTCGCGAACGGATTGACCAAACCCCAAAATTCCTATTGCATCGTGAAAGTAGAAACTCGCCCGATTACAAAGGTATGTGTATTTTTTCCCTAGGCCATTCTGGTTGAGCGTTTGGAGCAGCAGAAGTGCGCAAAATTTTTTGTCTCTTCAACCATTTCTTAGCTTCAAACTCCCATATCTCGCGAACGGGTTGATCAAACCCAAAAATTCCTCTTGCTTCTGAAAGAAGAAACTAACCCGATTACAACGGTATGTGTATTTTTTCCCTAGGCCATTAGTGTTAAGCGTTCGGAGCTGCAGAAGTGCGAAAAATTTGTTGTCCTCGTCAACCATTTCTTAGCTTCAAACTGCCATATCTCGCGAACGGATTGACCAAACCCAAAAATTCCTGCTGCGCCTGAAAGTAGAAACTCGCCCGATTACAACGGTATGTGTATTTTTTCCTTAGGCCATTCTTGTTAAGCGTTTGGAGCAGCAGAATTGCGCAAAATTTGTTGCCTACTCAACCATTTCTTAGCTTCAAACTGCCATATCTCGCGAACGGATTGACTAAACCCAAAAATTCCTGTTGCATCTGAAAGTAGAAAATCGCCCGATTACAACGGTATGTGTGTTTTTTCCCTAGGACATTCTGGTTAAGGCGTTTGGAGCAGCAGAAATGCGCAAAATTTTTGACTTCTCAACTATTTCTCAGCTTCAAACTCCCATATATCGCGCAAGGATTCACCAAACCCAAAAATTCCTATTGCATCTGAAAGTAGAAACTCGCCGGATTACAACGGATATATGTATTTTTTCCGTAGGCCATTCTGTTAAGCGTTTCGAGCAGCAGATGTGCGAAAAATTTGTTGCCTTCTCAACTATTTCTTAGCTTCAAACTCCATGTATCGCTCAAGGATTCACCAAACCCAAAAATTCCTATTTCGTCTGAATGTAGAAACTCGCCCGATTACAACGGTATGTGTATTTTTTCCCTAGGCCATTCGTGTTAAGCGTTCGGAGCAGCAGAATTGCGCAAAATTTGTTGCCTACTCAACCATTCTTAGCTTCAAACTCCCATATCTCGCTAACGGATTGACTAAACCCAAAAATTCCTATTGCATCTGAAAGTAGAAAATCGCCCGATTACAACGGTATGTGTGTTTTTTCCCTAGGCCATTCTGGTTAAGCGTTTGGAGCAGCAGAAATGCGCAAAATTTGTTGCCTTCTCAACTATTTCTTAGCTTCAAACGCCCATATATCGCGCAAGGATCACCAAACCCAAAAATTCCTATTTCGTCTGAATGTAGAAACTCGCCCGATTACATCGGTATGTGTATTTTTTCCCTAGGCCATTCGTGTTAAGCGTTTGGAGCAGCAGAATTGCGCAAAATTTGTTGCCTACTCAACCATTTCTTAGCTTCAAACTCCCATATCTCGCTAACGGATTGACTAAACCCAAAATTTCCTATTGCTTCTGAAAGTAGAAGCTCTTCCGATTGCTACGGTATGTGTATTTTTTCCTAGGCCATTCTGGTTAAGCGTTTTGGAGCAGCAGAAATGCGCAAAATTTTTTGACTTCTCAACTATTTCTCAGCTTCAAACTCCCATATATCGCGCAAGGATTCACCAAACCCAAAAATTCCTATTGCATCTGAAGGTAGAAACACGCCCGATTACAACGGTATGTATATTTCTCCCTAGGCCATTCTGGTTAAGCGTTTGGAGCAGCAGAAGCGCGAAATAATTGTTGCCTTCTCAACCATTTCTTAGCTTCAAACGCCCATATCTCGCGACGGGTTAACCGAACCCAAAAATTCCTATTGCATCTGAAAGTAGAATCTCGCTCGATTACAACGGTATGTGTATTTTTTCCCCTAGGCCATACTAGTTAAGCGTTTGGAGCAGCAGAATTGCGAAAAATTTTGTTGCCGGGCATCAACCATTTCTAGGCTTCAACCTCACCATATCCCGCGAACCGATTGACCAAACCCAAAGTTCCTATTGCATCTGAAAGTAGAATCTCGCTCGATTACAACGGTATGTGTATTTCTCCCTAGGCCATTCTGGTTAGCGTTTGGAGCAGCAGAAGCGCGAAATAATTGTTGCCTTCTCAACCATTTCTTAGCTTCAAACGCCCATATCTCGCGAACGGATAAACCGAACCCAAAAATTCCTGCTGCGTCTGAAAGTAGAAACACGCCCGATTACATCGGTATGTGTATTTTTTCCCTAGGCCATTAGTGTTAAGCGTTCGGAGCTGCAGAAGTGCGAAAAATTTGTTGTCCTCTCAACCATTTCTTAGCTTCAAACTGCCATATCTCGCGAACCGGATTGACCAAACCCAAAAATTCCTGCTGCGCCTGAAAGTAGAAACTCGCCCGATTACAACGGTATGTGTATTTTTTCCTTAGGCCATTCTTGTTAAGCGTTTGGAGCAGCAGAATTGCGCAAAATTTGTTGCCTACTCAACCATTTCTTAGCTTACAAACTGCCATATCTCGCGAACGGATTGACTAAACCCAAAAATTCCTGTTGCATCTGAAAGTAGAAAATCGCCCGATTACAAACGGTATGTGTGTTTTTTCCCTAGGACATTCTGGTTAAGCGTTTGGAGCAGCAGAAATGCGCAAAATTTTTTGTCTTCTCAACTATTTCTCAGCTTCAACTCCCATATATCGCGCAAGGATTCACCAAACCCAAAAATTCCTATTGCATCTGAAAGTAGAAACTCGCCGGATATCAACGGTATATGTATTTTTTCCGTAGGCCATTCTGGTTAAGCGTTTCGAGCAGCAGATGTGCGAAAATTTGTTGCCTTCTCAACTATTTCTTAGCTTCCAAACTCCATGTATCGCTCAAGGATTCACCAAACCCAAAAAATTCCTATTTCGTCTGAATGTAGAAACTCGCCCGATTACAACGGTATGTGTATTTTTTTCCCTAGGCCATTCGTGTTAAGCGTTCGGAGCAGCAGAATTGCGCAAAATTTGTTGCCTACTCAACATTTCTTAGCTTCAAACTCCCATATCTCGCTAACGGATTGACTAAACCCAAAATTCCTATTGGCATCTGAAAGTAGAAAATCGCCCGATTACAACGGTATGTGTGTTTTTTCCCTAGGCCATTCTGGTTAAGCGTTTGGAGCAGCAGAAATGCGCAAAATTTGTTGCCTTCTCAACTATTTCTTAGCTTCAAACGCCCATATATCGCGCAAGGATTCACCAAACCCAAAAATTCCTATTTCGTCTGAATGTAGAAACTCGCCCGATTACATCGGTAGTGTATTTTTTCCCCTAGGCCATTCGTGTTAAGCGTTTGGAGCAGCAGAATTGCGCAAAATTTGTTGCCTACTCAACCATTTCTTAGCTTCAAACTCCCATATCTCGCTAACGGATTGACTAAACCCAAAAATTCCTATTGCATCTGAAAGTAGAAAATCGCCCGTTACAACGGTATGTGTGTTTTTTCCCTAGGCATTCTGGTTAAGCGTTTGGAGCAGCAGAAATGCGCAAAATTTGTTGCCTTCTCAACTATTTCTTAGCTTCAAACGCCCATATATCGCGCAAGGATTCACCAAACCCAAAAATTCCTATTTCGTCTGAATGTAGAAACTCGCCCGATTACATCGGTATGTGTATTTTTCCCTAGGCCATTCGTGTTAAGCGTTTGGAGCAGCAGAAATGCGCAAAATTTGTTGCCTTCTCAACTATTTCTTAGCTTCAAACGCCCATATCTCGCGAACGGATTGACCAAACCCAAAAATTCCTATTGCTTCTGAAAGTAGAAGCTCTTCCGATTGCTACGGTAAGTGTATTTTTTCCCTAGGCCATTCTGGTAAGCGTTTGGAGCAGCAGAAATGCGCAAAATTTTTTGACTTCTCAACTATTTCTCAGCTTCAAACTCCATATATCGCGCAAGGATTCACCAAACCCAAAAATTCCTATTGCATCTGAAGGTAGAAACACGCCCGATTACAACGGTATGTATATTTCTCCCTAGGCCATTCTGGTTAAGCGTTTGGAGCAGCAGAAGCGCGAAATAATTGTTGCCTTCTCAACCATTTCTTAGCTTCAAACGCCCATATCTCGCGAACGGGTTAACCGAACCCAAAAATTCCTATTGCATCTGAAAAAGTAGAATCTCGCTCGATTACAACGGTATGTGTATTTTTTCCCTAGGCCATACTAGTTAAGCGTTTGGAGCAGCAGAATTGCGAAAAATTTGTTGCCTGCTCAACCATTTCTTAGCTTCAACCTCCCATATCCCGCGAACCGATTGACCAAACCCAAAGTTCCTATTGCATCTGAAAGTAGAATCTCGCTCGATTACAACGGTATGTGTATTTCTCCCTAGGCCATTCTGGTTAAGCGTTTGGAGCAGCAGAAGCGCGAAATAATTGTTGCCTTCTCAACCATTTCTTAGCTTCAAACGCCCATATCTCGCGAACGGATTAAACGAACCCAAAAATTCCTATTGCATCTGAAAGTAGAATCTCGCTCGATTACAACGGTATGTGTATTTTTTCCCGAGGCCATTCTGGTTAAGCCTTTGGAGCAGCAGAAGTGCGAAAAATTTGTTGTCTCCTGAACCATTTCTTAACTTCAAACTCCCATATCTCGCGAACGGATTGACCAAACCCAAAAATTCCTGCTGCGTCTGAAAGTAGAAACACGCCCGATTACATCGGTATGTGTATTTTTTCCCTAGGCCATTCTGGATAAGCGTTTCGAGCAGCAGAAGTGCGAAAAATTTGTTGCCTTCTCAACCATTTCTTAGTTTCAAACTCCCATATCTCGCGAACGGATTGACCAAACCCAAAAATTTCTATTGCATCTGAAAGTAGAAACTCGCCCGATTACAACGGTATATGTATTTTTTCCGTAGGCCATTCTGGTTAAGCGTTTCGAGCAGCAGAAGTGCGAAAAATTTGTTGCCTTCTCAACTATTTCTTAGCTTCAAACTCCCATGTATCGCGCAAGGATTCACCAAACCCAAAAATTCCTATTTCGTCTGAATGTAGAAACTCGCCCGATTACAACGGTATGTGTATTTTTTCCCTAGGCCATTCGTGTTAAGCGATCGGAGCAGCAGAAGTGCGAAAAATTTGTTGTCCTCTCAACCATTTCTTAGCTTCAAACTGCCATATCTCGCGAACGGATTGACCAAACCCAAAAATTCCAGCTGCGCCTGAAAGTAGAAGCTCGCCCGATTACAACGGTATGTGTATTTTTTCCTTAGGCCATTCTTGTTAAGCGTTTGGAGCAGCAGAATTGCGCAAAATTTGTTGCCTACTCAACCATTTCTTAGCTTCAAACTCCCATATCTCGCGAACGGATTGACTAAACCCAAAAATTCCTATTGCATCTGAAAGTAGAAAATCGCCCGATTACAACGGTATGTGTCTTTTTTCCCTAGGCCATTCTGGTTAAGCGTTTGGAGCAGCAGAAATGCGCAAAATTTTTTGACTTCTCAACTATTTCTCAGCTTCAAACTCCCATATATCGCGCAAGGATTCACCAAACCCAAAAATTCCTATTGCATCTGAAAGTAGAAACTCGCCCGGTTACAACGGTATATGTATTTTTTCCGTAGGCCATTCTGGTTAAGCTTTTCGAGCAGCAGATGTGCGAAAAATTTGTTGCCTTCTCAACTATTTCTTAGCTTCAAACTCCCATGTATCGCGCAAGGATTCACCAAACCCAAAAATTCCTATTTCGTCTGAATGTAGAAACTCGCCCGATTACAACGGTATGTGTATTTTTTCCCTAGGCCATTCGTGTTAAGCGTTCGGAGCAGCAGAATTGCGCAAAATTTGTTGCCTACTCAACCATTTCTTAGCTTCAAACTCCCATATCTCGCTAACGGATTGACTAAACCCAAAAATTCCTATTGCATCTGAAAGTAGAAAATCGCCCGATTACAACGGTATGTGTGTTTTTTCCCCAGGCCATTCTGGTTAAGCGTTTGGAGCAGCAGAAATGCGCAAAATTTGTTGCCTTCTCAACTATTTCTTAGCTTCAAACGCCCATATATCGCGCAAGGATTCACCAAACCCAAAAATTCCTATTTCGTCTGAATGTAGAAACTCGCCCGATTACATCGGTATGTGTATTTTTTCCCTAGGCCATTCGTGTTAAGCGTTTGGAGCAGCAGAATTGCGCAAAATTTGTTGCCTACTCAACCATTTCTTAGCTTCAAACTCCCATATCTCGCTAACGGATTGACTAAACCCAAAAATTCCTATTGCATCTGAAAGTAGAAAATCGCCCGATTACAACGGTATGTGTGTTTTTTCCCTAGGCAATTCTGGTTAAGCGTTTCGAGCAGCAGAAATGCGAATAATTTGTTGTCTTCTCAACCATTTCTTAGCTTCAAACTCCCATATCTCGCGAACGGATTGACCAAACCCAAAAATTCCTATTGCTTCTGAAAGTAGAAGCTCTTCCGATTGCTACGGTATGTGTATTTTTTCCCTAGGCCATTCTGGTTAAGCGTTTGGAGCAGCAGAAATGCGCAAAATTTTTTGACTTCTCAACTATTTCTCAGCTTCAAACTCCCATATATCGCGCAAGGATTCACCAAACCCAAAAATTCCTATTGCATCTGAAAGTAGAAACTCGCCCGATTACAACGGTGTATGTATTTTTTCCGTAGGCCATTCTGGTTAAGCGTTTGGAGCAGCAGAATTGCGCAAAATTTGTTGCCTACTCAACCATTTCTTAGCTTCAAACTCCCATATCTCGCGAACGGATTGACTAAACCCAAAAATTCCTATTGCATCTGAAAGTAGAAAATCGCCCGATTACAACGGTATGTGTGTTTTTTCCCTAGGCCATTCTGGTTAAGCGTTTGGAGCTGCAGAAATGCGCAAAATTTTTTGACTTCTCAACTATTTCTCAGCTTCAAACTCCCATATATCGCGCAAGGATTCACCAAACCCAAAAATTCCTATTGCATCTGAAAGTAGAAACTCGCCCGATTACAACGGTATATGTATTTTTTCCGTAGGCCATTCTGGTTAAGCTTTTCGAGCAGCAGATGTGCGAAAAATTTGTTGCCTTCTCAACTATTTCTTAGCTTCAAACGCCCATATATCGCGCAAGGATTCACCAAACCCAAAAATTCCTATTTCGTCTGAATGTAGAAACTCGCCCGATTACAACGGTATATGTATTTTTTCCGTAGGCCATTCTGGTTAAGCGTTTGGAGCAGCAGAATTGCGCAAAATTTGTTGACTTGTCAACCATTTCTTAGATTCAAACTCCCATATCTCGCGAACGGATTGGCCAAACCCAATAATTCCTTCTGCGTCTGAAAGTAGAAACTCGCCCGATTACAACGGTATGTGTATTTTTTCCCTAGGCCATTCTTGTTAAGCGTTTGGAGCAGCAGAATTGCGCAAAGTTTGTTGCCTACTCAAACATTTCTTAGCTTCAAACGCCCATATCTCGCGAACGGATTGACCAAACCCAAAAATTCCTATTGCATCTGAAAGTAGAAACTCGCCCGATTACAACGGTATGTGTATTTTTTCCCTAGGCCATTCTGGTTAAGCGTTTGGAGTAGCAGAATTGCGAAAAATTTGTTGCCTGCTCAACCATTTCTTAGCTTCAAACTCCCATACCTCGCGAACCGATTGACCAAACCCAATAATTCCTTCTGCGTCTGAAAGTAGAAACTCCCCCGATTACAACGGTATGTGTACTTTTGCCCTATGCCATTCTAGTTATTCGTTTCAAGCACCAGAATTGCGAAAATTTGTATGGTTCCTCAACCATTCCTTAATTTCAAACTCCCATATCTCGCGATCGGATTGACGAATCCGAAAAATTTCTGTTGCATCTGAAAGTAGAAACTCTCCCGATTACAACGGTATTTGTATTTTTCCCCTAGGCCATTGTAGTTATTGGTTTCGAGTATCAGGCTTGCGAAAATTTTGATGGTTTCTCAACCATTCCTTAACTTGAAACTCCCATATCTCGCGAACGGATTGATGAACTCGAGAAGTTCCTATTGCATCTGAAAGCAGAAACTCTCCCGATTACAACGTTATGTGTATTTTTCCCCTAGGCCATTGTAGTTATTGGTTTCGAGTATCAGACTTGCGAAAATTTTGATGGTTTCTCAACCATTCCTTAAATTGAAACTCCCATATCTCGCGAACGGATTGACGAACTCGAGAAATTCGTACTGCATCTGAAAGCAGAAACTCTCCCGATTACAACGTTATGCGTATTTTTCCCCTAGGCCATTGTAGTTATTGGTTTCGAGTATCAGATTTGCGAAAATTTTGATGGTTTCTCAACCATTCCTTAATTTCAAACTCCCATATCTCGCGAACGGATTGATGAACTCGAGAAGTTCCTATTGCATCTGAAAGCAGAAACTCTCCCGATTACAACGTTATGTGTATTTTTCCCCTAGGCCATTGTAGTTATTCGTTTCGAGTGTCAGACTTGCGAAAATTTTGATGTTTTCTCAACCATTCCTTAATTTCAAACTCCCATATCTCGCGAACGGATTGACGAACTAGAGAAATTCCTGTTGCATCTGAAAGCAGAAACTCCACCGATTACAACGGAATTTGTACTTTTGCCCCAGGCCATTCTAGTTATTCGTTTCAGGCATCAGAATTGCGATAATTTGTATTGTTGCTCAAACATTTCTTAAATCCAAACTCCCATATCTCGCGAGCGGATTAATGAATCCGAAAAATTCCTGTTGCATCTGAAAGTAGAAACTCGCCCGATCAAAACGGTATGTGTATTTTTGCCGCAGGCCATTGTAGTTATTGGTTTCGAGTATCAGGCTTGCCAAAATTTTGATGGTTTCTCAACCATTCCTTAAATTCAAACTCCCATATCTCGCGAACGGATTCACTAACTCGAGAATTTCCTGTTGCATATGAAAGTAGAAACTCGCCCCATTACAATGGTGTGTGTACTTTCCCCCTAGGCCATTCCAGTTATTGGTTTCGAGTAACAGGCTTGCGAAAATTTTGGTGGTTTATCAACCATTCCTTAACATCAAACTCCCATATCTCGCGAACGGAATAGACAAATCCGTAAAATTTCTGTTGCATCTGAGTGTAGAAACTCTCCCGATGACAACGGTATGTGTATTTCTCCCCTAGGCCGTTGTAGTTATTGGTTTCGAGTACCAGACTTGCGACAATTTTGATGGTTTCTCAACCATTCCTTAACTTAAAACTCCCATATCTCGCGAACGGATTGACTAACTCGAGAAATTCCTGTTGCATCTGAAAGTAGAAACTCGCCCCATTACAATGATCTGTGTACTTTTCCCCTAGGCCATTGTAGTTATAGGTTTCGAGTATCAGACTTGCGAAAATTTTGATGGTTTCTCAAGCATTCCTTCACTTCAAACTCCTATATCTCGCGAACGGATTGAGGAAATCGAGAAATTCTTGTTGCATCTGAAAGTAGATACTCGCCCGATTACAACGGTATGTGTATTTCTCCCCTAGGCTATTGTAGTTATTGTTTTAGTGTCAGACTTGCGAAAATTCTGATGGTTTCTCAACCATTCCTTAACTTCAAACTCCCATATCTCGCAAACGGATTGACGAACTCGAGAAATTCCTGTTGCATCTGAAAGCAGAAACTCCCCCGATTACAACGGTATGTGTGCTTCTGCCCTAGGCCATTGTAGTTATAGGTTTCGAGTATCAGACTTGCGAAAATTTTGCTGGTTTCTCAACCATTCCTTCACTTCAAACTCCTATATCTCGCGAACGGATTGAGGAAATCGAGAAATTCCTGTTGCATCTGAAAGTAGAAACTCGCCCAATTACAACGGTGTGTGTACTTTTCCCCCAGGCCATTCCAGTTATTGGTTTCCAGTATCAGACTTGCGAAAATTTTGATGGTTTCTCAACCATTCCTTAACTTGAAACACCCATAACTCGCGAACGGATTGACGAATCCGAAAAGTTTCTGTTGCATCTGAAAGTAGAAGCTCTCCCGATTACAACGGTATGTGTATTTCTCCCCTAGGCCATTGTAGTTATTGGTTTCAAGTATCAGACTTGCGAAAATTTTGGTGGTTTCTCAACCATTCCTTCAATTCAAACTCCTATATCTCGCGAACGGATTGAGGAAATCGAGAAATTCCTGTTGCATCTCAAAGTAGAAACTCGCCCAATTACAACGGTATGTGTATTTGTATCCTAGGCCATTGTAGTTATTGGTTTCGAGTATCAGACTTGCGATAATTTTGATGGTTTCTCAACCATTCCTTAACTTCAAACTACCATATCTCGCGAACGGATTCAATAACTCGAGAAATCCCTGTTGCATCTCAAAGTAGAAACTCGCCCCATTACAATGGTGTGTGTACTTTTCCCTAGGCCATTCCAGTTATAGGTTTCGGGTATCAGTCTTGCGAAAATTTTGATGGTTTCTCAACCATACCTTAACTTCAAACTCCCATAACTCGCGAACGGATTGACGAATCCGAAAAGTTTCTGTTGCATCTGAAAGTTGAAACTCTCCCGATTACAACGGTATGTGTATTTCTCCCCTAGGCCATTGTAGTTATTGGTTTCGAGTATCAGACTTGCGATAGTTTTGATGGTTTCTCAACAATTCCTTAACTTCAAACTGCCATATCTCGCGAACGGATTGACGAACTCTAGAAATTCCTATTGCATCTGAAAGCAGAAACTCCCCCGATTACAACGGTATGTGTACTTTTGCCCTTGGCCATTCTAGTTATTCGTTTCACGCATCAGAATTGCGAAAATTTGTATGGTTCCTCAAACATTTCTTAAATCCAAACTCCCATATCTCGCGAGCGGATTGATGAATCCGAAAAATTCCTGTTGCATCCGAAAGTAAAAGCACGCCCGATTACAACGGTATGTGTATTTTTCCCCTAGGCCATTGTAGTTATTGGTTTCGAGTATCAGACTTGCGAAAATTTTGATGGTTTCTCAACCATTCCTTAACTGCAAACTCCCATATCTCGCGAACGGACTGACTAACTCGAGAAATTCCTGTTGCATCTGAAAGTAGAAACTCGCCACATTACAATGGTGTGTGCACTTTTCCCCTAGGCCATAACAGTTATTGGTTTCCAGTATCAGACTTGCGAAAATTTTGATGGTTTCTCAAATATTCCTTCACTTCAAACTCCTATATCTCGCGAACGGATTGAGGAAATCGAGAAATTCCTGTTGCATCTGAAAGTTGAAACTCGCCCATTTACAACGGTATGTGTATTTTTGCCTAGGCCATTGTGGTTATTGGTTTCGAGTATCAGACTTGCGAAAATATTGATGGTTTCTCAATCATTCCTTAATTTCAAACTCCAATATCTCGCGAGCGGATTAATGAATCCGAAAAATTCCTGTTGCATCTGAAAGTTGAAACTCGCCCAATTCCAACGGTATGTGTATTTTTCCCCTAGGCCATTGTTGTTATCGGTTTCGAGTATCAGACTTGCGAAAATTTTGATGGTTTCTCAACCATCCCATAACTTCAAACTCCTATATCTCGCGAACGGATTGAAGATATCGAGAAATTCCTCTGGCATCTGAAAGTAGCAGCTCGCCCCATTACAATGGTCTGTGTACTTTTCCCCTAGGCCATAGTAGTTATTGGCTTCGAGTATCAGACTTGCGAACATTTTGATGGTTTCCCAAACATTCCTTCACTTCAAACTCCCATATCTCCCGAACGGATTGAG
The DNA here is from genome assembly GCF_051014685.1 of Ptiloglossa arizonensis. Classification (NCBI taxonomy): domain Eukaryota; kingdom Metazoa; phylum Arthropoda; class Insecta; order Hymenoptera; family Colletidae; genus Ptiloglossa; species Ptiloglossa arizonensis. Next base: position 2,343,448 of record NW_027478389.1, read on the forward strand.
GAAATCGAGAAATTCCTGTGGCATCTGAAAGTAGAAACTCGCCCGATTACAACGGTATGTGTATTTTTGCCCTAGGCCATAGTAGTTATTGGTTTCGAGTATTCGACTTGCGAAAATTTTGATGGTTTCTCAACCATTCCTTCACTTCAAACTCCCATATCTCGCGAACCGATTGACGAACTCGAGAAATTCCTGTTGAATCTGGAAGCAGAAACTCGCCCGATTACAACGGTATGTGTATTTTTGCCCTAGGCCATAGTAGTTATTGGTTTCGAGTATTCGACTTGCGAAAATTTTAATGGTTTCTCAACCATTCCTTAACTTCAAACTCCCATATCTCGCGAAGGGATTGACGAACTAGAGAAATTCCTTTTTGCATCTGAAAGCAGAAACTCGTCCGATTACAACTGTATGTGTATTTTTTCTCTAGGCCATAGTAGTTATTGGTTTCGAGTATCAGACTTGCGAATATTTTGATGGATTCTCAACCATTCCATAATATCAAACTCCCATATCTCGCGAACGGATTGACGAATCCGAAAAATTTCTGTTGCATCTGAAAGTAGAAACTCTCCCGATTACAACGGTATGTGTATTTTTCCCCTGGCCATTGTAGTTACTGGTTTCGAGTATCAGACTTGCAAAAATTTTGATGGTTTCGAAACCATTCCTTCACTTCAAATTCCTATATCTCGCGAACGGATTGAGGAAATCGAGAAATTCCTGTTGCATCAGAAAGTACAAACTCGCCCGATTACAACGGTATGTGTATTTCTCCCCTAGGCCATTGTAGTTATTGGTTTCGAGTATCAGACTTGCGAATATTTTGATGGATTCTCAACCATTCCTTAACTTCAAACTCCCATATCTGGCGAACGGATTGACTAACTCGAGAAATTCCTGTTGCATCTCAAAGCAGAAACTCGCCCCATTACAATGGTGTGTGTACTTTTCCCCTAGGCCAAGGCAGTTATTGGTTTCGAGTATCAGACTTGCGAAAATTTTGATGGTTTCGAAACCATTCGTTCACTTCACATTCCTATATCTCGCGAACGGATTGAGGAAATCGAGAAATTCCTGTTGCATCAGAAAGTACAAACTCGCCCGATTACAACGGTATGTGTACTTTTCCCCTAGGCCATTCCAGTCATTGGTTTCGAGTGCCAGACTTGCGAAAATTTTGATGTATTCTCAACCATTCCTTAACTTCGAACTCCCATATCTCGCGAACGGTCTGACGAACTCGAGAAATTCCTGTTGCATCTGAAAGTAGAAACACTCCCGATTACAACGGTATGTGTATTTTTCCCCTAGGCCATTGTAGTTATTGGTTTCGAGTATCAGACTTGCGAAAATTTTGATGGTTTCGAAACCGTTCCTTCACTTCAAACTCCTATATCTCGCGAGCGGATTAATGAATCCGAAAAATTCCTGTTGCATCTGAAAGTAGAAACTCGCCCGATCACAACGGTATATGTATTTTTCCACTAGGCCATTGTAGTTAATGGTTCCGAGTATCAGACTTGCGAAAATTTTGATGGTTGATCAACCATTCCTTCACTTCAAACTCCTATATCTCGCGAACGGATTGAGGAAATCGAGAAATTCCTGTTGCATCTGAAAGTAGAAACTCGCCCGATCACAACGGTATGTGTATTTTTCCCCTAGGCCATTGTAGTTATTGGTTTCGAGTATCAGACTTGCGAAAATTTTGATGGTTTCGAAACCATTCCTTCACTTCACATTCCTATATCTCGCGAACGGATTGAGGAAATCGAGAAATTCCTGTTGCATCAGAAAGTACAAACTCGCCCGATTACAACGGTATGTGTATTTTTGCCCTAGGCCATAGTAGTTATTGGTTTCGAGTATTCGACTTGCGAAAATTTTGATGGTTTCTCAACCATTCCTTAACTTCAAACTCCCATATCTCGCGAAGGGATTGACGAACTAGAGAAATTCCTTTTTGCATCTCAAAGCAGAAGCTCGCCCCATTACAATGGTGTGTGTACTATTCCCCTAGGCCATTCCAGTTATTGGTTTCGAGTAACAGACTTGCGAATGATTTCTCAACCATTCCTTAACTACAAACTCCCATATCTCGCGAACGGATTGACTAACTCGAGAAATTCCTATTGCATCGGAAAGCAGAAACCCTCCCGACTACAACGGTATGTGTATTTTTCCCCTAGGCCATTGTGGTAATTGGTTTCGAGTATCAGACTTTCGAAAATTTTGATGGTGGATCAACCTTTCCTTCACTTCAAACTCCTATATCTCGCGAACGGATTGAGGAAATCGAGAAATTCCTGCTGCATCTGAAAGTAGAAACTCGCCCGATTACAACGGTATGTGTATTTCTCCCCTAGGCCATTGTAGTTACTGGTTTCGGGTATCAGACTTGCGAAAACTTTGATGGTTTCTCAACCATTCCCTACTTCAAACTGCCATATCTCGCGAACGGATTGAGTAACACGAGAAATTTCTGTTGCATCTGAAAGTAGAAACTCGCCCGCTTACAACGGTATGTGTATTTTTCCCCTATGCCATTGTGGTAATTGGTTTCGAGTATCAGACTTTCGAAAATTTTGATGGTGGATCAACCTTTCCTTCACTTCAAACTCCTATATCTCGGGAACGGATTGAGGAAATCGAGAAATTCCTGCTGCATCTGAAAGTAGAAACTCGCCCGATTACAACGGTATGTGTATTTCTCCCCTAGGCCATTGTAGTTACTGGTTTCGGGTATCAGACTTGCGAAAACTTTGGTGGTTTCTCAACCATTCCCTACTTCAAACTGCCATATCTCGCGAACGGACTGACTAACTCGAGAAATTCCTGTTGCATCTGAAAGTAGAAACTCTCCCGATTACAACGGTATGTGTATTTCTCCCCTAGGCTATTGTAGTTACTGGTTTCGAGTATCAGACTTGCGAAAATTTTGATGGTTTCCCAACGATTCCTTAATTTCAAACGCCCATATCTCGCGAACGGATTGACGAGCTAGAGAAATTACTTTTTGCATCTGAAAGCAGAAACTCGCCCGATTACAACGGTATGTGTATTTTTTCTCTAGGCCATAGTAGCTATTGGTTTCGAGTATCAGACTTGCGAATATTTTGATGGATTCTCAACCATTCCTAAACTTCAAACTCCCATATCTCGCGAACGGACTGACGAACTCGGGAAGTTCCTGTTGCAACTGAAAGTAGAAACTCGCCCGATTACAACGGTATGTGTATTTCTCCCCTAGGCCATTGTAGTTATTGGTTTCGAGTATCAGACTTGCGAAAATTTTGATGGTTTCGAAACCATTCCTTCACTTCAAACTCCTATATCTCGCGAGCGGATTAATGAATCCGAAAAATTCCTGTTGCATCTGAAAGTAGAAACTCGCCCGATCACAACGGTATATGTATTTTTCCACTAGGCCATTGTAGTTAATGGTTCCGAGTATCAGACTTGCGAAAATTTTGATGGTTGATCAACCATTCCTTCACTTCAAACTCCGATATCTCGCGAACGGATTGAGGAAATCGAGAAATTCCTGTTGCATCTGAAAGTAGAAACTCGCCCGATCACAACGGTATGTGTATTTTTCCCCTAGGCCATTGTAGTTATTGGTTTCGAGTATCAGAGTTGCGAAAATTTTGATGGTTTCTCAACCATTCTTTAACTTCAAACTCCCATATCTCTCGAGCGGATTGACGAATTCGAAAAATTTGTGTTGCATCTGAAAGTAGAAACTCTCCCGATTACAACGGTGTGTGTGTTTCTCCCCTAGGCCATGGTAGTTACTGGTTTCGGGTATCAGACTTGCGAAAACTTTGATGGTTTCTCAACCATTCCTTAACTTCAAACTCCCATATCTCGCGTACGGATTCACTAACTCGAGAAGTCCCTGTTGCATCTCAAATTAGAAACTCGCTCCATTACAGTGGTGTGTGTACTTTTCCCCTGGGCCATTCCAGTTATTGGTTTCGAGTAACAGACTTGCGAATGGTTTCTCAACCATTCCTTAACTACAAACTCCCATATCTCGCGAACGGATTGACTAACTCGAGAAATTCCTATTGCATCTGAAAGCAGAAACCCTCCCGACTACAACGGTATGTGTATTTTTCCCCTAGGCCAATGTAGTTATTGGTTTCGAGTATCAGCCTTGCGAAAATTTTGATGGTTTCGAAACCATTCCTTCATTTCAAATTCCTATATCTCGCGAACGGGTTGAGGAAATCGAGAAATTCCTGTTGCATCAGAAAGTACAAACTCGCCCGAATACAACGGTATGTGTATTTCTCCCCTAGGCCATTGTAGTTATTGGTTTCGAGTGTCAGACTTGCGAAAATTTTGATGGTTTCTCAACCATTCCTTAACTTCAAACTCCCATATCTCGCGAACGGATTGACTAACTCGAGAAATCCCTGTTGCATCTCAAAGTAGAAACTCGCTCCATTACAATGGTGTGTGTACTTTTCCCCTAGGCCATTCCAGTTAGTGGTTTCGAGTAACAGACTTGCGAAAATTTTCATGGTTTCTCAACCATTCCTTCACTTCAAACTCCCATATCTCGCGAACCGATTGACGAACTCGAGAAATTCCTGTTGAATCTGGAAGCAGAAACTCGCCCGATTACAACGGTATGTGTATTTTTGCCCTAGGCCATAGTAGTTATTGGTTTCGAGTATTCGACTTGCGAAAATTTTGATGGTTTCTCAACCATTCCTTAACTTCAAACTCCCATATCTCGCGAAGGGATTGACGAACTAGAGAAATTCCTTTTTGCATCTGAAAGCAGAAACTCGTCCGATTACAACTGTATGTGTATTTTTTCTCTAGGCCATAGTATTTATTGGTTTCGAGTATCAGACTTGCGAATATTTTGATGAATTCTCAACCATTCCTTAACTTCAAACTCCCATATCTCGCGAACGGATTGACTAACTCGAGAAATTCCTGTTGCATCTCAAAGCAGAAGCTCGCCCCATTACAATGGTGTGTGTACTTTTCCCCTAGGCCATTCCAGTTATTGGTTTCGAGTAACAGACTTGCGAATGGTTTTTCAACCATTCCTTAACTACAAACTCCCATATCTCGCGAACGGATTGACTAACTCGAGAAATTCCTATTGCATCGGAAAGCAGAAACCCTCCCGACTACAACGGTATGTGTATTTTTCCCCTAGGCCATTGTGGTAATTGGTTTCGAGTATCAGACTTGCGAAAATTTTGATGGTGGATCAACCTTTCCTTCACTTCAAACTCCTATATCTCGCGAACGGATTGAGGAAATCGAGAAATTCCTGCTGCATCTGAAAGTAGAAACTCGCCCGATTACAACGGTATGTGTATTTCTCCCCTAGGCCATTGTAGTTACTGGTTTCGAGTATCAGACTTGCGAAAATTGTGATGGTTTCTCAACCATTCCTTAACTTCAAAGTTCCATATCTCGCGAACGGATTGACGAATCCGAAAAATTTGTGTTGCATCTGAAAGTAGAAACTCTCCCGATTACAACGGTATGTGTATTTCTCCCCTAGGCCATTGTAGTTACTGGTTTCGAGTATCAGACTTGCGAAAATTTTAATGGTTTCCCAACGATTCCTTAATTTCAAACGCCCATATCTCGCGAACGGATTGACGAGCTAGAGAAATTACTTTTTGCATCTGAAAGCAGAAACTCGCCCGATTACAACGGTATGAGTATTTTTTCTCAAGGCCAGAGTAGTTATTGGTTTCGAGTATCAGACTTGCGAATATTTTGATGGATTCTCAACCATTCCTTAACTTCAAACTCACATATCTCGCGAACGGACTGACGAACTCGAGAAGTTCCTGTTGCATCTGAAAGTAGAAACTCGCCCGATTACAACGGTATGTGTATTTCTCCCCTAGGCCATTGTTGTTACTTGTTTCGAGTATCAGACTTGCGAAAATTTTGATGGTTTTTCAACCATTCCTTAGTTTCAAACCCCCATATCTCGCGAACGGATAGACGAACTCGAGAAATTCCTGTTGCATCTGAAAGGAGAAACTCGTCCGATTACAACTGTATGTGTATTTTTTCTCTAGGCCATAGTAGTTATTGGTTTCGAGTATCAGACTTGCGAATATTTTGATGAATTCTCAACCATTCCTTAACTTCAAACTCCCATATCTCGCGAACGGATTGACTAACTCGAGAAATTCCTGTTGCATCTCAAAGCAGAAGCTCGCCCCATTACAATGGTGTGTGTACTTTTCCCCTAGGCCATTCCAGTTATTGGTTTCGAGTAACAGACTTGCGAATGGTTTCTCAACCATTCCTTAACTACAAACTCCCATATCTCGCGAACGGATTGACTAACTCGAGAAATTCCTATTGCATCGGAAAGCAGAAACCCTCCCGACTACAACGGTATGTGTATTTTTCCCCTAGGCCATTGTGGTAATTGGTTTCGAGTATCAGACTTGCGAAAATTTTGATGGTGGATCAACCTTTCCTTCACTTCAAACTCCTATATCTCGCGAACGGATTGAGGAAATCGAGAAATTCCTGCTGCATCTGAAAGTAGAAACTCGCCCGATTACAACGGTATGTGTATTTCTCCCCTAGGCCATTGTAGTTACTGGTTTCGAGTATCAGACTTGCGAAAATTGTGATGGTTTCTCAACCATTCCTTAACTTCAAAGTTCCATATCTCGCGAACGGATTGACGAATCCGAAAAATTTGTGTTGCATCTGAAAGTAGAAACTCTCCCGATTACAACGGTATGTGTATTTCTCCCCTAGGCCATTGTAGTTACTGGTTTCGAGTATCAGACTTGCGAAAATTTTGATGGTTTCCCAACGATTCCTTAATTTCAAACGCCCATATCTCGCGAACGGATTGACGAGCTAGAGAAATTACTTTTTGCATCTGAAAGCAGAAACTCGCCCGATTACAACGGTATGTGTATTTTTTCTCAAGGCCAGAGTAGTTATTGGTTTCGAGTATCAGACTTGCGAAAATTTTGATGGTTTTTCAACCATTCCTTAGTTTCAAACCCCCATATCTCGCGAACGGATAGACGAACTCGAGAAATTCCTGTTGCATCTGAAAGGAGAAACTCGCCCCATTACAATGGTCTGTGTACTTTTCCCCTAGGCCATTCCAGTTATTGGTTTCGAGTGACAGAATTGCGAAAATTTTGATGGTTTCTCAACCATTCCTCAACTTCATACTCCCATATCTCGCGAACGGACTGACGAACTCGAGAAATACCTGTTGCATCTGAAAGTAGAAACTCGCCCGATTACAACGGTTTGTGTATTTCTCCCCTAGACCATTGTAGTTATTGGTTTCGAGTATCAGAGTTGCGAAAATTTTGATGGTTTCTCAACCATTCCTTAATTTCAAACTCCCATATCTCGCGAACGAATTGACGAATCCGAAAAGTTTCTGTTGCATCTGAAAGTAGAAACTCTTCCGATTACAACGGTATGTGTATTTCTCCCCTAGGCTATTGTAGTTACTGGTTTCGAGTGTCAGACTTGCGAAAATTTTCATGGTTTCTCAACCATTCCTTAACTACAAACTCCCATATCTCGCGAGCGGATTAATGAATCCGAAAAATTCCTGTTGCATCTGAAAGTAGAAACTCGCCCGATCACAACGGTATGTGTATTTTCCCCCTAGGCCATTGTAGTTATTGGTTTCGAGTATCAGAGTTGCGAAAATTTTGATGGTTTCTCAACCATTCTTTAACTTCAAACTCCCATATCTCGCGAACGGATTGAGGAAATCGAGAAATTCCTATTGCATCTGAAAGTAGAAACTCTCCCGATTACAACGGTATGTGTATTTTTCCCCTAGGCCATTGTAGTTATTGGTTTCGAGTATCAGACTTGCGAAAATTTTGATGGTTTCGAAACCATTCCTTCACTTCAAACTCCTATATCTCGCGAACGGATGGAGGAAATCGAGAAACTCCTGTTGCATCTGAAAGTAGAAACTCGCCCGATCACAACGGTATGTGTATTTCTCCACTAGGCCATGGTAGTTACTGGTTGCGGGTATCAGACTTGCGAAAACTTTGATGGTTTCTCAACCATTCCTTAACTTCAAACTCCCATATCTCGCGAACGGATTCACTAACTCGAGAAATCCCTGTTGCATCTCAAAGTAGAAACTCGCCGCATTACAATGGTGTGTGTACTTTTCCCCTGGGCCATTCCAGTTATTGGTTTCGAGTAACAGACTTGCGAATATTTTGATGGATTCTCAACCATTCCTTAACGTCAGACTCCCATATCTCGCGAACGGATTGACTAACTCGAGATATTCCTGTTGCATCTCAAAGCAGAAACTCGCCCCATTACAATGGTGTGTGTACTTTTCCCCTAGGCCATTCCAGTTATTGGTTTCGAGTATCAGACTTGCGAAAATTTTAATGGTTTCTCAACCATTCCATAACATCAAACTCCCATATCTCGCGAACGGATTGAGGAAATCGAGAAATTCCTGCTGCATCTGAAAGTAGAAACTCTCCCGATTACAACGGTATGTGTATTTCTCCCCTAGGCTATTGTAGTTACTGGTTTCGAGTGTCAGACTTGCGAAAATTTTCATGGTTTCTCAACCATTCCTTAACTACAAACTCCCATATCTCGCGAGCGGATTAATGAATCCGAAAAATTCCTGTTGCATCTGAAAGTAGAAACTCGCCCGATCACAACGGTATGTGTATTTTTCCCCTAGGCCATTGTAGTTATTGGTTTCGAGTATCAGAGTTGCGAAAATTTTGATGGTTTCTCAACCATTCTTTAACTTCAAACTCCCATATCTCGCGAACGGATTGAGGAAATCGAGAAATTCCTGTTGCATCTGAAAGTAGAAACTCTCCCGATTACAACGGTATGTGTATTTTTCCCCTAGGCCATTGTAGTTATTGGTTTCGAGTATCAGACTTGCGAAAATTTTGATGGTTTCGAAACCATTACTTCACTACAAACTCCTATATCTCGCGAACGGATGGAGGAAATCGAGAAATTCCTGTTGCATCTGAAAGTAGAAACTCGCCCGATCACAACGGTATGTGTATTTCTCCACTAGGCCATGGTAGTTACTGGTTGCGGGTATCAGACTTGCGAAAACTTTGATGGTTTCTCAACCATTCCTTAACTTCAAACTCCCATATCTCGCGAACGGATTCACTAACTCGAGAAATCCCTGTTGCATCTCAAAGTAGAAACTCGCCGCATTACAATGGTGTGTGTACTTTTCCCCTGGGCCATTCCAGTTATTGGTTTCGAGTAACAGACTTGCGAATATTTTGATGGATTCTCAACCATTCCTTAACGTCAGACTCCCATATCTCGCGAACGGATTGACTAACTCGAGATATTCCTGTTGCATCTCAAAGCAGAAACTCGCCCCATTACAATGGTGTGTGTACTTTTCCCCTAGGCCATTCCAGTTATTGGTTTCGAGTATCAGACTTGCGAAAATTTTAATGGTTTCTCAACCATTCCATAACATCAAACTCCCATATCTCGCGAACGGATTGAGGAAATCGAGAAATTCCTGCTGCATCTGAAAGTAGAAACTCTTCCGATTACAACGGTATGTGTATTTCTCCCCTAGGCTATTGTAGTTACTGGTTTCGAGTGTCAGACTTGCGAAAATTTTCATGGTTTCTCAACCATTCCTTAACTACAAACTCCCATATCTCGCGAGCGGATTAATGAATCCGAAAAATTCCTGTTGCATCTGAAAGTAGAAACTCGCCCGATCACAACGGTATGTGTATTTTTCCCCTAGGCCATTGTAGTTATTGGTTTCGAGTATCAGAGTTGCGAAAATTTTGATGGTTTCTCAACCATTCTTTAACTTCAAACTCCCATATCTCGCGAACGGATTGAGGAAATCGAGAAATTCCTGTTGCATCTGAAAGTAGAAACTCTCCCGATTACAACGGTATGTGTATTTTTCCCCTAGGCCATTGTAGTTATTGGTTTCGAGTATCAGACTTGCGAAAATTTTGATGGTTTCGAAACCATTACTTCACTACAAACTCCTATATCTCGCGAACGGATGGAGGAAATCGAGAAATTCCTGTTGCATCTGAAAGTAGAAACTCGCCCGATCACAACGGTATGTGTATTTCTCCACTAGGCCATGGTAGTTACTGGTTGCGGGTATCAGACTTGCGAAAACTTTGATGGTTTCTCAACCATTCCTTAACTTCAAACTCCCATATCTCGCGAACGGATTCACTAACTCGAGAAATCCCTGTTGCATCTCAAAGTAGAAACTCGCCGCATTACAATGGTGTGTGTACTTTTCCCCTGGGCCATTCCAGTTATTGGTTTCGAGTAACAGACTTGCGAATATTTTGATGGATTCTCAACCATTCCTTAACGTCAGACTCCCATATCTCGCGAACGGATTGACTAACTCGAGATATTCCTGTTGCATCTCAAAGCAGAAACTCGCCCCATTACAATGGTGTGTGTACTTTTCCCCTAGGCCATTCCAGTTATTGGTTTCGTGTATCAGACTTGCGAAAATTTTAATGGTTTCTCAACCATTCCATAACATCAAACTCCCATATCTCGCGAACGGATTGAGGAAATCGAGAAATTCCTGCTGCATCTGAAAGTAGAAACTCTCCCGATTACAACGGTATGTGTATTTCTCCCCTAGGCTATTGTAGTTACTGGTTTCGAGTGTCAGACTTGCGAAAATTTTCATGGTTTCTCAACCATTCCTTAACTACAAACTCCCATATCTCGCGAGCGGATTAATGAATCCGAAAAATTCCTGTTGCATCTGAAAGTAGAAACTCGCCCGATCACAACGGTATGTGTATTTTTCCCCTAGGCCATTGTAGTTATTGGTTTCGAGTATCAGAGTTGCGAAAATTTTGATGGTTTCTCAACCATTCTTTAACTTCAAACTCCCATATCTCGCGAACGGATTGAGGAAATCGAGAAATTCCTGTTGCATCTGAAAGTAGAAACTCTCCCGATTACAACGGTATGTGTATTTTTCCCCTAGGCCATTGTAGTTATTGGTTTCGAGTATCAGACTTGCGAAAATTTTGATGGTTTCGAAACCATTACTTCACTACAAACTCCTATATCTCGCGAACGGATGGAGGAAATCGAGAAATTCCTGTTGCATCTGAAAGTAGAAACTCGCCCGATCACAACGGTATGTGTATTTCTCCACTAGGCCATGGTAGTTACTGGTTGCGGGTATCAGACTTGCGAAAACTTTGATGGTTTCTCAACCATTCCTTAACTTCAAACTCCCATATCTCGCGAACGGATTCACTAACTCGAGAAATCCCTGTTGCATCTCAAAGTAGAAACTCGCCCCATTACAATGGTGTGTGTACTTTTCCCCTGGGCCATTCCAGTTATTGGTTTCGAGTAACAGACTTGCGAATATTTTGATGGATTCTCAACCATTCCTTAACGTCAGACTCCCATATCTCGCGAACGGATTGACTAACTCGAGATATTCCTGTTGCATCTCAAAGCAGAAACTCGCCCCATTACAATGGTGTGTGTACTTTTCCCCTAGGCCATTCCAGTTATTGGTTTCGAGTATCAGACTTGCGAAAATTTTAATGGTTTCTCAACCATTCCATAATATCAAACTCCCATATCTCGCGAACGGATTGAGGAAATCGAGAAATTCCTGCTGCATCTGAAAGTAGAAACTCGCCCGATTACAACGGTATGCGTATTTCTCCCCTAGGCCATTCCAGTTACTGGTTTCGGGTATCAGACTTGCGAAAATTTTGATGGTTTCTCAACCATTCTTTAACTTCAAACTCCCATATCTCGCGAAAGGATTGACGAATTCGAAAAATTTCTGTTGCATCTGAAAGTAGAAACTCCCCCGATTACATCGGTATGTGTATTTCTCCCCTAAACCATGGTATTTACTGGTTGCGGGTATCAGACTTGCGAGAACTTTGATGGTTTCTCAACCATTCCTTAACTACAAACCCCCATACCTCGCGAAGGGATTGACTACCTCGAGAAATTCCTGTTGCATCTGAAAGTACAAACTCGCCCCATTACAATGGTCTGTGTACTTTTCCCCTAGGCCATTCTAGTTATTCGTTTCAAGCATCAGAATTTCGAAAATTTGTATGGTTCTTCAAACATTTCATAAATTCAAACCCCCATATCTCGCCAGCGTATTACTGAATCCGAAAAATTCCTGTTGCATCTGAAAGTAGAAACTCGCCCGATTACAACGGTATGTGTATTTCTCCCCTAGGCCATGGTAGTTACTGGTTTCGTGTATCAGACTTGCGAAAACTTTGATGGTTTCTCAACCATTCCTTAACTTCAAACTCCCATATCTCGCGAACGGATTCACTAACTCCAGAAATCCCAGATGCATCTCAAAGTAGAAACTCTCCCGATTACAACGGTATGTGTATTTTCCCCTAGGCCCTTGTAGTTATTGGTTTCGAGTATCAGACTTGCGAAAAGTTTGATGGTTTCTCAACCATTCTTTAACTTCAAACTCCCATATCTCGCGAACGGATTGACGAATTCGAAAAATCTCTGTTGCATCTGAAAGTAGAAACCCTGTCGATTACAACGGTATGTGTATTTCTCCCCTAGGCCATTGTAGTTACTGTTTTCGGGTATCAGACTTGCGAAAATTTTGATGGTTTCTCAACCATTCCTTAACTTCAAACTCCTATATCTCGCGAACGGATTGACGAATTCGAAAAGTTTCTGTTGCATCTGAAAGTAGAAACTCTCCCGATTACAACGGTGTGTGTGTTTCTCCCTAGGCCATGGTAGTTACTGGTTTCGGGTACCAGACTTGCAAAAACTTTGATGGTTTCTCAACCATTCCTTAACTTCAAACTCCCATATCTCGCGTACGGATTCACTAACTCGAGAAGTCCCTGTTGCATCTCAAAGTAGAAGCTCGCTCCATTACAATGGTGTGTGTACTTTTCCCCTAGGACATTCCAGTTATTGGTTTCGAGTAACAGACTTGCGAAAATTTTCATGGATTCTCAACCATTCCTTAACTGCAAACTCCCATATCTCGCGAATGGATTGACTAACTCGAGAAATTCCTATTGCATCTGAAAGCAGAAACCCTCCCGACTACAACGGTATGTGTATTTTTTCCCTAGGACATTGTAGTTATTGGTTTCGAGTATCAGACTTGCGAATATTTTGATGGTTTCGAAACCATTCCATCACTTCAAATTCCTATATTTCGCGAACGGATTGAGGAAATCGAGAAATTACTGTTGCATCTGAAAGTAGAAACTCGCCCGATTACAACGGTATGTGTATTTCTCCCCTAGGCCATTGTAGTTATTGGTTTCGAGTATCAGACTTGCGAAAATTTTGACGGTTTCTCAACCATTCTTTAACTTCAAACTCCCATATCTCGCGAACGGATTGACGAATTCGAAAAATTTCTGTTGCATCTGAAGGTAGAAACTCTCCCGATTACAACGGTATGTGTATTTTTCCCCTAGGCCATTGTAGTTATTGATTTCGTGTATCAGACTTGCCAAAATTTTGATGGTTTCGAAACCATTCCTTCACTTCAAACTCCTATATCTCGCGAACGGATTAATGAATCCGAAAAATTCCTGTTGCATCTGAAAGTAGAAACTCGCCCGATCACAACGGTATGTGTATTTTTCCCCTAGGCCATTGTAGTTATTGGTTTCGAGTATCAGACTTGCGAAAATTTTGATGGTTTCGAAACCATTCCTTCACTTCAAACTCCTATATCTCGCGAACGGATGGAGGAAATCGAGAAATTCCTGTTGCATCTGAAAGTAGAAACTCGCCCGATTACAACGGTATGTGTATTTCTCCCCTAGGCGATTGTAGTTATTCGTTTCAAGCATCAGCATAGCGAAAATTTGTATGGTTCCTCAAACATTTCTTAAATCCAAACTCCCTTATCTCGCGAGCGGATTAATGAATCCGAAAAATTCCTGTTGCATCTGAAAGTAGAAACTCGCCCGATCACAACGGTGTGTGTAGTTCTCCACTAGGCCATGGTAGTTACTGGTTGCGGGTATCAGACTTGCGAAAACTTTGATGGTTTCTCAACCATTCCTTAACTACAAACCCCCATACCTCGCGAACGGATTGACTAACTCGAGAAATTCCTGTTGCATCTGACAGTACAAACTCGCCCCATTACAATGACCTGTGTACTTTTCCCCTAGGCCATTCTAGTTATTCGTTTCAAGCATCAGAATTTCGAAAATTTGTATGGTTCTTCAAACATTTCTTAAATTCAAGCCCCCATATCTCGCCAGCGGATTAATGAATCCGAAAAATTCCTGTTGCATCTGAAAGTAGAAACTCGCCCGATCACAACGGTATGTGTATTTTTCCCCTAGGCAATGTAGTTATTGGTTTCGAGTATCAGACTTGCGAATATTTTGTTGATTTCTCAACCAATCCTTGATTTCAAACTGCCATATCTCGCGAACGGACTGACGATCTCGAGAAATTCCTTTTGCATCTGAAAGCAGAAACTCGCCTGATTACAACGGTGTGTTTATTTTTCCCCTAGGCCATTGTACTTATTGGTTTCGAGTAACAGACTAACGAAAATTTTGATGGTTTCTCAACCATTCCTTAACTTCAAACTCCCAAACGGAGAAACCGAGAAACGGAGAAACGGAGAAACGGAGAAACGGAGAAACGAAGAAAGAAACGTGAAACGAAGAAAGAAACGGAGAAACGAAGAAAGAAACGGAGGAACGAAGAAAGAAACGGAGAAACGAAGAAAGAAACGGACAAACGATGAAAGAAACGGAGAAACAAAGAAAGAAACGCAGAAACGAAGAAAGAAACAGAGAATCGAAGAAATAAATGGAGAAGCGAACAAAAAACGGTGAAACGGAGAAACGGAAAAACCGAGAAACGGAGAAACGGAGAAACCGAGAATCGGAGAAACCGAGAATCGGAGAAACCGAGAGACGGAGAAACGGAGAAACCGAGAAACGGAGAAACGGAGAAACGGAGAAACGGAGAAACGAAGAAAGAAACGTGAAACGAAGAAAGAAACGGAGAAACGAAGAAAGAAACGGAGGAACGAAGAAAGAAACGGAGAAACGAAGAAAGAAACGGACAAACGATGAAAGAAACGGAGAAACAAAGAAAGAAACGCAGAAACGAAGAAAGAAACAGAGAATCGAAGAAATAAATGGAGAAGCGAACAAAAAACGGTGAAACGGAGAAACGGAAAAACCGAGAAACGGAGAAACGGAGAAACCGAGAATCGGAGAAACCGAGAATCGGAGAAACCGAGAGACGGAGAAACGGAGAAACCGAGAAACGGAGAAACGGAGGTACGGAAAAACGGAACAACGGAGAAACGGAGAAACCGAGAAACGGAGAAACCGAGAAACGGAGAAACGTTTCTCCGTTTCTTTGTTCGTTTCTCCGTTTCTTTGTTCGTTTTTCCGTTTCTTTGTTCGTTTCTCCGTTTCTTTGTTCGTTTCTCCGTTCCTTTGTTCGTTTCTCCGTTTCTTTCTTTGTTTCTCCGTTTCTTTCATCGTTTCTTCGTTTATTTCTTCGTTTCTCCATTTATTTCTCCGTTTCTCCGTTTCTTTGTTCGTTTCTCCGTTTCTTTGTTCGTTTCTCCGTTTCTTTCTTGGTTTCTCCGTTTCTTTCTTCGTTTTGTCCGTTTATTTCTTCGTTTCTCCATTTATTTCTCCGTTTATTTCTTCGTTTCTCCATTTATTTCTCCGTTTCTCCGTTTCTTCCTTCGCTTCTCCGTTTCTTTCTTCCATTCTCCGATTATATCTTCGTTTCTCCATTTATTTCTCCGTTTCTTTCTTCGTATCTCCGTTTCTTTCTTCGTTTCTCCGTTTCATTCTTCGTTTCTCCGTTTCTTTCTTCGTTTCTGCGTTTCTTTCTTCGTTTCTCCGTTTCTTTGTTCGTTTCTTCGTTTATTTCTTCGTTTCTCCATTTATTTCTCCGTTTATTTCTTCGTTTCTCCATTTATTTCTCCGTTTCTCCGTCTCTTTGTTCGTTTCTTCGTTTCTTTCTTCGTTACTCCGTTTCATTATTCGTTTCTCCGTTTATTTCTTCGTTTCTCCATTTATTTCTCCGATTCTCCGTTTCTTTCTTCGTTTCTCCGTTTCTTTCTTCGTTTCTCCATTTATTTCTCCGTTTCTCCGTTTCTTTGTTCGTTTCTTCGTTTCTTTCTTCGTTACTCCGTTTCTTTCTTGGTTTCTCCATTTATTTCTCCGTTTCTTTCTTCGTTTCTCCGTTTCATTCTTCGCTTCTCCGTTTCTTTCTCCGTTTCTCCCTTCCTTTCTTCGTTTCTCCGTTCCTGTGTTCGTTTCTCCGTTTCTTTCTTCGTTTCTCCGTTCCTGTGTTCGTTTCTCCGTTTCTTTCTTCGTTTCTCCGTTTCTTTCTTGGTTTCTCCGTTTCTTTCTTCGTTCCTCCATTTATTTCTCCGTTTCTCCGTTTCTTTCTTCGTTTCTCCGTTTCTTTCTTCGTTTCTCCGTTTCTTTCTTCGTTTCTCGGTTTCTTTCATCGTTTCTCCATTTATTTCTCCGTTTCTCCGTTTCTTTGTTGGTTTCTCCGTTTCTTTGTTCGTTTCTACGTTTCTTTGTTCGTTTCTCCGTTTCTTTCTTCGTTCCTCTGTTTCTTTGTTCGTTTCTCCGTTTCTTTCTCCGATTCTCGGTTTATTTCTTCGTTTCTCCACTTATTTCTCCGATTCTCCGTTTCTTTCTTCCTTTCTTGGTTTCTTTCTTCGTTACTCCGTCTCTTTCTTCGTTTCTCCATTTATTTCTCCGTTTCTCCGTTTCTTTGTTCGCTTCTCCGTTTCTTTGTTCGCGTCTCCGTTTCTTTCTTCGTTTCTCTGTTTCTTTGTTCGCTTCTCCGTTGCTTTCTCCGTTCCTCGGTTTATTTCTTCGCTTCTCCACTTATTTCTCCGATTCTCCGTTTCTTTCTTCGTTTCTTCGTCTCTTTCTTCGTTACTCCGTTTCTTTCTTCGTTTCTCCATTTATTTCTCCGTTTCTTTCTTCGTTTCTCCGTTTCTTTGTTCGTTTATCCGTTTCTTTTTTTCGTTTCTCCGTTTCTTTCTTCGTTTCTCCTTTTCATTGTTCGTTTCTACGTTTATTTCTTCGTTTCTCCATTTATTTCTCCGTTTCTCCGTTTCTTTCTTCGTTTCTCCGATTCTTTGTTCGTTTCTCCGTTTCTTTCTTCGTTTCTCCGTTTCTTTCTCCGTTTCTCCGTTTCTTTCTTCGTTTCTCCATTTATTTCTCCGTTTCTCCGTTTCTTTCTTCGTTTCTCCGTTTCATTGTTCGTTTCTCCGTTTCTTTTTCCGTTTCTCGGTTTATTTCTTCGTTTCTCCATTTAATTCTCCGATTCTCCGTTTCTTTCGTCGTTACATCGTTTCTTTCTTCGTCACTCCGTTTCTTTCTTCGTTTCTGCGTTTCTTTTTTCGATTCTCGGTTTATTTCTTCGTTTCTCCGTTTCTTTCTCCGTTACTCCGTTTCTTTCTTCGTTTCTCCGTTCCATTGTTCGTTTCTACGTTTCTTTCTTCGTTTCTCCGTTTCTTTCTTCGTTTCTCTGTTTCTTTCTTCGTTTTTCCATTTATTTCTCCGTTTCTCCGTTTCTTTCTTCGTTTCTCCGTTTCTCCGTTTCTTTCTCCGTCTCTCCGTTTCTTTCTTCGTTTCTCCGTTCCATTGTTCGTTTCTAGGTTTCTTTCTTCGTTTCTCCGTTTCTTTCTTCGTTTCTCCGTTTCTTTCTTCGTTTCTCTGTTTCTTTCTTCGTTTCTCCATTTATTTCTCCGTTTCTCCGTTTCTTTCTTCGTTTCTCCGTTTCTCCGTTTCTTTCTTCGTTTCTCCGTTTCTTTCTTTGTTACTCCGTTTCTTTCTTCGTTTCTCCATTTATTTCTCCGTTTCTCCGTTTCGTTCTTTGTTTCTCCGTTTCTTTCTTCGTTTCTACATTTATTTCTCCGTTTCTCCGTTTCTTTCTTCGTTTCTCCGATTCTTTGTTCGTTTCTCCGTTTCTTTCTTCGTTTCTCCGTTTCTTTCTCCGTTTCTCTGTTTCTTTGTTCGCTTCTCCGTTTCTTTCTCCGTTTCTCGGTTTATTTCTTCGTTTCTCCACTTATTTCTCCGATTCTCCGTTTCTTTCTCCGTTTCTTCGTTTCTTTCTTTGTTACTCCGTTTCTTTCTTCGTTTCTCCATTTATTTCTCCGTTTCTCCGTTTCGTTCTTTGTTTCTCCGTTTCTTTCTTCGTTTCTCCGTTTCTTTCTTCGTTTCTCCGTTTCTTTCTTCGTTTCTCCGTTTCTTTCTTCGTTTCTCCATTTATTTCTCCGCTTCTCCGTTCCTTTGTTCGTTTCTCCGTTTCTTTCTCCGTTTCTCGGTTTACTTCTTCGTTTCACCATTTATTTCTCCGATTCTCCGTTTCTTTCTTCGCTTCTTCGTTTCTTTCTTCGTTACTCCGTTTCTTTCTTCGTTTCTCCATTTATTTCTCCGTTTCCTTCCTCGTTTCTCCGTTTCATTCTTCGCTTCTCCGTTTCTTTCTCCGTTTCTCCGTTCCTTTCTTCGTTTCTCTGTTCCTGTGTTCGTTTCTCCGTTTCTATCTTCGTTTCCCCGTTTCTTTGTTCGTTTCTCCGTTTCTTTCTTCGTTTCTCCATTTATTTGTTCGTTTCTCCGTTTCTTTCCCGGTTTCTCGGTTTATTTCTTCGTTTCTCCATTTATTTCTCCGATTCTCCGTTTCTTTCTTCGTTTCTCCGTTTCGTTCTTCGTTTCTCCATTTATTTCTCCGTTTCTCCGTTTCTTACTTCGTTTCTCCGTTTCTTTGTTCGTTTCTCCCTTTCTTTCTCCGTTTCCCGGTTTACTTCTTCGTTTCTGCATTTATTTCTCCGATTCTCCGTTTCTTTCTCCGTTTCTTCGTTTCTTTCTTCGTTACTCCGTTTCTTTCTTCGTTTCTTCATTTATTTCTCCGTTTCTCCGTTTCTTTGTTCGTTTCTCCGTTTCTTTGTTCGTTTCTCCGTTTCTTTGTTCGTTTCTCCGTTTCTTTGTTCGTTTCTCCGTTTCTTTGTTCGTTTCTCCGTTTCTTTGTTCGTTTCTCCGTGTCTTTGTTCGTTTCTCCGTTTATTTCTTCGTTTCTCCATTTATTTCTCCGTTTCTCCGTTTCTTTCTTCGTTTCTCCCTTTCTTTATTCGTTTCTCCGTTTATTTCTTCGTTTCTCCACTTATTTCTCCGATTCTCCGTTTCTTTCTTCGTTTCTTCGTTTCTTTCTTCGTTACTCCGTTTCTTTCTTCGCTTCTCCGTTTCTTTCTTCGTTTCTCCATCTATTTCTCCGTTTCTCCGTTTCTTTGTTCGTTTCTCCGTTTCTTTCTTCGTTTCTCTGTTTCTTTGTTCGTTTCTCCGTTTCTCGGTTTATTTCTTCGTTTCTCCACTTATTTCTCCGATTCTCCGTTTCTTTCTTCGTTTCTTCGTTTCTTTCTTCGTTTCTCCGTTTCTTTCTTCGTTTCTCCATTTATTTCTCCGATTCTCCGTTTCTTTCTTCTTTTCTCCGTTTCTTTCTTCGTTTCTCCGTTTCTTTCTTCGTTTCTCCGTTTCTTTCTTCGTTTCTCCGTTTCTTTCTTCGTATCTCCGTTTCTTTGTCCGTTTCTCCGTTTCTTTCTTCGTTTCTCCGTTTCATTATACGTTTCTCCGTTTCTTTCTTCGTTTCTCCGTTTCTTTGTTCGTTTCTCCGTTGCTTTCTTTGTTTCTCCGTTTCTTTCTTCACTTCTCCGTTTATTTCTTCGATTCTCCGTTTCATTCTTCGTTTCTGCGTTTCTTTGTTCGATTCTCAGTTTATTTCTTCGTTTCTCCGATTCTTTGTTCGTTTCTCCGTTTCTTTCTTCGTTTCTCCGTTTCTTTCTTCGTTTCTCCATTTATTTCTCCGTTCCTCCGTTTCTTTCTTCGTTTCTCCATTTCTTTGTTCGTTTCTCCGTTTCTTTCTCCGTTTCTCGGTTTATTTCTTCGGTTCTCCATTTATTTCTCCGATTCTCCGTTTCTTTCTTCGTTTCTCCGTTTCTTTCTTCGTTTCTCCATTTATTTCTCCGATTCTCCGTTTCTTTCTTCGTTTTTCCGTTTCTTTCTTCGTTTCTCCGTTTCATTATACGTTTCTCCGGTTCTTTCTTCGTTTCTCCGTTTCTTTGTTCGTTTCTCCGTTGCTTTCTTTGTTTCTCCGTTTCTTTCTTCATTTCTCCGTTTATTTCTTCGATTCTCCGTTTCATTCTTCGTTTCTGCGTTTCTTTGTTCGATTCTCAGTTTCTTTCTTCGTTTCTCCGTTTCTTTGTTCGTTTCTCCGTTGCTTTCTTTGTTTCTCCGTTTCTTTCTTCATTTCTCCGTTTATTTCTTCGATTCTCCGTTTCATTCTTCGTTTCTCCGTCTATTGCTTCGTTTCTCCATTTATTTCTCCGTTTCTCCGTTTCTTTCTTCGTTTCTCCATTTATTTCTCCGTTTCTCCGTTTCTTTCTTCGTTTCTCCGTTTCTTTGTTCGTTTCTCCGTTTCTTTGTTCGTTCTCCGTTTCTTTCTTCGTTTCTCCGTTTCATTGTTCGTTTCTCCGTTTCTTTTTCCGTTTCTCGGTTTATTTCTTCGTTTCTCCACTTATTTCTCCGATTCTCCGTTTCTTTCTTCGTTTCTTCGTTTCTTTCTTCGTTACTCCGTTTCTTTCTTCGTTTCTCCGTTTCTTTCTTCGTATCTCCGTTTCTTTGTCCGTTTCTCCGTTTCATTATACGTTTCTCCGTTTCTTTCTTCGTTTCTCCGTTTCTTTCTTCGTTTCTCCGTTGCTTTCTTTGTTTCTCCGTTTCTTTCTAGATTTCGCCGTTTATTTCTTCGTTTCTCTGTTTCTTTGTTCGTTTCTCCGTTTCTTTCCCCGTTTCTCGGTTTATTTCTTCGTTTCTCCACTTATTTCTCCGATTCTCCGTTTCTTTCTTCGTTTCTTCGTTTCTTTCTTCGTCACTCCGTTTCTTTCTTCGTTTCTCCGTTTCTTTGTTCGTTTCTCCGTTTCTTTGTTCGTTTCTCCGTTTCTTTGTTCGTTTCTCCGTTTCTTTCTTCGTTTCTCTGTTTCTTTGTTCGTTTCTCCGTTTCTTTCCCCGTTTCTCGGTTTATTTCTTCGTTTCTCCACTTATTTCTCCGATTCTCCGTTTCTTTCTTCGTTTCTTCGTTTCTTTCTTCGTTTCTCCGTTCCTTTCTGCGTATCTCCGTTTCTTTGTCCGTTTCTCCGTTTCATAATACGTTTCTCCGTTTCTTTCTTCGTTTCTCCGTTTCTTTCTTCGTTTCTCCGTTGCTTTCTTTGTTTCTCCGTTTCTTTCTTCATTTCGCCGTTTATTTCTTCGATTCTCCGTTTCATTCTTCGTTTCTGCGTTTCTTTGTTCGATTCTCAGTTTATTTCTTCGTTTCTCCGTTTCTTTCTTCGTTTCTCCGTTTTTTTGTTCGTTTCTCCGTCTATTGCTTCGTTTCTCCATTTATTTCTCCGTTTCTCCGTTTCTTTCTTCGTTTCTCCATTTATTTCTCCGTTTCTCCGTTTCTTTCTTCGTTTCTCCGTTTCTTTGTTCGTTTCTCCGTTTCTTTGTTCGTTCTCCGTTTCTTTCTTCGTTTCTCTGTTTCTTTGTTCGTTTCTCCGTTTCTTTCCCCGTTTCTCGGTTTATTTCTTCGTTTCTCCACTTATTTCTCCGATTCTCCGTTTCTTTCTTCGTTTCTTCGTTTCTTTCTTCGTTACTCCGTTTCTTTTTTCGTTTCTCCAATTATTTCTCCGTTCCTCCGTTTCTTTCTTCGCTTCTCCGTTTCTTTCTTCGTTTCTCCGTTTCTTTCTTCGTTTCTCCATTTATTTCTCCGATTCTCCGTTTCTTTCTTCGTTTCTCCGTTTCTTTCTTCGTTTCTCCGTTTCTTTCTTCGTTTCTCCGTTTCTTTCTTCGTTTCTCCGTTTCTTTCTTCGGATCTCCGTTTCTTTGTCCGTTTCTCCGTTTCTTTCTTCGTTTCTCCGTTTCATTATACGTTTCTCCGTTTCTTTCTACGTTTCTCCGTTTCTTTGTTCGTTTCTCCGTTGCTTTCTTTGTTTCTCCGTTTCTTTCTTCATTTCTCCGTTTATTTCTTCGATTCTCCGTTTCATTCATCGTTTCTGCGTTTCTTTGTTCGATTCTCAGTTTATTTCTTCGTTTCTCCGTTTCTTTCTTCGTTTCTCCGTTTCTTTGTTCGTTTCTCCGTCTATTTCTTCGTTTCTCCATTTATTTCTCCGTTTCTCCGTTTCTTTCTTCGTTTCTCCATTTATTTCTCCGTTTCTCCGTTTCTTTCTTCGTTTCTCCGTTTCATTGTTCGTTTCTCCGTTTCTTTTTCCGTTTCTCGGTTTATTTCTTCGTTTCTCCATTTAATTCTCCGATTCTCCGTTTCTTTCTTCGTTTCATCGTTTCTTTCTTCGTCACTCCGTTTCTTTCTTCGTTTCTGCGTTTCTTTTTTCGATTCTCGGTTTATTTCTTCGTTTCTCCGTTTCTTTCTTCGTTTCTCCGTTCCTTTGTTCGTTTCTCCGTTTCTCTCTTCGTTTCTCCGTTTCTTTCTCCGTTCCTCGGTTTATTTCTTCGTTTCTCCACTTATTTCTCCGATTCTCCGTTTCATTCTTCGTTTCTTCGTCTCTTTCTTCGTTACTCCGTTTCTTTCTTCGTTTCTCCATTTATTTCTCCGTTTCTCCGTTTCTATCTTCGTTTCTCCGTTTCTTCGTTCGTTTCTCCGTTTCTTTTTTTCGTTTCTCCGTTTCTTTCTTCGTTTCTCCGTTTCTTTCTTCGTTTCTCCATTTATTTCTCCGTTCCTCCGTTTCTTTCTTCGTTTCTCCGTTTCTTTGTTCGTTGCTCCGTATCTTTCTCCGTTTCTCGGTTTCTTTCTTCGTTTCTCCGTTTATTTCTTCGCTTCTCCATTTATTCCTCCGTTTCTCCGTTTCTTTGTTCGTTTCTCCGTTTCTTTCTTCGTTTCTCTGTTTCTTTCTTCGTATCTGCGTTTCTTTGTTCGTTTCTGCGTTTCTTTTTTGGATTCTCGGTTTATTTCTTCGTTTCTCCGTTTCTTTCTTCGTTTCTCCGTTCCTTTGTTCGTTTCTCCGTTTCTCTCTTCGTTTCTCCGTTTCTTTCTCCGTTCCTCGGTTTATTTCTTCGTTTCTCCACTTATTTCTCCGATTCTCCGTTTCATTCTTCGTTTCTTCGTCTCTTTCTTCGTTACTCCGTTTCTTTCTTCGTTTCTCCATTTATTTCTCCGTTTCTATCTTCGTTTCTCCGTTTCTTCGTTCGTTTCTCCGTTTCTTTTTTTCGTTTCTCCGTTTCTTTCTTCGTTTCTCCGTTTCTTTCTTCGTTTCTCCATTTATTTCTCCGTTCCTCCGTTTCTTTCTTCGTTTCTCCGTTTCTTTGTTCGTTGCTCCGTATCTTTCTCCGTTTCTCGGTTTCTTTCTTCGTTTCTCCGTTTATTTCTTCGCTTCTCCATTTATTCCTCCGTTTCTCCGTTTCTTTGTTCGTTTCTCCGTTTCTTTCTTCGTTTCTCTGTTTCTTTCTTCGTATCTGCGTTTCTTTGTTCGTTTCTCCGTTTCTTTCTTCGTTTCTCCTTTTCTTTCTTCGTTTCTCCGTTTCTTTCTTCGTTTCTCCGTTTCTTCCTTCGTTTCTCCGTTTCTTTCTTCGTTTCTCCGTTTCGTTCTTCGTTTCTCCGTTTCTTTCTTCGTTTCTCCGTTTCTTTGTTCGTTTCTCCGTTTCGTTCCCCGTTTCTCGATTTATTTCTTCGTTTCTCCATTTATTTCTCCGATTCTCCGTTTCTTTCTTCGTTTCTCCGTTTCTTTCTTCGTTTCTCCGTTTATTTCTTCGTTTCTCCATTTATTTCTCCGTTTCTCCGTTTCTATCTTCGTTTCTCCGATTCTTTGTTCGTTACTCCGTTTCTTTCTTCGTTTCTCCATTTATTTCTCCGTTTCTCCGTTTCTTTCTTCGTTTCTCCGTTTCATTATTCGTTTCTCCGTCTCTTTGTTCGTTTCTCCGTTTCTTTGTTCGTTTCTCCGTTTCTTTCTTTGTTTCACCTTTTCTTTCTTCGTTTCTCCATTTATTTCTCCGTTTCTTTCTTCGTTTCTCCGTTTCTTTGTTCGTTTATCCGTTTCTTTCTCCGTTTCTCCGTTTCTTTCTTCGTTTCTCCGTTCCTTTGTTCGTTTCTCCGTTTCTTTCTTCGTTTCTCCGTTTCTCTGTTTCTTTCTTCGTTTCTCCATTTCTTTCTCCGTTTCTCAGTTTCTTTCTTCGTTTCTCCGTTTCTTTCTTCGTTTCTCCGTTTCTTTCTTCGTTTCTCCGTTTCTTTCTTCATTTCTCCGTTTCTTTCTTCGTTTCTCGGTTTATTTCTTGGTTTCTCCATTTATTTCTCCGATTCTCCGTTTCTTTCTTCGTTTCTCCGTTTCTATCTTCGATTCTCCGTTTCTTTCTTCGTTTCTCCGTTTCTTTCTTCGTTTCTCCGTTTCTTACTTCGTTTCTCCGTTTCTTTCTTCGTTTCTCCGTTTCTTTCATCGTTTCTTCGCTTCTCCGTTTCTCGGTTTATTTCTTCGTTTCTCCATTTATTTCCCCGTTTCTCCGTTTCTTTCTTCGTTTCTTCGTTTCTCCGTTTCTTTCTTCGTTTCTCCATTTATTTCTCGGTTTCTCCGATCCTTTCTTCGTTTCTCCGTTTCTTTGTTCGTTTCTTTGTTCGTTTCTTCGTTTCTTTCTTCGTTTCTCTGTTTCTTTGTTCGTTTCTCCGTTTCTTTCCCCATTTCTCGGTTTATTTCTTCGTTTCTCCACTTATTTCTCCGATTCTCCGTTTCTTTCTTCGTTTCTCCGTTTCTTTCTTCGCTTCTCCGTTTCTTTCTCCCTTTCTCCGTTTATATCTTCGTTTCTCCATTTATTTCTCCGTTTCTTTCTTCGTTTCTCCGTTTCATTCTTCGTTTCTCCGTTTCTCCGTTTCTTTGTTCGTTTGTCCGTTTCTTTCTCTGTTTCTCCGTTCCTTTCTCCATTTCTCCGTTTCTTTCTTCGTTTCTCCGTTTCTTTCTTCGTTTCTCCGTTTCTTTCTTCGTTTCTCCGTTTCTTTCTTCATTTCTCCGTTTCTCCGTTTCTTTCTTCGTTTCTCCATTTATTTCTTCGTTTCTCCATTTATTTCTCTGTTTCTCCGTTTCTTTCTTCGTTTCTCGGTTTATATCTTCGTTTCTCCATTTATTTCTTCGTTTCTCCGTTTCTTTCTTCGTTTCTCCGTTTCTTTCTTCGTTTCTCCGTTTATTTCTTCGCTTCTACATTTATTCCTCCGTTTCTCCGTTTCTATGTTCGTTTCTACGTTTATTTCTTCGTTTCTCCATTTATTTCTCCGTTTCTCCGTTTCTTTCTTCGTTTCTCCGATTCTTTGTTCGTTTCTCCGTTTCTTTCTTCGTTTCTCCGTTTCTTTCTCCGTTTCTCCGTTTCTTTCTTCGTTTCTCCATTTATTTCTCCGTTTCTCCGTTTCTTTCTTCGTTTCTCCGTTTCATTGTTCGTTTCTCCGTTTCTTTTTCCGTTTCTCGGTTTATTTCTTCGTTTCTCCATTTAATTCTCCGATTCTCCGTTTCTTTCGTCGTTACATCGTTTCTTTCTTCGTCACTCCGTTTCTTTCTTCGTTTCTGCGTTTCTTTTTTCGATTCTCGGTTTATTTCTTCGTTTCTCCGTTTCTTTCTCCGTTTCTCCGTTTCTTTCTTCGTTTCTCCGTTCCATTGTTCGTTTCTACGTTTCTTTCTTCGTTTCTCCGTTTCTTTCTTCGTTTCTCTGTTTCTTTCTTCGTTTTTCCATTTATTTCTCCGTTTCTCCGTTTCTTTCTTCGTTTCTCCGTTTCTCCGTTTCTTTCTCCGTCTCTCCGTTTCTTTCTTCGTTTCTCCGTTCCATTGTTCGTTTCTAGGTTTCTTTCTTCGTTTCTCCGTTTCTTTCTTCGTTTCTCCGTTTCTTTCTTCGTTTCTCTGTTTCTTTCTTCGTTTCTCCATTTATTTCTCCGTTTCTCCGTTTCTTTCTTCGTTTCTCCGTTTCTCCGTTTCTTTCTTCGTTTCTCCGTTTCTTTCTTTGTTACTCCGTTTCTTTCTTCGTTTCTCCATTTATTTCTCCGTTTCTCCGTTTCGTTCTTTGTTTCTCCGTTTCTTTCTTCGTTTCTACATTTATTTCTCCGCTTCTCCGTTTCTTTCTTCGTTTCTCCGATTCTTTGTTCGTTTCTCCGTTTCTTTCTTCGTTTCTCCGTTTCTTTCTCCGTTTCTCTGTTTCTTTGTTCGCTTCTCCGTTTCTTTCTCCGTTTCTCGGTTTATTTCTTCGTTTCTCCACTTATTTCTCCGATTCTCCGTTTCTTTCTCCGTTTCTTCGTTTCTTTCTTTGTTACTCCGTTTCTTTCTTCGTTTCTCCATTTATTTCTCCGTTTCTCCGTTTCGTTCTTTGTTTCTCCGTTTCTTTCTTCGTTTCTCCGTTTCTTTCTTCGTTTCTCCGTTTCTTTCTTCGTTTCTCCGTTTCTTTCTTCGTTTCTCCATTTATTTCTCCGCTTCTCCGTTCCTTTGTTCGTTTCTCCGTTTCTTTCTCCGTTTCTCGGTTTACTTCTTCGTTTCACCATTTATTTCTCCGATTCTCCGTTTCTTTCTTCGCTTCTTCGTTTCTTTCTTCGTTACTCCGTTTCTTTCTTCGTTTCTCCATTTATTTCTCCGTTTCCTTCCTCGTTTCTCCGTTTCATTCTTCGCTTCTCCGTTTCTTTCTCCGTTTCTCCGTTCCTTTCTTCGTTTCTCTGTTCCTGTGTTCGTTTCTCCGTTTCTATCTTCGTTTCCCCGTTTCTTTGTTCGTTTCTCCGTTTCTTTCTTCGTTTCTCCATTTATTTGTTCGTTTCTCCGTTTCTTTCCCGGTTTCTCGGTTTATTTCTTCGTTTCTCCATTTATTTCTCCGATTCTCCGTTTCTTTCTTCGTTTCTCCGTTTCGTTCTTCGTTTCTCCATTTATTTCTCCGTTTCTCCGTTTCTTACTTCGTTTCTCCGTTTCTTTGTTCGTTTCTCCCTTTCTTTCTCCGTTTCCCGGTTTACTTCTTCGTTTCTGCATTTATTTCTCCGATTCTCCGTTTCTTTCTCCGTTTCTTCGTTTCTTTCTTCGTTACTCCGTTTCTTTCTTCGTTTCTCCGTTTCTTTGTTCGTTTCTCCGTTTCTTTGTTCGATTCTCCGTTTCTTTGTTCGTTTCTCCGTTTCTTTGTTCGTTTCTCCGTTTCTTTGTTCGTTTCTCCGTTTCTTTGTTCGTTTCTCCGTTTCTTTGTTCGTTTCTCCGTGTCTTTGTTCGTTTCTCCGTTTATTTCTTCGTTTCTCCATTTATTTCTCCGTTTCTCCGTTTCTTTCTTCGTTTCTCCCTTTCTTTATTCGTTTCTCCGTTTATTTCTTCGTTTCTCCACTTATTTCTCCGATTCTCCGTTTCTTTCTTCGTTTCTTCGTTTCTTTCTTCGTTACTCCGTTTCTTTCTTCGCTTCTCCGTTTCTTTCTTCGTTTCTCCATTTATTTCTCCGTTTCTCCGTTTCTTTGTTCGTTTCTCCGTTTCTTTCTTCGTTTCTCTGTTTCTTTGTTCGTTTCTCCGTTTCTCGGTTTATTTCTTCGTTTCTCCACTTATTTCTCCGATTCTCCGTTTCTTTCTTCGTTTCTTCGTTTCTTTCTTCGTTTCTCCGTTTCTTTCTTCGTTTCTCCATTTATTTCTCCGATTCTCCGTTTCTTTCTTCTTTTCTCCGTTTCTTTCTTCGTTTCTCCGTTTCTTTCTTCGTTTCTCCGTTTCTTTCTTCGTTTCTCCGTTTCTTTCTTCGTATCTCCGTTTCTTTGTCCGTTTCTCCGTTTCTTTCTTCGTTTCTCCGTTTCATTATACGTTTCTCCGTTTCTTTCTTCGTTTCTCCGTTTCTTTGTTCGTTTCTCCGTTGCTTTCTTTGTTTCTCCGTTTCTTTCTTCACTTCTCCGTTTATTTCTTCGATTCTCCGTTTCATTCTTCGTTTCTGCGTTTCTTTGTTCGATTCTCAGTTTATTTCTTCGTTTCTCCGTTTCTTTCTTCGTTTCTCCGTTTCTTTGTTCGTTTCTCCGTCTATTTCTTCGTTTCTCCATTTATTTCTCCGTTTCTCCGATTCTTTCTTCGTTTCTCCTTTTCATTGTTCGTTTCTACGTTTATTTCTTCGTTTCTCCATTTATTTCTCCGTTTCTCCGTTTCTTTCTTCGTTTCTCCGATTCTTTGTTCGTTTCTCCGTTTCTTTCTTCGTTTCTCCGTTTCTTTCTCCGTTTCTCCGTTTCTTTCTTCGTTTCTCCATTTATTTCTCCGTTTCTCCGTTTCTTTCTTCGTTTCTCCGTTTCATTGTTCGTTCCTCCGTTTCATTTTCCGTTTCTCGGTTTATTTCTTCGTTTCTCCATTTAATTCTCCGATTCTCCGTTTCTTTCTTCGTTACATCGTTTCTTTCTTCGTCACTCCGTTTCTTTCTTCGTTTCTGCGTTTCTTTTTTCGATTCTCGGTTTATTTCTTCGTTTCTCCGTTTCTTTCTCCGTTTCTCCGTTTCTTTCTTCGTTTCTCCGTTCCATTGTTCGTTTCTACGTTTCTTTCTTCGTTTCTCCGTTTCTTTCTTCGTTTCTCTGTTTCTTTCTTCGTTTCTCCATTTATTTCTCCGTTTCTCCGTTTCTTTCTTCGTTTCTCCGTTTCTCCGTTTCTTTCTCCGTTTCTCCGTTTCTTTCTTCGTTTCTCCGTTCCATTGTTCGTTTCTAGGTTTCTTTCTTCGTTTCTCCGTTTCTTTCTTCGTTTCTCCGTTTCTTTCTTCGTTTCTCTGTTTCTTTCTTCGTTTCTCCATTTATTTCTCCGTTTCTCCGTTTCTCTCTTCGTTTCTCCGTTTCTCCGTTTCTCCGTTTCTTTCTTCGTTTCTCCGTTTCTTCCTTCGTTTCTCCGTTTATTTCTTCGTTTTTCCATTTATTTCTCCGCTTCTCCGTTTCTTTCTTCGTTTCTCCGTTTCTTTGTTCGCTTCTCCGTTTCTTTGTTCGCGTCTCCGTTTCTTTCTTCGTTTCTCTGTTTCTTTGTTCGCTTCTCCGTTTCTTTCTCCGTTCCTCGGTTTATTTCTTCGCTTCTCCACTTATTTCTCCGATTCTCCGTTTCTTTCTTCGTTTCTTCGTCTC
Source organism: Ptiloglossa arizonensis (assembly GCF_051014685.1). Lineage (NCBI taxonomy): Eukaryota > Metazoa > Arthropoda > Insecta > Hymenoptera > Colletidae > Ptiloglossa > Ptiloglossa arizonensis. The sequence continues at coordinate 2,372,581 of NW_027478389.1, forward strand.
TTTCTTCGTTACTCCGTTTCTTTCTTCGTTTCTCCATTTATTTCTCCGTTTCTTTCTTCGTTTCTCCGTTTCTTTGTTCGTTTATCCGTTTCTTTCTCCGTTTCTGCGTTTCTTTCTTCGTTTCTCCGTTCCATTGTTCGTATCTACGTTTCTTTCTTCGTTTCTCCGTCTCTTTCTTCGTTTCTCTGTTTCTTTCTTCGTTTCTCCATTTATTTCCCCGTTTCTCCGTTTCTTTCTTCGTTTCTCCGTTTCTCCGTTACTTTGTTCGTTTCTCCGTTTCTTTTTTTCGTTTCTCCGTTTCTTTCTTCGTTTCTCCGTTTCTTTCTTCGTTTCTCCATTTATTTCTCCGTTCCTCCGTTTCTTTCTTCGTTTCTCCATTTCTTTGTTCGTTTCTCCGTTTCTTTCTCCGTTTCTCGGTTTATTTCTTCGGTTCTCCATTTATTTCTCCGATTCTCCGTTTCTTTCTTCGTTTCTCCGTTTCTTTCTTCGTTTCTCCATTTATTTCTCCGATTCTCCGTTTCTTTCTTCGTTTCTCCGTTTCTTTCTTCGTTTCTCCGTTTCTTTCTTCGTTTCTCCGTTTCTTTCTTCGTTTCTCCGTTTCTTTCTTCGTATCTCCGTTTCTTTGTCCGCTTCTCCGTTTCTTTCTTCGTTTCTCCGTTTCATTATACGTTTCTCCGGTTCTTTCTTCGTTTCTCCGTTTCTTTGTTCGTTTCTCCGTTGCTTTCTTTGTTTCTCCGTTTCTTTCTTCATTTCTCCGTTTATTTCTTCGATTCTCCGTTTCATTCTTCGTTTCTGCGTTTCTTTGTTCGATTCTCAGTTTCTTTCTTCGTTTCTCCGTTTCTTTGTTCGTTTCTCCGTTGCTTTCTTTGTTTCTCCGTTTCTTTCTTCATTTCTCCGTTTATTTCTTCGATTCTCCGTTTCATTCTTCGTTTCTCCGTCTATTGCTTCGTTTCTCCATTTATTTCTCCGTTTCTCCGTTTCTTTCTTCGTTTCTCCATTTATTTCTCCGTTTCTCCGTTTCTTTCTTCGTTTCTCCGTTTCTTTGTTCGTTTCTCCGTTTCTTTGTTCGTTCTCCGTTTCTTTCTTCGTTTCTCCGTTTCATTGTTCGTTTCTCCGTTTCTTTTTCCGTTTCTCGGTTTATTTCTTCGTTTCTCCACTTATTTCTCCGAATCTCCGTTTCTTTCTTCGTTTCTTCGTTTCTTTCTTCGTTACTCCGTTTCTTTCTTCGTTTCTCCGTTTCTTTCTTCGTATCTCCGTTTCTTTGTCCGTTTCTCCGTTTCATTATACGTTTCTCCGTTTCTTTCTTCGTTTCTCCGTTTCTTTCTTCGTTTCTCCGTTGCTTTCTTTGTTTCTCCGTTTCTTTCTAGATTTCGCCGTTTATTTCTTCGTTTCTCTGTTTCTTTGTTCGTTTCTCCGTTTCTTTCCCCGTTTCTCGGTTTATTTCTTCGTTTCTCCACTTATTTCTCCGATTCTCCGTTTCTTTCTTCGTTTCTTCGTTTCTTTCTTCGTCACTCCGTTTCTTTCTTCGTTTCTCCGTTTCTTTGTTCGTTTCTCCGTTTCTTTGTTCGTTTCTCCGTTTCTTTGTTCGTTTCTCCGTTTCTTTCTTCGTTTCTCTGTTTCTTTGTTCGTTTCTCCGTTTCTTTCCCCGTTTCTCGGTTTATTTCTTCGTTTCTCCACTTATTTCTCCGATTCTCCGTTTCTTTCTTCGTTTCTTCGTTTCTTTCTTCGTCACTCCGTTTCTTTCTTCGTTTCTCCGTTTCTTTGTTCGTTTCTCCGTTTCTTTCTTCGTTTCTCCGTTTCTTTGTTCGTTTCTCCGTTTCTTTCTTCGTTTCTCTGTTTCTTTGTTCGTTTCTCCGTTTCTTTCCCCGTTTCTCGGTTTATTTCTTCGTTTCTCCACTTATTTCTCCGATTCTCCGTTTCTTTCTTCGTTTCTTCGTTTCTTTCTTCGTTACTCCGTTTCTTTCTTCGTTTCTCCGTTCCTTTCTGCGTATCTCCGTTTCTTTGTCCGTTTCTCCGTTTCATTATACGTTTCTCCGTTTCTTTCTTCGTTTCTCCGTTTCTTTCTTCGTTTCTCCGTTGCTTTCTTTGTTTCTCCGTTTCTTTCTTCATTTCGCCGTTTATTTCTTCGATTCTCCGTTTCATTCTTCGTTTCTGCGTTTCTTTGTTCGATTCTCAGTTTATTTCTTCGTTTCTCCGTTTCTTTCTTCGTTTCTCCGTTTTTTTGTTCGTTTCTCCGTCTATTGCTTCGTTTCTCCATTTATTTCTCCGTTTCTCCGTTTCTTTCTTCGTTTCTCCATTTATTTCTCCGTTTCTCCGTTTCTTTCTTCGTTTCTCTGTTTCTTTGTTCGTTTCTCCGTTTCTTTGTTCGTTCTCCGTTTCTTTCTTCGTTTCTCTGTTTCTTTGTTCGTTTCTCCGTTTCTTTCCCCGTTTCTCGGTTTATTTCTTCGTTTCTCCACTTATTTCTCCGATTCTCCGTTTCTTTCTTCGTTTCTTCGTTTCTTTCTTCGTTACTCCGTTTCTTTCTTCGTTTCTCCATTTATTTCTCCGTTCCTCCGTTTCTTTCTTCGCTTCTCCGTTTCTTTCTTCGTTTCTCCGTTTCATTCTTCGTTTCTCCATTTATTTCTCCGATTCTCCGTTTCTTTCTTCGTTTCTCCGTTTCTTTCTTCGTTTCTCCGTTTCTTTCTTCGTTTCTCCGTTTCTTTCTTCGTTTCTCCGTTTCTTTCTTCGGATCTCCGTCTCTTTGTCCGTTTCTCCGTTTCTTTCTTCGTTTCTCCGTTTCATTATACGTTTCTCCGTTTCTTTCTACGTTTCTCCGTTTCTTTGTTCGTTTCTCCGTTGCTTTCTTTGTTTCTCCGTTTCTTTCTTCATTTCTCCGTTTATTTCTTCGATTCTCCGTTTCATTCTTCGTTTCTGCGTTTCTTTGTTCGATTCTCAGTTTATTTCTTCGTTTCTCCGTTTCTTTCTTCGTTTCTCCGTTTCTTTGTTCGTTTCTCCGTCTATTTCTTTGTTTCTCCATTTATTTCTCCGTTTCTCCGTTTCTTTCTTCGTTTCTCCATTTATTTCTCCGTTTCTCCGTTTCTTTCTTCGTTTCTCCGTTTCATTGTTCGTTTCTCCGTTTCTTTTTCCGTTTCTCGGTTTATTTCTTCGTTTCTCCATTTAATTCTCCGATTCTCCGTTTCTTTCTTCGTTTCATCGTTTCTTTCTTCGTCACTCCGTTTCTTTCTTCGTTTCTGCGTTTCTTTTTTCGATTCTCGGTTTATTTCTTCGTTTCTCCGTTTCTTTCTTCGTTTCTCCGTTCCTTTGTTCGTTTCTCCGTTTCTCTCTTCGTTTCTCCGTTTCTTTCTCCGTTCCTCGGTTTATTTCTTCGTTTCTCCACTTATTTCTCCGATTCTCCGTTTCATTCTTCGTTTCTTCGTCTCTTTCTTCGTTACTCCGTTTCTTTCTTCGTTTCTCCATTTATTTCTCCGTTTCTCCGTTTCTATCTTCGTTTCTCCGTTTCTTCGTTCGTTTCTCCGTTTCTTTTTTTCGTTTCTCCGTTTCTTTCTTCGTTTCTCCGTTTCTTTCTTCGTTTCTCCATTTATTTCTCCGTTCCTCCGTTTCTTTCTTCGTTTCTCCGTTTCTTTGTTCGTTGCTCCGTATCTTTCTCCGTTTCTCGGTTTCTTTCTTCGTTTCTCCGTTTATATCTTCGCTTCTCCATTTATTCCTCCGTTTCTCCGTTTCTTTGTTCGTTTCTCCGTTTCTTTCTTCGTTTCTCTGTTTCTTTCTTCGTATCTGCGTTTCTTTGTTCGTTTCTCCGTTTCTTTCTTCGTTTCTCCTTTTCTTTCTTCGTTTCTCCGTTTCTTTCTTCGTTTCTCCGTTTCTTCCTTCGTTTCTCCGTTTCTTTCTTCGTTTCTCCGTTTCGTTCTTCGTTTCTCCGTTTCTTTCTTCGTTTCTCCGTTTCTTTGTTCGTTTCTCCGTTTCGTTCCCCGTTTCTCGATTTATTTCTTCGTTTCTCCATTTATTTCTCCGATTCTCCGTTTCTTTCTTCGTTTCTCCGTTTCTTTCTTCGTTTCTCCGTTTATTTCTTCGTTTCTCCATTTATTTCTCCGTTTCTCCGTTTCTATCTTCGTTTCTCCGATTCTTTGTTCGTTACTCCGTTTCTTTCTTCGTTTCTCCATTTATTTCTCCGTTTCTCCGTTTCTTTCTTCGTTTCTCCGTTTCATTATTCGTTTCTCCGTCTCTTTGTTCGTTTCTCCGTTTCTTTGTTCGTTTCTCCGTTTCTTTCTTTGTTTCACCTTTTCTTTCTTCGTTTCTCCATTTATTTCTCCGTTTCTTTCTTCGTTTCTCCGTTTCTTTGTTCGTTTATCCGTTTCTTTCTCCGTTTCTCCGTTTCTTTCTTCGTTTCTCCGTTCCTTTGTTCGTTTCTCCGTTTCTTTCTTCGTTTCTCCGTTTCTCTGTTTCTTTCTTCGTTTCTCCATTTCTTTCTCCGTTTCTCAGTTTCTTTCTTCGTTTCTCCGTTTCTTTCTTCGTTTCTCCGTTTCTTTCTTCGTTTCTCCGTTTCTTTCTTCATTTCTCCGTTTCTTTCTTCGTTTCTCGGTTTATTTCTTCGTTTCTCCATTTATTTCTCCGATTCTCCGTTTCTTTCTTCGTTTCTCCGTTTCTATCTTCGATTCTCCGTTTCTTTCTTCGTTTCTCCGTTTCTTTCTTCGTTTCTCCGTTTCTTTGTTCGTTTCTCCGTTTCTTTCTTCGTTTCTCCGTTTCATTATTCGTTTCTCCGTCTCTTTGTTCGTTTCTCCGTTTCTTTGTTCGTTTCTCCGTTTCTTTCTCTGTTTCTCCGTTTCTTTCTTCGTTTCTCCGTTCCATTGTTCGTTTCTCCGTTTCTATCTTCGTTTCTCCGTTTCTTTCTTCGTTTCTCTGTTTCTTTCTTCGTTTCTCCATTTATTTCTCCGTTTCTCCGTTTCTTTCTTCGTTTCTCCGTTTCTTTCTTCGTTTCTCCGTTTCTTTCTTCGTTTCTCCGTTTCTTACTTCGTTTCTCCGTTTCTTTCTTCGTTTCTCCGTTTCTTTCATCGTTTCTTCGCTTCTCCGTTTCTCGGTTTATTTCTTCGTTTCTCCATTTATTTCTCCGATTCTCCGTTTCTTTCTTCGTTTCTCCGTTTCTATCTTCGATTCTCCGTTTCTTTCTTCGTTTCTCCGTTTCTTTCTTCGTTTCTCCGTTTCTTTGTTCGTTTCTCCGTTTCTTTCTTCGTTTCTCCGTTTCATTATTCGTTTCTCCGTCTCTTTGTTCGTTTCTCTGTTTCTTTGTTCGTTTCTCCGTTTCTTTCCCCATTTCTCGGTTTATTTCTTCGTTTCTCCACTTATTTCTCCGATTCTCCGTTTCTTTCTTCGTTTCTCCGTTTCTTTCTTCGCTTCTCCGTTTCTTTCTCCCTTTCTCCGTTTATATCTTCGTTTCTCCATTTATTTCTCCGTTTCTTTCTTCGTTTCTCCGTTTCATTCTTCGTTTCTCCGTTTCTCCGTTTCTTTGTTCGTTTGTCCGTTTCTTTCTCTGTTTCTCCGTTTCTTTCTCCATTTCTCCGTTTCTTTCTTCGTTTCTCCGTTTCTTTCTTCGTTTCTCCGTTTCTTTCTTCGTTTCTCCGTTTCTTTCTTCATTTCTCCGTTTCTCCGTTTCTTTCTTCGTTTCTCCATTTATTTCTTCGTTTCTCCATTTATTTCTCTGTTTCTCCGTTTCTTTCTTCGTTTCTCCGTTTCTTTCTTCGTTTCTCCGTTTATTTCTTCGCTTCTACATTTATTCCTCCGTTTCTCCGTTTCTATGTTCGTTTCTCCGTTTATTTCTTCGTTTCTCCATTTATGTCTCCGTTTCTCCGTTTCTTTCTTCGTTTCTCCTTTTCTTTGTTCGTTTCTCCTTTTATTTCTTCGTTTCCCCATTTATTTCTCCGCTTCTCCGTTTCTTTGTTCGTTTCTCCGTTTCTTTGTTCGTTTCTCCGTTTCTTTGTTCGTTTCTCCGTTTCTTTGTTCGTTTCTCCGTTTCTTTCTTCGTTTCTCCGTTTCTTTCTTCGCTTCTCCGTTTCTTTCTTCCTTTCTCCGTTTCTATCTTCGTTTCTCCGTTTCTTTCTTCGTTTCTCCGTTTCTTTCTTCGCTTCTCCGTTTCTTTCTTCCTTTCTCCGTTTATATCTTCGTTTCTCCATTTATTTCTCCGTTTCTTTCTTCGTTTCTCCGTTTTATTCTTCGTTTCTCCGTTTCTTTGTTCGTTTCTCCGTTTCTTTCTTTGTTTCTCCGTTTCTTTCTTCGTTTCTCAGTTTCTTTCATCGTTTCTTCGCTTCTCCGTCTCTCGGTTTATTTCTTCGTTTCTCCATTTATTTCCCCGATTCTCCGTTTCTTTCTTCGTTTCTTTGTTCGTTTCTCCATTTATTTCTCCGTTTCTCCGTTTCTTTGTTCGTTTCTCCGTTTCTTTGTTCGTTTCTCCGTTTCTTTCTCCGTTTCTCGGTTTATTTCTTCGGTTCTCCATTTATTCCTCCGATTCTCCGTTTCTTTCTTCGTTTCTCCGTTTCTTTCTTCGTTTCTCCGTTTCTTTCTTCGTTTCTCCGTTTATTTCTTCGTTTCTCCGTTTATTTCTTCGTTTCTCCATTTATTTCTCCGTTTCTCCGTTTCTTTCTTCGTTTCTCCATTTCTTTGTTCGTTTCACCGTTTCTTTGTCCGTTTCTCCGTTTCTTCCTTCGTTTCTCTGTTTCTTTGTTCGTTTCTCCGCTTCTTTCCCCGTTTCTCGGTTTATTTCTTCGTCTCTCCACTTATTTCTTCGATTCTCCGTTTCTTTCTTCGTTTCTTCGTTTCTTTCTTCGTTACTCCGTTTCTTTCTTCGTTTCTCCATTTATTTCTCCGTTTCTCCGTTTCTTTCTTCGTTTCTCCGTTTCTTTGTTCGTTTCTCCCTTTCTCCGTTCCTTTCTTCGTTTCTCCGTTCCTTTCTCCGTTTCTCCGTTTCTTTCTTCGTTTCTCCGTTTCTTTCCCCGTTTCTCGGTTTATTTCTTCGTTTCTCTATTTATTTCTGCGATTCTCCGTTTCTTTCTTCGTTTCTCCGTTTCTTTCTCCGTTTCTCCGTTTCTTTCTTCGTTTCTGCGTTTCTTTCTCCGTTTCTCAATTTATTTCTCCGTTTCTCCGTTTCTTTCTTCGTTTCTCCGTTTCTCTCTTCGTTTCTCCGTTTCTTTCTTCGTATCTCCGTTTCTTTGTTCGTTTCTCCGTTTCTTTCTTCGTTTTTCCTTTTCTTTCTTCGTCTCTCCGTTTCTTTCTTCGTTTCTCCGTTTCTTCCCGCCTTTCTCCGTTTCTTTCTTCGTTTCTCCGTTTCGTTCTTCGTTTCTCCGTTTCTTTCTTCGTTTCTCCGTTTCTTTCATCGTTTCTTCGCTTCTCCGTTTCTTTCTTCCTTTCTCCGTTTATATCTTCGTTTCTCCATTTATTTCTCCATTTCTTTCTTCGTTTCTCCGTTTCATTCTTCGTTTCTCCGTTTCTTTCTTCGTTTCTCCGTTTCTTTGTTCGTTTCTCCGTTTCTGTCTCTGTTTCTCAGCTTCTTTCTCCATTTCTCTGCTTATTTCTCCGTTTCTCCGTTTCATTCTTCGTTTCTGCGTTTCTTTGTGCGATTCTCAGTTTATTTCTCCGATTCTCCGTTTCTTTCTTCGTATCTCCATTTATTTCTCCGTTTCTCCGTTTCTTTCTTCGAATCTACGTTTCTTCGTTCGTTTCTCCCTTTCTCCGTTCCTTTCTTCGTTTCTCCGTTCCTTTCTCCGTTTCTCCGTTTCTTTCTTCGTTTCTCCGTTTCTTTCTTCGTTTCTACCTTTCTCCGTTCCTTTCTTCGTTTCTCCGTTTCTTTGTTCGTTTCTCCGTTTCTTTGTTCGTTTCTCCGTTTCTCTGTTTCTTTCTTCGTTTCTCCGTTTCTGTCTTCGTTTCTCCGTTTCTTTCTTCGTTTCTCCGATTCTTTCTTCGTTTCTCCGTTTCTTTCTTCGTTTCTCCGTTTCTTTCTTCGTTTCTCCGATTCTTTCTTCGTTTCTCCGTTTCTTTCTTCGCTTCTCGGTTTCTTTCTTCCTTTCTCCGATTATATCATCGCTTCTCCGTTTCTTTCTTCCTTTCTCCGATTATATCATCGCTTCTCCGTTTCTTTCTTCCTTTCTCCGATTATATCTTCGTTTCTCCATTTATTTCTCCGTTTCTTTCTTGTATTCTTCGTATCTTTCCCCGTTTCTCGGTTTATTTCTTCGTTTCTCCATTTATTTCTGCGATTCTCCGTTTCTTTCTTCGTTTCTCCGTTTCTTTCTTCGTTTCTCCATTTATTTCCCCGTTTCTCCGTTTCTTTCTCCGTTTCTTTCTTCGTTTCTCCGTTTCTCGGTTTTTTTCTTCGTTTATCCATTTATTTCTCCGATTTCCCGTTTCTTTCTTCGTTTCTTCGTTTCTTTCTTCGTTACTCCGTTTCTTTCTTCGTTTCTCCATATATTTCTCCGTTCCTCCGTTTCTTTCTTCGTTTTTCCGTTTCTTTGTTCGTTTCTCCGTTTCTTTCTCGGTTTCTAGGTTTGTTTCTTCGGTTCTACATTTATTTCTCCGATTCTCCGTTTCTTTCTTCGTTTCTCCGTTTCTTTCTTCGTTTCTCCGTTTCTTTCTTCGTTTCTCCGTTTCTTTCTTCGTTTCTCCGTTTCTTTCTGCGTTTCACCGTTTATTTCTTCGTTTCTCCATTTATTTCTCCGTTTCTCCGTTTCTTTCTTCGTTTCTCCGTTTCTTCCTTCGTTTCTTCGTTTCTTTCTTCGTTACTCCGTTTCTTTCTTCGTTTCTCCATTTATTTCTCCGTTTCTCCGTTTCTTTCTTCGTTTCTCCGTTTCTTTGTCCGTTTCTCCCTTTCTCCGTTCCTTTCTTCGTTTCTCCGTTCCTTTCTCCGTTTCTCCGTTTCTTTCTTCGTTTCTCCGTTTCTTTATTCGTTTCTCCCTTTCTCCGTTCCTTTCTTCGTTTCTCCGTTTCTTTGTTCGTTTCTCCGTTTCTTCGTTCGTTTCTCCGTTTCTCTGTTTCTTTGTTCGTTTCTCCGTTTCTTTCTTCGTTACTCCGTTTCTTTCTTCGTTTCTCCATTTATTTCTCCGTTTCTTCGTTTCTTTCTTCGTTACTCCGTTTCTTTCTTCGTTTCTCCATTTATTTCTCCGTTTCTCCGTTTCTTTCTTCGTTTCTCCGGTTCTTTCTTCGTTTCTCCGTTTCTTTCTTCGTTTGTTTGTTCGTTTCTCCGTTTCTTTTTTTCGTTTCTCCGTTTCTTTCTTCGTTTCTCCGTTTCTTTCTTCGTTTCTCCGTTTCTTTCTTCGTATCTCCGTTTCATTGTTCGTTTCTCCGTTTCTTTCTTCGTTTTTCCTTTTCTTTCTTCGCCTCTCCGTTTCTTTCTTCGTTTCTCCGTTTCTTCCCGCGTTTCTCCGTTTCTTTCTTCGTTTCTCCGTTTCGTTCTTCGTTTCTCCGATTCTTTCTTCGTTTCTCCGTTTCTTTCATCGTTTCTTCGCTTCTCCGTTTCTTTCTTCCTTTCTCCGTTTATATCTTCGTTTCTCCATTTATTTCTCCGTTTCTTTCTTCGTTTCTCCGTTTCATTCTTCGTTTCTCCGTTTCTTTCTTCGTTTCTCCGTTTCTTTGTTCGTTTCTCCGTTCCTGTCTCTGTTTCTCCGCTTCTTTCGCCATTTCTCCGCTTATTTCTCCGCTTCTCCGTTTCTTTGTTCGTTTCTCCGTTTCTTTGTTCGTTTCTCCGTTTCTTTGTTCGTTTCTCCGTTTCTTTGTTCGTTTCTCCGTTTCTTTCTTCGTTTCTCCGTTTCTTTCTTCGCTTCTCCGTTTCTTTCTTCCTTTCTCCGTTTCTATCTTCGTTTCTCCGTTTCTTTCTTCGTTTCTCCGTTTCTTTCTTCGCTTCTCCGTTTCTTTCTTCCTTTCTCCGTTTATATCTTCGTTTCTCCATTTATTTCTCCGTTTCTTTCTTCGTTTCTCCGTTTTATTCTTCGTCTCTCCGTTTCTTTGTTCGTTTCTCCGTTTCTTTCTTTGTTTCTCCGTTTCTTTCTTCGTTTCTCAGTTTCTTTCATCGTTTCTTCGCTTCTCCGTCTCTCGGTTTATTTCTTCGTTTCTCCATTTATTTCCCCGATTCTCCGTTTCTTTCTTCGTTTCTCCGTTTCTTTCTTCGTTTCTCCGTTTCTTTGTCCGTTTCTCCCTTTCTCCGTTCCTTTCTTCGTTTCTCCGTTCCTTTCTCCGTTTCTCCGTTTCTTTCTTCGTTTCTCCGTTTCTTTATTCGTTTCTCCCTTTCTCCGTTCCTTTCTTCGTTTCTCCGTTTCTTTGTTCGTTTCTCCGTTTCTTCGTTCGTTTCTCCGTTTCTCCGTTTCTTTGTTCGTTTCTCCGTTTCTTTCTTCGTTACTCCGTTTCTTTCTTCGTTTCTCCATTTATTTCTCCGTTTCTTCGTTTCTTTCTTCGTTACTCCGTTTCTTTCTTCGTTTCTCCATTTATTTCTCCGTTTCCTTCCTCGTTTCTCCGTTTCATTCTTCGCTTCTCCGTTTCTTTCTCCGTTTCTCCGTTCCTTTCTTCGTTTCTCTGTTCCTGTGTTCGTTTCTCCGTTTCTATCTTCGTTTCCCCGTTTCTTTGTTCGTTTCTCCGTTTCTATCTTCGTTTCTCCATTTATTTGTTCGTTTCTCCGTTTCTTTCCCGGTTTCTCGGTTTATTTCTTCGTTTCTCCATTTATTTCTCCGATTCTCCGTTTCTTTCTTCGTTTCTCCATTTCTTTGTTCGTTTCACCGTTTCTTTGTCCGTTTCTCCGTTTCTTCCTTCGTTTCTCTGTTTCTTTGTTCGTTTCTCCGCTTCTTTCCCCGTTTCTCGGTTTATTTCTTCGTCTCTCCACTTATTTCTTCGATTCTCCGTTTCTTTCTTCGTTTCTTCGTTTCTTTCTTCGTTACTCCGTTTCTTTCTTCGTTTCTCCATTTATTTCTCCGTTTCTCCGTTTCTTTCTTCGTTTCTCCGTTTCTTTGTTCGTTTCTCCCTTTCTCCGTTCCTTTCTTCGTTTCTCCGTTCCTCTCTCCGTTTCTCCGTTTCTTTCTTCGTTTCTCCGTTTCTTTCCCCGTTTCTCGGTTTATTTCTTCGTTTCTCTATTTATTTCTGCGATTCTCCGTTTCTTTCTTCGTTTCTCCGTTTCTTTCTCCGTTTCTCCGTTTCTTTCTTCGTTTCTGCCTTTCTTTCTCCGTTTCTCAATTTATTTCTCCGTTTCTCCGTTTCTTTCTTCGTTTCTCCGTTTCTCTCTTCGTTTCTCCGTTTCTTTCTTCGTATCTCCGTTTCTTTGTTCGTTTCTCCGTTTCTTTCTTCGTTTTTCCTTTTCTTTCTTCGTCTCTCCGTTTCTTTCTTCGTTTCTCCGTTTCTTCCCGCCTTTCTCCGTTTCTTTCTTCGTTTCTCCGTTTCGTTCTTCGTTTCTCCGTTTCTTTCTTCGTTTCTCCGTTTCTTTCATCGTTTCTTCGCTTCTCCGTTTCTTTCTTCCTTTCTCCGTTTATATCTTCGGTTCTCCATTTATTTCTCCATTTCTTTCTTCGTTTCTCCGTTTCATTCTTCGTTTCTCCGTTTCTTTCTTCGTTTCTCCGTTTCTTTGTTCGTTTCTCCGTTTCTGTTTCTGTTTCTCAGCTTCTTTCTCCATTTCTCTGCTTATTTCTCCGTTTCTCCGTTTCATTCTTCGTTTCTGCGTTTCTTTGTGCGATTCTCAGTTTATTTCTCCGATTCTCCGTTTCTTTCTTCGTATCTCCATTTATTTCTCCGTTTCTCCGTTTCTTTCTTCGAATCTACGTTTCTTTGTTCGTTTCTCCCTTTCTCCGTTCCTTTCTTCGTTTCTCCGTTCCTTTCTCCGTTTCTCCGTTTCTTTCTTCGTTTCTCCGTTTCTTTCTTCGTTTCTACCTTTCTCCGTTCCTTTCTTCGTTTCTCCGTTTCTTTGTTCGTTTCTCCGTTTCTTTGTTCGTTTCTCCGTTTCTCTGTTTCTTTCTTCGTTTCTCCGTTTCTGTCTTCGTTTCTCCGTTTCTTTCTTCGTTTCTCCGATTCTTTCTTCGTTTCTCCGTTTCTTTCTTCGTTTCTCCGTTTCTTTCTTCGTTTCTCCGATTCTTTCTTCGTTTCTCCGTTTCTTTCTTCGCTTCTCGGTTTCTTTCTTCCTTTCTCCGATTATATCATCGCTTCTCCGTTTCTTTCTTCCTTTCTCCGATTATATCATCGCTTCTCCGTTTCTTTCTTCCTTTCTCCGATTATATCTTCGTTTCTCCATTTATTTCTCCGTTTCTTTCTTGTATTCTTCGTATCTTTCCCCGTTTCTCGGTTTATTTCTTCGTTTCTCCATTTATTTCTGCGATTCTCCGTTTCTTTCTTCGTTTCTCCGTTTCTTTCTTCGTTTCTCCATTTATTTCCCCGTTTCTCCGTTTCTTTCTCCGTTTCTTTCTTCGTTTCTCCGTTTCTCGGTTTATTTCTTCGTTTATCCATTTATTTCTCCGATTTCCCGTTTCTTTCTTCGTTTCTTCGTTTCTTTCTTCGTTACTCCGTTTCTTTCTTCGTTTCTCCATTTATTTCTCCGTTTCTTCGTTTCTTTCTTCGTTACTCCGTTTCTTTCTTCGTTTCTCCATTTATTTCTCCGTTTCTCCGTTTCTTTCTTCGTTTCTCCGGTTCTTTCTTCGTTTCTCCGTTTCTTTCTTCGTTTGTTTGTTCGTTTCTCCGTTTCTTTTTTTCGTTTCTCCGTTTCTTTCTTCGTTTCTCCGTTTCTTTCTTCGTTTCTCCATATATTTCTCCGTTCCTCCGTTTCTTTCTTCGTTTTTCTGTTTCTTTGTTCGTTTCTCCGTTTCTTTCTCGGTTTCTAGGTTTGTTTCTTCGGTTCTACATTTATTTCTCCGATTCTCCGTTTCTTTCTTCGTTTCTCCGTTTCTTTCTTCGTTTCTCCGTTTCTTTCTTCGTTTCTCCGTTTCTTTCTTCGTTTCTCCGTTTCTTTCTGCGTTTCACCGTTTATTTCTTCGTTTCTCCATTTATTTCTCCGTTTCTCCGTTTCTTTCTTCGTTTCTCCGTTTCTTCCTTCGTTTCTTCGTTTCTTTCTTCGTTACTCCGTTTCTTTCTTCGTTTCTCCATTTATTTCTCCGTTTCTCCGTTTCTTTCTTCGTTTCTCCGTTTCTTTGTCCGTTTCTCCCTTTCTCCGTTCCTTTCTTCGTTTCTCCGTTCCTTTCTCCGTTTCTCCGTTTCTTTCTTCGTTTCTCCGATTCTTTATTCGTTTCTCCCTTTCTCCGTTCCTTTCTTCGTTTCTCCGTTTCTTTGTTCGTTTCTCCGTTTCTTCGTTCGTTTCTCCGTTTCTCTGTTTCTTTGTTCGTTTCTCCGTTTCTTTCTTCGTTACTCCGTTTCTTTCTTCGTTTCTCCATTTATTTCTCCGTTTCTTCGTTTCTTTCTTCGTTACTCCGTTTCTTTCTTCGTTTCTCCATTTATTTCTCCGTTTCTCCGTTTCTTTCTTCGTTTCTCCGGTTCTTTCTTCGTTTCTCCGTTTCTTTCTTCGTTTGTTTGTTCGTTTCTCCGTTTCTTTTTTTCGTTTCTCCGTTTCTTTCTTCGTTTCTCCGTTTCTTTCTTCGTTTCTCCGTTTCTTTGTCCGTTTCTCCCTTTCTCCGTTCCTTTCTTCGTTTCTCCGTTCCTTTCTCCGTTTCTCCGTTTCTTTCTTCGTTTCTCCGTTTCTTTATTCGTTTCTCCCTTTCTCCGTTCCTTTCTTCGTTTCTCCGTTTCTTTGTTCGTTTCTCCGTTTCTTCGTTCGTTTCTCCGTTTCTCTGTTTCTTTGTTCGTTTCTCCGTTTCTTTCTTCGTTACTCCGTTTCTTTCTTCGTTTCTCCATTTATTTCTCCGTTTCTTCGTTTCTTTCTTCGTTACTCCGTTTCTTTCTTCGTTTCTCCATTTATTTCTCCGTTTCCTTCCTCGTTTCTCCGTTTCATTCTTCGCTTCTCCGTTTCTTTCTCCGTTTCTCCGTTCCTTTCTTCGTTTCTCTGTTCCTGTGTTCGTTTCTCCGTTTCTATCTTCGTTTCCCCGTTTCTTTGTTCGTTTCTCCGTTTCTTTCTTCGTTTCTCCATTTATTTGTTCGATTCTCCGTTTCTTTCCCGGTTTCTCGGTTTATTTCTTCGTTTCTCCATTTATTTCTCCGATTCTCCGTTTCTTTCTTCGTTTCTCCGTTTCGTTCTTCGTTTCTCCATTTATTTCTCCGTTTCTCCGTTTCTTACTTCGTTTCTCCGTTTCTTTGTTCGTTTCTCCCTTTCTTTCTCCGTTTCCCGGTTTACTTCTTCGTTTCTGCATTTATTTCTCCGATTCTCCGTTTCTTTCTCCGTTTCTTCGTTTCTTTCTTCGTTACTCCGTTTCTTTCTTCGTTTCTTCATTTATTTCTCCGTTTCTCCGTTTCTTTGTTCGTTTCTCCGTTTCTTTGTTCGTTTCTCCGTTTCTTTGTTCGTTTCTCCGTTTCTTTGTTCGTTTCTCCGTTTCTTTGTTCGTTTCTCCGTTTCTTTGTTCGTTTCTCCGTGTCTTTGTTCGTTTCTCCGTTTATTTCTTCGTTTCTCCATTTATTTCTCCGTTTCTCCGTTTCTTTCTTCGTTTCTCCCTTTCTTTATTCGTTTCTCCGTTTATTTCTTCGTTTCTCCACTTATTTCTCCGATTCTCCGTTTCTTTCTTCGTTTCTTCGTTTCTTTCTTCGTTACTCCGTTTCTTTCTTCGCTTCTCCGTTTCTTTCTTCGTTTCTCCATTTATTTCTCCGTTTCTCCGTTTCTTTGTTCGTTTCTCCGTTTCTTTCTTCGTTTCTCTGTTTCCTTGTTCGTTTCTCCGTTTCTCGGTTTATTTCTTCGTTTCTCCACTTATTTCTCCGATTCTCCGTTTCTTTCTTCGTTTCTTCGTTTCTTTCTTCGTTTCTCCGTTTCTTTCTTCGTTTCTCCATTTATTTCTCCGATTCTCCGTTTCTTTCTTCTTTTCTCCGTTTCTTTCTTCGTTTCTCCGTTTCTTTCTTCGTTTCTCCGTTTCTTTCTTCGTTTCTCCGTTTCTTTCTTCGTTTCTCCGTTTCTTTCTTCGTATCTCCGTTTCTTTGTCCGTTTCTCCGTTTCTTTCTTCGTTTCTCCGTTTCATTATACGTTTCTCCGTTTCTTTCTTCGTTTCTCCGTTTCTTTGTTCGTTTCTCCGTTGCTTTCTTTGTTTCTCCGTTTCTTTCTTCACTTCTCCGTTTATTTCTTCGATTCTCCGTTTCATTCTTCGTTTCTGCGTTTCTTTGTTCGATTCTCAGTTTATTTCTTCGTTTCTCCGTTTCTTTCTTCGTTTCTCCGTTTCTTTGTTCGTTTCTCCGTCTATTTCTTCGTTTCTCCATTTATTTCTCCGTTTCTCCGATTCTTTCTTCGTTTCTCCTTTTCATTGTTCGTTTCTACGTTTATTTCTTCGTTTCTCCATTTATTTCTCCGTTTCTCCGTTTCTTTCTTCGTTTCTCCGATTCTTTGTTCGTTTCTCCGTTTCTTTCTTCGTTTCTCCGTTTCTTTCTCCGTTTCTCCGTTTCTTTCTTCGTTTCTCCATTTATTTCTCCGTTTCTCCGTTTCTTTCTTCGTTTCTCCGTTTCATTGTTCGTTCCTCCGTTTCATTTTCCGTTTCTCGGTTTATTTCTTCGTTTCTCCATTTAATTCTCCGATTCTCCGTTTCTTTCTTCGTTACATCGTTTCTTTCTTCGTCACTCCGTTTCTTTCTTCGTTTCTGCGTTTCTTTTTTCGATTCTCGGTTTATTTCTTCGTTTCTCCGTTTCTTTCTCCGTTTCTCCGTTTCTTTCTTCGTTTCTCCGTTCCATTGTTCGTTTCTACGTTTCTTTCTTCGTTTCTCCGTTTCTTTCTTCATTTCTCTGTTTCTTTCTTCGTTTCTCCATTTATTTCTCCGTTTCTCCGTTTCTTTCTTCGTTTCTCCGTTTCTCCGTTTCTTTCTCCGTTTCTCCGTTTCTTTCTTCGTTTCTCCGTTCCATTGTTCGTTTCTAGGTTTCTTTCTTCGTTTCTCCGTTTCTTTCTTCGTTTCTCCGTTTCTTTCTTCGTTTCTCTGTTTCTTTCTTCGTTTCTCCATTTATTTCTCCGTTTCTCCGTTTCTCTCTTCGTTTCTCCGTTTCTCCGTTTCTCCGTTTCTTTCTTCGTTTCTCCGTTTCTTCCTTCGTTTCTCCGTTTATTTCTTCGTTTTTCCATTTATTTCTCCGCTTCTCTGTTTCTTTCTTCGTTTCTCCGTTTCTTTGTTCGCTTCTCCGTTTCTTTGTTCGCGTCTCCGTTTCTTTCTTCGTTTCTCTGTTTCTTTGTTCGCTTCTCCGTTTCTTTCTCCGTTCCTCGGTTTATTTCTTCGCTTCTCCACTTATTTCTCCGATTCTCCGTTTCTTTCTTCGTTTCTTCGTCTCTTTCTTCGTTACTCCGTTTCTTTCTTCGTTTCTCCATTTATTTCTCCGTCTCTTTCTTCGTTTCTCCGTTTCTTTGTTCGTTTATCCGTTTCTTTCTCCGTTTCTGCGTTTCTTTCTTCGTTTCTCCGTTCCATTGTTCGTATCTACGTTTCTTTCTTCGTTTCTCCGTCTCTTTCTTCGTTTCTCTGTTTCTTTCTTCGTTTCTCCATTTATTTCCCCGTTTCTCCGTTTCTTTCTTCGTTTCTCCGTTTCTCCGTTACTTTGTTCGTTTCTCCGTTTCTTTTTTTCGTTTCTCCGTTTCTTTCTTCGTTTCTCCGTTTCTTTCTTCGTTTCTCCATTTATTTCTCCGTTCCTCCGTTTCTTTCTTCGTTTCTCCATTTCTTTGTTCGTTTCTCCGTTTCTTTCTCCGTTTCTCGGTTTATTTCTTCGGTTCTCCATTTATTTCTCCGATTCTCCGTTTCTTTCTTCGTTTCTCCGTTTCTTTCTTCGTTTCTCCATTTATTTCTCCGATTCTCCGTTTCTTTCTTCGTTTCTCCGTTTCTTTCTTCGTTTCTCCGTTTCTTTCTTCGTTTCTCCGTTTCTTTCTTCGTTTCTCCGTTTCTTTCTTCGTATCTCCGTTTCTTTGTCCGCTTCTCCGTTTCTTTCTTCGTTTCTCCGTTTCATTATACGTTTCTCCGGTTCTTTCTTCGTTTCTCCGTTTCTTTGTTCGTTTCTCCGTTGCTTTCTTTGTTTCTCCGTTTCTTTCTTCATTTCTCCGTTTATTTCTTCGATTCTCCGTTTCATTCTTCGTTTCTGCGTTTCTTTGTTCGATTCTCAGTTTCTTTCTTCGTTTCTCCGTTTCTTTGTTCGTTTCTCCGTTGCTTTCTTTGTTTCTCCG
Source organism: Ptiloglossa arizonensis (assembly GCF_051014685.1). Classification (NCBI taxonomy): domain Eukaryota; kingdom Metazoa; phylum Arthropoda; class Insecta; order Hymenoptera; family Colletidae; genus Ptiloglossa; species Ptiloglossa arizonensis. Next base: position 2,389,829 of record NW_027478389.1, read on the forward strand.
TTTCTTTCTTCATTTCTCCGTTTATTTCTTCGATTCTCCGTTTCATTCTTCGTTTCTCCGTCTATTGCTTCGTTTCTCCATTTATTTCTCCGTTTCTCCGTTTCTTTCTTCGTTTCTCCATTTATTTCTCCGTTTCTCCGTTTCTTTCTTCGTTTCTCCGTTTCTTTGTTCGTTTCTCCGTTTCTTTGTTCGTTCTCCGTTTCTTTCTTCGTTTCTCCGTTTCATTGTTCGTTTCTCCGTTTCTTTTTCCGTTTCTCGGTTTATTTCTTCGTTTCTCCACTTATTTCTCCGATTCTCCGTTTCTTTCTTCGTTTCTTCGATTCTTTCTTCGTTACTCCGTTTCTTTCTTCGTTTCTCCGTTTCTTTCTTCGTATCTCCGTTTCTTTGTCCGTTTCTCCGTTTCATTATACGTTTCTCCGTTTCTTTCTTCGTTTCTCCGTTTCTTTCTTCGTTTCTCCGTTGCTTTCTTTGTTTCTCCGTTTCTTTCTAGATTTCGCCGTTTATTTCTTCGTTTCTCTGTTTCTTTGTTCGTTTCTCCGTTTCTTTCCCCGTTTCTCGGTTTATTTCTTCGTTTCTCCACTTATTTCTCCGATTCTCCGTTTCTTTCTTCGTTTCTTCGTTTCTTTCTTCGTTACTCCGTTTCTTTCTTCGTTTCTCCGTTTCTTTCTGCGTATCTCCGTTTCTTTGTCCGTTTCTCCGTTTCATTATACGTTTCTCCGTTTCTTTCTTCGTTTCTCCGTTTCTTTCTTCGTTTCTCCGTTGCTTTCTTTGTTTCTCCGTTTCTTTCTTCATTTCGCCGTTTATTTCTTCGATTCTCCGTTTCATTCTTCGTTTCTGCGTTTCTTTGTTCGATTCTCAGTTTCTTTCTTCGTTTCTCCGTTTCTTTGTTCGTTTCTCCGTTGCTTTCTTTGTTTCTCCGTTTCTTTCTTCATTTCTCCGTTTATTTCTTCGTTTCTCCGTTTCTTTCTTCGGATCTCCGTTTCTTTGTCCGTTTCTCCGTTTCTTTCTTCGTTTCTCCGTTTCATTATACGTTTCTCCGTTTCTTTCTACGTTTCTCCGTTTCTTTGTTCGTTTCTCCGTTGCTTTCTTTGTTTCTCCGTTTCTTTCTTCATTTCTCCGTTTATTTCTTCGATTCTCCGTTTCATTCTTCGTTTCTGCGTTTCTTTGTTCGATTCTCAGTTTATTTCTTCGTTTCTCCGTTTCTTTCTTCGTTTCTCCGTTTCTTTGTTCGTTTCTCCGTCTATTTCTTCGTTTCTCCATTTATTTCTCCGTTTCTCCGTTTCTTTCTTCGTTTCTCCATTTATTTCTCCGTTTCTCCGTTTCTTTCTTCGTTTCTCCGTTTCATTGTTCGTTTCTCCGTTTCTTTTTCCGTTTCTCGGTTTATTTCTTCGTTTCTCCATTTAATTCTCCGATTCTCCGTTTCTTTCTTCGTTTCATGGTTTCTTTCTTCGTCACTCCGTTTCTTTCTTCGTTTCTGCGTTTCTTTTTTCGATTCTCGGTTTATTTCTTCGATTCTCCGTTTCTTTCTTCGTTTCTCCGTTCCTTTGTTCGTTTCTCCGTTTCTCTCTTCGTTTCTCCGTTTCTTTCTCCGTTCCTCGGTTTATTTCTTCGTTTCTCCACTTACTTCTCCGATTCTCCGTTTCATTCTTCGTTTCTTCGTCTCTTTCTTCGTTACTCCGTTTCTTTCTTCGTTTCTCCATTTATTTCTCCGTTTCTCCGTTTCTATCTTCGTTTCTCCGTTTCTTCGTTCGTTTCTCCGTTTCTTTTTTTCGTTTCTCCGTTTCTTTCTTCGTTTCTCCGTTTCTTTCTTCGTTTCTCCATTTATTTCTCCGTTCCTCCGTTTCTTTCTTCGTTTCTCCGTTTCTTTGTTCGTTGCTCCGTATCTTTCTCCGTTTCTCGGTTTCTTTCTTCGTTTCTCCGTTTATTTCTTCGCTTCTACATTTATTCCTCCGTTTCTCCGTTTCTTTGTTCGTTTCTCCGTTTCTTTCTTTGTTTCTCTGTTTCTTTCTTCGTATCTGCGTTTCTTTGTTCGTTTCTCCGTTTCTTTCTTCGTTTCTCCTTTTCTTTCTTCGTTTCTCCGTTTCTTTCTTCGTTTCTCCGTTTCTTCCTTCGTTTCTCCGTTTCTTTCTTCGTTTCTCCGTTTCGTTCTTCGTTTCTCCGTTTCTTTCTTCGTTTCTCCGTTTCTTTGTTCGTTTCTCCGTTTCGTTCCCCGTTTCTCGATTTATTTCTTCGTTTCTCCATTTATTTCTCCGATTCTCCGTTTCTTTCTTCGTTTCTCCGTTTCTTTCTTCGTTTCTCCGTTTATTTCTTCGTTTCTCCATTTATTTCTCCGTTTCTCCGTTTCTATCTTCGTTTCTCCGATTCTTTGTTCGTTACTCCGTTTCTTTCTTCGTTTCTCCATTTATTTCTCCGTTTCACCGTTTCTTTCTTCGTTTCTCCGTTTCATTATTCGTTTCTCCGTCTCTTTGTTCGTTTCTCCGTTTCTTTGTTCGGTTCTCCGTTTCTTTCTTTGTTTCACCTTTTCTTTCTTCGTTTCTCCATTTATTTCTCCGTTTCTTTGTTCGTTTCTCCGTTTCTTTGTTCGTTTATCCGTTTCTTTCTCCGTTTCTCCGTTTCTTTCTTCGTTTCTCCGTTCCTTTGTTCGTTTCTCCGTTTCTTTCTTCGTTTCTCCGTTTCTCTGTTTCTTTCTTCGTTTCTCCATTTCTTTCTCCGTTTCTCAGTTTCTTTCTTCGTTTCTCCGTTTCTTTCTTCGTTTCTCCGTTTCTTTCTTCGTTTCTCCGTTTCTTTCTTCATTTCTCCGTTTCTTTCTTCGTTTCTCGGTTTATTTCTTCGTTTCTCCATTTATTTCTCCGATTCTCCGTTTCTTTCTTCGTTTCTCCGTTTCTATCTTCGATTCTCCGTTTCTTTCTTCGTTTCTCCGTTTCTTTCTTCGTTTCTCCGTTTCTTTGTTCGTTTCTCCGTTTCTTTCTTCGTTTCTCCGTTTCATTATTCGTTTCTCCGTCTCTTTGTTCGTTTCTCCGTTTCTTTGTTCGTTTCTCCGTTTCTTTCTCTGTTTCTCCGTTTCTTTCTTCGTTTCTCCGTTCCATTGTTCGTTTCTCCGTTTCTATCTTCGTTTCTCCGTTTCTTTCTTCGTTTCTCTGTTTCTTTCTTCGTTTCTCCATTTATTTCTCCGTTTCTCCGTTTCTTTCTTCGTTTCTCCGTTTCTTTCTTCGTTTCTCCGTTTCTTTCTTCGTTTCTCCGTTTCTTACTTCGTTTCTCCGTTTCTTTCTTCGTTTCTCCGTTTCTTTCATCGTTTCTTCGTTTCTTCGTTTCTCCGTTTCTTTCTTCGTTTCTCCATTTATTTCTCGGTTTCTCCGATTCTTTCTTCGTTTCTCCGTTTCTTTGTTCGTTTCTTTGTTCGTTTCTTCGTTTCTTTCTTCGTTTCTCTGTTTCTTTGTTCGTTTCTCCGTTTCTTTCCCCATTTCTCGGTTTATTTCTTCGTTTCTCCACTTATTTCTCCGATTCTCCGTTTCTTTCTTCGTTTCTCCGTTTCTTTCTTCGCTTCTCCGTTTCTTTCTCCCTTTCTCCGTTTATATCTTCGTTTCTCCATTTATTTCTCCGTTTCTTTCTTCGTTTCTCCGTTTCATTCTTCGTTTCTCCGTTTCTCCGTTTCTTTGTTCGTTTGTCCGTTTCTTTCTCTGTTTCTCCGTTTCTTTCTCCATTTCTCCGTTTCTTTCTTCGTTTCTCCGTTTCTTTCTTCGTTTCTCCGTTTCTTTCTTCGTTTCTCCGTTTCTTTCTTCATTTCTCCGTTTCTCCGTTTCTTTCTTCGTTTCTCCATTTATTTCTTCGTTTCTCCATTTATTTCTCTGTTTCTCCGTTTCTTTCTTCGTTTCTCGGTTTATATCTTCGTTTCTCCATTTATTTCTTCGTTTCTCCGTTTCTTTCTTCGTTTCTCCGTTTCTTTCTTCGTTTCTCCGTTTATTTCTTCGCTTCTACATTTATTCCTCCGTTTCTCCGTTTCTATGTTCGTTTCTCCGTTTATTTCTTCGTTTCTCCATTTATGTCTCCGTTTCTCCGTTTCTTTCTTCGTTTCTCCTTTTCTTTGTTCGTTTCTCCTTTTATTTCTTCGTTTCCCCATTTATTTCTCCGCTTCTCCGTTTCTTTGTTCGTTTCTCCGTTTCTTTGTTCGTTTCTCCGTTTCTTTGTTCGTTTCTCCGTTTCTTTGTTCGTTTCTCCGTTTCTTTCTTCGTTTCTCCGTTTCTTTCTTCGCTTCTCCGTTTCTTTCTTCCTTTCTCCGTTTCTATCTTCGTTTCTCCGTTTCTTTCTTCGTTTCTCCGTTTCTTTCTTCGCTTCTCCGTTTCTTTCTTCCTTTCTCCGTTTATATCTTCGTTTCTCCATTTATTTCTCCGTTTCTTTCTTCGTTTCTCCGTTTTATTCTTCGTTTCTCCGTTTCTTTGTTCGTTTCTCCGTTTCTTTCTTTGTTTCTCCGTTTCTTTCTTCGTTTCTCAGTTTCTTTCATCGTTTCTTCGCTTCTCCGTCTCTCGGTTTATTTCTTCGTTTCTCCATTTATTTCCCCGATTCTCCGTTTCTTTCTTCGTTTCTTCGTTTCTTTCTTCGTTACTCCGTTTCTTTCTTCGTTTCTCCATTTATTTCTCCGTTTCTCCATTTCTTTCTTCGTTTCTCCGTTTCTGTCTTCGTTTCTCCATTTCTTTCTTCGTTTCTCCATTTATTTCACCGATTCTCAGTTTCTTTCTTCGTTTCTCCGTTTCTTTCTTCGTTTCTCGGTTTCCTTCTTCGTTTCTCCGATTCTTTCTTCGTTTCTCCGTTTCTTTCTTCGTTTCTCCGTTTCTTTCTTCGTTTCTCCGTTTCTTTGTTCGTTACTCCGTTTCTTTTTTTCGCTTCTCCGTTTCTTTCTTCGTTTCTTTGTTCGTTTCTCCATTTATTTCTCCGTTTCTCCGTTTCTTTGTTCGTTTCTCCGTTTCTTTGTTCGTTTCTCCGTTTCTTTCTCCGTTTCTCGGTTTATTTCTTCGGTTCTCCATTTATTCCTCCGATTCTCCGTTTCTTTCTTCGTTTCTCCGTTTCTTTCTTCGTTTCTCCGTTTCTTTCTTCGTTTCTCCGTTTCTTTCTTCGTTTCTCCGTTTATTTCTTCGTTTCTCCATTTATTTCTCCGTTTCTGCGTTTCTTTCTTCGTTTCTCCATTTCTTTGTTCGTTTCACCGTTTCTTTGTCCGTTTCTCCGTTTCTTCCTTCGTTTCTCTGTTTCTTTGTTCGTTTCTCCGCTTCTTTCCCCGTTTCTCGGTTTATTTCTTCGTCTCTCCACTTATTTCTTCGATTCTCCGTTTCTTTCTTCGTTTCTTCGTTTCTTTCTTCGTTACTCCGTTTCTTTCTTCGTTTCTCCATTTATTTCTCCGTTTCTCCGTTTCTTTCTTCGTTTCTCCGTTTCTTTGTTCGTTTCTCCCTTTCTCCGTTCCTTTCTTCGTTTCTCCGTTCCTTTCTCCGTTTCTCCGTTTCTTTCTTCGTTTCTCCGTTTCTTTCCCCGTTTCTCGGTTTATTTCTTCGTTTCTCTATTTATTTCTGCGATTCTCCGTTTCTTTCTTCGTTTCTCCGTTTCTTTCTCCGTTTCTCCGTTTCTTTCTTCGTTTCTGCGTTTCTTTCTCCGTTTCTCAATTTATTTCTCCGTTTCTCCGTTTCTTTCTTCGTTTCTCCGTTTCTCTCTTCGTTTCTCCGATTCTTTGTTCGTATCTCCGTTTCTTTGTTCGTTTCTCCGTTTCTTTCTTCGTTTTTCCTTTTCTTTCTTCGTCTCTCCGTTTCTTTCTTCGTTTCTCCGTTTCTTCCCGCCTTTCTCCGTTTCTTTCTTCGTTTCTCCGTTTCGTACTTCGTTTCTCCGTTTCTTTCTTCGTTTCTCCGTTTCTTTCATCGTTTCTTCGCTTCTCCGTTTCTTTCTTCCTTTCTCCGTTTATATCTTCGTTTCTCCATTTATTTCTCCATTTCTTTCTTCGTTTCTCCGTTTCATTCTTCGTTTCTCCGTTTCTTTCTTCGTTTCTCCGTTTCTTTGTTCGTTTCTCCGTTTCTGTCTCTGTTTCTCAGCTTCTTTCTCCATTTCTCTGCTTATTTCTCCGTTTCTCCGTTTCATTCTTCGTTTCTGCGTTTCTTTGTGCGATTCTCAGTTTATTTCTCCGATTCTCCGTTTCTTTCTTCGTATCTCCATTTATTTCTCCGTTTCTCCGTTTCTTTCTTCGAATCTACGTTTCTTTGTTCGTTTCTCCCTTTCTCCGTTCCTTTCTTCGTTTCTCCGTTCCTTTCTCCGTTTCTCCGTTTCTTTCTTCGTTTCTCCGTTTCTTTCTTCGTTTCTACCTTTCTCCGTTCCTTTCTTCGTTTCTCCGTTTCTTTGTTCGTTTCTCCGTTTCTTTGTTCGTTTCTCCGTTTCTCTGTTTCTTTCTTCGTTTCTCCGTTTCTGTCTTCGTTTCTCCGTTTCTTTCTTCGTTTCTCCGATTCTTTCTTCGTTTCTCCGTTTCTTTCTTCGTTTCTCCGTTTCTTTCTTCGTTTCTCCGATTCTTTCTTCGTTTCTCCGTTTCTTTCTTCGCTTCTCGGTTTCTTTCTTCCTTTCTCCGATTATATCATCGCTTCTCCGTTTCTTTCTTCCTTTCTCCGATTATATCATCGCTTCTCCGTTTCTTTCTTCCTTTCTCCGATTATATCTTCGTTTCTCCATTTATTTCTCCGTTTCTTTCTTGTATTCTTCGTATCTTTCCCCGTTTCTCGGTTTATTTCTTCGTTTCTCCATTTATTTCTGCGATTCTCCGTTTCTTTCTTCGTTTCTCCGTTTCTTTCTTCGTTTCTCCATTTATTTCCCCGTTTCTCCGTTTCTTTCTTCGTTTCTCCGTTTCTCGGTTTATTTCTTCGTTTATCCATTTATTTCTCCGATTTCCCGTTTCTTTCTTCGTTTCTTCGTTTCTTTCTTCGTTACTCCGTTTCTTTCTTCGTTTCTCCATTTATTTCTCCGTTTCTTCGTTTCTTTCTTCGTTACTCCGTTTCTTTCTTCGTTTCTCCATTTATTTCTCCGTTTCTCCGTTTCTTTTTTTCGTTTCTCCGTTTCTTTCTTCGTTTCTCCGTTTCTTTCTTCGTTTCTCCATATATTTCTCCGTTCCTCCGTTTCTTTCTTCGTTTTTCCGTTTCTTTGTTCGTTTCTCCGTTTCTTTCTCGGTTTCTAGGTTTGTTTCTTCGGTTCTACATTTATTTCTCCGATTCTCCGTTTCTTTCTTCGTTTCTCCGTTTCTTTCTTCGTTTCTCCGTTTCTTTCTTCGTTTCTCCGTTTCTTTCTTCGTTTCTCCGTTTCTTTCTGCGTTTCAGCGTTTATTTCTTCGTTTCTCCATTTATTTCTCCGTTTCTCCGTTTCTTTCTTCGTTTCTCCGTTTCTTCCTTCGTTTCTTCGTTTCTTTCTTCGTTACTCCGTTTCTTTCTTCGTTTCTCCATTTATTTCTCCGTTTCTCCGTTTCTTTCTTCGTTTCTCCGTTTCTTTGTCCGTTTCTCCCTTTCTCCGTTCCTTTCTTCGTTTCTCCGTTCCTTTCTCCGTTTCTCCGTTTCTTTCTTCTTTTCTCCGTTTCTTTATTCGTTTCTCCCTTTCTCCGTTCCTTTCTTCGTTTCTCCGTTTCTTTGTTCGTTTCTCCGTTCCTTCGTTCGTTTCTCCGTTTCTCTGTTTCTTTGTTCGTTTCTCCGTTTCTTTCTTCGTTACTCCGTTTCTTTCTTCTTTTCTCCATTTATTTCCCCGTTTCTTCGTTTCTTTCTTCGTTACTCCGTTTCTTTCTTCGTTTCTCCATTTATTTCTCCGTTTCTCCGTTTCTTTCTTCGTTTCTCCGTTTCTTCCCGCGTTTCTCCGTTTCTTTCTTCGTTTCTCCGTTTCGTTCTTCGTTTCTCCGTTTCATTCTTCGTTTCTGCGTTTCTTTGTGCGATTCTCAGTTTATTTCTCCGATTCTCCGTTTCTTTCTTCGTATCTCCATTTATTTCTCCGTTTCTCCGTTTCTTTCTTCGAATCTACGTTTCTTTGTTCGTTTCTCCCTTTCTCCGTTCCTTTCTTCGTTTCTCCGTTCCTTTCTCCGTTTCTCCGTTTCCTTCTTCGTTTCTCCGTTTCTTTCTTCGTTTCTACCTTTCTCCGTTCCTTTCTTCGTTTCTCCGTTTCTTTGTTCGTTTCTCCGTTTCTTTGTTCGTTTCTCCGTTTCTCTGTTTCTTTCTTCGTTTCTCCGTTTCTGTCTTCGTTTCTCCGTTTCTTTCTTCGTTTCTCCGATTCTTTCTTCGTTTCTCCGTTTCTTTCTTCGTTTCTCCGTTTCTTTCTTCGTTTCTCCGATTCTTTCTTCGTTTCTCCGTTTCTTTCTTCGCTTCTCGGTTTCTTTCTTCCTTTCTCCGATTATATCATCGCTTCTCCATTTCTTTCTTCCTTTCTCCGATTATATCATCGCTTCTCCGTTTCTTTCTTCCTTTCTCCGATTATATCTTCGTTTCTCCATTTATTTCTCCGTTTCTTTCTTGTATTCTTCGTATCTTTCCCCGTTTCTCGGTTTATTTCTTCGTTTCTCCATTTATTTCTGCGATTCTCCGTTTCTTTCTTCGTTTCTCCGTTTCTTTCTTCGTTTCTCCATTTATTTCCCCGTTTCTCCGTTTCTTTCTCCGTTTCTTTCTTCGTTTCTCCGTTTCTCGGTTTATTTCTTCGTTTATCCATTTATTTCTCCGATTTCCCGTTTCTTTCTTCGTTTCTTCGTTTCTTTCTTCGTTACTCCGTTTCTTTCTTCGTTTCTCCATTTATTTCTCCGTTTCTTCGTTTCTTTCTTCGTTACTCCGTTTCTTTCTTCGTTTCTCCATTTATTTCTCCGTTTCTCCGTTTCTTTTTTTCGTTTCTCCGTTTCTTTCTTCGTTTCTCCGTTTCTTTCTTCGTTTCTCCATATATTTCTCCGTTCCTCCGTTTCTTTCTTCGTTTTTCCGTTTCTTTGTTCGTTTCTCCGTTTCTTTCTCGGTTTCTAGGTTTGTTTCTTCGGTTCTACATTTATTTCTCCGATTCTCCGTTTCTTTCTTCGTTTCTCCGTTTCTTTCTTCGTTTCTCCGTTTCTTTCTTCGTTTCTCCGTTTCTTTCTTCGTTTCTCCGTTTCTTTCTGCGTTTCACCGTTTATTTCTTCGTTTCTCCATTTATTTCTCCGTTTCTCCGTTTCTTTCTTCGTTTCTCCGTTTCTTTCTTCGTTTCTTCGTTTCTTTCTTCGTTACTCCGTTTCTTTCTTCGTTTCTCCATTTATTTCTCCGTTTCTCCGTTTCTTTCTTCGTTTCTCCGTTTCTTTGTCCGTTTCTCCCTTTCTCCGTTCCTTTCTTCGTTTCTCCGTTCCTTTCTCCGTTTCTCCGTTTCTTTCTTCGTTTCTCCGTTTCTTTATTCGTTTCTCCCTTTCTCCGTTCCTTTCTTCGTTTCTCCGTTTCTTTGTTCGTTTCTCCGTTCCTTCGTTCGTTTCTCCGTTTCTCTGTTTCTTTGTTCGTTTCTCCGTTTCTTTCTTCGTTACTCCGTTTCTTTCTTCTTTTCTCCATTTATTTCCCCGTTTCTTCGTTTCTTTCTTCGTTACTCCGTTTCTTTCTTCGTTTCTCCATTTATTTCTCCGTTTCTCCGTTTCTTTCTTCGTTTCTCCGTTTCTTCCCGCGTTTCTCCGTTTCTTTCTTCGTTTCTCCGTTTCGTTCTTCGTTTCTCCGTTTCATTATACGTTTCTCCGTCTATTTCTTCGTTTCTCCATTTATTTCTCCGTTTCTCCGTTTCTTTCTTCGTTTCTCCATTTATTTCTCCGTTTCTCCGTTTCTTTCTTCGTTTCTCCGTTTCATTGTTCGTTTCTCCGTTTCTTTTTCCGTTTCTCGGTTTATTTCTTCGTTTCTCCATTTAATTCTCCGATTCTCCGTTTCTTTCTTCGTTTCATGGTTTCTTTCTTCGTCACTCCGTTTCTTTCTTCGTTTCTGCGTTTCTTTTTTCGATTCTCGGTTTATTTCTTCGATTCTCCGTTTCTTTCTTCGTTTCTCCGTTCCTTTGTTCGTTTCTCCGTTTCTCTCTTCGTTTCTCCGTTTCTTTCTCCGTTCCTCGGTTTATTTCTTCGTTTCTCCACTTACTTCTCCGATTCTCCGTTTCATTCTTCGTTTCTTCGTCTCTTTCTTCGTTACTCCGTTTCTTTCTTCGTTTCTCCATTTATTTCTCCGTTTCTCCGTTTCTATCTTCGTTTCTCCGTTTCTTCGTTCGTTTCTCCGTTTCTTTTTTTCGTTTCTCCGTTTCTTTCTTCGTTTCTCCGTTTCTTTCTTCGTTTCTCCATTTATTTCTCCGTTCCTCCGTTTCTTTCTTCGTTTCTCCGTTTCTTTGTTCGTTGCTCCGTATCTTTCTCCGTTTCTCGGTTTCTTTCTTCGTTTCTCCGTTTATTTCTTCGCTTCTACATTTATTCCTCCGTTTCTCCGTTTCTTTGTTCGTTTCTCCGTTTCTTTCTTTGTTTCTCTGTTTCTTTCTTCGTATCTGCGTTTCTTTGTTCGTTTCTCCGTTTCTTTCTTCGTTTCTCCTTTTCTTTCTTCGTTTCTCCGTTTCTTTCTTCGTTTCTCCGTTTCTTCCTTCGTTTCTCCGTTTCTTTCTTCGTTTCTCCGTTTCGTTCTTCGTTTCTCCGTTTCTTTCTTCGTTTCTCCGTTTCTTTGTTCGTTTCTCCGTTTCGTTCCCCGTTTCTCGATTTATTTCTTCGTTTCTCCATTTATTTCTCCGATTCTCCGTTTCTTTCTTCGTTTCTCCGTTTCTTTCTTCGTTTCTCCGTTTATTTCTTCGTTTCTCCATTTATTTCTCCGTTTCTCCGTTTCTATCTTCGTTTCTCCGATTCTTTGTTCGTTACTCCGTTTCTTTCTTCGTTTCTCCATTTATTTCTCCGTTTCACCGTTTCTTTCTTCGTTTCTCCGTTTCATTATTCGTTTCTCCGTCTCTTTGTTCGTTTCTCCGTTTCTTTGTTCGGTTCTCCGTTTCTTTCTTTGTTTCACCTTTTCTTTCTTCGTTTCTCCATTTATTTCTCCGTTTCTTTCTTCGTTTCTCCGTTTCTTTGTTCGTTTATCCGTTTCTTTCTCCGTTTCTCCGTTTCTTTCTTCGTTTCTCCGTTCCTTTGTTCGTTTCTCCGTTTCTTTCTTCGTTTCTCCGTTTCTCTGTTTCTTTCTTCGTTTCTCCATTTCTTTCTCCGTTTCTCAGTTTCTTTCTTCGTTTCTCCGTTTCTTTCTTCGTTTCTCCGTTTCTTTCTTCGTTTCTCCGTTTCTTTCTTCATTTCTCCGTTTCTTTCTTCGTTTCTCGGTTTATTTCTTCGTTTCTCCATTTATTTCTCCGATTCTCCGTTTCTTTCTTCGTTTCTCCGTTTCTATCTTCGATTCTCCGTTTCTTTCTTCGTTTCTCCGTTTCTTTCTTCGTTTCTCCGTTTCTTTATTCGTTTCTCCGTTTCTTTCTTCGTTTCTCCGTTTCATTATTCGTTTCTCCGTCTCTTTGTTCGTTTCTCCGTTTCTTTGTTCGTTTCTCCGTTTCTTTCTCTGTTTCTCCGTTTCTTTCTTCGTTTCTCCGTTCCATTGTTCGTTTCTCCGTTTCTATCTTCGTTTCTCCGTTTCTTTCTTCGTTTCTCTGTTTCTTTCTTCGTTTCTCCATTTATTTCTCCGTTTCTCCGTTTCTTTCTTCGTTTCTCCGTTTCTTTCTTCGTTTCTCCGTTTCTTTCTTCGTTTCTCCGTTTCTTACTTCGTTTCTCCGTTTCTTTCTTCGTTTCTCCGTTTCTTTCATCGTTTCTTCGTTTCTTCGTTTCTCCGTTTCTTTCTTCGTTTCTCCATTTATTTCTCGGTTTCTCCGATTCTTTCTTCGTTTCTCCGTTTCTTTGTTCGTTTCTTTGTTCGTTTCTTCGTTTCTTTCTTCGTTTCTCTGTTTCTTTGTTCGTTTCTCCGTTTCTTTCCCCATTTCTCGGTTTATTTCTTCGTTTCTCCACTTATTTCTCCGATTCTCCGTTTCTTTCTTCGTTTCTCCGTTTCTTTCTTCGCTTCTCCGTTTCTTTCTCCCTTTCTCCGTTTATATCTTCGTTTCTCCATTTATTTCTCCGTTTCTTTCTTCGTTTCTCCGTTTCATTCTTCGTTTCTCCGTTTCTCCGTTTCTTTGTTCGTTTGTCCGTTTCTTTCTCTGTTTCTCCGTTTCTTTCTCCATTTCTCCGTTTCTTTCTTCGTTTCTCCGTTTCTTTCTTCGTTTCTCCGTTTCTTTCTTCGTTTCTCCGTTTCTTTCTTCATTTCTCCGTTTCTCCGTTTCTTTCTTCGTTTCTCCATTTATTTCTTCGTTTCTCCATTTATTTCTCTGTTTCTCCGTTTCTTTCTTCGTTTCTCGGTTTATATCTTCGTTTCTCCATTTATTTCTTCGTTTCTCCGTTTCTTTCTTCGTTTCTCCGTTTCTTTCTTCGTTTCTCCGTTTATTTCTTCGCTTCTACATTTATTCCTCCGTTTCTCCGTTTCTATGTTCGTTTCTCCGTTTATTTCTTCGTTTCTCCATTTATGTCTCCGTTTCTCCGTTTCTTTCTTCGTTTCTCCTTTTCTTTGTTCGTTTCTCCTTTTATTTCTTCGTTTCCCCATTTATTTCTCCGCTTCTCCGTTTCTTTGTTCGTTTCTCCGTTTCTTTGTTCGTTTCTCCGTTTCTTTGTTCGTTTCTCCGTTTCTTTGTTCGTTTCTCCGTTTCTTTCTTCGTTTCTCCGTTTCTTTCTTCGCTTCTCCGTTTCTTTCTTCCTTTCTCCGTTTCTATCTTCGTTTCTCCGTTTCTTTCTTCGTTTCTCCGTTTCTTTCTTCGCTTCTCCGTTTCTTTCTTCCTTTCTCCGTTTATATCTTCGTTTCTCCATTTATTTCTCCGTTTCTTTCTTCGTTTCTCCGTTTTATTCTTCGTTTCTCCGTTTCTTTGTTCGTTTCTCCGTTTCTTTCTTTGTTTCTCCGTTTCTTTCTTCGTTTCTCAGTTTCTTTCATCGTTTCTTCGCTTCTCCGTCTCTCGGTTTATTTCTTCGTTTCTCCATTTATTTCCCCGATTCTCCGTTTCTTTCTTCGTTTCTTCGTTTCTTTCTTCGTTACTCCGTTTCTTTCTTCGTTTCTCCATTTATTTCTCCGTTTCTCCATTTCTTTCTTCGTTTCTCCGTTTCTGTCTTCGTTTCTCCATTTCTTTCTTCGTTTCTCCATTTATTTCACCGATTCTCAGTTTCTTTCTTCGTTTCTCCGTTTCTTTCTTCGTTTCTCGGTTTCCTTCTTCGTTTCTCCGATTCTTTCTTCGTTTCTCCGTTTCTTTCTTCGTTTCTCCGTTTCTTTCTTCGTTTCTCCGTTTCTTTGTTCGTTACTCCGTTTCTTTTTTTCGCTTCTCCGTTTCTTTCTTCGTTTCTTTGTTCGTTTCTCCATTTATTTCTCCGTTTCTCCGTTTCTTTGTTCGTTTCTCCGTTTCTTTGTTCGTTTCTCCGTTTCTTTCTCCGTTTCTCGGTTTATTTCTTCGGTTCTCCATTTATTCCTCCGATTCTCCGTTTCTTTCTTCGTTTCTCCGTTTCTTTCTTCGTTTCTCCGTTTCTTTCTTCGTTTCTCCGTTTCTTTCTTCGTTTCTCCGTTTATTTCTTCGTTTCTCCATTTATTTCTCCGTTTCTGCGTTTCTTTCTTCGTTTCTCCATTTCTTTGTTCGTTTCACCGTTTCTTTGTCCGTTTCTCCGTTTCTTCCTTCGTTTCTCTGTTTCTTTGTTCGTTTCTCCGCTTCTTTCCCCGTTTCTCGGTTTATTTCTTCGTCTCTCCACTTATTTCTTCGATTCTCCGTTTCTTTCTTCGTTTCTTCGTTTCTTTCTTCGTTACTCCGTTTCTTTCTTCGTTTCTCCATTTATTTCTCCGTTTCTCCGTTTCTTTCTTCGTTTCTCCGTTTCTTTGTTCGTTTCTCCCTTTCTCCGTTCCTTTCTTCGTTTCTCCGTTCCTTTCTCCGTTTCTCCGTTTCTTTCTTCGTTTCTCCGTTTCTTTCCCCGTTTCTCGGTTTATTTCTTCGTTTCTCTATTTATTTCTGCGATTCTCCGTTTCTTTCTTCGTTTCTCCGTTTCTTTCTCCGTTTCTCCGTTTCTTTCTTCGTTTCTGCGTTTCTTTCTCCGTTTCTCAATTTATTTCTCCGTTTCTCCGTTTCTTTCTTCGTTTCTCCGTTTCTCTCTTCGTTTCTCCGATTCTTTGTTCGTATCTCCGTTTCTTTGTTCGTTTCTCCGTTTCTTTCTTCGTTTTTCCTTTTCTTTCTTCGTCTCTCCGTTTCTTTCTTCGTTTCTCCGTTTCTTCCCGCCTTTCTCCGTTTCTTTCTTCGTTTCTCCGTTTCGTTCTTCGTTTCTCCGTTTCTTTCTTCGTTTCTCCGTTTCTTTCATCGTTTCTTCGCTTCTCCGTTTCTTTCTTCCTTTCTCCGTTTATATCTTCGTTTCTCCATTTATTTCTCCATTTCTTTCTTCGTTTCTCCGTTTCATTCTTCGTTTCTCCGTTTCTTTCTTCGTTTCTCCGTTTCTTTGTTCGTTTCTCCGTTTCTGTCTCTGTTTCTCAGCTTCTTTCTCCATTTCTCTGCTTATTTCTCCGTTTCTCCGTTTCATTCTTCGTTTCTGCGTTTCTTTGTGCGATTCTCAGTTTATTTCTCCGATTCTCCGTTTCTTTCTTCGTATCTCCATTTATTTCTCCGTTTCTCCGTTTCTTTCTTCGAATCTACGTTTCTTTATTCGTTTCTCCCTTTCTCCGTTCCTTTCTTCGTTTCTCCGTTCCTTTCTCCGTTTCTCCGTTTCTTTCTTCGTTTCTCCGTTTCTTTCTTCGTTTCTACCTTTCTCCGTTCCTTTCTTCGTTTCTCCGTTTCTTTGTTCGTTTCTCCGTTTCTTTGTTCGTTTCTCCGTTTCTCTGTTTCTTTCTTCGTTTCTCCGTTTCTGTCTTCGTTTCTCCGTTTCTTTCTTCGTTTCTCCGATTCTTTCTTCGTTTCTCCGTTTCTTTCTTCGTTTCTCCGTTTCTTTCTTCGTTTCTCCGATTCTTTCTTCGTTTCTCCGTTTCTTTCTTCGCTTCTCGGTTTCTTTCTTCCTTTCTCCGATTATATCATCGCTTCTCCGTTTCTTTCTTCCTTTCTCCGATTATATCATCGCTTCTCCGTTTCTTTCTTCCTTTCTCCGATTATATCTTCGTTTCTCCATTTATTTCTCCGTTTCTTTCTTGTATTCTTCGTATCTTTCCCCGTTTCTCGGTTTATTTCTTCGTTTCTCCATTTATTTCTGCGATTCTCCGTTTCTTTCTTCGTTTCTCCGTTTCTTTCTTCGTTTCTCCATTTATTTCCCCGTTTCTCCGTTTCTTTCTCCGTTTCTTTCTTCGTTTCTCCGTTTCTCGGTTTATTTCTTCGTTTATCCATTTATTTCTCCGATTTCCCGTTTCTTTCTTCGTTTCTTCGTTTCTTTCTTCGTTACTCCGTTTCTTTCTTCGTTTCTCCATTTATTTCTCCGTTTCTTCGTTTCTTTCTTCGTTACTCCGTTTCTTTCTTCGTTTCTCCATTTATTTCTCCGTTTCTCCGTTTCTTTTTTTCGTTTCTCCGTTTCTTTCTTCGTTTCTCCGTTTCTTTCTTCGTTTCTCCATATATTTCTCCGTTCCTCCGTTTCTTTCTTCGTTTTTCCGTTTCTTTGTTCGTTTCTCCGTTTCTTTCTCGGTTTCTAGGTTTGTTTCTTCGGTTCTACATTTATTTCTCCGATTCTCCGTTTCTTTCTTCGTTTCTCCGTTTCTTTCTTCGTTTCTCCGTTTCTTTCTTCGTTTCTCCGTTTCTTTCTTCGTTTCTCCGTTTCTTTCTGCGTTTCACCGTTTATTTCTTCGTTTCTCCATTTATTTCTCCGTTTCTCCGTTTCTTTCTTCGTTTCTCCGTTTCTTCCTTCGTTTCTTCGTTTCTTTCTTCGTTACTCCGTTTCTTTCTTCGTTTCTCCATTTATTTCTCCGTTTCTCCGTTTCTTTCTTCGTTTCTCCGTTTCTTTGTCCGTTTCTCCCTTTCTCCGTTCCTTTCTTCGTTTCTCCGTTCCTTTCTCCGTTTCTCCGTTTCTTTCTTCTTTTCTCCGTTTCTTTATTCGTTTCTCCCTTTCTCCGTTCCTTTCTTCGTTTCTCCGTTTCTTTGTTCGTTTCTCCGTTCCTTCGTTCGTTTCTCCGTTTCTCTGTTTCTTTGTTCGTTTCTCCGTTTCTTTCTTCGTTACTCCGTTTCTTTCTTCTTTTCTCCATTTATTTCCCCGTTTCTTCGTTTCTTTCTTCGTTACTCCGTTTCTTTCTTCGTTTCTCCATTTATTTCTCCGTTTCTCCGTTTCTTTCTTCGTTTCTCCGTTTCTTCCCGCGTTTCTCCGTTTCTTTCTTCGTTTCTCCGTTTCGTTCTTCGTTTCTCCGTTTCATTCTTCGTTTCTGCGTTTCTTTGTGCGATTCTCAGTTTATTTCTCCGATTCTCCGTTTCTTTCTTCGTATCTCCATTTATTTCTCCGTTTCTCCGTTTCTTTCTTCGAATCTACGTTTCTTTGTTCGTTTCTCCCTTTCTCCGTTCCTTTCTTCGTTTCTCCGTTCCTTTCTCCGTTTCTCCGTTTCCTTCTTCGTTTCTCCGTTTCTTTCTTCGTTTCTACCTTTCTCCGTTCCTTTCTTCGTTTCTCCGTTTCTTTGTTCGTTTCTCCGTTTCTTTGTTCGTTTCTCCGTTTCTCTGTTTCTTTCTTCGTTTCTCCGTTTCTGTCTTCGTTTCTCCGTTTCTTTCTTCGTTTCTCCGATTCTTTCTTCGTTTCTCCGTTTCTTTCTTCGTTTCTCCATTTATTTCTCCGTTTCTTTCTTGTATTCTTCGTATCTTTCCCCGTTTCTCGGTTTATTTCTTCGTTTCTCCATTTATTTCTGCGATTCTCCGTTTCTTTCTTCGTTTCTCCGTTTCTTTCTTCGTTTCTCCATTTATTTCCCCGTTTCTCCGTTTCTTTCTCCGTTTCTTTCTTCGTTTCTCCGTTTCTCGGTTTATTTCTTCGTTTATCCATTTATTTCTCCGATTTCCCGTTTCTTTCTTCGTTTCTTCGTTTCTTTCTTCGTTACTCCGTTTCTTTCTTCGTTTCTCCATTTATTTCTCCGTTTCTTCGTTTCTTTCTTCGTTACTCCGTTTCTTTCTTCGTTTCTCCATTTATTTCTCCGTTTCTCCGTTTCTTTTTTTCGTTTCTCCGTTTCTTTCTTCGTTTCTCCGTTTCTTTCTTCGTTTCTCCATATATTTCTCCGTTCCTCCGTTTCTTTCTTCGTTTTTCCGTTTCTTTGTTCGTTTCTCCGTTTCTTTCTCGGTTTCTAGGTTTGTTTCTTCGGTTCTACATTTATTTCTCCGATTCTCCGTTTCTTTCTTCGTTTCTCCGTTTCTTTCTTCGTTTCTCCGTTTCTTTCTTCGTTTCTCCGTTTCTTTCTTCGTTTCTCCGTTTCTTTCTGCGTTTCACCGTTTATTTCTTCGTTTCTCCATTTATTTCTCCGTTTCTCCGTTTCTTTCTTCGTTTCTCCGTTTCTTTCTTCGTTTCTTCGTTTCTTTCTTCGTTACTCCGTTTCTTTCTTCGTTTCTCCATTTATTTCTCCGTTTCTCCGTTTCTTTCTTCGTTTCTCCGTTTCTTTGTCCGTTTCTCCCTTTCTCCGTTCCTTTCTTCGTTTCTCCGTTCCTTTCTCCGTTTCTCCGTTTCTTTCTTCGTTTCTCCGTTTCTTTATTCGTTTCTCCCTTTCTCCGTTCCTTTCTTCGTTTCTCCGTTTCTTTGTTCGTTTCTCCGTTTCTTTGTTCGTTTCTCCGTTTCTCTGTTTCTTTGTTCGTTTCTCCGTTTCTTTCTTCGTTTCTCCATTTATTTCTCCGTTTCTTCGTTTCTTTCTTCGTTACTCCGTTTCTTTCTTCGTTTCTCCATTTATTTCTCCGTTTCTCCGTTTCTTTCTTCGTTTCTCCGGTTCTTTCTTCGTTTCTCCGTTTCTTTCTTCGTTTGTTTGTTCGTTTCTCCGTTTCTTTTTTTCGTTTCTCCGTTTCTTTCTTCGTTTCTCCGTTTCTTTCTTCGTTTCTCCGTTTCTTTCTTCGTATCTCCGTTTCATTGTTCGTTTCTCCGTTTCTTTCTTCGTTTTTCCTTTTCTTTCTTCGCCTCTCCGTTTCTTTCTTCGTTTCTCCGTTTCTTCCCGCGTTTCTCCGTTTCTTTCTTCGTTTCTCCGTTTCGTTCTTCGTTTCTCCGATTCTTTCTTCGTTTCTCCGTTTCTTTCATCGTTTCTTCGCTTCTCCGTTTCTTTCTTCCTTTCTCCGTTTATATCTTCGTTTCTCCATTTATTTCTCCGTTTCTTTCTTCGTTTCTCCGTTTCATTCTTCGTTTCTCCGTTTCTTTCTTCGTTTCTCCGTTTCTTTGTCCGTTTCTCCGTTCCTGTCTCTGTTTCTCCGCTTCTTTCTCCATTTCTCTGCTTATTTCTCCGTTTCTCCGTTTCATTCTTCGTTTCTGCGTTTCTTTGTGCGATTCTCAGTTTATTTCTTCGCTTCTCCGTTTCTTTGTTCGTTTCTCCACTTATTTCTCCGTTTCTCCGTTTCCTTCTTCGTTTCTCCGTTTCTTTGTTCGTTTCTCCGTTTCTTTGTTCGTTTCTCCGTTTCTTTCTCCGTTTCTCGGTTTATTTCTTCGGTTCTCCATTTATTTCTCCGATTCTCCGTTTATTTCTTCGCTTCTCCGTTTCTTTCTTCGTTTCTCCGTTTATTTCTTCGTTTTTCCATTTATTTCTCCGTTTCTCCGTTTCTTTCTGCGCTTCTCCGTTTCTTCCCTCCTTTCTTCGATTATATCATCGCTTCTCCGTTTCTTTCTTCCTTTCTCCGATTATATCTTCGTTTCTCTATTTATTTCTCTGTTTCTTTCTTCGTTTCTCCGTTTCTTTCCCCGTTTCTCGGTTTATTTCTTCGTTTCTCCATTTATTTCTGCGATTCTCCGTTTCTTTCTTCGATTCTCCGTTTCTTTCTTCGTTTCTCCGTTTCTTTCTTCGTTTCTCCATTTATTTCTCCGTTTCTCCGTTTCTTTCTTCGTTTCTCCGTTTCTTTCTCCGTTTCTCGGTTTATTTCTTCGTTTATCCATTTATTTCTCCGATTCTCCGTTTCTTTCTTCGTTTCTTCGTTTCTTTCTTCGTTACTCCGTTTCTTTCTTCGTTTCTCCATTTATTTCTCCGTTTCTCCGTTTCTTTCTTCGTTTCTCCGGTTCTTTCTTCGTTTCTCCGTTTCTTTCTTCGTTTGTTTCTCCGTTTCTCAATTTCTTTCTTCGTTTCTCCGTTTCTGTCTTCGTTTCTCCGTTTCTTTGTTCGCTTCTCCGTTTCTTTGTTCGTTTCTCCGTTTCTTTGTTCGATTCTCCGTTTATTTCTTCGTTTCTCCATTTATTTCCCCGTTTCTCCGTTTCTTTCTTCGTTTCTCCGTTTCTTTGTTCGTTTCTCCGTTTATTTCTTCGTTTCTCCATTTATTTCTCCGTTTCTCCGTTTCTTTCATCGTTTCTCCGTTTCTTTGTTCGTTTCTCCGTTTCTTTCTTCGTATCTCCGTTTCTTTCTTCGTTTCTCCGTTTCTTTCTTCGTTTCTCCGTTTCTTTCTTCGTTTCTCCGTTTCTTTGTTCGTTTCTCCGTTTCTTTGTTCGTTTCTCGGTTTATTTCTTCGGTTCTCCATTTATTTCTCCGATTCTCCGTTTATTTCCTCGCTTCTCCGTTTCTTTCTTCGTTTCTCCATTTATTTCTCCGTTTCTCCGTTTCTTTCTTCGTTTCTCCGTTTCTCCGTTTCCCCGTTTCTCCGTTTCTTTGTTCGCTTCTCCGTTTCTCTCTCCGTTTCTTGGTTTATTTCTTCGTTTCTCCGTTTATTACCCCAATTCTCCGTTTATTTCTTCGTTTCTCCATTTATTTCTCTGTTTCTCCGTTTCTTTCTTCGTTTCTCCGTTTCTTCCTTCGTTTCTCCGTTTCTTTCCCCGTATCTCGGTTTATTTCTTCGTTTCTCCATTTATTTCTCCGTTTCTCCGTTTCTTTCTTCGTTTCTCCGTTTCATTGTTCGTTTCTCCGTTTCTTTCTTCGTTTCTCCGT
This sequence comes from Ptiloglossa arizonensis, assembly GCF_051014685.1. NCBI lineage: Eukaryota > Metazoa > Arthropoda > Insecta > Hymenoptera > Colletidae > Ptiloglossa > Ptiloglossa arizonensis. The sequence continues at coordinate 2,409,874 of NW_027478389.1, forward strand.
TTCTTTCTTCGTTTCTCCGTTTCTTTCTTCGTTTCTCCATTTATTTCTCCGTTTCTTTCTTCGTTTCTCCGTTTCTTTGTTCGTTTCTCCGTTTCTTTCTCCGTTTCTCGGTTTATTTCTTCGGTTCTCCATTTATTTCTCCCATTCTCCGTTTCTTTCTTCGTTTCTCCGTTTATTTCTTCGTTTTTCCGTTTCATTCTTCGTTTCTACGTATCTTTGTTCGATTTTCGGTTTATTTCTTCGATTCTCAGTTTCTTTGTTCGTTTCTCCGTTTCTTTCTTCGTTTCTCCGTTCCTTTCTTCGTTTCTCCATTTACTTCTCCGTTTCTCAGTTTCTTTCTTCGTTTCTCCGTTTCTTTGTTCGTTTCTCCGTTTCTTTCTCCGTTTCTCGGTTTATTTCTTCGTTTCTCCGTTTCTTTCTACGTTTCTCCGTTTCTTTCTTCGTTTCTCCGTTTCTTTCATCGTTTCTTCGCTTCTCCGTTTCTATCTTCCTTTCTCCGTTTATATCTTCGTTTCTCCATTTATTTCGCCGCTTCTTTGTTCGTTTCTCCGTTTCTTTGTTCGTTTCTCCGTTTATTTCTTCGTTTCTCCATTTATTTCTCAGTTTCTCCGTTTCTTTCTTCGTTTCTCCGTTTCATTCTTCGTTTCTCCGTTTCTTTCTTCGTTTCTCCGTTTCTTTCTTCGTTTCTCCATTTATTTCTCCGTTTCTCCGTTTCTTTCTTCGTTTCTCCGTTTCTTTGTTCGTTTCTCCGTTTCTTTCTCCGTTTCTCGGTTTATATCTTCGTTTCTCCATTTATTTCTTCGTTTCTCCATTTATTTCTCCGATTCTCCGTTTCTTCCTTCGTTTCTCCGTTTCTTTCTTCGTTTCTCCATTTATTTCTCCGTTTCTCCGTTTCCTTCTTTGTTTCTTCGTTTCTTTCTTCGTTACTCCGTTTCTTTCTTCGTTTCTACGTATCTTTGTTCGATTTTCGGTTTATTTCTTCGATTCTCAGTTTCTTTGTTCGTTTCTCCGTTTCTTTCTTCGTTTCTCCGTTTCTTTCTTCGTTTCTCCATTTACTTCTCCGTTTCTGTTTCTTTCTTCGTTTCTCCGTTTCTTTGTTCGTTTCTCCGTTTCTTTCCTCGTTTCTCGGTTTATTTCTTCGTTTCTCCGTTTCTTTCTACGTTTCTCCGTTTCTTTCTTCGTTTCTCCGTTTCTTTCATCGTTTCTTCGCTTCTCCGTTTCTATCTTCCTTTCTCCGTTTATATCTTCGTTTCTCCATTTATTTCTCCGCTTCTTTCTTCGTTTCTCCGTTTCTTTCCCCGTTTCTCGGTTTATTTCTTCGTTTATCCATTTATTTCTCCGATTCTCCGTTTCTTTCTTCGTTTCTTCGTTTCTTTCTTCGTTACTCCGTTTCTTTCTTCGTTTCTCCATTTATTTCTCCGTTTCTCCGTTTCTTTCTTCGTTTCTCCGTTTCATTCTTCGTTTCTCCGTTTCTTTCTTCGTTTCTCCGCTTCTTTCTTCGTTTCTCCGTTTCTTTCTTCGTTTCTCCATATATTTCTCCGTTCCTCCGTTTCTTTCTTCGTTTTTCCGTTTCTTTGTTCGTTTCTACGTTTCTTTCTCGGTTTCTAGGTTTGTTTCTTCGGTTCTACATTTATTTCTCCGATTCTCCGTTTCTTTCTTCGTTTCTCCGTTTCTTTCTTCGTTTCTCCGTTTCTTTCTTCGTTTCTCCGTTTCTTTCTTCGTTTCTCCGTTTCTTTCTGCGTTTCACCGTTTATTTCTTCGTTTCTCCATTTATTTCTCCGTTTCTCCGTTTCTTTCTTCGTTTCTCCGTTTCTTTCTTCGTTTCTTCGTTTCTTTCTTCGTTACTCCGTTTCTTTCTTCGTTTCTCCATTTATTTCTCCGTTTCTCCGTTTCTTTCTTCGTTTCTCCGTTTCTTTGTCCGTTTCTCCCTTTCTCCGTTCCTTTCTTCGTTTCTCCGTTCCTTTCTCCGTTTCTCCGTTTCTTTCTTCGTTTCTCCGTTTCTTTATTCGTTTCTCCCTTTCTCCGTTCCTTTCTTCGTTTCTCCGTTTCTTTGTTCGTTTCTCCGTTTCTTTGTTCGTTTCTCCGTTTCTCTGTTTCTTTGTTCGTTTCTCCGTTTCTTTCTTCGTTACTCCGTTTCTTTCTTCGTTTCTCCATTTATTTCTCCGTTTCTTCGTTTCTTTCTTCGTTACTCCGTTTCTTTCTTCGTTTCTCCATTTATTTCTCCGTTTCTCCGTTTCTTTCTTCGTTTCTCCGGTTCTTTCTTCGTTTCTCCGTTTCTTTCTTCGTTTGTTTGTTCGTTTCTCCGTTTCTTTTTTTCGTTTCTCCGTTTCTTTCTTCGTTTCTCCGTTTCTTTCTTCGTTTCTCCGTTTCTTTCTTCGTATCTCCGTTTCATTGTTCGTTTCTCCGTTTCTTTCTTCGTTTTTCCTTTTCTTTCTTCGCCTCTCCGTTTCTTTCTTCGTTTCTCCGTTTCTTCCCGCGTTTCTCCGTTTCTTTCGTCGTTTCTCCGTTTCGTTCTTCGTTTCTCCGATTCTTTCTTCGTTTCTCCGTTTCATTCATCGTTTCTTCGCTTCTCCGTTTCTTTCTTCCTTTCTCCGTTTATATCTTCGTTTCTCCATTTATTTCTCCGTTTCTTTCTTCGTTTCTCCGTTTCATTCTTCGTTTCTCCGTTTCTTTCTTCGTTTCTCCGTTTCTTTGTTCGTTTCTCCGTTCCTGTCTCTGTTTCTCCGCTTCTTTCTCCATTTCTCTGCTTATTTCTCCGTTTCTCCGTTTCATTCTTCGTTTCTGCGTTTCTTTGTGCGATTCTCAGTTTATTTCTTCGCTTCTCCGTTTCTTTGTTCGTTTCTCCACTTATTTCTCCGTTTCTCCGTTTCCTTCTTCGTTTCTCCGTTTCTTTGTTCGTTTCTCCGTTTCTTTGTTCGTTTCTCCGTTTCTTTCTCCGTTTCTCGGTTTATTTCTTCGGTTCTCCATTTATTTCTCCGATTCTCCGTTTATTTCTTCGCTTCTCCGTTTCTTTCTTCGTTTCTCCGTTTATTTCTTCGTTTTTCCATTTATTTCTCCGTTTCTCCGTTTCTTTCTGCGCTTCTCCGTTTCTTCCCTCCTTTCTTCGATTATATCATCGCTTCTCCGTTTCTTTCTTCCTTTCTCCGATTATATCTTCGTTTCTCTATTTATTTCTCTGTTTCTTTCTTCGTTTCTCCGTTTCTTTCCCCGTTTCTCGGTTTATTTCTTCGTTTCTCCATTTATTTCTGCGATTCTCCGTTTCTTTCTTCGTTTCTCCGTTTCTTTCTTCGTTTCTCCATTTATTTCTCCGTTTCTCCGGTTCTGTCTTCGTTTCTCCGTTTCTTCTTCCGTTTCTCGGTTTATTTCTTCGTTTATCCATTTATTTCTCCGATTCTCCGTTTCTTTCTTCGTTTCTTCGTTTCTTTCTTCGTTACTCCGTTTCTTTCTTCGTTTCTCCATTTATTTCTCCGTTTCTCCGTTTCTTTCTTCGTTTCTCCGGTTCTTTCTTCGTTTCTCCGTTTCTTTCTTCGTTTGTTTCTCCGTTTCTCAATTTCTTTCTTCGTTTCTCCGTTTCTGTCTTCGTTTCTCCGTTTCTTTGTTCGCTTCTCCGTTTCTTTGTTCGTTTCTCCGTTTCTTTGTTCGATTCTCCGTTTATTTCTTCGTTTCTCCATTTATTTCTCCGTTTCTCCGTTTCTTTCTTCGTTTCTCCGTTTCTATGTTCGTTTCTCCGTTTATTTCTTCGTTTCTCCATTTATTTCTCCGTTTCTCCGTTTCTTTCATCGTTTCTCCGTTTCTTTGTTCGTTTCTCCGTTTCTTTCTTCGTATCTCCGTTTCTTTCTTCGTTTCTCCGTTTCTTTCTTCGTTTCTCCGTTTCTTTCTTCGTTTCTCCGTTTCTTTGTTCGTTTCTCCGTTTCTTTGTTCGTTTCTCGGTTTATTTCTTCGGTTCTCCATTTATTTCTCCGATTCTCCGTTTATTTCTTCGCTTCTCCGTTTCTTTCTTCGTTTCTCCATTTATTTCTCCGTTTCTCCGTTTCTTTCTTCGTTTCTCCGTTTCTCCGTTTCTCCGTTTCTCCGTTTCTTTGTTCGCTTCTCCGTTTCTCTCTCCGTTTCTTGGTTTATTTCTTCGTTTCTCCGTTTATTACCCCAATTCTCCGTTTATTTCTTCGTTTCTCCATTTATTTCTCTGTTTCTCCGTTTCTTTCTTCGTTTCTCCGTTTCTTCCTTCGTTTCTCTGTTTCTTTCCCCGTATCTCGGTTTATTTCTTCGTTTCTCCATTTATTTCTCCGTTTCTCCGTTTCTTTCTTCGTTTCTCCGTTTCATTGTTCGTTTCTCCGTTTCTTTCTTCGTTTCTCCGTTTCTTTCTTCGTTTCTCCGTTTCTTTCTTCGTTTCTCCGTTTCTTTCTTCGTTTCTCCGTTTCTTTGTTCGTTTCTCCGTTTTTTTCTCCGTTTCTCGGTTTATTTCTTCGGTTCTCCATTTATTTCTCCCATTCTCCGTTTCTTTCTTCGTTTCTCCGTTTATTTCTTCGTTTCTCCGTTTCATTCTTCGTTTCTACGTATCTTTGTTCGATTTTCGGTTTATTTCTTCGATTCTCAGTTTCTTTGTTCGTTTCTCCGTTTCTTTCTTCGTTTCTCCGTTCCTTTCTTCGTTTCTCCATTTACTTCTCCGTTTCTCAGTTTCTTTCTTCGTTTCTCCGTTTCTTTGTTCGTTTCTCCGTTTCTTTCTCCGTTTCTCGGTTTATTTCTTCGTTTCTCCGTTTCTTTCTACGTTTCTCCGTTTCTTTCTTCGTTTCTCCGTTTCTTTCATCGTTTCTTCGCTTCTCCGTTTCTATCTTCCTTTCTCCGTTTATATCTTCGTTTCTCCATTTATTTCTCCGCTTCTTTGTTCGTTTCTCCGTTTCTTTGTTCGTTTCTCCGTTTATTTCTTCGTTTCTCCATTTATTTCTCAGTTTCTCCGTTTCTTTCTTCGTTTCTCCGTTTCATTCTTCGTTTCTCCGTTTCTTTCTTCGTTTCTCCGCTTCTTTCTTCGTTTCTCCGTTTCTTTCTTCGTTTCTCCATTTATTTCTCCGTTTCTCCGTTTCTTTCTTCGTTTCTCCGTTTCTTTGTTCGTTTCTCCGTTTCTTTCTCCGTTTCTCGGTTTATATCTTCGTTTCTCCATTTATTTCTTCGTTTCTCCATTTATTTCTCCGATTCTCCGTTTCTTCCTTCGTTTCTCCGTTTCTTTCTTCGTTTCTCCATTTATTTCTCCGTTTCTCCGTTTCCTTCTTTGTTTCTTCGTTTCTTTCTTCGTTACTCCGTTTCTTTCTTCGTTTCTACGTATCTTTGTTCGATTTTCGGTTTATTTCTTCGATTCTCAGTTTCTTTGTTCGTTTCTCCGTTTCTTTCTTCGTTTCTCCGTTTCTTTCTTCGTTTCTCCATTTACTTCTCCGTTTCTCAGTTTCTTTCTTCGTTTCTCCGTTTCTTTGTTCGTTTCTCCGTATCTTTCCTCGTTTCTCGGTTTATTTCTTCGTTTCTCCGTTTCTTTCTACGTTTCTCCGTTTCTTTCTTCGTTTCTCCGTTTCTTTCATCGTTTCTTCGCTTCTCCGTTTCTATCTTCCTTTCTCCGTTTATATCTTCGTTTCTCCATTTATTTCTCCGCTTCTTTCTTCGTTTCTCCGTTTCTTTCCCCGTTTCTCGGTTTATTTCTTCGTTTATCCATTTATTTCTCCGATTCTCCGTTTCTTTCTTCGTTTCTTCGTTTCCTTCTTCGTTACTCCGTTTCTTTCTTCGTTTCTCCATTTATTTCTCCGTTTCTCCGTTTCTTTCGTCGTTTCTCCGTTTCTCCGTTTCTCCGTTTCTCCGTTTCTTTGTTCGTTTCTCCGTTTCTTTCTCCGCTTCTTGGTTTATTTCTTCGTTTCTCCGTTTATTTCCCCAATTCTCCGTTTATTTCTTCGTTTCTCCATTTATTTCTCTGTTTCTCCGTTTCTTTCTTCGTTTCTCCGTTTCTTTCTTCGTTTCTCCGTTTCTTTCCGCGTATCTCGGTTTATTTCTTCGTTTCTCCATTTATTTCTCCGTTCCTCCGTTTCTTTCTTCGTTTCTCCGTTTCTTTGTCCGTTTCTCCCTTTCTCCGTTCCTTTCTTCGTTTCTCCGTTCCTTTCTCCGTTTCTCCGTTTCTTTCTTCGTTTCTCCGTTTCTTTATTCGTTTCTCCCTTTCTCCGTTCCTTTCTTCGTTTCTCCGTTTCTTTGTTCGTTTCTCCGTTTCTTTTTTTCGTTTCTCCGTTTCTTTCTGCGTTTCACCGTTTATTTCTTCGTTTCTCCATTTATTTCTCCGTTTCTCCGTTTCTTTGTTCGTTTCTCCGTTTCTTTCTCGGTTTCTCGGTTTATTTCTTCGGTTCTACATTTATTTCTCCGATTCTCCGTTTCTTTCTTCGTTTCTCCGTTTCTTTCTTCGTTTCTCCGTTTCTTTCTTCGTTTCTCCGTTTCTTTCTGCGTTTCACCGTTTATTTCTTCGTTTCTCCATTTATTTCTCCGTTTCTCCGTTTCTTTCTTCGTTTCTCCGTTTCTTCCTTCGTTTCTTCGTTTCTTTCTTCGTTACTCCGTTTCTTTCTTCGTTTCTCCATTTATTTCTCCGTTTCTCTGTTTCTTTCTTCGTTTCTCCGTTTCTTTGTCCGTTTCTCCCTTTCTCCGTTCCTTTCTTCGTTTCTCCGTTCCTTTCTCCGTTTCTCCGTTTCTTTCTTCGTTTCTCCGTTTCTTTATTCGTTTCTCCCTTTCTCCGTTCCTTTCTTCGTTTCTCCGTTTCTTTGTTCGTTTCTCCGTTTCTTTGTTCGTTTCTCCGTTTCTCTGTTTCTTTGTTCGTTTCTCCGTTTCTTTCTTCGTTACTCCGTTTCTTTCTTCGTTTCTCCATTTATTTCTCCGTTTCTTCGTTTCTTTCTTCGTTACTCCGTTTCTTTCTTCGTTTCTCCATTTATTTCTCCGTTTCTCCGTTTCTTTCTTCGTTTCTCCGGTTCTTTCTTCGTTTCTCCGTTTCTTTCTTCGTTTGTTTGTTCGTTTCTCAGTTTCTTTTTTTCGTTTCTCCGTTTCTTTCTTCGTTTCTCCGTTTCTTTCTTCGTTTCTCCGTTTCTTTCTTCGTATCTCCGTTTCTTTGTTCGTTTCTCCGTTTCTTTCTTCGTTTTTCCTTTTCTTTCTTCGCCTCTCCGTTTCTTTCATCGTTTCTCCGTTTCTTCCCGCGTTTCTCCGTTTCTTTCTTCGTTTCTCCGTTTCGTTCTTCGTTTCTCCGTTTCTTTCTTCGTTTCTCCGTTTCTTTCATCGTTTCTTCGCTTCTCCGTTTCTTTCTTCCTTTCTCCGTTTATATCTTCGTTTCTCTATTTATTTCTCTGTTTCTTTCTTCGTTTCTCCGTTTCTTTCTTCGTTTCTCGGTTTCTTTCTTCGTTTCTCCGTTTCTTTCTTCGTTTCTCCGTTTATTTCTTCGTTTTTCCATTTATTTCTCCGTTTCTCCGTTCCTTTCTGCGCTTCTCCGTTTCTTTCTTCCTTTCTCCGATTATATCATCGCTTCTCCGTTTCTTTCTTCCTTTCTACGATTGTATCTTCGTTTCTCTATTTATTTTTCTGTTTCATTCTTCGTTTCTCCGTTTCTTTCCCCGTTTCTCGGTTTATTTCTTCGTTTCTCCATTTATTTCTGCGATTCTCCGTTTCTTTCTTCGTTTCTCCGTTTCTTTCTTCGTTTCTCCATTTATTTCTCCGTTTCTCCGTTTCTTTCTTCGTTTCTCCGTTTCTTTCTCCGTTTCTCGGTTTATTTCTTCGTTTATCCATTTATTTCTCCGATTCTCCGTTTCTTTCTTCGTTTCTTCGTTTCTTTCTTCGTTACTCCGTTTCTTTCTTCGTTTCTCCATTTATTTCTCCGTTTCTCCGTTTCTTTCTTCGTTTCTCCGGTTCTTTCTTCGTTTCTCCGTTTCTTTCTTCGTTTGTTTCTCCGTTTCTCAATTTCTTTCTTCGTTTCTCCGTTTCTGTCTTCGTTTCTCCGTTTCTTTGTTGGCTTCTCCGTTTCTTTGTTCGTTTCTCCGTTTCTTTGTTCGTTTCTCCGTTTATTTCTTCGTTTCTCCATTTATTTCTCCGTTTCTCCGTTTCTTTCTTCGTTTCTCCGTTTCTTTGTTCGTTTCTCCGTTTATTTCTTCGTTTCTCCATTTATTTCTCCGTTTCTCCGTTTCTTTCTCCGTTTCTTGGTTTATTTCTTCGTTCCTCCGTTTATTTCCCCAATTCTCCGTTTATTTCTTCGTTTCTCCATTTATTTCTCTGTTTCTCCGTTTCTTTCTTCGTTTCTCCGTTTCTTTCTTCGTTTCTCCGTTTCTTTCCCCGTAACTCGGTTTATTTCTTCGTTTCTCCATTTATTTCTCCGTTTCTCCGTTTCTTTCTTCGTTTCTCCGTTTCATTGTTCGTTTCTCCGTTTCTTTCTTCGTTTCTCCGTTTCTTTCTTCGTTTCTCCGTTTCTTTCTTCGTTTCTCCATTTATTTCTCCGTTTCTTTCTTCGTTTCTCCGTTTCTTTGTTCGTTTCTCCGTTTCTTTCTCCGTTTCTCGGTTTATTTCTTCGGTTCTCCATTTATTTCTCCCATTCTCCGTTTCTTTCTTCGTTTCCCCGTTTCTTTCTTTGTTTCTCCGTTTCTTTCTTCATTTCTCCGTTTCGTTCTTCATTTCTCCGTTTATTTCTTCGTTTCTCCGTTTCATTCTCCGTTTCTGCGTTTCTTTGTTCGACTCTCGGTTTATTTCTTCGTTTCTCCGTTTCTTTGTTCGTTTCTCCGTTTCTTTGTTTGTTTCCCCGTTTCTTTCTTCGTTTCTCCGTTTCATTCTTCGTTTCTCCATTTATTTCTCCGTTTCTCCGTGTCTTCCTTCGTTTCTCCGTTTCTTTCTTCGTTTCTCCATTTATTTCTCCGTTTCTCCGTTTCCTTCTTTGTTTCTTCGTTTCTTTCTTCGTTACTCCGTTTCTTTCTTCGTTTCTCCGTTTCTTTGTTCGTTTCTCCATTTATTTCTCCGTTTCTCCGTTTCTTTCTTCGTTTCTCCGTTTCTTTCTTCGTTTCTCCATTTATTTCTCAGTTTCTCCGTTTCTTTCTTCGTTTCTCCGTTTCATTGTTCGTTTCTCCGTTTCTTTCTTCGTTTCTCCGTTTCTTTCTTCGTTTCTCCATTTATTTCTCCGTTTCTTTCTTCGTTTCTCCGTTTCTTTCTTCGTTTCTCCGTTTCTTTCCCCGTAACTCGGTTTATTTCTTCGGTTCTCCATTTATTCCTCCGATTCTCCGTTTCTTTCTTCGTTTCTCCGTTTCTTTCTCCGTTTCTCGGTTTATTTCTTCGGTTCTCCATTTATTTCTCCCATTCTCCGTTTCTTTCTTCGTTTCTCCGTTTATTTCTTCGTTTCTCCGTTTCATTCTTCGTTTCTACGTATCTTTGTTCGATTTTCGGTTTATTTCTTCGATTCTCAGTTTCTTTGTTCGTTTCTCCGTTTCTTTCTTCGTTTCTCCGTTTCTTTCTTCGTTTCTCCATTTACTTCTCCGTTTCTCCGTTTCTTTCTTCGTTTCTCCGTTTATTTCTTCGTTTCTCCGTTTCATTCTTCGTTTCTACGTATCTTTGTTCGATTTTCGGTTTATTTCTTCGATTCTCAGTTTCTTTGTTCGTTTCTCCGTTTCTTTCTTCGTTTCTCCGTTTCTTTCTTCGTTTCTCCGTTTCTTTCTTCGTTTCTCCATTTACTTCTCCGTTTCTCCGTTTCTTTCTTCGTTTCTCCGTTTCTTTGTTCGTTTCTCCGTTTCTTTCTCCGTTTCTCGGTTTTTTTTCTTCGTTTCTTCGTTTCTTTCTTCGTTACTCCGTTTCTTTCTTCGTTTCTCCATTTATTTCTCCGTTTCTCCGTTTCTTTCTTCGTTTCTCCGTTTCTTTCTCCGTTTCTCGGTTTCCTTCTTCGTTTCTCCATTTATTTCTCCGTTTCTCCGTTTCTTTCTTCGTTTCTCCGTTTCTTTGTTCGTTTCTCCGTTTCCTTCTTCGTTTCTCCGTTTGTATCTCCGTTTCTTTCTTCGTTTCTTTCATCGTTACTCCGTTTCTTTCTTCGTTTCTCCGTTTCTCGGTTTATATCTTCGTTTCTCCATTTATTTCTCCGATTCTCCGTTTCTTTCTTCGTTTCTCCGTTTCTTTCTTCGTTTCTCCGTTTCTTTGATCGTTTCTCCGTTTCTTTCTCCGTTTCTCCGTTTCTTTCTTCGTTTCTCCGTTTATTTCTTCGTTTCTCCATTTATTTCTTCGTTTCTCCGTTTCGTTCTTCGTTTCTCCGTTTCTTTCGTCGTTTCTCCGTTTCTTTCTTCGTTTCTCCGTTTCTCCCTTCGTTTCTTCGTTTCTCCGTTTCTCCGTTTCTCCGTTTCGATTAAATGATTATAATAGTTATAATTTCTATTATAAATCATTTGAGCTATAGTTAAATTATACACTAATACTCTAAATACATATTTAATATATTTTTTAATCTCTTTAGCTTCCAGAAGAATTTTATTTATACTATTTACTGTATATAATAATTTACACAGAATCGGAAATAAATCTAATTATTTATTTATAGTAATTATTTTTTATTCACTTATTTTACCAAAAATTTCGATTCTTCATGTACTAATCAAATGTTAAATTGATATATCTCGTAGACAATTATTACTTTCCATGTTTTAAAACTTTAAGAAACATATCTTTACTTTGTAGTTCGATCAAAATCAATTGCTAGAGGCGAATCAATCATTTTAAATGCATAAATAAGATGCACATTGTTCGATCAATATAGGGAACATGCGTAAATGTTAATAACAATCGCTGAAATGAACAAACATTCACTGAAACCGTTCGCTTTCGCAGACTTCGCAATATCTTGACATTTATTTATCATAATTATTAACAACCGACGTTGGACCGTAGATTAAACAATTTTTGACAATGTTTCGGTATAAAAAGCCATCAATTTCTTGAAATATTCGGTTAGATCGAATAAGCCGTGGGATAAAATAAACGAATGTTTCTCTACATATCGGAATTATAGTTTGTATGTATGCAAATATATTCTGAACCCGCAATTACAAATCCCTGTAACGTGGTAATTACATGGGTTGCCGTCTATTGGAGAAAGGGTTAAACTACACTTAAGGGGTGAAAACACCTGGCGGAGAAACGCTCAAGTTTGTCGAGGAATTGTTCTAATTTCCACAAATAGATGGCGCGATAAGTACAATTTACCGACATTAGAGATAAGTATTTCCATTTGTATGATATTCCCTATCGTGCGATAAAATAAATAAATACTTTTGTACAAACTTTTGTATGTTTCACCTTTCGAATAAATGTAAAATTAAACCTTCCACGGTAAATTTTATTCTTGAATTTATTAATGTTTCTAGGACGATTTATATCAGTATAAAGAGTGCTATAGGTGGGAAATTTGTGTACATAATAATTATTGAGTATAAAATAATTTTTCTTTTATTAGAGGTTAATATATTAAATAAGGAAGAAGAGCTAATCTTTATTATTTTAAATATAAAAATTAAAATTAAAGAAATTATTGAATATAAAATGAAATATGTTAAAAATGTATTTTTGTTAATTATTAATAAAATAACTATAATAGATGTTTGTATAACAGATGAATATCCTATAATTATTATGACTGATTTTTTTGTTAAAGCAAATGATAGGAGCAATAATTTCATTAACAAGGCAAATAAAATAAATTTCATTATTAAGTTTTAATATGAGTTCTATAATAATTATAGGGATTAATTTTATTAAAGTTATTATAAAGAATAGATTAATTCAATTTAATGAACAAATTAAAAAATGAATCGAACATTTAAAGAGTACATCCCAATTTTTAAGATAAGCGAAAAAAAATAATTATTATAAATAAATAATTAGATTTATTTCCGATTCTGTGTAAATTATTATATAGAGTAAATAGTATAAATAAAATTCTAAAGAGATTAAAAAATATATTAAATATGTATATAGAGTATTAGTGTCTAATTTAACTATAGATCAAATGATTTATAATAGAAATTATAAATATTATAATCATTTAATCAAACGGAGAAACGGAGAAACGGAGAAATAAATGGGGAAACGAAGAAATAAATCGAGAAACGGAGAAAGAAACGGAGAAACGAAGAAAAAACGGAGAATCGAACAAAGAAACGCAGAAATGAAGAATGAAACGGAGAAACGGAGAAATGAAGAATGAAACGGAGAAACGAAGAAAGAAACGGAGTAACGAAGAAAGAAACGGAGAAACAAAGAAATAAACCGAGAAACGGGGAAAGAAACGGAGAAACGAACAAAGAAACGGGGAAACGAAGAAAGAAACGGAGAAACAAAGAATGAAACGGAGAAACGAAGAAAGAAACGGAGAAATAAATGGAGAAACGAAGATATAAAGGGAGAAACGGACAAAGAAACGTAGAAACGAACAAAGAAACGGAGAAACGAACAAAGAAATGGAGAAGGGGAGAAATAAATGGAGAAACGAAGAAATAAGCGGAAAAACAAGGAAAGAAACGGAGAAACGAAGAAAGAAACGGAGAAACGAACAAAGAAACGGAGATACGAACAAAGAAACGGAGAAGCGGAGAAATAAATGGAGAAACGAAGAAATAAGCGGAGAAACGAAGAAAGAAACGGAGAAACGAAGAAAGAAACGGAGAAAGGAAGAAAGAAACGGAGAAACGAAGAAAGAAACGGAGAAACGAACAAAGAAACAGAGAAACGAAGAAAGAAACGGAGAAACGGACAAAGAAACGTAGAAACGAACAAAGAAATGGAGAAACGAACAAAGAAACGGAGAAGCGGAGAAATAAATGGAGAAACGAAGAAATAAGCGGAAAAACAAGGAAAGAAACGGAGAAACGAAGAAAGAAACGGAGAAACGAACAAAGAAACGGAGATACGAACAAAGAACCGGAGAAGCGGAGAAATAAATGGAGAAACGAAGAAAGAAGCGGAGAAACGAAGAAAGAAACGGAGAAACGAAGAAAGAAACGGAGAAAGGAAGAAAGAAACGGAGAAACGAAGAAAGAAACGGAGAAACGAAGAAAGAAACGGAGAATCGGAGAAATAAATGGAGAAACAAAGAAATAAACCGAGAAACGGGGAAAGAAACGGAGAAACGAACAAAGAAACGGGGAAACGAAGAAAGAAACGGAGAAACGAAGATGAAACGGAGAAACGAAGAAAGAAACGGAGAAATAATTGGAGAAACGAAGATATAAACGGAGAAAGGAAGAAAGAAACGGAGAAGCGAAGAAACGATGAAAGAAACGGAGAAACGAAGAAAGAAACGGAGAAACGGAGAAAGAAACGTAGAAACTAACAATGAAACAGAGAAACGAAGAAAGGAACGGAGAAACGAACAAAGAAACGGAGAAACGTTTCTCCGTTTCTTGGTTTCTCCGTTTCTCCGTTTCTCCGTTTTTCCGTATCTCCGTTTCTCCGTTTCTCGGTTTCTCCGTTTCTTCGTCTCTCGGCTTCTCCGATTCTCGGTTTCTCCGTTTCTCCGTTTCTCGGTTTTTCCGTTTCTCCGTTTCTCCGTTTCACCGTTTTTTGTTCGCTTCACCATTTATTTCTCCGATTCTCTGTTTCTTTCTTCGTTTCTCCGTTTCTTTCTTCGTTTCTCCGTTTCTTTCTCCGTTTCTCCGTTTCTTTCTTCGTTTCTCCGTTTCATTGTTCGTTTCTCCGTTTCCTTCTTCGTTTTTCCGTTTCTTTCTTCGTTTCTCCGTTTCTTTCTTCGTTTCCCGCTTCTTTCTCCGTTTCTCCGTTTCTCGGTTTCTACGTTTGGGAGTTTGAAGTTAAGGAATGGTTGAGAATCCATCAAAATTTTCGCTAGTCTGATACTTGAAACCAATAACTACAATGGCCTAGGGGAAAAATACACATACCGTTGTAATTGGGACAGTTTCTGCTTCCAGATGCAACTGGAATTTCTCGAGTTCGTCAGTCCGTTCGCGAGATATGGGAGTTTGAAGTTAAGGAATGGTTGAGAAACCATCAAAATTTGCGCAAGTCTGATTCTCGCAACCAATAACTACTATGGCCTACAGCAAAAATACACATATCGTTGTAATCGGGCGAGTTTCTGCTTTCAGATGCAACAGGAATTTCTCGAGTTAGTCAGTCCGTTCGCGAGATATGGGAGTTTCAAGTTAAGGCATGGTTGAGAAACCATCAAAATTTTCGCAAGTCTGATACTGGAAACCAATAACTGGAATGGCCTGGAGTAAAACTACGCACACCATTGTAATGGGAAGAGTTTCTACTTTCAGATGCAACAGGAATTTCTCGAGTCAGTCAGTCCGTTCGGGAGATATGGGAGTTTGAAGTTAAGGAATGGTTGAGAAACCATCAAAATTTTCGCAAGTCTGATACTGGAAACCAATAACTGGAATGGCCTGGAGTAAAAGTACACACACCATTGTAATGGGGCGAGTTTCTACTTTCAGATGCAACAGGAATTTCTCGAGTTAGTCAGTCCGTTCGCGAGATATGGGAGTTTGAAGTTAAGGAATGGTTGAGAAACGATCAAAATTTTCGCAGGTCTGATACTCGAAACCAATAACTACAATGGCCTATGGGAAAAATACACTTACCGTTGTAATTGGGAGAGTTTCTGCTTTCAGATGCAATAGAAATTTCTCGAGTTCGTCAATCCGTTCGCGAGATATGGGAGTTTCAAGTTAAGGCATGGTTGAGAAACCATCAAAATTTTCGCAAGTCTGATACTGGAAACCAATAACTGGAATGGCCTGGAGTAAAACTACGCACACCATTGTAATGGGAAGAGTTTCTACTTTCAGATGCAACAGGAATTTCTCGAGTTAGTCAGTCCGTTCGCGAGATATGGGCGTTTGAAGTTAAGGAATGGTTGAGAAACCATCAAAATTTTCGCAAGTCTGATACTGGAAACCAATAACTGGAATGGCCTAGGGCAAAAGTACACACACCGTTGTAATCGGGGGAGTTTCTGCTTTCAGATGCAACAGGAATTTCTCGAGTTAGTCAATCCGTTCGCGAGATATGGGAGATTGAAGTTAATGAATGGTTGAGAATCCATCAATATATTCGCAAGACTGATACTCGAAACCAATAACTACTATGGCCTAGAGCAAAAATACACATATCGTTGTAATCGGGCGAGTTTCTGCTTTCAGATGGAAAAAGGAATTTCTCTAGTTCGTCAATCCGTTCGCGAGATATGGGCGTTTGAAAATAAGGAATGGTAGAGAAACCATCAAAATTTTCGCAAGTCTGATACTCGAAACCAGTAACTACAATGGCCTAGGGGAGAAATTCACAAACCGTTGTAATCGGGAGAGTTTCTACTTTCATACGCAACAGAAATTTTTCGGATTCGTCAATCCGTTCGCGAGATATGGGAGTTTCAAGTTAAGGCATGGTTGAGAAACCATCAAAATTTTCGCAAGTCTGATACTGGAAACCAATAACTGGAATGGCCTGGAGTAAAACTACGCACACCATTGTAATGGGAAGAGTTTCTACTTTCAGATGCAACAGGAATTTCTCGAGTTAGTCAGTCCGTTCGCGAGATATGGGCGTTTGAAGTTAAGGAATGGTTGAGAAACCATCAAAATTTTCGCAAGTCTGATACTGGAAACCAATAACTGGAATGGCCTAGGGCAAAAGTACACACACCGTTGTAATCGGGGGAGTTTCTGCTTTCAGATGCAACAGGAATTTCTCGAGTTAGTCAATCCGTTCGCGAGATATGGGAGATTGAAGTTAATGAATGGTTGAGAATCCATCAATATATTCGCAAGACTGATACTCGAAACCAATAACTACTATGGCCTAGAGCAAAAATACACATATCGTTGTAATCGGGCGAGTTTCTGCTTTCAGATGGAAAAAGGAATTTCTCTAGTTCGTCAATCCGTTCGCGAGATATGGGCGTTTGAAAATAAGGAATGGTAGAGAAACCATCAAAATTTTCGCAAGTCTGATACTCGAAACCAGTAACTACAATGGCCTAGGGGAGAAATTCACAAACCGTTGTAATCGGGAGAGTTTCTACTTTCATACGCAACAGAAATTTTTCGGATTCGGCAATCCGTTCGCGAGATATGGGAGTTTGAAGTTCAGGAATGGTTGAGAAACCATCAAAATTTTGGCAAGTCTGATACCCGAAACCAATAACTACAATGGCCTAGGGGAAAAATACACAGACCATTGTAATGGGGCGAGTTTCTACTTTCAGATGCAACAGGAATTTCTTAAGTTAGTCAATCCGTTCGCGAGATATGGGAGTTTGAAGTTAAGGAATGGTTGAGAGACCATCAAAATTTTCGCAAGTCTGAAACTCGAAACCAATAACGACAATGGCCTAGGGGAAAAATACACATACCGTTGTAATCGGGCGAGTTTCTACTTTCAGATGCAACAGGAATTTTTGGGATTCATTAATCCGCTGGCGAGATATGGGAGTTTGGATTTAATAAATGTTTGAGGAACCATACAAATTTTCGCAATTCTGATGCTTGAAACGAATAACTAGAATGGCCTAGGGCGAAAGTACACGTACCGTTGTAATCGGGGGAGTTTCTGCTTTCAGATGCAACGGGAATTTCTCGATTTCCTCAATCCGTTCGCGAGATATAGGTGTTTGAAGTGAAGGAATGGTTGAGAAACCACCAAAATTTTCGCAAGTCTGATACTCGAAACCAATAACTACAATGGCCTAGGGGAAAAATACACAGACCATTGTAATGGGGCGAGTTTCTACTTTCAGATGCAACAGGAATTTCTCAGGTTAGTCAATCCGTTCGCGAGATATGGGAGTTTGAAGTTAAGGAATGGTTGAGAGACCATCAAAATTTTCGCAAGTCTGAAACTCGAAACCAATAACGACAATGGCCTAGGGGAGAAATACACACACCGTTGTAATTGGGCGTGTTTCTACTTTCAGATGCAGCAGGAATTTCTCTATTTCCTCAATCCGTTCGCGAGATATAGGGGTTTGATGTGAAGGCATGGTTGAGAAACCACCAAAATTTTTGTAAGTCTGAAACTCGAAACCAATAACGACAATGGCCTAGGGGAAAAATACACGTGCCGTTGTAATCGGGCGAGTTTCTACTTTCAAATGCAATAGGAATTTTTGGGTTAGGTCAATCCGTTCGCGAGATATGGGAGTTTTAAGCTAAGAAATGGTTCAGAAGACAACAAATTTTTCGCAATTCTGCTGCTCCAAACGCTTAACCAGAATGGGCTAGGGAAAAAATACACATACCGTTGTAATCGGGCGAGTTTCTACTTTCAGACGCAGAAGGAATTTTTGGGTTTGGTCAATCCGTTCGCGAGATATGGGACTTTGAAGCTAAGAAATGGTTGAGAAGACAACAAATTTTTCGCAATTCTGCTGCTCCAAACGCTTAACCAGAATGGGCTAGGGAAAAAATACACATACCGTTGTAATCGGGCGAGTTTCTACTTTCAGATGCAATAGGAATTTTTGGGTTAGGTCAATCCGTTCGCGAGATATGAGAGTTTGAAGCCAAGAAATGGTAGAGAAGGCAAAAAATTTTTCGCAATTCTGCTGCTCCAACCGCTTAACCAGAATGGCCTAGGGAAAAAATACACATACCGTTGTAATCGGGCGAGTTTCTACTTTCAGATGCAATAGGAATTTTGGATTAGGTCAATCCGTTCGCGGGATATGGGAGTTTGAAGACAAGAAATGGTTGAGAAGGCAAAAAATTTTTCGCAATGCTGCTGCTCCAATCGCTTAACCAGAATGGCCTAAGGAAAAAATACACATACCGTTGTAATCGGGCGAGTTTCTACTTTCAGATGCAATAGGAATTTTTGGGTTAGGTCAATCCGTTCGCGAGATATGAGAGTTTGAAGCAAGAAATGGAAGAGAAGGCAAAAAATTTTTCGCAATTCTGCTGCTCCTACCGCTTAACCAGAATGGCCTAGGGAAAAAATACACATACCGTTGTAATCGGGCGAGTTTCTACTTTCAGACGCAACAGGAGTTTTTGGGTTAGGTCAATCCGTTCGCGAGATATGGGAGCTTGAAGCCAAGAAATGGTTGAGAAGGCAAAAAATTTTTAGCAATTCTGCTGCTCCAAAAGCTTAACCAGAATGGCCTAGGGAAAAAATACACATACCGCTGTAATCGGGCGAGTTTCTACTTTCAGATGCAATAGGAATTTTTGGTTAGGTCCATCCGTTCGCGAGATATGGGAGTTTGAATCCAAGAAATGGTTGAGAAGGCAAAAAATTTTGCGCAATTCTGCTGCTCGAAACGCTTAACCAGATTGGCCTAGGGAAAAAATACACATACCGTTGTAATCGGGCAAGTTTCTACTTTCAGATGCAATAGGAATTTTTGGGTTAGGTCAATCCGTTCGCGAGATATGAGAGTTTGAAGCCAAGAAATGGTAGAGAAGGCAAAAAATTTTTCACAATTCTGCTGCTCCAACCGCTTAACCAGAATGGCCTAAGGAAAAAATACACATACCGTTGTAATCGGGCGAGTTTCTACTTTCAGATGCAACAGGAATTTTTGGGTTAGGTCAATCCGTTCGCGAGGTATGGGAGTTTGAAACCAAGAAATGGTTGAGAAGGCAAAAAATTTTTCGCAATTTTGCTGCTCCAAAAGCTTAACCAGAATGACCTAGGGAAAAAATACACATACCGTTGTAATTGGACGAGTTTCTACTTTCAGATGCAATAGGAATTTTTGGGTTAGGTCAATCCGTTCGCGAGATATGGGAGTTTGAAGCCAAGAAATGGTAGAGAAGGCAAAAAATTTTTCACAATTCTGCTGCTCCAAACGCTTAACCAGAGTGGCCTAGGGAAAAAATACACATACCGCTGTAATCGGGCGAGTTTCTACTTTCAGATGCAATAGGAATTTTTGGGTAGGTCCATCCGTTCGCGAGATATGGGAGTTTGAATCCAAGAAATGTTTGAGAAGGCAACAAATTTTTCGCACTTCTGCTGCTCCAATCGCTTAACCAAAATGGCCTAGGGGAAAAATACACGTACCGTTGTAATCGGGCGAGTTTCTACTTTCAAATGCAATAGGAATTTTTGGGTTAGGTCAATCCGTTCGCGAGATATGGGAGTTTGAATCCAAGAAATGGTTGAGAAGGCAAAAAATTTTGCGCAATTCTGCTGCTCGAAACGCTTAACCAGATTGGCCTAGGGAAAAAATACACATACCGTTGTAATCGGGCGAGTTTCTACTTTCAGATGCAATAGGAGTTTTTGGGTTAGGTCAATCCGTTCACGAGATATGGGACTTTGAAGCTAAGAAATGTTTGACAAGACAACAAATTTTTCGCAATTCTGCTTCTCCAAACGCTTAACCAGATTGGCCTAGGGAAAAAATACGCATACCGTTGTAATCGGGCGAGTTTCTACTTTCAGATGCAACAGGAATTTTTGGGTTAGGTCAATCCGTTCGCGAGGTATGGGAGTTTGAAACCAAGAAATGGTTGAGAAGGCAAAAAATTTTTCGCAATTTTGCTGCTCCAAAAGCTTAACCAGAATGACCTAGGGAAAAAATACACATACCGTTGTAATTGGGCGAGTTTCTACTTTCAGATGCAATAGGAATTTTTGGGTTAGGTCAATCCGTTCGCGAGATATGGGAGTTTGAAGCCAAGAAATGGTAGAGAAGGCAAAAAATTTTTCACAATTCTGCTGCTCCAAACGCTTAACCAGAGTGGCCTAGGGAAAAAATACACATACCGCTGTAATCGGGCGAGTTTCTACTTTCAGATGCAATAGGAATTTTTGGTTAGGTCCATCCGTTCGCGAGATATGGGAGTTTGAATCCAAGAAATGTTTGAGAAGGCAACAAATTTTTCGCACTTCTGCTGCTCCAATCGCTTAACCAAAATGGCCTAGGGGAAAAATACACGTACCGTTGTAATCGGGCGAGTTTCTACTTTCAAATGCAATAGGAATTTTTGGGTTAGGTCAATCCGTTCGCGAGATATGGGAGTTTGAATCCAAGAAATGGTTGAGAAGGCAAAAAATTTTGCGCAATTCTGCTGCTCGAAACGCTTAACCAGATTGGCCTAGGGAAAAAATACACATACCGTTGTAATCGGGCGAGTTTCTACTTTCAGATGCAATAGGAGTTTTTGGGTTAGGTCAATCCGTTCGCGAGATATGGGACTTTGAAGCTAAGAAATGTTTGACAAGACAACAAATTTTTCGCAATTCTGCTTCTCCAAACGCTTAACCAGAATGGCCTAGGGAAAAAATACGCATACCGTTGTAATCGGGCGAGTTTCTACTTTCAGATGCAACAGGAATTTTTGGGTTAGGTCAATCCGTTCGCGAGGTATGGGAGTTTGAAACCAAGAAATGGTTGAGAAGGCAAAAAATTTTTCGCAATTTTGCTGCTCCAAAAGCTTAACCAGAATGACCTAGGGAAAAAATACACATACCGTTGTAATTGGGCGAGTTTCTACTTTCAGATGCAATAGGAATTTTTGGGTTAGGTCAATCCGTTCGCGAGATATGAGAGTTTGAAGCCAAGAAATGGTAGAGAAGGCAAAAAATTTTTCACAATTCTGCTGCTCCAACCGCTTAACCAGAATGGCCTAAGGAAAAAATACACATACCGTTGTAATCGGGCGAGTTTCTACTTTCAGATGCAACAGGAATTTTTGGGTTAGGTCAATCCGTTCGCGAGGTATGGGAGTTTGAAACCAAGAAATGGTTGAGAGGGCAAAAAATTTTTCGCAATTTTGCTGCTCCAAAAGCTTAACCAGAATGACCTAGGGAAAAAATACACACACCGTTGTAATCGGGCGAGTTTCTTCTTTCAGACGCAACAGGAATTTTTGGGTTAGGTCAATCCGTTCGCGAGATATGGGAGTTTGAAGCCAAGAAATGGTTGAGAAGGCAAAAAATTTTTCACAATTCTGCTGCTCCAAACGCTTAACCAGAGTGGCCTAGGGAAAAAATACACATACCGCTGTAATCGGGCGAGTTTCTACTTTCAGATGCAATAGGAATTTTTGGTTAGGTCCATCCGTTCGCGAGATATGGGAGTTTGAATCCAAGAAATGGTTGAGAAGGCAACAAATTTTTCGCACTTCTGCTGCTCCAATCGCTTAACCAAAATGGCCTAGGGGAAAAATACACGTACCGTTGTAATCGGGCGAGTTTCTACTTTCAAATGCAATAGGAATTTTTGGGTTAGGTCAATCCGTTCGCGAGATATGGGAGTTTTAAGCTAAGAAATGGTTGAGAAGACAACAAATTTTTCGCAATTCTGCTGCTCCAAACGCTTAACCAGAACGGCCTAGGGGAAAGATACACATACCGTTGTAACCGGGCGAGTTTCTACTTTCAGACGCAACAGGAATTTTTGGGTTAGGTCAATCCGTTCGCGAGATATGGGAGTTTGAAGCCAAGAAATGGTTGAGAAGGCAAAAAATTTTTTCGCAATTCTGCTGCTCCAAACGCTTAACCAGAATGGCCTAGGGAAAAAATACACATACCGTTGTAATCGGGCGAGTTTCTACTTTCAGACGCAGAAGGAATTTTTGGGTTTGGTCAATCCGTTCGCGAGATATGGGACTTTGAAGCTAAGAAATGGTTGAGAAGACAACAAATTTTTCGCAATTCTGCTGCTCCAAACGCTTAACCAGAATGGGCTAGGGAAAAAATACACATACCGTTGTAATCGGGCGAGTTTCTACTTTCAGATGCAATAGGAATTTTTGGGTTAGGTCAATCCGTTCGCGAGATATGAGAGTTTGAAGCCAAGAAATGGTAGAGAAGGCAAAAATTTTTCGCAATTCTGCTGCTCCAACCGCTTAACCAGAATGGCCTAGGGAAAAAATACACATACCGTTGTAATCGGGCGAGTTTCTACTTTCAGATGCAATAGGAATTTTGGATTAGGTCAATCCGTTCGCGAGATATGGGAGTTTGAAGACAAGAAATGGTTGAGAAGGCAAAAAATTTTTCGCAATTCTGCTGCTCCAATCGCTTAACCAGAATGGCCTAAGGAAAAAATACACATACCGTTGTAATCGGGCGAGTTTCTACTTTCAGATGCAACAGGAATTTTTGGGTTAGGTCTATCCGTTCGCGAGATATGGGAGTTTGAAACCAAGAAATGGTTGAGAAGGCAAAAAATTTTACGCAATTTTGCTGCTCCAAAAGCTTAACCAGAATGGCCTAGGGAGAAAATACACATACAGTTGTAATTGGGCGAGTTTCTACTTTCAGATGCAATAGGAATTTTGGATTAGGTCAATCCGTTCGCGAGATATGGGAGTTTGAAGACAAGAAATGGTTGAGAAGGCAAAAAATTTTTCGCAATTCTGCTGCTCCAATCGCTTAACCAGAATGGCCTAAGGAAAAAATACACATACCGTTGTAATCGGGCGAGTTTCTACTTTCAGATGCAACAGGAATTTTTGGGTTAGGTCTATCCGTTCGCGAGATATGGGAGTTTGAAACCAAGAAATGGTTGAGAAGGCAAAAAATTTTTCGCAATTTTGCTGCTCCAAAAGCTTAACCAGAATGGCCTAGGGAGAAAATACACATACCGTTGTAATTGGGCGAGTTTCTACTTTCAGATGCAATAGGAATTTTTGGGTTAGGTCAATCCCTTCGCGAGATATGGGAGTTTGAAGCCAAGAAATGGTAGAGAAGGCAAAAAATTTTTCACAATTCTGCTGCTCCAAACGCTTAACCAGAATGGCCTAGGGAGAAAATACACATACCGTTGTAATTGGGCGAGTTTCTACTTTCAGATGCAATAGGAATTTTTGGGTTAGGTCAATCCGTTCGCGAGATATGGGAGTTTTAAGCTAAGAAATGGTTGAGAAGACAACAAATTTTTCGCAATTCTGCTGCTCCAAACGCTTAACCAGAACGGCCTAGGGGAAAGATACACATACCGTTGTAACCGGGCGAGTTTCTGCTTTCAGACGCAACAGGAATTTTTGGGTTAGGTCAATCCGTTCGCGAGATATGGGAGTTTGAAGCCAAGAAATGGTTGAGAAGGCAAAAAATTTTTCGCAATTCTGCTGCTCCAAACGCTTAACCAGAATGGCCTAGGGAAAAAATACACATACCGTTGTAATCGGGCGAGTTTCTACTTTCAGACGCAGAAGGAATTTTTGGGTTTGGTCAATCCGTTCGCGAGATATGGGACTTTGAAGCTAAGAAATGGTTGAGAAGACAACAAATTTTTCGCAATTCTGCTGCTCCAAACGCTTAACCAGAATGGGCTAGGGAAAAAATACACATACCGTTGTAATCGGGCGAGTTTCTACTTTCAGATGCAATAGGAATTTTTGGGTTAGGTCAATCCGTTCGCGAGATATGAGAGTTTGAAGCCAAGAAATGGTAGAGAAGGCAAAAAATTTTTCGCAATTCTGCTGCTCCAACCGCTTAACCAGAATGGCCTAGGGAAAAAATACACATACCGTTGTAATCGGGCGAGTTTCTACTTTCAGATGCAATAGGAATTTTGGATTAGGTCAATCCGTTCGCGAGATATGGGAGTTTGAAGACAAGAAATGGTTGAGAAGGCAAAAAATTTTTCGCAATTCTGCTGCTCCAATCGCTTAACCAGAATGGCCTAAGGAAAAAATACACATACCGTTGTAATCGGGCGAGTTTCTACTTTCAGATGCAACAGGAATTTTTGGGTTAGGTCTATCCGTTCGCGAGATATGGGAGTTTGAAACCAAGAAATGGTTGAGAAGGCAAAAAATTTTACGCAATTTTGCTGCTCCAAAAGCTTAACCAGAATGGCCTAGGGAGAAAATACACATACAGTTGTAATTGGGCGAGTTTCTACTTTCAGATGCAATAGGAATTTTGGATTAGGTCAATCCGTTCGCGAGATATGGGAGTTTGAAGACAAGAAATGGTTGAGAAGGCAAAAAATTTTTCGCAATTCTGCTGCTCCAATCGCTTAACCAGAATGGCCTAAGGAAAAAATACACATACCGTTGTAATCGGGCGAGTTTCTACTTTCAGATGCAACAGGAATTTTTGGGTTAGGTCTATCCGTTCGCGAGATATGGGAGTTTGAAACCAAGAAATGGTTGAGAAGGCAAAAAATTTTTCGCAATTTTGCTGCTCCAAAAGCTTAACCAGAATGGCCTAGGGAGAAAATACACATACCGTTGTAATTGGGCGAGTTTCTACTTTCAGATGCAATAGGAATTTTTGGGTTAGGTCAATCCCTTCGCGAGATATGGGAGTTTGAAGCCAAGAAATGGTAGAGAAGGCAAAAAATTTTTCACAATTCTGCTGCTCCAAACGCTTAACCAGAATGGCCTAGGGAGAAAATACACATACCGTTGTAATTGGGCGAGTTTCTACTTTCAGATGCAATAGGAATTTTTGGGTTAGGTCAATCCCTTCGCGAGATATGGGAGTTTCAAGCCAAGAAATGGTAGAGAAGGCAAAAAATTTTTCACAATTCTGCTGCTCCAAACGCTTAACCAGAATGGCCTAGGGAAAAAATACACATACCGCTGTAATCGGGCGAGTTTCTACTTTCAGATGCAATAGGAATTTTTGGTTAGGTCCATCCGTTCGCGAGATATGGGAGTTTGAATCCAAGAAATGGTTGAGAAGGCAACAAATTTTTCGCACTTCTGCTGCTCCAATCGCTTAACCAAAATGGCCTAGGGAAAAATACACGTACCGTTGTAATCGGGCGAGTTTCTACTTTCAAATGCAATAGGAATTTTTGGGTTAGGTCAATCCGTTCGCGAGATATGGGAGTTTTAAGCTAAGAAATGGTTGAGAAGACAACAAATTTTTCGCAATTCTGCTGCTCCAAACGCTTAACCAGAACGGCCTAGGGGAAAGATACACATACCGTTGTAACCGGGCGAGTTTCTACTTTCAGACGCAACAGGAATTTTTGGGTTAGGTCAATCCGTTCGCGAGATATGGGAGTTTGAAGCCAAGAAATGGTTGAGAAGGCAAAAAATTTTTCGCAATTCTGCTGCTCCAAACGCTTAACCAGAATGGCCTAGGGAAAAAATACACATACCGTTGTAATCGGGCGAGTTTCTACTTTCAGATGCAATAGGAATTTTGGATTAGGTCAATCCGTTCGCGAGATATGGGAGTTTGAAGACAAGAAATGGTTGAGAAGGCAAAAAATTTTTCGCAATTCTGCTGCTCCAATCGCTTAACCAGAATGGCCTAAGGAAAAAATACACATACCGTTGTAATCGGGCGAGTTTCTACTTTCAGATGCAACAGGAATTTTTGGGTTAGGTCTATCCATTCGCGAGATATGGGAGTTTGAAACCAAGAAATGGTTGAGAAGGCAAAAAATTTTACGCAATTTTGCTGCTCCAAAAGCTTAACCAGAATGGCCTAGGGAGAAAATACACATACCGTTGTAATTGGGCGAGTTTCTACTTTCAGATGCAATAGGAATTTTGGATTAGGTCAATCCGTTCGCGAGATATGGGAGTTTGAAGACAAGAAATGGTTGAGAAGGCAAAAAATTTTTCGCAATTCTGCTGCTCCAATCGCTTAACCAGAATGGCCTAAGGAAAAAATACACATACCGGTGTAATCGGGCGAGTTTCTACTTTCAGATGCAACAGGAATTTTTGGGTTAGGTCTATCCGTTCGCGAGATATGGGAGTTTGAAACCAAGAAATGGTTGAGAAGGCAAAAAATTTTTCGCAATTTTGCTGCTCCAAAAGCTTAACCAGAATGGCCTAGGGAGAAAATACACATACCGTTGTAATTGGGCGAGTTTCTACTTTCAGATGCAATAGGAATTTTTGGGTTAGGTCAATCCCTTCGCGAGATATGGGAGTTTGAAGCCAAGAAATGGTAGAGAAGGCAAAAAATTTTTCACAATTCTGCTGCTCCAAACGCTTAACCAGAATGGCCTAGGTAGAAAATACACATACCGTTGTAATTGGGCGAGTTTCTACTTTCAGATGCAATAGGAATTTTTGGGTTAGGTCAATCCCTTCGCGAGATATGGGAGTTTGAAGCCAAGAAATGGTAGAGAAGGCAAAAAATTTTTCACAATTCTGCTGCTCCAAACGCTTAACCAGAATGGCCTAGGGAAAAAATACACATACCGCTGTAATCGGGCGAGTTTCTACTTTCAGATGCAATAGGAATTTTTGGTTAGGTCCATCCGTTCGCGAGATATGGGAGTTTGAATGCAAGAAATGGTTGAGAAGGCAAAAAATTTTTCGCAATTCTGCTGCTCCAACCGCGTAACCAGAATGGCCTAAGGAAAACATACAGATACCTTTGTAATCGGGCGAGTTTCTACTTTCAGATGCAATAGGAATTTTTGGGTTAGTTCAATCCGTTCGCGAGAAATGGGAGTTTGAAGCTAAGAAATGGTTGAGAAGACAACAAATTTTTCGCAGTTCTGCTGCTCCAAACGCTTAACCAGAATGGCCTAGGGAAAAAATACACATACCGCTGTAATCGGGCGAGTTTCTACTTTCAGATGCAATAGGAATTTTTGGTTAGGTCCATCCGTTCGCGAGATATGGGAGTTTGAATGCAAGAAATGGTTGAGAAGGCAAAAAATTTTTCGCAATTCTGCTGCTCCAACCGCTTAACCAGAATGGCCTAAGGAAAAAATACAGATACCTTTGTAATCGGGCGAGTTTCTACTTTCAGATGCAATAGGAATTTTTGGGTTAGGTCAATCCGTTCGCGCGAAATGGGAGTTTGAAGCTAAGAAATGGTTGAGAAGACAACAAATTTTTCGCAGTTCTGCTGCTCCAAACGCTTAACCAGAATGGCCTAGGGAAAAAATACACATACCGTTGTAATCGGGCGAGTTTCTACTTTCAGATGCAACAGGAATTTTTGGGTTAGGTCTATCCGTTCGCGAGATATGGGAGTTTGAAACCAAGAAATGGTTGAGAAGGCAAAAAATTTTTCGCAATTTTGCTGCTCCAAAAGCTTAACCAGAATGGCCTAGGGAGAAAATACACATACCGTTGTAATTGGGCGAGTTTCTACTTTCAGATGCAATAGGAATTTTTGGGTTAGGTCAATCCCTTCGCGAGATATGGGAGTTTGAAGCCAAGAAATGGTAGAGAAGGCAAAAAATTTTTCACAATTCTGCTGCTCCAAACGCTTAACCAGAATGGCCTAGGTAGAAAATACACATACCGTTGTAATTGGGCGAGTTTCTACTTTCAGATGCAATAGGAATTTTTGGGTTAGGTCAATCCCTTCGCGAGATATGGGAGTTTGAAGCCAAGAAATGGTAGAGAAGGCAAAAAATTTTTCACAATTCTGCTGCTCCAAACGCTTAACCAGAATGGCCTAGGGAAAAAATACACATACCGCTGTAATCGGGCGAGTTTCTACTTTCAGATGCAATAGGAATTTTTGGTTAGGTCCATCCGTTCGCGAGATATGGGAGTTTGAATGCAAGAAATGGTTGAGAAGGCAAAAAATTTTTCGCAATTCTGCTGCTCCAACCGCGTAACCAGAATGGCCTAAGGAAAACATACAGATACCTTTGTAATCGGGCGAGTTTCTACTTTCAGATGCAATAGGAATTTTTGGGTTAGTTCAATCCGTTCGCGAGAAATGGGAGTTTGAAGCTAAGAAATGGTTGAGAAGACAACAAATTTTTCGCAGTTCTGCTGCTCCAAACGCTTAACCAGAATGGCCTAGGGAAAAAATACACATACCGCTGTAATCGGGCGAGTTTCTACTTTCAGATGCAATAGGAATTTTTGGTTAGGTCCATCCGTTCGCGAGATATGGGAGTTTGAATGCAAGAAATGGTTGAGAAGGCAAAAAATTTTTCGCAATTCTGCTGCTCCAACCGCTTAACCAGAATGGCCTAAGGAAAAAATACAGATACCTTTGTAATCGGGCGAGTTTCTACTTTCAGATGCAATAGGAATTTTTGGGTTAGGTCAATCCGTTCGCGCGAAATGGGAGTTTGAAGCTAAGAAATGGTTGAGAAGACAACAAATTTTTCGCAGTTCTGCTGCTCCAAACGCTTAACCAGAATGGCCTAGGGAAAAAATACACATACCGTTGTAATCGGGCGAGTTTCTACTTTCAGATGCAATAGGAATTTTTGGTTAGGTCCATCCGTTCGCGAGATATGGGAGTTTGAATCCAAGAAATGGTTGAGAAGGCAACAAATTTTTCGCACTTCTGCTGCTCCAATCGCTTAACCAAAATGGCCTAGGGGAAAAATACACGTACCGTTGTAATCGGGCGAGTTTCTACTTTCAAATGCAATAGGAATTTTTGGGTTAGGTCAATCCGTTCGCGAGATATGGGAGTTTTAAGCTAAGAAATGGTTGAGAAGACAACAAATTTTTCGCAATTCTGCTGCTCCAAACGCTTAACCAGAATGGGCTAGGGAAAAAATACGCATACCGTTGTAATCGGGCGAGTTTCTACTTTCAGACGCAGAAGGAATTTTTGGGTTTGGTCAATCCGTTTGCGAGATATGGGACTTTGAAGCTAAGAAATGGTTGAGAAGACAACAAATTTTTCGCAATTCTGCTGCTCCAAACGCTTAACCAGAATGGGCTAGGGAAAAAATACACATACCGTTGTAATCGGGCGAGTTTCTACTTTCAGATGCAATAGGAATTTTGGATTAGGTCAATCCGTTCGCGGGATATGGGAGTTTGAAGACAAGAAATGGTTGAGAAGGCAAAAAATTTTTCGCAATTCTGCTGCTCCAATCGCTTAACCAGAATGGCCTAAGGAAAAAATACACATACCGTTGTAATCGGGCGAGTTTCTACTTTCAGATGCAATAGGAATTTTTGGGTTAGGTCAATCCGTTCGCGAGATATGAGAGTTTGAAGCCAAGAAATGGAAGAGAAGGCAAAAAATTTTTCGCAATTCTGCTGCTCCTACCGCTTAACCAGAATGGCCTAGGGAAAAAATACACATACCGTTGTAATCGGGCGAGTTTCTACTTTCAGACGCAACAGGAGTTTTTGGGTTAGGTCAATCCGTTCGCGAGATATGGGAGCTTGAAGCCAAGAAATGGTTGAGAAGGCAAAAAATTTTTAGCAATTCTGCTGCTCCAAAAGCTTAACCAGAATGGCCTAGGGAAAAAATACACATACCGCTGTAATCGGGCGAGTTTCTACTTTCAGATGCAATAGGAATTTTTGGTTAGGTCCATCCGTTCGCGGGATATGGGAGTTTGAAGACAAGAAATGGTTGAGAAGGCAAAAAATTTTTCGCAATTCTGCTGCTCCAATCGCTTAACCAGAATGGCCTAAGGAAAAAATACACATACCGTTGTAATCGGGCGAGTTTCTACTTTCAGATGCAATAGGAATTTTTGGGTTAGGTCAATCCGTTCGCGAGATATGAGAGTTTGAAGCCAAGAAATGGAAGAGAAGGCAAAAAATTTTTCGCAATTCTGCTGCTCCTACCGCTTAACCAGAATGGCCTAGGGAAAAAATACACATACCGTTGTAATCGGACGAGTTTCTACTTTCAGACGCAACAGGAGTTTTTGGGTTAGGTCAATCCGTTCGCGAGATATGGGAGCTTGAAGCCAAGAAATGGTTGAGAAGGCAAAAAATTTTTAGCAATTCTGCTGCTCCAAAAGCTTAACCAGAATGGCCTAGGGAAAAAATACACATACCGCTGTAATCGGGCGAGTTTCTACTTTCAGATGCAATAGGAATTTTTGGTTAGGTCCATCCGTTCGCGAGATATGGGAGTTTGAATCCAAGAAATGGTTGAGAAGGCAAAAAATTTTGCGCAATTCTGCTGCTCGAAACGCTTAACCAGATTGGCCTAGGGCAAAAATACACATACCGTTGTAATCGGGCGAGTTTCTACTTTCAGATGCAATAGGAATTTTTGGGTTAGGTCAATCCGTTCGCGAGATATGGGACTTTGAAGCTAAGAAATGTTTGACAAGACAACAAATTTTTCGCAATTCTGCTTCTCCAAACGCTTAACCAGAATGGCCTAAGGAAAAAATACGCATACCGTTGTAATCGGTCGAGTTTCTACTTTCAGACGCAGAAGGAATTTTTGGGTTTGGTCAATCCGTTCGCGAGATATGGGAGTTTTAAGCTAAGAAATTGTTGAGAAGACAACAAATTTTTCGCAAATCTGCTGCTCCAAACGCTTAACCAGAACGGCCTAGGGAAAAGATACATATACCGTTGTAACCGGGCGAGTTACTACTTTCAGACGCAACAGGAATTTTTGGGTTAGGT
This sequence comes from Ptiloglossa arizonensis, assembly GCF_051014685.1. NCBI lineage: Eukaryota > Metazoa > Arthropoda > Insecta > Hymenoptera > Colletidae > Ptiloglossa > Ptiloglossa arizonensis. Next base: position 2,440,101 of record NW_027478389.1, read on the forward strand.
CAATCCGTTCGCGAGATATGGGAGTTTGAAGCCAAGAAATGGTTGAGAAGGCAAAAAATTTTTCGCATTTCTGCTGCTCCAAACGCTTAACCAGAATGCCCTAGGGAAAAAATACACATACCGTTGTAATCGGGCGAGTTTCTACTTTCAGATGCAATAGGAATTTTGGATTAGGTCAATCCGTTCGCGAGATATGGGAGTTTGAAGCCAAGAAATGGTAGAGGAGGCAAAAAATTTTTCACAATTCTGCTGCTCCAAACGCTTAACCAGAGTGGCCTAGGGAAGAAATACACATACCGCTGTAATCGGGCGAGTTTCTACTTTCAGATGCAATAGGAATTTTTGGGTTAGGTCAATCCCTTCGCGAGATATGGGAGTTTGAAGCCAAGAAATGGTAGAGAAGGCAAAAAATTTTTCACAATTCTGCTGCTCCAAACGCTTAACCAGAATGGCCTAGGGAAAAAATACACATACCGCTGTAATCGGGCGAGTTTCTACTTTCAGATGCAATAGGAATTTTTGGTTAGGTCCATCCGTTCGCGAGATATGAGAGTTTGAAGCAAGAAATGGAAGAGAAGGCAAAAAATTTTTCGCAATTCTGCTGCTCCAAACGCTTAACCAGAATGGCCTAAGGAAAAAATACACATACCGTTGTAACCGGGCGTGTTTCTACTTTCAGACGCAACAGGAATTTTTGGGTTAGGTCAATCCGTTCGCGAGATATGGGAGTTTGAAGCCAAGAAATGGTTGAGAAGGCAAAAAATTTTTCACAATTCTGCTGCTCCAAACGCTTAACCAGAATGGCCTAGGGAAAAAATACAGATACCGTTGTAATCGGGCGAGTTTCTACTTTCAGATGCAATAGGAATTTTTGGGTTAGGTCAATCCGTTCGCGAGAAATGGGAGTTTGAAGCTAAGAAATGGTTGAGAAGACAACAAATTTTTCGCAGTTCTGCTGCCCCAAACGCTTAACCAGAATGGCCTAGGGAAAAAATACACATACCGTTGTAATCGGGCGAGTTTCTACTTTCGGACGCAACAGGAATTTTTGGGTTAGGTCAATCCGTTCGCGAGATATGGGAGTTTGAAGCCAAGAAATGGTTGAGAAGGCAAAAAATTTTTCGCAATTCTGCTGCTCCAAACGCTTAACCAGAATGGCCTAGGGAAAAAATACACATACCGTTGTAATCGGGCGAGTTTCTACTTTCAGACGCAACAGGAATTTTTGGATTGGGTCAATCCGTTCGCGAGATATGGGAGCTTGAATCCAAGAAAGGGTTGAGAAAGCAAAAAATTTTTCGCAATTCTGCTGCTCCAAACGCTTAACCAGAATGGCCTAGGGAAAAAATACACATACCGTTGTAATCGGGCGAGTTTCTACTTTAAAATGCAACAGGAATTTTTGGATTAGGACAATCCGTTCGCGAGATATTAGAGTTTGAATCTAAGAAATGGTTGAGAAGACAACAAATTTTTCGCAATTCTGCTGCTCCAAACGCTTAACCAGAATGGCCTAGGGAAAAATACGCATACCGTTGTAATCGGGCGAGTTTCTACTTTCAGACGCAGAAGGAATTTTTGGGTTTGGTCAATCCGTTCGCGAGATATGGGACTTTGAAGCTAAGAAATGGTTGAGAAGACAACAAATTTTTCGCAATTCTGCTGCTCCAAACGCTTAACCAGAATGGGCTAGGGAAAAAATACACATACCGTTGTAATCGGGCGAGTTTCTACTTTCAGACGCAACAGGAATTTTTGGGTTAGGTCAATCCGTTCGCGAGATATGGGAGCTTGAAGCCAAGAAATGGTTGAGAAGGCAAAAAATTTTTCGCAATTCTGCTGCTCCAAACGCTTAATCAGAATGGCCTAGGGAAAAAATACACACACCGTTGTAATCGGGCGAGTTTCTTCTTTCAGACGCAACAGGAATTTTTGGGTTAGGTCAATCCGTTCGCGAGATATGGGAGTTTGAAGCCAAGAAATGGTTGAGAAGGCAAAAAATTTTTCGCAATTCTGCTGCTCCAAACGCTTAACCAGAATGGCCTATGGAAAAAATACACATACCGTTGTAATCGGGCGAGTTTCTACTTTCAGATACAATAGGAATTTTTGGGTTAGGTCAATCCGTTCGCGAGATATGGGAGTTTGAAGCCAAGAAATGGTTGAGAAGGCAAACAATTTTTCGCAATTCTGCTGCTCCAAACGCTTAACCAGAATGGCCTAGGGAAAAAATACACATACCGTTGTAATCGGGCGAGTTTCTACTTTCAGATGCAATAGGAATTTTTGGGTTAGGTCAATCCGTTCGCGAGAAATGGGAGTTTGAAGCTAAGAAATGGTTGAGAAGACAACAAATTTTTCGCAGTTCTGCTGCTCCAAACGCTTAACCAGAATGGCCTAGGGAAAAAATACACATACCGTTGTAATCGGGCGAGTTTCTACTTTCAGATGCAATAGGAATTTTTTGGATAGGTCAATCCGTTCGCGAGATATGAGAGTTTGAAGCCAAGAAATGGTAGAGAAGGCAAAAAATTTTTCACAATTCTGCTGCTCCAACCGCTTAACCAGAATGCCCTAGGGAAAAAATACACATACCGTTGTAATCGGGCGAGTTTCTACTTTCAGATGCAATAGGAATTTTGGATTAGGTCAATCCGTTCGCGAGATATGGGAGTTTGAAGACAAGAAATGGTTGAGAAGGCAAAAAATTTTTCGCAATTCTGCTGCTCCAAACGCTTAACCAGAATGGCCTAAGGAAAAAATACACATACCGTTGTAACCGGGCGAGTTTCTACTTTCAGACGCAACAGGAATTTTTGGGTTAGGTCAATCCGTTCGCGAGATATGGGAGTTTGAAGCCAAGAAATGGTTGAGAAGGCAAAAAATTTTTCGCAATTCTGCTGCTCCAAACGCTTAACCAGAATGGCCTAGGGAAAAAATACAGATACCGTTGTAATCGGGCGAGTTTCTACTTTCAGATGCAATAGGAATTTTTGGGTTAGGTCAATCCGTTCGCGAGAAATGGGAGTTTGAAGCTAAGAAATGGTTGAGAAGACAACAAATTTTTCGCAGTTCTGCTGCTCCAAACGCTTAACCAGAATGGCCTAGGGAAAAAATACACATACCGTTGTAATCGGGCGAGTTTCTACTTTCAGACGCAACAGGAATTTTTGGGTTAGGTCAATCCGTTCGCGAGATATGGGAGTTTGAAGCCAAGAAATGGTTGAGAAGGCAAAAAATTTTTCGCAATTCTGCTGCTCCAAACGCTTAACCAGAATGGCCTAGGGAAAAAATACACATACCGTTGTAATCGGGCGAGTTTCTACTTTCAGACGCAACAGGAATTTTTGGATTGGGTCAATCCGTTCGCGAGATATGGGAGCTTGAATCCAAGAAAGGGTTGAGAAAGCAAAAAATTTTTCGCAATTCTGCTGCTCCAAACGCTTAACCAGAATGGCCTAGGGAAAAAGTACACATACCTTTGTAATCGGGCGAGTTTCTACTTTAAAATGCAACGGGAATTTTTGGATTAGGACAATCCGTTCGCGAGATATTAGAGTTTGAATCTAAGAAATGGTTGAGAAGACAACAAATTTTTCGCAATTCTGCTGCTCCAAACGCTTAACCAGAATGGCCTAGGGAAAAATACGCATACCGTTGTAATCGGGCGAGTTTCTACTTTCAGACGCAGAAGGAATTTTTGGGTTTGGTCAATCCGTTCGCGAGATATGGGACTTTGAAGCTAAGAAATGGTTGAGAAGACAACAAATTTTTCGCAATTCTGCTGCTCCAAACGCTTAACCAGAATGGGCTAGGGAAAAAATACACATACCGCTGTAATCGGGCGAGTTTCTACTTTCAGACGCAACAGGAATTTTTGGGTTAGGTCAATCCGTTCGCGAGATATGGGAGCTTGAAGCCAAGAAATGGTTGAGAAGGCAAAAAAGTTTTCGCAATTCTGCTGCTCCAAACGCTTAATCAGAATGGCCTAGGGAAAAAATACACATACCATTGTAATCGGGCGAGTTTCTCCTTTCAGACGCAACAGGAATTTTTGGGTTAGGTCAATCCGTTCGCGAGATATGGGAGTTTGAAGCCAAGAAATGGTTGAGAAGGCAAAAAATTTTTCGCAATTCTGCTGCTCCAAACGCTTAACCAGAATGGCCTATGGAAAAAATACACATACCGTTGTAATCGGGCGAGTTTCTACTTTCAGATACAATAGGAATTTTTGGGTAAGGTCAATCCGTTCGCGAGATATGGGAGTTTGAAGCCAAGAAATGGTTGAGAAGGCAAAAAATTTTTCGCAATTCTGCTGCTCCAAACGCTTAACCAGAATGGCCTAGGGAAAAAATACACATACCGTTGTAATCGGGCGAGTTTCTACTTTCAGATGCAATAGGAATTTTTGGGTTAGGTCAATCCGTTCGCGAGATATGGGAGTTTGAAGCCAAGAAATGGTTGAGAAGGCAAAAAATTTTTCGCAATTCTGCTGCTCCAAACGCTTAACCAGAATGGCCTAGGGAAAAAATACACATACCGTTGTAATCGGGAGAGTTTCTACTTTCAGATGCAATAGGAATTCTTGGGTTAGGTCAATCCGTTCGCGAGATATGGGACTTTGAAGCTAAGAAATGGTTGAGAAGACAACAAATTTTTCGCACTTCTGCTGCTCCAATCGCTGAACCAAAATGGCCTAGGGGAAAAATACACGTACCGTTGTAATCGGGCGAGTTTCTGCTTTCAAATGCAATAGGAATTTTTTGGGTTAGGTCAATCCGTTCGCGAGATATGGGGGATTTAAGCCAAGAAATGTTTGAGGAGACAACAAATTTTTCGCACTTCTGCTGCTCCAAACGCTTAACCAGAACGGCCTAGGGAAAAGATACACATACCGTTGTAATCGGGCGAGTTTCTACTTTCAGATGCAATAGGAATTTTTGGGTTAGGTCAATCCGTTCGCGAGAAATGGGAGTTTGAAGCTAAGAAATGGTTGAGAAGACAACAAATTTTTCGCAGTTCTGCTGCTCCAAACGCTTAACCAGAATGGCCTAGGGAAAAAATACACATACCGTTGTAATCGGGCGAGTTTCTATTATACTTTCAGACGCAACAGGAATTTTTGGGTTAGGTCAATCCGTTCGCGAGATATGGGAGTTTGAAGCCAAGAAATGGTTGAGAAGGCAAAAAATTTTTCGCAATTCTGCTGCTCCAAACGCTTAACCAGAATGGCCTAGGGAAAAAATACACATACCGTTGTAATAGGGCGAGTTTCTACTTTCAGATGCAATAGGAATTTTTTGGATAGGTCAATCCGTTCGCGAGATATGAGAGTTTGAAGCCAAGAAATGGTAGAGAAGGCAAAAAATTTTTCACAATTCTGCTGCTCCAAACGCTTAATCAGAATGGCCTAGGGAAAAAATACACATACCGTTGTAATCGGGCGAGTTTCTACTTTCAGATACAATAGGAATTTTTGGGTTAGGTCAATCCGTTCGCGAGGTATGGGAGTTTGAAACCAAGAAATGGTTGAGAAGGCAAAAAATTTTTCGCAATTTTGCTGCTCCAAAAGCTTAACCAGAATGACCTAGGGAAAAATACGCATACCGTTGTAATCGGGCTAGTTTCTACTTTCAGACGCAGAATGAATTTTTGGGTTTGGTCAATCCGTTCGCGAGATATGGGACTTTGAAGCTAAGAAATGGTGAGAAGACAACAAATTTTTCGTAATTCTGCTGCTCCAAACGCTTAACCAGAATGGGCTAGGGAAAAAATACACATACCGTTGTAATCGGGCGAGTTTCTACTTTCAGACGCAACAGGAATTTTTGGGTTAGGTCAATCCGTTCGCGAGATATGGGAGCTTGAAGCCAAGAAATGGTTGAGAAGGCAAAAAATTTTTCGCAATTCTGCTGCTCCAAACGCTTAATCAGAATGGCCTAGGGAAAAAATACACACACCGTTGTAATCGGGCGAGTTTCTTCTTTCAGACGCAACAGGAATTTTTGGGTTAGGTCAATCCGTTCGCGAGATATGGGAGTTTGAAGCCAAGAAATGGTTGAGAAGGCAAAAAATTTTTCGCAATTCTGCTGCTCCAAACGCTTAACCAGAATGGCCTATGGAAAAAATACACATACCGTTGTAATCGGGCGAGTTTCTACTTTCAGATACAATAGGAATTTTTGGGTTAGGTCAATCCGTTCGCGAGATATGGGAGTTTGAAGCCAAGAAATGGTTGAGAAGGCAAACAATTTTTCGCAATTCTGCTGCTCCAAACGCTTAACCAGAATGGCCTAGGGAAAAAATACACATACCGTTGTAATCGGGCGAGTTTCTACTTTCAGACGCAACAGGAATTTTTGGATTGGGTCAATCCGTTCGCGAGATATGGGAGCTTGAATCCAAGAAAGGGTTGAGAAAGCAAAAAATTTTTCGCAATTCTGCTGCTCCAAACGCTTAACCAGAATGGCCTAGGGAAAAAATACACATACCGTTGTAATCGGGCGAGTTTCTACTTTAAAATGCAACAGGAATTTTTGGATTAGGACAATCCGTTCGCGAGATATTAGAGTTTGAAACTAAGAAATGGTTGAGAAGACAACAAATTTTTCGCAATTCTGCTGCTCCAAACGCTTAACCAGAATGGCCTAGGGAAAAAATACACATACCGTTGTAATCGGGCGAGTTTCTATTATACTTTCAGACGCAACAGGAATTTTTGGGTTAGGTCAATCCGTTCGCGAGATATGGGAGTTTGAAGCCAAGAAATGGTTGAGAAGGCAAAAAATTTTTCGCAATTCTGCTGCTCCAAACGCTTAACCAGAATGGCCTAGGGAAAAAATACACATACCGTTGTAATCGGGCGAGTTTCTACTTTCAGATGCAATAGGAATTTTTTGGATAGGTCAATCCGTTCGCGAGATATGAGAGTTTGAAGCCAAGAAATGGTAGAGAAGGCAAAAAATTTTTCACAATTCTGCTGCTCCAACCGCTTAACCAGAATGCCCTAGGGAAAAAATACACATACCGTTGTAATCGGGCGAGTTTCTACTTTCAGATGCAATAGGAATTTTGGATTAGGTCAATCCGTTCGCGAGATATGGGAGATTGAAGACAAGAAATGGTTGAGAAGGCAAAAAATTTTTCGCAATTCTGCTGCTCCAAACGCTTAACCAGAATGGCCTAAGGAAAAAATACACATACCGTTGTAATCGGGCGAGTTTCTACTTTCAGATGCAACAGGAATTTTTGGGTTAGGTCAATCCGTTCGCGAGGTATGGGAGTTTGAAACCAAGAAATGGTTGAGAAGGCAAAAAATTTTTCGCAATTTTGCTGCTCCAAAAGCTTAACCAGAATGACCTAGGGAAAAAATACACATACCGTTGTATTTGGGCGAGTTTCTACTTTCAGATGCAATAGGAATTTTTTGGTTAGGTCAATCCGTTCGCGAGATATGGGAGTTTGAAGCCAAGAAATGGTAGAGAAGGCAAAAAATTTTTCACAATTCTGCTGCTCCAAACGCTTAACCAGAGTGGCCTAGGGAAAAAATACACATACCGCTGTAATCGGGCGAGTTTCTACTTTCAGATGCAATAGGAATTTTTGGTTAGGTCCATCCGTTCGCGAGATATGGGAGTTTGAATCCAAGAAACGGTTGAGAAGGCAACAAATTTTTCGCACTTCTGCTGCTCCAATCGCTTAACCAAAATGGCCTAGGGGAAAAATGCACGTACCGTTGTAATCGGGCTAGTTTCTACTTTCAAATGCAATAGGAATTTTTGGGTTAGGTCAATCCGTTCGCGAGATATGGGAGTTTTAACCTAAGAAATGGTTGAGAAGACAACAAATTTTTCGCAATTCTGCTGCTCCAAACGCTTAACCAGAACGGCCTAGGGAAAAAATACATATACCGTTGTAATCGGGCGAGTTTCTACTTTCAGACGCAGAAGGAATTTTTGGGTTTGGTCAATCCGTTCGCGAGATATGGGACTTTGAAGCTAAGAAATTGTTGAGAAGACAACAAATTTTTCGCAATTCTGCTGCTCCAAACGCTTGACCAGAATGCCCTAGGGAAAAAATACAGATACCGTTGTAATCGGGCGAGTTTCTACTTTCAGACGCAGAAGGAATTTTTGGGTTTGGTCAATCCGTTCGCGAGATATGGGACTTTGAAGCTAAGAAATGGTTGAGAAGACAACAAATTTTTCGCAATTCTGCTGCTCCAAACGCTTAACCAGAATGGCCTAGGGAAAAAATACACATACCGTTGTAATCGGGCGAGTTTCTACTTTCAGACGCAACAGGAATTTTTGGGTTAGGTAAATCCGTTCGCGAGATATGGGAGTTTGAAGCCAAGAAATGGTTGAGAAGGCAAAAAATTTTTCGCAATTCTGCTGCTCCAAACGCTTAACCAGAATGGCCTAGGGAAAAAATACACATACCGTTGTAATCGGGCGAGTTTCTACTTTCAGACGCAACAGGAATTTTTGGATTGGGTCAATCCGTTCGCGAGATATGGGAGCTTGAATCCAAGAAAGGGTTGAGAAAGCAAAAAATTTTTCGCAATTCTGCTGCTCCAAACGCTTAACCAGAATGGCCTAGGGAAAAAATACACATACCGTTGTAATCGGGCGAGTTTCTACTATAAAATGCAACAGGAATTTTTGGATTAGGACAATCCGTTCGCGAGATATTAGAGTTTGAATCTAAGAAATGGTTGAGAAGACAACAAATTTTTCGCAATTCTGCTGCTCCAAACGCTTAACCAGAATGGCCTAGGGAAAAAATACACATACCGTTGTAATCGGGCGAGTTTCTATTATACTTTCAGACGCAACAGGAATTTTTGGGTTAGGTCAATCCGTTCGCGAGATATGGGAGTTTGAAGCCAAGAAATGGTTGAGAAGGCGAAAAATTTTTCGCAATTCTGCTGCTCCAAACGCTTAACCAGAATGGCCTAGGGAAAAAATACACATACCGTTGTAATCGGGCGAGTTTCTACTTTCAGATGCAATAGGAATTTTTTGGATAGGTCAATCCGTTCGCGAGATATGAGAGTTTGAAGCCAAGAAATGGTAGAGAAGGCAAAAAATTTTTCACAATTCTGCTGCTCCAACCGCTTAACCAGAATGCCCTAGGGAAAAAATACACATACCGTTGTAATCGGGCGAGTTTCTACTTTCAGATGCAATAGGAATTTTGGATTAGGTCAATCCGTTCGCGAGATATGGGAGATTGAAGACAAGAAATGGTTGAGAAGGCAAAAAATTTTTCGCAATTCTGCTGCTCCAAACGCTTAACCAGAATGGCCTAAGGAAAAAATACACATACCGTTGTAATCGGGCGAGTTTCTACTTTCAGATGCAACAGGAATTTTTGGGTTAGGTCAATCCGTTCGCGAGGTATGGGAGTTTGAAACCAAGAAATGGTTGAGAAGGCAAAAAATTTTTCGCAATTTTGCTGCTCCAAAAGCTTAACCAGAATGACCTAGGGAAAAAATACACATACCGTTGTATTTGGGCGAGTTTCTACTTTCAGATGCAATAGGAATTTTTTGGTTAGGTCAATCCGTTCGCGAGATATGGGAGTTTGAAGCCAAGAAATGGTAGAGAAGGCAAAAAATTTTTCACAATTCTGCTGCTCCAAACGCTTAACCAGAGTGGCCTAGGGAAAAAATACACATACCGCTGTAATCGGTCGAGTTTCTACTTTCAGATGCAATAGGAATTTTTGGTTAGGTCCATCCGTTCGCGAGATATGGGAGTTTGAATCCAAGAAATGGTTGAGAAGGCAACAAATTTTTCGCACTTCTGCTGCTCCAATCGCTTAACCAAAATGGCCTAGGGGAAAAATGCACGTACCGTTGTAATCGGGCTAGTTTCTACTTTCAAATGCAATAGGAATTTTTGGGTTAGGTCAATCCGTTCGCGAGATATGGGAGTTTTAAGCTAAGAAATGGTTGAGAAGACAACAAATTTTTCGCAATTCTGCTGCTCCAAACGCTTAACCAGAACGGCCTAGGGAAAAAATACATATACCGTTGTAATCGGGCGAGTTTCTACTTTCAGACGCAGAAGGAATTTTTGGGTTTGGTCAATCCGTTCGCGAGATATGGGACTTTGAAGCTAAGAAATTGTTGAGAAGACAACAAATTTTTCGCAATTCTGCTGCTCCAAACGCTTGACCAGAATGCCCTAGGGAAAAAATACAGATACCGTTGTAATCGGGCGAGTTTCTACTTTCAGACGCAGAAGGAATTTTTGAGTTTGGTCAATCCGTTCGCGAGATATGGGACTTTGAAGCTAAGAAATGGTTGAGAAGACAACAAATTTTTCGCAATTCTGCTGCTCCAAACGCTTAACCAGAATGGGCTAGGGAAAAAATACACATACCGTCGTAATCGCGCGAGTTTCTACTTTCAGACGCAACAGGAATTTTTGGGTTATGTCAATCCGTTCGCGAGATATGGGAGCTTGAAGCCAAGTAATGGTTGAGAAGGCAAAAAATTTTTCGCAATTCTGCTGCTCCAAACGCTTAATCAGAATGGCCTAGGGAAAAAATACACATACCGTTGTAATCGGGCGAGTTTCTCCTTTCAGACGCAACAGGAATTTTTGGGTTAGGTCAATCCGTTCGCGAGATATGGGAGTTTGAAGCCAAGAAATGGTTGAGAAGGCAAAAAATTTTTCGCAATTCTGCTGCTCCAAACGCTTAACCAGAATGGCCTATGGAAAAAATACACATACCGTTGTAATCGGGCGAGTTTCTACTTTCAGATGCAATAGGAATTTTTGGGATAGGTCAATCCGTTCGCGAGATATGAGAGTTTGAAGCCAAGAAATGGTAGAGAAGGCAAAAAATTTTTCACAATTCTGCTGCTCCAACCGCTTAACCAGAATGGCCTAGGGAAAAAATACACATACCGTTGTAATCGGGCGAGTTTCTACTTTCAGATGCAATAGGAATTTTGGATTAGGTCAATCCGTTCGCGAGATATTGGAGTTTGAAGACAAGAAATGGTTGAGAAGGCAAAAAATTTTTCGCAATTCTGCTGCTCCAAACGCTTAACCAGAATGGCCTATGGAAAAAATACACATACCGTTGTAATCGGGCGAGTTTCTACTTTCAGATGCAACAGGAATTTTTGGGTTAGGTCAATCCGTTCGCGAGATATGGGAGTTTGAAACCAAGAAATGGTTGAGAAGGCAAAAAATTTTTCGCAATTCTGCTGCTCCAAACGCTTAATCAGAATGGCCTAGGGAAAAACTACACATACCGTTGTAATCGGGCGAGTTTCTCCTTTCAGACGCAACAGGAATTTTTGGGTTAGGTCAATCCGTTCGCGAGATATGGGAGTTTGAAGCCAAGAAATGGTTGAGAAGGCAAAAAATTTTTCGCAATTCTGCTGCTCCAAACGCTTAACCAGAATGGCCTATGGAAAAAATACACATACCGTTGTAATCGGGCGAGTTTCTACTTTCAGATACAATAGGAATTTTTGGGTTAGGTCAATCCGTTCGCGAGATATGGGAGTTTGAAGCCAAGAAATGGTTGAGAAGGCAAAAAATTTTTCGCAATTCTGCTGCTCCAAACGCTTAACCAGAATGGCCTAGGGAAAAAATACACATACCGCTGTAATCGGGCGAGTTTCTACTTTCAGATGCAATAGGAATTTTTGGGTTAGGTCAATCCGTTCGCGAGAAATGGGAGTTTGAAGCTAAGAAATGGTTGAGAAGACAACAAATTTTTCGCAGTTCTGCTGCTCCAAACGCTTAACCAGAATGGCCTAGGGTAAAAATACACATACCGTTGTAATCGCGCGAGTTTCTACTTTCAGACGCAACAGGAATTTTTGGGTTATGTCAATCCGTTCGCGAGATATGGGAGCTTGAAGCCAAGTAATGGTTGAGAAGGCAAAAAATTTTTCGCAATTCTGCTGCTCCAAACGCTTAATCAGAATGGCCTAGGGAAAAAATACACATACCGTTGTAATCGGGCGAGTTTCTCCTTTCAGACGCAACAGGAATTTTTGGGTTAGGTCAATCCGTTCGCGAGATATGGGAGTTTGAAGCCAAGAAATGGTTGAGAAGGCAAAAAATTTTTCGCAATTCTGCTGCTCCAAACGCTTAACCAGAATGGCCTATGGAAAAAATACACATACCGTTGTAATCGGGCGAGTTTCTACTTTCAGATGCAATAGGAATTTTTGGGATAGGTCAATCCGTTCGCGAGATATGAGAGTTTGAAGCCAAGAAATGGTAGAGAAGGCAAAAAATTTTTCACAATTCTGCTGCTCCAACCGCTTAACCAGAATGGCCTAGGGAAAAAATACACATACCGTTGTAATCGGGCGAGTTTCTACTTTCAGATGCAACAGGAATTTTTGGGTTAGGTCAATCCGTTCGCGAGATATGGGAGTTTGAAACCAAGAAATGGTTGAGAAGGCAAAAAATTTTTCGCAATTCTGCTGCTCCAAACGCTTAACCAGAATGGCCTATGGAAAAAATACACATACCGTTGTAATCGGGCGAGTTTCTACTTTCAGATGCAATAGGAATTTTTGGGATAGGTCAATCCGTTCGCGAGATATGGGAGTTTGAAGCCAAGAAATGGTAGAGAAGGCAAAAAATTTTTCACAATTCTGCTGCTCCAACCGCTTAACCAGAATGGCCTAGGGAAAAAATACACATACCGTTGTAATCGGGCGAGTTTCTACTTTCAGATGCAATAGGAATTTTGGATTAGGTCAATCCGTTCGCGAGATATTGGAGTTTGAAGACAAGAAATGGTTGAGAAGGCAAAAAATTTTTCGCAATTCTGCTGCTCCAAACGCTTAACCAGAATGGCCTATGGAAAAAATACACATACCGTTGTAATCGGGCGAGTTTCTACTTTCAGATGCAACAGGAATTTTTGGGTTAGGTCAATCCGTTCGCGAGATATGGGAGTTTGAAACCAAGAAATGGTTGAGAAGGCAAAAAATTTTTCGCAATTCTGCTGCTCCAAACGCTTAATCAGAATGGCCTAGGGAAAAACTACACATACCGTTGTAATCGGGCGAGTTTCTCCTTTCAGACGCAACAGGAATTTTTGGGTTAGGTCAATCCGTTCGCGAGATATGGGAGTTTGAAGCCAAGAAATGGTTGAGAAGGCAAAAAATTTTTCGCAATTCTGCTGCTCCAAACGCTTAACCAGAATGGCCTATGGAAAAAATACACATACCGTTGTAATCGGGCGAGTTTCTACTTTCAGATACAATAGGAATTTTTGGGTTAGGTCAATCCGTTCGCGAGATATGGGAGTTTGAAGCCAAGAAATGGTTGAGAAGGCAAAAAATTTTTCGCAATTCTGCTGCTCCAAACGCTTAACCAGAATGGCCTAGGGAAAAAATACACATACCGCTGTAATCGGGCGAGTTTCTACTTTCAGATGCAATAGGAATTTTTGGGTTAGGTCAATCCGTTCGCGAGAAATGGGAGTTTGAAGCTAAGAAATGGTTGAGAAGACAACAAATTTTTCGCAGTTCTGCTGCTCCAAACGCTTAACCAGAATGGCCTAGGGTAAAAATACACATACCGTTGTAATCGCGCGAGTTTCTACTTTCAGACGCAACAGGAATTTTTGGGTTATGTCAATCCGTTCGCGAGATATGGGAGCTTGAAGCCAAGTAATGGTTGAGAAGGCAAAAAATTTTTCGCAATTCTGCTGCTCCAAACGCTTAATCAGAATGGCCTAGGGAAAAAATACACATACCGTTGTAATCGGGCGAGTTTCTCCTTTCAGACGCAACAGGAATTTTTGGGTTAGGTCAATCCGTTCGCGAGATATGGGAGTTTGAAGCCAAGAAATGGTTGAGAAGGCAAAAAATTTTTCGCAATTCTGCTGCTCCAAACGCTTAACCAGAATGGCCTATGGAAAAAATACACATACCGTTGTAATCGGGCGAGTTTCTACTTTCAGATGCAATAGGAATTTTTGGGATAGGTCAATCCGTTCGCGAGATATGAGAGTTTGAAGCCAAGAAATGGTAGAGAAGGCAAAAAATTTTTCACAATTCTGCTGCTCCAACCGCTTAACCAGAATGGCCTAGGGAAAAAATACACATACCGTTGTAATCGGGCGAGTTTCTACTTTCAGATGCAACAGGAATTTTTGGGTTAGGTCAATCCGTTCGCGAGATATGGGAGTTTGAAACCAAGAAATGGTTGAGAAGGCAAAAAATTTTTCGCAATTCTGCTGCTCCAAACGCTTAATCAGAATGGCCTAGGGAAAAAATACACATACCGTTGTAATCGGGCGAGTTTCTCCTTTCAGACGCAACAGGAATTTTTGGGTTAGGTCAATCCGTTCGCGAGATATGGGAGTTTGAAGCCAAGAAATGGTTGAGAAGGCAAAAAATTTTTCGCAATTCTGCTGCTCCAAACGCTTAACCAGAATGGCCTATGGAAAAAATACACATACCGTTGTAATCGGGCGAGTTTCTACTTTCAGATACAATAGGAATTTTTGGGTTAGGTCAATCCGTTCGCGAGATATGGGAGTTTGAAGCCAAGAAATGGTTGAGAAGGCAAAAAATTTTTCGCAATTCTGCTGCTCCAAACGCTTAACCAGAATGGCCTAGGGAAAAAATACACATACCGCTGTAATCGGGCGAGTTTCTACTTTCAGATGCAATAGGAATTTTTGGGTTAGGTCAATCCGTTCGCGAGAAATGGGAGTTTGAAGCTAAGAAATGGTTGAGAAGACAACAAATTTTTCGCAGTTCTGCTGCTCCAAACGCTTAACCGGAATGGCCTAGGGAAAAAATACACATACCGTTGTAATCGGGCGAGTTTCTACTTTCAGACGCAACAGGAATTTTTGGGTTAGGTCAATCCGTTCGCGAGATATGGGAGTTTGAAGCCAAGAAATGGTTGAGAAGGCAAAAAATTTTTCGCAATTCTGCTGCTCCAAACGCTTAACCAGAATGGCCTAGGGAAAAAATACACATACCGTTGTAATCGGGCGAGTTTCTACTTTCAGACGCAACAGGAATTTTTGGATTGGGTCAATCCGTTCGCGAGATATGGGAGCTTGAATCCAAGAAAGGGTTGAGAAAGCAAAAAATTTTTCGCAATTCTGCTGCTCCAAACGCTTAACCAGAATGGCCTAGGGAAAAAATACACATACCGTTGTAATCGGGCGAGTTTCTACTTTAAAATGCAACAGGAATTTTTGGATTAGGACAATCCGTTCGCGAGATATTAGAGTTTGAATCTAAGAAATGGTTGAGAAGACAACAAATTTTTCGCAATTCTGCTGCTCCAAACGCTTAATCAGAATGGCCTAGGGAAAAAATACACATACCGTTGTAATCGGGCGAGTTTCTACTTTCAGACGCAACAGGAATTCTTGGGTTAGGTCAATCCGTTCGCGAGATATGGGAGCTTGAAGCCAAGAAATGGTTGAGAAGGCAAAAAATTTTTCGCAATTCTGCTGCTCCAAACGCTTAATCAGAATGGCCTAGGGAAAAAATACACATACCGTTGTAATCGGGCGAGTTTCTACTTTCAGACGCAGAAGGAATTTTTGGGTTTGGTCAATCCGTTCGCGAGATATGGGACTTTGAAGCTAAGAAATGGTTGAGAAGACAACAAATTTTTCGCAATTCTGCTGCTCCAAACGCTTAACCAGAATGGGCTAGGGAAAAAATACACATACCGTTGTAATCGGGCGAGTTTCTACTTTCAGATGCAATAGGAATTTTTGGGTTAGGTCAATCCGTTCGCGAGATATGAGAGTTTGAAGCCAAGAAATGGTAGAGAAGGCAAAAAATTTTTCGCAATTCTGCTGCTCCAACCGCTTAACCAGAATGGCCTAGGGAAAAAATACACATACCGTTGTAATCGGGCGAGTTTCTACTTTCAGATGCAATAGGAATTTTGGATTAGGTCAATCCGTTCGCGAGATATGGGAGTTTGAAAACAAGAAATGGTTGAGAAGGCAAAAAATTTTTCGCAATTCTGCTGCTCCAATCGCTTAACCAGAATGGCCTAAGGAAAAAATACACATACCGTTGTAATCGGGCGAGTTTCTACTTTCAGATGCAACAGGAATTTTTGGGTTAGGTCTATCCGTTCGCGAGATATGGGAGTTTGAAGCCAAGAAATGGTTGAGAAGGCAAAAAATTTTTCGCAATTTTGCTAATCCAAAAGCTTAACCAGAATGGCCTAGGGAGAAAATACACATACCGTTGTAATTGGGCGAGTTTCTACTTTCAGATGCAATAGGAATTTTTGGGTTAGTTCAATCCCTTCGCGAGATATGGGAGTTTGAAGCCAAGAAATGGTAGAGAAGGCAAAAAATTTTTCACAATTCTGCTGCTCCAAACGCTTAACCAGAATGGCCTAGGGAAAAAATACACATACCGCTGTAATCGGGCGAGTTTCTACTTTCAGATGCAATAGGAATTTTTGGTTAGGTCCATCCGTTCGCGAGATATGGGAGTTTGAATCCAAGAAATGGTTGAGAAGGCAAACAATTTTTGGCAATTCTGCTGCTCCAACCGCTTAACCAGAATGGCCTAGGGAAAAAATACACATACCGTTGTAATCGGGCGAGTTTCTACTTTCAGATGCAATAGGAATTTTGGATTAGGTCAATCCGTTCGCGAGATATGGGAGTTTGAAGACAAGAAATGGTTGAGAAGGCAAAAAATTTTTCGCAATTCTGCTGCTCCAAACGCTTAACCAGAATGGCCTAAGGAAAAAATACACATACCGTTGTAACCGGGCGAGTTTCTACTTTCAGACGCAACAGGAATTTTTGGGTTAGGTCAATCCGTTCGCGAGATATGGGAGTTTGAAGCCAAGAAATGGTTGAGAAGGCAAAAAATTTTTCGCAATTTTGCTGCTCCAAACGCTTAACCAGAATGGCCTAGGGAAAAAATACACATACCGTTGTAATCGGGCGAGTTTCTACTTTCAGACGCAGAAGGAATTTTTGGGTTTGGTCAATCCGTTCGCGAGATATGGGACTTTGAAGCTAAGAAATGGTTGAGAAGACAACAAATTTTTCGCAATTCTGCTGCTCCAAACGCTTAACCAGAATGGGCTAGGGAAAAAATACACATACCGTTGTAATCGGGCGAGTTTCTACTTTCAGATGCAATAGGAATTTTTGGGTTAGGTCAATCCGTTCGCGAGATATGAGAGTTTGAAGCCAAGAAATGGTAGAGAAGGCAAAAAATTTTTCGCAATTCTGCTGCTCCAACCGCTTAACCAGAATGGCCTAGGGAAAAAATACACATACCGTTGTAATCGGGCGAGTTTCTACTTTCAGATGCAATAGGAATTTTGGATTAGGTCAATCCGTTCGCGAGATATGGGAGTTTGAAAACAAGAAATGGTTGAGAAGGCAAAAAATTTTTCGCAATTCTGCTGCTCCAATCGCTTAACCAGAATGGCCTAAGGAAAAAATACACATACCGTTGTAATCGGGCGAGTTTCTACTTTCAGATGCAACAGGAATTTTTGGGTTAGGTCTATCCGTTCGCGAGATATGGGAGTTTGAAGCCAAGAAATGGTTGAGAAGGCAAAAAATTTTTCGCAATTTTGCTAATCCAAAAGCTTAACCAGAATGGCCTAGGGAGAAAATACACATACCGTTGTAATTGGGCGAGTTTCTACTTTCAGATGCAATAGGAATTTTTGGGTTAGTTCAATCCCTTCGCGAGATATGGGAGTTTGAAGCCAAGAAATGGTAGAGAAGGCAAAAAATTTTTCACAATTCTGCTGCTCCAAACGCTTAACCAGAATGGCCTAGGGAAAAAATACACATACCGCTGTAATCGGGCGAGTTTCTACTTTCAGATGCAATAGGAATTTTTGGTTAGGTCCATCCGTTCGCGAGATATGGGAGTTTGAATCCAAGAAATGGTTGAGAAGGCAAACAATTTTTGGCAATTCTGCTGCTCCAACCGCTTAACCAGAATGGCCTAGGGAAAAAATACACATACCGTTGTAATCGGGCGAGTTTCTACTTTCAGATGCAATAGGAATTTTGGATTAGGTCAATCCGTTCGCGAGATATGGGAGTTTGAAGACAAGAAATGGTTGAGAAGGCAAAAAATTTTTCGCAATTCTGCTGCTCCAAACGCTTAACCAGAATGGCCTAAGGAAAAAATACACATACCGTTGCAACCGGGCGAGTTTCTACTTTCAGACGCAACAGGAATTTTTGGGTTAGGTCAATCCGTTCGCGAGATATGGGAGTTTGAAGCCAAGAAATGGTTGAGAAGGCAAAAAATTTTTCGCAATTCTGCTGCTCCAAACGCTTGACCAGAATGGCCTAGGGAAAAAATACAGATACCGTTGTAATCGGGCGAGTTTCTACTTTCAGACGCAGAAGGAATTTTTGGGTTTGGTCAATCCGTTCGCGAGATATGGGACTTTGAAGCTAAGAAATGCTTGAGATGACAACAAATTTTTCGCAATTCTGCTGCTCCAAACGCTTAACCAGAATGGGCTAGGGAAAAAATACACATACCGTCGTAATCGGGCGAGTTTCTACTTTCAGACGCAACAGGAATTTTTGGGTTAGGTCAATCCGTTCGCGAGATATGGGAGCTTGAAGCCAAGAAATGGTTGAGAAGGCAAAAAATTTTTCGCAATTCTGCTGCTCCAAACGCTTAATCAGAATGGCCTAGGGAAAAAATACACATACCGTTGGAATCGGGCGAGTTTCTCCTTTCAGACGCAACAGGAATTTTTGGGTTAGGTCAATCCGTTCGCGAGATATGGGAGTTTGAAGCCAAGAAATGGTTGAGAAGGCAAAAAATTTTTCGCAATTCTGCTGCTCCAAACGCTTAACCAGAATGGCCTATGGAAAAAATACACATACCGTTGTAATCGGGCGAGTTTCTACTTTCAGATACAATAGGAATTTTTGTGTTAGGTCAATCCGTTCGCGAGATATGGGAGTTTGAAGCCAAGAAATGGTTGAGAAGGCAACAAATTTTTCGCAATTGTGCTGCTCCAAACGCTTAACCAGAATGGCCTAGGGAAAAAATACACATACCGTTGTAATCGGGCGAGTTTCTACTTTCAGATGCAATAGGAATTTTTGGGATAGGTCAATCCGTTCGCGAGATATGAGAGTTTGAAGCCAAGAAATGGTAGAGAAGGCAAAAAATTTTTCACAATTCTGCTGCTCCAACCGCTTAACCAGAATGGCCTAGGGAAAAAATACGCATACCATTGTAATCGGGCGAGTTTCTACTTTCAGATGCAATAGGAATTTTGGATTAGGTCAATCCGTTCGCGAGATATTGGAGTTTGAAGACAAGAAATGGTTGAGAAGGCAAAAAATTTTTCGCAATTCTGCTGATCCAAACGCTTAACCAGAATGGCCTAAGGAAAAAATACACATACCGTTGTAATCGGGCGAGTTTCTACTTTCAGATGCAACAGGAATTTTTGGGTTAGGTCAATCCGTTCGCGAGATATGGGAGTTTGAAGACAAGAAATGGTTGAGAAGGCAAAAAATTTTTCGCAATTCTGCTGCTCCAAACGCTTAACCAGAATGGCCTAAGGAAAAAATACACATACCGTTGTAATCGGGCGAGTTTCTACTTTCAGATGCAACAGGAATTTTTGGGTTAGGTCAATCCGTTCGCGAGGTATGGGAGTTTGAAGCCAAGAAATGGTAGAGAAGGCAAAAAATTGTTCACAATTCTGCTGCTCCAAACGCTTAACCAGAGTGGCCTAGGGAAAAAATACACATACCGCTGTAATCGGGCGAGTTTCTACTTTCAGATGCAATAGGAATTTTTGGTTAGGTCCATCCGTTCGCGAGATATGGGAGTTTGAATCCAAGAAATGGTTGAGAAGGCAACAAATTTTTCGCACTTCTGCTGCTCCAATCGCTTAACCAAAATGGCCTAGTGGAAAAATGCACGTACCGTTGTAATCGGGCGAGTTTCTACTTTCAAATGCAATAGGAATTTTTGGGTTAGGTCAATCCGTTCGCGAGATATGGGAGTTTTAAGCTAAGAAATGGTTGAGAAGACAACAAATTCTTCGCAATTCTGCTGCTCCAAACGCTTAACCAGAACGGCCTAGGGAAAAAATACACATACCGTTGTAACCGGGCGAGTTTCTACTTTCAGACGCAACAGGAATTTTTGGGTTAGGTCAATCCGTTCGCGAGATATGGGAGTTTGAAGCCAAGAAATGGTTGAGAAGGCAAAAAATTTTTCGCAATTCTGCTGCTCCAAACGCTTAACCAGAATGGCCTAGGGAAAAAATACGCATACCGTTGTAATCGGGCGAGTTTCTACTTTCAGACGCAGAAGGAATTTTTGGGTTTGGTCAATCCGTTCGCGAGATATGGGACTTTGAAGCTAAGAAATGGTTGAGAAGACAACAAATTTTTCGCAATTCTGCTGCTCCAAACGCTTAACCAGAATGGGCTAGGGAAAAAATACACATACCGTTGTAATCGGGCGAGTTTCTACTTTCAGATGCAATAGGAATTTTTGGGTTAGGTCAATCCGTTCGCGAGATATGAGAGTTTGAAGCCAAGAAATGGTAGAGAAGGCAAAAAATTTTTCGCAATTCTGCTGCTCCAACCGCTTAACCAGAATGGCCTAGGGAAAAAATACACATACCGTTGTAATCGGGCGAGTTTCTACTTTCAGATGCAATAGGAATTTTGGATTAGGTCAATCCGTTCGCGAGATATGGGAGTTTGAAGACAAGAAATGGTTGAGAAGGCAAAAAATTTTTCGCAATTCTGCTGCTCCAATCGCTTAACCAGAATGGCCTAAGGAAAAAATACACATACCGTTGTAATCGGGCGAGTTTCTACTTTCAGATGCAACAGGAATTTTTGGGTTAGGTCTATCCGTTCGCGAGATATGGGAGTTTGAAACCAAGATATGGTTGAGAAGGCAAAAAATTTTTCGCAATTTTGCTGCTCCAAAAGCTTAACCAGAATGGCCTAGGGAGAAAATACACATACCGTTGTAATTGGGCGAGTTTCTACTTTCAGATGCAATAGGAATTTTTGGGTTAGGTCAATCCCTTCGCGAGATATGGGAGTTTGAAGCCAAGAAATGGTAGAGAAGGCAAAAAATTTTTCACAATTCTGCTGCTCCAAACGCTTAACCAGAATGGCCTAGGGAAAAAATACACATACCGCTGTAATCGGGCGAGTTTCTACTTTCAGATGCAATAGGAATTTTTGGTTAGGTCCATCCGTTCGCGAGATATGGGAGTTTGAATCCAAGAAATGGTTGAGAAGGCAAACAATTTTTGGCAATTCTGCTGCTCCAACCGCTTAACCAGAATGGCCTAGGGAAAAAATACACATACCGTTGTAATCGGGCGAGTTTCTACTTTCAGATGCAATAGGAATTTTGGATTAGGTCAATCCGTTCGCGAGATATGGGAGTTTGAAGACAAGAAATGGTTGAGAAGGCAAAAAATTTTTCGCAATTCTGCTGCTCCAAACGCTTAACCAGAATGGCCTAGGGACAAAATACACAAACCGTTGTAATCGGGCGAGTTTCTATTATACTTTCAGACGCAACAGGTATTTTTGGGTTAGGTCAATCCGTTCGCGAGATATGGGAGTTTGAAGCCAAGAAATGGTTGAGAAGGCAAAAAATTTTTCGCAATTCTGCTGCTCCAAACGCTTGACCAGAATGGCCTAGGGAAAAAATACAGATACCGTTGTAATCGGGCGAGTTTCTACTTTCAGACGCAGAAGGAATTTTTGGGTTTGGTCAATCCGTTCGCGAGATATGGGACTTTGAAGCTAAGAAATGGTTGAGAAGACAACAAATTTTTCGCAATTCTGCTGCTCCAAACGCTTAACCAGAATGGGCTAGGGAAAAAATACACATACCGTCGTAATCGGGCGAGTTTCTACTTTCAGACGCAACAGGAATTTTTGGGTTAGGTCAATCCGTTCGCGAGATATGGGAGCTTGAAGCCAAGAAATGGTTGAGAAGGCAAAAAATTTTTCGCAATTCTGCTGCTCCAAACGCTTAATCAGAATGGCCTAGGGAAAAAATACACATACCGTTGTAATCGGGCGAGTTTCTCCTTTCAGACGCAACAGGAATTTTTGGGTTAGGTCAATCCGTTCGCGAGATATGGGAGTTTGAAGCCAAGAAATGGTTGAGAAGGCAAAAAATTTTTCGCAATTCTGCTGCTCCAAACGCTTAACCAGAATGGCCTATGGAAAAAATACACATACCGTTGTAATCGGGCGAGTTTCTACTTTCAGATACAATAGGAATTTTTGGGTTAGGTCAATCCGTTCGTGAGATATGGGAGTTTGAAGCCAAGAAATGGTTGAGAAGGCAAAAAATTTTTCGCAATTCTGCTGCTCCAAACGCTTAACCAGAATGGCCTAGGGAAAGAATACACATACCGTTGTAATCGGGCGAGTTTCTATTATACTTTCAGACGCAACAGGAATTTTTGGGTTAGGTCAATCCGTTCGCGAGATATGGGAGTTTGAAGCCAAGAAATGGTTGAGATGGCAAAAAATTTTTCGCAATTCTGCTGCTCCAAACGCTTGACCAGAATGGCCTAGGGAAAAAATACAGATACCGTTGTAATCGGGCGAGTTTCTACTTTCAGACGCAGAAGGAATTTTTGGGTTTGGTCAATCCGTTCGCGAGATATGGGACTTTGAAGCTAAGAAATGGTTGAGAAGACAACAAATTTTTCGCAATTCTGCTGCTCCAAACGCTTAACCAGAATGGGCTAGGGAAAAAATACACATACCGTCGTAATCGGGCGAGTTTCTACTTTCAGACGCAACAGGAATTTCTGGGTTAGGTCAATCCGTTCGCGAGATATGGGAGCTTGAAGCCAAGAAATGGTTGAGAAGGCAAAAAATTTTTCGCAATTCTGCTGCTCCAAACGCTTAATCAGAATGGCCTAGGGAAAAAATACACATACCGTTGTAATCGGGCGAGTTTCTCCTTTCAGACGCAACAGGAATTTTTGGGTTAGGTCAATCCGTTCGCGAGATATGGGAGTTTGAAGCCAAGAAATGGTTGAGAAGGCAAAAAATTTTTCGCAATTCTGCTGCTCCAAACGCTTAACCAGAATGGCCTATGGAAAAAATACACATACCGTTGTAATCGGGCGAGATTCTACTTTCAGATACAATAGGAATTTTTGGGTTAGGTCAATCCGTTCGCGAGATATGGGAGTTTGAAGCCAAGAAATGGTTGAGAAGGCAAAAAATTTTTCGCAATTCTGCTGCTCCAAACGCTTAACCAGAATGGCCTAGGGAAAAAATACACATACCGTTGTAATCGGGCGAGTTTCTACTTTCAGACGCAACAGGAATTTTTGGGTTAGGTCAATCCGTTCGCGAGATATGGGAGTTTGAAGCCAAGAAATGGTTGAGAAGGCAAAAAATTTTTCGCAATTCTGCTGCTCCAAACGCTTAACCAGAATGGCCTAGGGAAAAAATACACATACCGTTGTAATCGGACGAGTTTCTACTTTAAAATGCAACAGGAATTTTTGGATTAGGACAATCCGTTCGCGAGATATTAGAGTTTGAATCTAAGAAATGGTTGAGAAGACAACAAATTTTTCGCAATTCTGCTGCTCCAAACGCTTAACCAGAATGGCCTATGGAAAAAATGCACATACCGTTGTAATCGGGCGAGTTTCTATTATACTTTCAGACGCAACAGGAATTTTTGGGTTAGGTCAATCCGTTCGCGAGATATGGGAGTTTGAAGCCAAGAAATGGTTGAGATGGCAAAAAATTTTTCGCAATTCTGCTGCTCCAAACGCTTGACCAGAATGGCCTAGGGAAAAAATACAGATACCGTTGTAATCGGGCGAGTTTCTACTTTCAGACGCAGAAGGAATTTTTGGGTTTGGTCAATCCGTTCGCGAGATATGGGACTTTGAAGCTAAGAAATGGTTGAGAAGACAACAAATTTTTCGCAATTCTGCTGCTCCAAACGCTTAACCAGAATGGGCTAGGGAAAAAATACACATACCGTCGTAATCGGGCGAGTTTCTACTTTCAGACGCAACAGGAATTTCTGGGTTAGGTCAATCCGTTCGCGAGATATGGGAGCTTGAAGCCAAGAAATGGTTGAGAAGGCAAAAAATTTTTCGCAATTCTGCTGCTCCAAACGCTTAACCAGAATGGGCTAGGGAAAAAATACGCATACCGTCGTAATCGGGCGAGTTTCTACTTTCAGACGCAACAGGAATTTCTGGGTTAGGTCAATCCGTTCGCGAGATATGGGAGCTTGAAGCCAAGAAATGGTTGAGAAGGCAAAAAATTTTTCGCAATTCTGCTGCTCCAAACGCTTAATCAGAATGGCCTAGGGAAAAAATACACATACCGTTGTAATCGGGCGAGTTTCTCCTTTCAGACGCAACAGGAATTTTTGGGTTAGGTCAATCCGTTCGCGAGATATGGGAGTTTGAAGCCAAGAAATGGTTGAGAAGGCAAAAAATTTTTCGCAATTCTGCTGCTCCAAACGCTTAACCAGAATGGCCTAGGGAAAAAATACACATACCGTTGTAATCGGACGAGTTTCTACTTTAAAATGCAACAGGAATTTTTGGATTAGGACAATCCGTTCGCGAGATATTAGAGTTTGAATCTAAGAAATGGTTGAGAAGACAACAAATTTTTCGCAATTCTGCTGCTCCAAACGCTTAACCAGAATGGCCTAGGGAAAAAATACGCATACCGTTGTAATCGGGCGAGTTTCTACTTTCAGACGCAGAAGGAATTTTTGGGTTTGGTCAATCCGTTCGCGAGATATGGGACTTTGAAGCTAAGAAATGGTTGAGAAGACAACAAATTTTTCGCAATTCTGCTGCTCCAAACGCTTAACCAGAATGGGCTAGGGAAAAAATACACATACCGTCGTAATCGGGCGAGTTTCTACTTTCAGACGCAACAGGAATTTTTGGGTTAGGTCAATCCGTTCGCGAGATATGGGAGCTTGAAGCCAAGAAATGGTTGAGAAGGCAAAAAATTTTTCGCAATTCTGCTGCTCCAAACGCTTAATCAGAATGGCCTAGGGAAAAAATACACATACCGTTGTAATCGGGCGAGTTTCTCCTTTCAGACGCAACAGGAATTTTTGGGTTAGGTCAATCCGTTCGCGAGATATGGGAGTTTGAAGCCAAGAAATGGTTGAGAAGGCAAAAAATTTTTCGCAATTCTGCTGCTCCAAACGCTTAACCAGAATGGCCTATGGAAAAAATGCACATACCGTTGTAATCGGGCGAGTTTCTACTTTCAGATACAATAGGAATTTTTGGGTTAGGTCAATCCGTTCGCGAGATATGGGAGTTTGAAGCCAAGAAATGGTTGAGAAGGCAAAAAATTTTTCGCAAATTCTGCTGCTCCAAACGCTTAACCAGAATGGCCTAGGGAAAAAATACACATACCGTTGTAATCGGGCGAGTTTCTCCTTTCAGACGCAACAGGAATTTTTGGGTTAGGTCAATCCGTTCGCGAGATATGGGAGTTTGAAGCCAAGAAATGGTTGAGAAGGCAAAAAATTTTTCGCAATTCTGCTGCTCCAAACGCTTAACCAGAATGGCCTATGGAAAGAATACACATATCGTTGTAATCGGGCGAGTTTCTCCTTTCAGACGCAACAGGAATTTTTGGGTTAGGTCAATCCGTTCGCGAGATATGGGAGTTTGAAGCCAAGAAATGGTTGAGAAGGCAAAAAATTTTTCGCAATTCTGCTGCTCCAAACGCTTGACCAGAATGGCCTAGGGAAAAAATACAGATACCGTTGTAATCGGGCGAGTTTCTACTTTCAGACGCAGAAGGAATTTTTGGGTTTGGTCAATCCGTTCGCGAGATATGGGACTTTGAAGCTAAGAAATGGTTGAGAAGACAACAAATTTTTCGCAATTCTGCTGCTCCAAACGCTTAACCAGAATGGGCTAGGGAAAAAATACACATAACGTCGTAATCGGGCGAGTTTCTAATTTCAGACGCAACAGGAATTTTTGGGTTAGGTCAATCCGTTCGCGAGATATGGGAGCTTGAAGCCAAGAAATGGTTGAGAAGGCAAAAAATTTTTCGCAATTCTGCTGCTCCAAACGCTTAATCAGAATGGCCTAGGGAAAAAATACACATACCGTTGTAATCGGGCGAGTTTCTCCTTTCAGACGCAACAGGAATTTTTGGGTTAGGTCAATCCGTTCGCGAGATATGGGAGTTTGAAGCCAAGAAATGGTTGAGAAGGCAAAAAATTTTTCGCAATTCTGCTGCTCCAAACGCTTAACCAGAATGGCCTATGGAAAAAATACACATACCGTTGTAATCGGGCGAGTTTCTACTTTCAGATACAATAGGAATTTTTGGGTTAGGTCAATCCGTTCGTGAGATATGGGAGTTTGAAGCCAAGAAATGGTTGAGAAGGCAAAAAATTTTTCGCAATTCTGCTGCTCCAAACGCTTAACCAGAATGGCCTAGGGAAAGAATACACATACCGTTGTAATCGGGCGAGTTTCTCCTTTCAGACGCAACAGGAATTTTTGGGTTAGGTCAATCCGTTCGCGAGATATGGGAGTTTGAAGCCAAGAAATGGTTGAGAAGGCAAAAAATTTTTCGCAATTCTGCTGCTCCAAACGCTTAACCAGAATGGCCTATGGAAAGAATACACATATCGTTGTAATCGGGCGAGTTTCTCCTTTCAGACGCAACAGGAATTTTTGGGTTAGGTCAATCCGTTCGCGAGATATGGGAGTTTGAAGCCAAGAAATGGTTGAGAAGGCAAAAAATTTTTCGCAATTCTGCTGCTCCAAACGCTTAATCAGAATGGCCTAGGGAAAAAATACACATACCGTTGTAATCGGGCGAGTTTCTCCTTTCAGACGCAACAGGAATTTTTGGGTTAGGTCAATCCGTTCGCGAGATATGGGAGTTTGAAGCCAAGAAATGGTTGAGAAGGCAAAAAATTTTTCGCAATTCTGCTGCTCCAAACGCTTAACCAGAATGGCCTAGGGAAAAAATACACATACCGTTGTAATCGGGCGAGTTTCTACTTTCAGACGCAACAGGAATTTTTGGGTTAGGTCAATCCGTTCGCGAGATATGGGAGTTTGAAGCCAAGAAATGGTTGAGAAGGCAAAAATTTTTTCGCAATTCTGCTGCTCCAAACGCTTAACCAGAATGGCCTAGGGAAAAAATACACATACCGTTGTAATCGGACGAGTTTCTACTTTAAAATGCAACAGGAATTTTTGGATTAGGACAATCCGTTCGCGAGATATTAGAGTTTGAATCTAAGAAATGGTTGAGAAGACAACAAATTTTTCGCAATTCTGCTGCTCCAAACGCTTAACCAGAATGGCCTAGGGAAAAAATACGCATACCGTTGTAATCGGGCGAGTTTCTACTTTCAGACGCAGAAGGAATTTTTGGGTTTGGTCAATCCGTTCGCGAGGTATGGGAGTTTGAAACCAAGAAATGGTTGAGAAGGCAAAAAATTTTTCGCAATTCTGCTGCTCGAAACGCTTAACCAGATTGGCCTAGGGAAAAAATACACATACCGTTGTAATCGGGCGAGTTTCTACTTTCAGATGCAATAGGAGTTTTTGGGTTAGGTCAATCCGTTCGCGAGATATGGGACTTTGAAGCTAAGAAATGTTTGACAAGACAACAAATTTTTCGCAATTCTGCTTCTCCAAACGCTTAACCAGAATGGCCTAGGGAAAAAATACGCATACCGTTGTAATCGGGCGAGTTTCTACTTTCAGATGCAACAGGAATTTTTGGGTTAGGTCAATCCGTTCGCGAGGTATGGGAGTTTGAAACCAAGAAATGGTTGAGAAGGCAAAAAATTTTTCGCAATTTTGCTGCTCCAAAAGCTTAACCAGAATGGCCTAGGGAAAAAATACGCATACTGTTGTAATCGGGCGAGTTTCTACTTTCAGACGCAGAAGGAATTATTGGGTTTGGTCAATCCGTTCGCGAGATATGGGACTTTGAAGCTAAGAAA
Organism: Ptiloglossa arizonensis; assembly: GCF_051014685.1. NCBI lineage: Eukaryota > Metazoa > Arthropoda > Insecta > Hymenoptera > Colletidae > Ptiloglossa > Ptiloglossa arizonensis. Next base: position 2,468,113 of record NW_027478389.1, read on the forward strand.
TGGTTGAGAAGACAACAAATTTTTCGCAATTCTGCTGCTCCAAACGCTTAACCAGAATGGGCTAGGGAAAAAATACACATACCGACGTAATCGGGCGAGTTTCTACTTTCAGACGCAACAGGAATTTTTGGGTTAGGTCAATCCGTTCGCGAGATATGGGAGCTTGAATCCAAGAAATGGTTGAGAAGGCAAAAAATTTTTCGCAATTCTGCTGCTCCAAACGCTTAATCAGAATGGCCTAGGGAAAAAATACACATACCGTTGTAATCGGGCGAGATTCTCCTTTCAGACGCAACAGGAATTTTTGGGTTAGGTCAATCCGTTCGCGAGATATGGGAGTTTGAAGCCAAGAAATGGTTGAGAAGGCAAAAAATTTTTCGCAATTCTGCTGCTCCAAACGCTTAACCAGAATGGCCTATGGAAAAAATACACATACCGTTGTAATCGGGCGAGTTTCTACTTTCAGATACAATAGGAATTTTTGGGTTAGGTCAATCCGTTCGCGAGATATGGGAGTTTGAAGCCAAGAAATGGTTGAGAAGGCAAAAAATTTTTCGCAATTCTGCTGCTCCAAACGCTTAACCAGAATGGCCTAGGGAAAAAATACACATACCGTTGTAATCGGGCGAGTTTCTCCTTTCAGACGCAACAGGAATTTTTGGGTTAGGTCAATCCGTTCGCGAGATATGGGAGTTTGAAGCCAAGAAATGGTTGAGAAGGCAAAAAATTTTTCGCAATTCTGCTGCTCCAAACGCTTAACCAGAATGGCCTATGGAAAAAATACACATACCGTTGTAATCGGGCGAGTTTCTCCTTTCAGACGCAACAGGAATTTTTGGGTTAGGTCAATCCGTTCGCGAGATATGGGAGTTTGAAGCCAAGAAATGGTTGAGAAGGCAAAAAATTTTTCGCAATTCTGCTGCTTCAAACGCTTAACCAGAATGGCCTATGGAAAAAATACACATACCGTTGTAATCGGGCGAGTTTCTACTTTCAGACGCAGAAGGAATTTTTGGGTTTGGTCAATCCGTTCGCGAGATATGGGACTTTGAAGCTAAGAAATGGTTGAGAAGACAACAAATTTTTCGCAATTCTGCTGCTCCAAACGCTTAACCAGAATGGGCTAGGGAAAAAATACACATACCGTCGTAATCGGGCGAGTTTCTACTTTCAGACGCAACAGGAATTTTTGGGTTAGGTCAATCCGTTCGCGAGATATGGGAGCTTGAAGCCAAGAAATGGTTGAGAAGGCAAAAAATTTTTCGCAATTCTGCTGCTCCAAACGCTTAATCAGAATGGCCTAGGGAAAAAATACACATACCGTTGTAATCGGGCGAGTTTCTCCTTTCAGACGCAACAGGAATTTTTCGGTTAGGTCAATCCGTTCGCGAGATATGGGAGTTTGAAGCCAAGAAATGGTTGAGAAGGCAAAAAATTTTTCGCAATTCTGCTGCTCCAAACGCTTAACCAGAATGGCCTATGGAAAAAATACACATACCGCTGTAATCGGGCGAGTTTCTACTTTCAGATACAATAGGAATTTTTGGGTTAGGTCAATCCGTTCGCGAGATATGGGAGTTTGAAGCCAAGAAATGGTTGAGAAGGCAAAAAATTTTTCGCAATTCTGCTGCTCCAAACGCTTAACCAGAATGGCCTTGGGAAAAAATACACATACCGTTGTAATCGGACGAGTTTCTGCTTTAAAATGCAACAGGAATTTTTGGATTAGGACAATCCGTTCGCGAGATATTAGAGTTTGAATCTAAGAAATGGTTGAGAAGACAACAAATTTTTCGCAATTCTGCTGCTCCAAACGCTTAACCAGAATGGCCTAGGGAAAAAATACACATACCGTCGTAATCGGGCGAGTTTCTACTTTCAGACGCAACAGGAATTTTTGGGTTAGGTCAATCCGTTCGCGAGATATGGGAGTTTGAAGCCAAGAAATGGTTGAGAAGGCAAAAAATTTTTCGCAATTCTGCTGCTCCAAACGCTTAACCAGAATGGCCTAGGGAAAAAATACACATACCGTTGTAATCGGGCGAGTTTCTACTTTCAGATGCAATAGGAATTTTTGGGTTAGGTCAATCCGTTCGCGAGAAATGGGAGTTTGAAGCTAAGAAATGGTTGAGAAGGCAAAAAATTTTTCGCAATTCTGCTGCTCCAAACGCTTAACCAGAATGGCCTATGGAAAAAATACACATACCGTTGTAATCGGGCGAGTTTCTCCTTTCAGACGCAACAGGAATTTTTGGGTTAGGTCAATCCGTTCGCGAGATATGGGAGTTTGAAGCCGAGAAATGGTTGAGAAGGCAAAAAATTTTTCGCAATTCTGCTGCTCCAAACGCTTAACCAGAATGGCCTATGGAAAAAATACACATACCGTTGTAATCGGGCGAGTTTCTACTTTCAGATACAATAGGAATTTTTGGGTTAGGTCAATCCGTTCGCGAGATATGGGAGTTTGAAGCCAAGAAATGGTTGAGAAGGCAAAAAATTTTTCGCAATTCTGCTGCTCCAAACGCTTAACCAGAATGGCCTAGGGAAAAAATACACATACCGTTGTAATCGGGCGAGTTTCTCCTTTCAGACGCAACAGGAATTTTTGGGTTAGGTCAATCCGTTCGCGAGATATGGGAGTTTGAAGCCAAGAAATGGTTGAGAAGGCAAAAAATTTTTCGCAATTCTGCTGCTCCAAACGCTTAACCAGAATGGCCTATGGAAAAAATACACATACCGTTGTAATCGGGCGAGTTTCTCCTTTCAGACGCAACAGGAATTTTTGGGTTAGGTCAATCCGTTCGCGAGATATGGGAGTTTGAAGCCAAGAAATGGTTGAGAAGGCAAAAAATTTTTCGCAATTCTGCTGCTTCAAACGCTTAACCAGAATGGCCTATGGAAAAAATACACATACCGTTGTAATCGGGCGAGTTTCTACTTTCAGACGCAGAAGGAATTTTTGGGTTTGGTCAATCCGTTCGCGAGATATGGGACTTTGAAGCTAAGAAATGGTTGAGAAGACAACAAATTTTTCGCAATTCTGCTGCTCCAAACGCTTAACCAGAATGGGCTAGGGAAAAAATACACATACCGTCGTAATCGGGCGAGTTTCTACTTTCAGACGCAACAGGAATTTTTGGGTTAGGTCAATCCGTTCGCGAGATATGGGAGCTTGAAGCCAAGAAATGGTTGAGAAGGCAAAAAATTTTTCGCAATTCTGCTGCTCCAAACGCTTAATCAGAATGGCCTAGGGAAAAAATACACATACCGTTGTAATCGGGCGAGTTTCTCCTTTCAGACGCAACAGGAATTTTTGGGTTAGGTCAATCCGTTCGCGAGATATGGGAGTTTGAAGCCAAGAAATGGTTGAGAAGGCAAAAAATTTTTCGCAATTCTGCTGCTCCAAACGCTTAACCAGAATGGCCTATGGAAAAAATACACATACCGCTGTAATCGGGCGAGTTTCTACTTTCAGATACAATAGGAATTTTTGGGTTAGGTCAATCCGTTCGCGAGATATGGGAGTTTGAAGCCAAGAAATGGTTGAGAAGGCAAAAAATTTTTCGCAATTCTGCTGCTCCAAACGCTTAACCAGAATGGCCTAGGGAAAAAATACACATACCGTTGTAATCGGACGAGTTTCTGCTTTAAAATGCAACAGGAATTTTTGGATTAGGACAATCCGTTCGCGAGATATTAGAGTTTGAATCTAAGAAATGGTTGAGAAGACAACAAATTTTTCGCAATTCTGCTGCTCCAAACGCTTAACCAGAATGGCCTAGGGAAAAAATACACATACCGTCGTAATCGGGCGAGTTTCTACTTTCAGACGCAACAGGAATTTTTGGGTTAGGTCAATCCGTTCGCGAGATATGGGAGCTTGAATCCAAGAAATGGTTGAGAAGGCAAAAAATTTTTCGCAATTCTGCTGCTCCAAACGCTTAACCAGAATGGCCTAGGGAAAAAATACACATACCGTTGTAATCGGGCGAGTTTCTACTTTCAGATGCAATAGGAATTTTTGGGTTAGGTCAATCCGTTCGCGAGAAATGGGAGTTTGAAGCTAAGAAATGGTTGAGAAGGCAAAAAATTTTTCGCAATTCTGCTGCTCCAAACGCTTAACCAGAATGGCCTAGGGAAAAAATACACATACAGTTGTAATCGGGCGAGTTTCTACTTTCAGACGCAACAGGAATTTTTGGGTTAGGTCAATCCGTTCGCGAGATATGGGAGCTTGAATCCAAGAAATGGTTGAGAAGGCAAAAAATTTTTCGCAATTCTGCTTCTCCAAACGCTTAACCAGAATGGCCTAGGGAAAAAATACACATACCGTTGTAATCGGGCGAGTTTCTACTTTAAAATGCAATAGGAATTTTTGGATTACGACAATCCGTTCGCGAGATATTAGAGTTTGAAGCTAAGAAATGGTTGAGAAGACAACAAATTTTTCGCAATTCTGCTGCTCCAAACGCTTAACCAGAATGGCCTAGGGAAAAAATACGCATACCGTTGTAATTGGGCGGGTTTCTACTTTCAGACGCAACAGGAGTTTTGGATTAGGTCAATCCGTTCGCGAGATATGGGAGTTTGAAGACAAGAAATGGTTGAGAAGGCAAAAAATTTTTCGCAATTCTGCTGCTCCAATCGCTTAACCAGAATGGGCTAGGGAAAAAATACACATACCGTCGTAATCGGGCGAGTTTCTACTTTCAGACGCAACAGGAATTTTTGGGTTAGGTCAATCCGTTCGCGAGATATGGGAGCTTGAAGCCAAGAAATGGTTGAGAAGGCAAAAAATTTTTCGCAATTCTGCTGCTCCAAACGCTTAATCAGAATGGCCTAGGGAAAAAATACACATACCGTTGTAATCGGGCGAGTTTCTCCTTTCAGACGCAACAGGAATTTTTGGGTTAGGTCAATCCGTTCGCGAGATATGGGAGTTTGAAGCCAAGAAATGGTTGAGAAGGCAAAAAATTTTTCGCAATTCTGCTGCTCCAAACGCTTAACCAGAATGGCCTATGGAAAAAATGCACATACCGTTGTAATCGGGCGAGTTTCTACTTTCAGATACAATAGGAATTTTTGGGTTAGGTCAATCCGTTCGCGAGATATGGGAGTTTGAAGCCAAGAAATGGTTGAGAAGGCAAAAAATTTTTCGCAAATTCTGCTGCTCCAAACGCTTAACCAGAATGGCCTATGGAAAAAATACACATACCGTTGTAATCGGGCGAGTTTCTACTTTCAGATACAATAGGAATTTTTGGGTTAGGTCAATCCGTTCGCGAGATATGGGAGTTTGAAGCCAAGAAATGGTTGAGAAGGCAAAAAATTTTTCGCAATTCTGCTGCTCCAAACGCTTAACCAGAATGGCCTAGGGAAAGAATACACATACCGTTGTAATCGGGCGAGTTTCTATTATACTTTCAGACGCAACAGGAATTTTTGGGTTAGGTCAATCCGTTCGCGAGATATGGGAGTTTGAAGCCAAGAAATGGTTGAGATGGCAAAAAATTTTTCGCAATTCTGCTGCTCCAAACGCTTGACCAGAATGGCCTAGGGAAAAAATACAGATACCGTTGTAATCGGGCGAGTTTCTACTTTCAGACGCAGAAGGAATTTTTGGGTTTGGTCAATCCGTTCGCGAGATATGGGACTTTGAAGCTAAGAAATGGTTGAGAAGACAACAAATTTTTCGCAATTCTGCTGCTCCAAACGCTTAACCAGAATGGGCTAGGGAAAAAATACACATACCGTCGTAATCGGGCGAGTTTCTACTTTCAGACGCAACAGGAATTTTTGGGTTAGGTCAATCCGTTCGCGAGATATGGGAGCTTGAAGCCAAGAAATGGTTGAGAAGGCAAAAAATTTTTCGCAATTCTGCTGCTCCAAACGCTTAATCAGAATGGCCTAGGGAAAAAATACACATACCGTTGTAATCGGGCGAGTTTCTCCTTTCAGACGCAACAGGAATTTTTGGGTTAGGTCAATCCGTTCGCGAGATATGGGAGTTTGAAGCCAAGAAATGGTTGAGAAGGCAAAAAATTTTTCGCAATTCTGCTGCTCCAAACGCTTAACCAGAATGGCCTATGGAAAAAATACACATACCGTTGTAATCGGGCGAGTTTCTACTTTCAGATACAATAGGAATTTTTGGGTTAGGTCAATCCGTTCGCGTGATATGGGAGTTTGAAGCCAAGAAATGGTTGAGAAGGCAAAAAATTTTTCGCAATTCTGCTGCTCCAAACGCTTAACCAGAATGGCCTAGGGAAAAAATACACATACCGTTGTAATCGGACGAGTTTCTACTTTAAAATGCAACAGGAATTTTTGGATTAGGACAATCCGTTCGCGAGATATTAGAGTTTGAATCTAAGAAATGGTTGAGAAGACAACAAATTTTTCGCAATTCTGCTGCTCCAAACGCTTAACCAGAATGGCCTAGGGAAAAAATACGCATACCGTTGTAATCGGGCGAGTTTCTACTTTCAGACGCAGAAGGAATTTTTGGGTTTGGTCATTCCGTTCGCGAGATATGGGACTTTGAAGCTAAGAAATGATTGAGAAGACAACAAATTTTTCGCAATTCTGCTGCTCCAAACGCTTAACCAGAATGGGCTAGGGAAAAAATACACATACCGTCGTAATCGGGCGAGTTTCTACTTTCAGACGCAACAGGAATTTTTGGGTTAGGTCAATCCGTTCGCGAGATATGGGAGCTTGAAGCCAAGAAATGGTTGAGAAGGCAAAAAATTTTTCGCAATTCTGCTGCTCCAAACGCTTAATCAGAATGGCCTAGGGAAAAAATACACATACCGTTGTAATCGGGCGAGTTTCTCCTTTCAGACGCAACAGGAATTTTTGGGTTAGGTCAATCCGTTCGCGAGATATGGGAGTTTGAAGCCAAGAAATGGTTGAGAAGGCAAAAAATTTTTCGCAATTCTGCTGCTCCAAACGCTTAACCAGAATGGCCTATGGAAAAAATACACATACCGTTGTAATCGGGCGAGTTTCTCCTTTCAGACGCAACAGGAATTTTTGGGTTAGGTCAATCCGTTCGCGAGATATGGGAGTTTGAAGCCAAGAAATGGTTGAGAAGGCAAAAAATTTTTCGCAATTCTGCTGCTCCAAACGCTTAACCAGAATGGCCTATGGAAAAAATACACATACCGTTGTAATCGGGCGAGTTTCTACTTTCAGACGCAGAAGGAATTTTTGGGTTTGGTCAATCCGTTCGCGAGATATGGGACTTTGAAGCTAAGAAATGGTTGAGAAGACAACAAATTTTTCGCAATTCTGCTGCTCCAAACGCTTAACCAGAATGGGCTAGGGAAAAAATACACATACCGTCGTAATCGGGCGAGTTTCTACTTTCAGACGCAACAGGAATATTTGGGTTAGGTCAATCCGTTCGCGAGATATGGGAGTTTGAAGCCAAGAAATGGTTGAGAAGGCAAAAAATTTTTCGCAATTCTGCTGCTCCAAACGCTTAACCAGAATGGCCTAGGGAAAAAATACGCATACCGTTGTAATCGGGCGAGTTTCTACTTTCAGACGCAGAAGGAATTTTTGGGTTTGGTCAATCCGTTCGCGAGATATGGGACTTTGAAGCTAAGAAATGGTTGAGAAGACAACAAATTTTTCGCAATTCTGCTGCTCCAAACGCTTAACCAGAATGGGCTAGGGAAAAAATACACAAACCGTCGTAATCGGGCGAGTTTCTACTTTCAGACGCAACAGGAATTTTTGGGTTAGGTCAATCCGTTCGCGAGATATGGGAGCTTGAAGCCAAGAAATGGTTGAGAAGGCAAAAAATTTTTCGCAATTCTGCTGCTCCAAACGCTTAATCAGAATGGCCTAGGGAAAAAATACACATACCGTTGTAATCGGGCGAGTTTCTCCTTTCAGACGCAACAGGAATTTTTGGGTTAGGTCAATCCGTTCGCGAGATATGGGAGTTTGAAGCCGAGAAATGGTTGAGAAGGCAAAAAATTTTTCGCAATTCTGCTGCTCCAAACGCTTAACCAGAATGGCCTATGGAAAAAATACACATACCGTTGTAATCGGGCGAGTTTCTACTTTCAGATACAATAGGAATTTTTGGGTTAGGTCAATCCGTTCGCGAGATATGGGAGTTTGAAGCCAAGAAATGGTTGAGAAGACAACAAATTTTTCGCAATTCTGCTGCTCCAAACGCTTAACCAGAATGGCCTAGGGAAAAAATACGCATACCGTTGTAATCGGGCGAGTTTCTACTTTCAGACGCAGAAGGAATTTTTGGGTTTGGTCAATCCGTTCGCGAGATATGGGAGTTTGAAGCCAAGAAATGGTTGAGAAGGCAAAAAATTTTTCGCAATTCTGCTGCTCCAAACGCTTAACCAGAATGGCCTAGGGAAAAAATACACATACCGTTGTAATCGGGCGAGTTTCTACTTTCAGACGCAACAGGAATTTTTGGGTTAGGTCAATCCGTTCGCGAGATATGGGAGTTTGAAGCCAAGAAATGGTTGAGAAGGCAAAAAATTTTTCGCAATTCTGCTGCTCCAAACGCTTAACCAGATTGGCCTAGGGAAAAAATACACATACCGTTGTAATCGGACGAGTTTCTACTTTAAAATGCAACAGGAATTTTTGGATTAGGACAATCCGTTCGCGAGATATTAGAGTTTGAATCTAAGAAATGGTTGAGAAGACAACAAATTTTTCGCAATTCTGCTGCTCCAAACGCTTAACCAGAATGGCCTAGGGAAAAAATACGCATACCGTTGTAATCGGGCGAGTTTCTACTTTCAGACGCAGAAGGAATTTTTGGGTTTGGTCAATCCGTTCGCGAGATATGGGACTTTGAAGCTAAGAAATGGTTGAGAAGACAACAAATTTTTCGCAATTCTGCTGCTCCAAACGCTTAACCAGAATGGGCTAGGGAAAAAATACACAAACCGTCGTAATCGGGCGAGTTTCTACTTTCAGACGCAACAGGAATTTTTGGGTTAGGTCAATCCGTTCGCGAGATATGGGAGCTTGAAGCCAAGAAATGGTTGAGAAGGCAAAAAATTTTTCGCAATTCTGCTGCTCCAAACGCTTAATCAGAATGGCCTAGGGAAAAAATACACATACCGTTGTAATCGGGCGAGTTTCTCCTTTCAGACGCAACAGGAATTTTTGGGTTAGGTCAATCCGTTCGCGAGATATGGGAGTATGAAGCCGAGAAATGGTTGAGAAGGCAAAAAATTTTTCGCAATTCTGCTGCTCCAAACGCTTAACCAGAATGGCCTATGGAAAAAATACACATACCGTTGTAATCGGGCGAGTTTCTACTTTCAGATACAATAGGAATTTTTGGGTTAGGTCAATCCGTTCGCGAGATATGGGAGTTTGAAGCCAAGAAATGGTTGAGAAGGCAAAAAATTTTTCGCAATTCTGCTGCTCCAAACGCTTAACCAGAATGGCCTAGGGAAAAAATACACATACCGTTGTAATCGGGCGAGTTTCTCCTTTCAGACGCAACAGGAATTTTTGGGTTAGGTCAATCCGTTCGCGAGATATGGGAGTTTGAAGCCAAGAAATGGTTGAGAAGGCAAAAAATTTTTCGCAATTCTGCTGCTCCAAACGCTTAACCAGAATGGCCTATGGAAAAAATACACATACCGTTGTAATCGGGCGAGTTTCTCCTTTCAGACGCAACAGGAATTTTTGGGTTAGGTCAATCCGTTCGCGAGATATGGGAGTTTGAAGCCAAGAAATGGTTGAGAAGGCAAAAAATTTTTCGCAATTCTGCTGCTCCAAACGCTTAACCAGAATGGCCTATGGAAAAAATACACATACCGTTGTAATCGGGCGAGTTTCTACTTTCAGACGCAGAAGGAATTTTTGGGTTTGGTCAATCCGTTCGCGAGATATGGGACTTTGAAGCTAAGAAATGGTTGAGAAGACAACAAATTTTTCGCAATTCTGCTGCTCCAAACGCTTAACCAGAATGGGCTAGGGAAAAAATACACATACCGTCGTAATCGGGCGAGTTTCTACTTTCAGACGCAACAGGAATTTTTGGGTTAGGTCAATCCGTTCGCGAGATATGGGAGCTTGAAGCCAAGAAATGGTTGAGAAGGCAAAAAATTTTTCGCAATTCTGCTGCTCCAAACGCTTAATCAGAATGGCTTAGGGAAAAAATACACATACCGTTGTAATCGGGCGAGTTTCTCCTTTCAGACGCAACAGGAATTTTTGGGTTAGGTCAATCCGTTCGCGAGATATGGGAGTTTGAAGCCAAGAAATGGTTGAGAAGGCAAAAAATTTTTCGCAATTCTGCTGCTCCAAACGCTTAACCAGAATGGCCTATGGAAAAAATACACATACCGTTGTAATCGGGCGAGTTTCTACTTTCAGATACAATAGGAATTTTTGGGTTAGGTCAATCCGTTCGCGAGATATGGGAGTTTGAAGCCAAGAAATGGTTGAGAAGGCAAAAAATTTTTCGCAATTCTGCTGCTCCAAACGCTTAACCAGAATGGCCTATGGAAAAAATACACATACCGTTGTAATCGGGCGAGTTTCTCCTTTCAGACGCAACAGGAATTTTTGGGTTAGGTCAATCCGTTCGCGAGATATGGGAGTTTGAAGCCAAGAAATGGTTGAGAAGGCAAAAAATTTTTCGCAATTCTGCTGCTCCAAACGCTTAACCAGAATGGCCTATGGAAAAAATACACATACCGTTGTAATCGGGCGAGTTTCTACTTTCAGACGCAGAAGGAATTTTTGGGTTTGGTCAATCCGTTCGCGAGATATGGGACTTTGAAGCTAAGAAATGGTTGAGAAGACAACAAATTTTTCGCAATTCTGCTGCTCCAAACGCTTAACCAGAATGGGCTAGGGAAAAAATACACATACCGTCGTAATCGGGCGAGTTTCTACTTTCAGACGCAACAGGAATTTTTGGGTTAGGTCAATCCGTTCGCGAGATATGGGAGCTTGAAGCCAAGAAATGGTTGAGAAGGCAAAAAATTTTTCGCAATTCTGCTGCTCCAAACGCTTAATCAGAATGGCTTAGGGAAAAAATACACATACCGTTGTAATCGGGCGAGTTTCTCCTTTCAGACGCAACAGGAATTTTTGGGTTAGGTCAATCCGTTCGCGAGATATGGGAGTTTGAAGCCAAGAAATGGTTGAGAAGGCAAAAAATTTTTCGCAATTCTGCTGCTCCAAACGCTTAACCAGAATGGCCTATGGAAAAAATACACATACCGTTGTAATCGGGCGAGTTTCTACTTTCAGATACAATAGGAATTTTTGGGTTAGGTCAATCCGTTCGCGAGATATGGGAGTTTGAAGCCAAGAAATGGTTGAGAAGGCAAAAAATTTTTCGCAATTCTGCTGCTCCAAACGCTTAACCAGAATGGCCTAGGGAAAAAATACACATACCGTTGTAATCGGGCGAGTTTCTACTTTCAGACGCAACAGGAATTTTTGGGTTAGGTCAATCCGTTCGCGAGATATGGGAGTTTGAAGCCAAGAAATGGTTGAGAAGGCAAAAAATTTTTCGCATTTCTGCTGCTCCAAACGCTTAACCAGAATGGCCTAGGGAAAAAATACACATACCGTTGTAATCGGACGAGTTTCTACTTTAAAATGCAACAGGAATTTTTGGATTAGGACAATCCGTTCGCGAGATATTAGAGTTTGAATCTAAGAAATGGTTGAGAAGACAACAAATTTTTCGCAATTCTGCTGCTCCAAACGCTTAACCAGAATGGCCTAGGGAAAAAATACGCATACCGTTGTAATCGGGCGAGTTTCTACTTTCAGACGCAGAAGGAATTTTTGGGTTTGGTCAATCCGTTCGCGAGATATGGGACTTTGAAGCTAAGAAATGGTTGAGAAGACAACAAATTTTTCGCAATTCTGCTGCTCCAAACGCTTAACCAGAATGGGCTAGGGAAAAAATACACATACCGTCGTAATCGGGCGAGTTTCTACTTTCAGACGCAACAGGAATTTTTGGGTTAGGTCAATCCGTTCGCGAGATATGGGACTTTGAAGCTAAGAAATGGTTGAGAAGACAACAAATTTTTCGCAATTCTGCTGCTCCAAACGCTTAACCAGAATGGGCTAGGGAAAAAATACACATACCGTCGTAATCGGGCGAGTTTCTACTTTCAGACGCAACAGGAATTTTTGGGTTAGGTCAATCCGTTCGCGAGATATGGGAGCTTGAAGCCAAGAAATGGTTGAGAAGGCAAAAAATTTTTCGCAATTCTGCTGCTCCAAACGCTAAATCAGAATGGCCTAGGGAAAAAATTCACATACCGTTGTAATCGGGCGAGTTTCTCCTTTCAGACGCAACAGGAATTTTTGGGTTAGGTCAATCCGTTCGCGAGATATGGGAGTTTGAAGCCAAGAAATGGTTGAGAAGGCAAAAAATTTTTCGCAATTCTGCTGCTCCAAACGCTTAACCAGAATGGCCTAAGGAAAAAATACACATACCGTTGTAATCGGGCGAGTTTCTACTTTCAGATACAATAGGAATTTTTGGGTTAGGTCAATCCGTTCGCGAGATATGGGAGTTTGAAGCCAAGAAATGGTTGAGAAGGCAAAAAATTTTTCGCAATTCTGCTGCTCCAAACGCTTAACCAGAATGGCCTAGGGATAAAATACACATACCGTTGTAATCGGGCGAGTTTCTACTTTCAGACGCAACAGGAATTTTTGGGTTAGGTCAATCCGTTCGCGAGATATGGGAGTTTGAAGCCAAGAAATGGTTGAGAAGGCAAAAAATTTTTCGCAATTCTGCTGCTCCAAACGCTTAACCAGAATGGCCTAGGGAAAAAATACACATACCGTTGTAATCGGGCGAGTTTCTACTTTCAGATGCAATAGGAATTTTTGGGTTAGGTCAATCCGTTCGCGAGAAATGGGAGTTTGAAGCTAAGAAATGGTTGAGAAGGCAAAAAATTTTTCGTAATTCTGCTGCTCCAAACGCTTAACCAGAATGGCCTAGGGAATAAATACACATACCGTTGTAATCGGGCGAGTTTCTACTTTCAGACGCAACAGGAATTTTTGGGTTAGGTCAATCCGTTCGCGAGATATGGGAGCTTGAATCCAAGAAATGGTTGAGAAGGCAAAAAATTTTTCGCAATTCTGCTTCTCCAAACGCTTAACCAGAATGGCCTAGGGAAAAAATACACATACCGTTGTAATCGGGCGAGTTTCTACTTTAAAATGCAATAGGAATTTTTGGATTACGACAATCCGTTCGCGAGATATTAGAGTTTGAAGCTAAGAAATGGTTGAGAAGACAACAAATTTTTCGCAATTCTGCTGCTCCAAACACTTAACCAGAATGGCCTAGGGAAAAAATACGCATACCGTTGTAATTGGGCGGGTTTCTACTTTCAGACGCAACAGGAATTTTGGATTAGGTCAATCCGTTCGCGAGATATGGGAGTTTGAAGACAAGAAATGGTTGAGAAGGCAAAAAATTTTTCGCAATTCTGCTGCTCCAATCGCTTAACCAGAATGGCCTAAGGAAAAAATACACATACCGTTGTAATCGGGCGAGTTTCTACTTTCAGATGCAACAGGAATTTTTGGGTTAGGTCTATCCGTTCGCGAGATATGGGAGTTTGAAACCAAGAAATGGTTGAGAAGGCAAAAAATTTTTCGCAATTTTGCTGCTCCAAAAGCTTAACCAGAATGGCCTAGGGAGAAAATACACATACCGTTGTAATTGGGCGAGTTTCTACTTTCAGATGCAATAGGAATTTTTGGGTTAGGTCAATCCCTTCGCGAGATATGGGAGTTTGAAGCCAAGAAATGGTAGAGAAGGCAAAAAATTTTTCACAATTCTGCTGCTCCAAACGCTTAACCAGAATGGCCTACGGAAAAAATACACATACCGCTGTAATCGGGCGAATTTCTACTTTCAGATGCAATAGGAATTTTTGGTTAGGTCCATCCGTTCGCGAGATATGGGAGTTTGAATCCAAGAAATGGTTGAGAAGGCAAAAAATTTGTCGCAATTCTGCTGCTCCAAACGCTTAACCAGAATGGCCTATGGACAAAATACACATACCGTTGTAATCGGGCGAGTTTCTACTTTCAGATTGCAGAAGGAATTTTTGGGTTTGGTCAATCCGTTCGCGAGATATGGGACTTTGAAGCCAAGAAATGGTTGAGAAGGCAAAAAATTTTTCGCAATTCTGCTGCTCCAAACGCTTAACCAGAATGGCCTAGGGATAAAATACACATACCGTTGTAATCGGGCGAGTTTCTACTTTCAGACGCAACAGGAATTTTTGGGTTAGGTCAATCCGTTCGCGAGATATGGGAGTTTGAAGCCAAGAAATGGTTGAGAAGGCAAAAAATTTTTCGCAATTCTGCTGCTCCAAACGCTTAACCAGAATGGCCTAGGGAAAAAATACACATACCGTTGTAATCGGGCGAGTTTCTACTTTCAGATGCAATAGGAATTTTTGGGTTAGGTCAATCCGTTCGCGAGAAATGGGAGTTTGAAGCTAAGAAATGGTTGAGAAGGCAAAAAATTTTTCGTAATTCTGCTGCTCCAAACGCTTAACCAGAATGGCCTAGGGAATAAATACACATACCGTTGTAATCGGGCGAGTTTCTACTTTCAGACGCAACAGGAATTTTTGGGTTAGGTCAATCCGTTCGCGAGATATGGGAGCTTGAATCCAAGAAATGGTTGAGAAGGCAAAAAATTTTTCGCAATTCTGCTTCTCCAAACGCTTAACCAGAATGGCCTAGGGAAAAAATACACATACCGTTGTAATCGGGCGAGTTTCTACTTTAAAATGCAATAGGAATTTTTGGATTACGACAATCCGTTCGCGAGATATTAGAGTTTGAAGCTAAGAAATGGTTGAGAAGACAACAAATTTTTCGCAATTCTGCTGCTCCAAACACTTAACCAGAATGGCCTAGGGAAAAAATACGCATACCGTTGTAATTGGGCGGGTTTCTACTTTCAGACGCAACAGGAATTTTGGATTAGGTCAATCCGTTCGCGAGATATGGGAGTTTGAAGACAAGAAATGGTTGAGAAGGCAAAAAATTTTTCGCAATTCTGCTGCTCCAATCGCTTAACCAGAATGGCCTAAGGAAAAAATACACATACCGTTGTAATCGGGCGAGTTTCTACTTTCAGATGCAACAGGAATTTTTGGGTTAGGTCTATCCGTTCGCGAGATATGGGAGTTTGAAACCAAGAAATGGTTGAGAAGGCAAAAAATTTTTCGCAATTTTGCTGCTCCAAAAGCTTAACCAGAATGGCCTAGGGAGAAAATACACATACCGTTGTAATTGGGCGAGTTTCTACTTTCAGATGCAATAGGAATTTTTGGGTTAGGTCAATCCCTTCGCGAGATATGGGAGTTTGAAGCCAAGAAATGGTAGAGAAGGCAAAAAATTTTTCACAATTCTGCTGCTCCAAACGCTTAACCAGAATGGCCTACGGAAAAAATACACATACCGCTGTAATCGGGCGAGTTTCTACTTTCAGATGCAATAGGAATTTTTGGTTAGGTCCATCCGTTCGCGAGATATGGGAGTTTGAATCCAAGAAATGGTTGAGAAGGCAAAAAATTTGTCGCAATTCTGCTGCTCCAAACGCTTAACCAGAATGGCCTATGGACAAAATACACATACCGTTGTAATCGGGCGAGTTTCTACTTTCAGATTGCAGAAGGAATTTTTGGGTTTGGTCAATCCGTTCGCGAGATATGGGACTTTGAAGCTAAGAAATGGTTGAGAAGACAACAAATTTTTCGCAATTCTGCTGCTCCAAACGCTTAACCAGAATGGGCTAGGGAAAAAATACACATACCGTCGTAATCGGGCGAGTTTCTACTTTCAGACGCAACAGGAATTTTTTGGTTAGGTCAATCCGTTCGCGAGATATGGGAGCTTGAAGCCAAGAAATGGTTGAGAAGGCAAAAAATTTTTCGCAATTCTGCTGCTCCAAACGCTTAATCAGAATGGCCTAGGGAAAAAATTCACATACCGTTGTAATCGGGCGAGTTTCTCCTTTCAGACGCAACAGGAATTTTTGGGTTAGGTCAATCCGTTCGCGAGATATGGGAGTTTGAAGCCAAGAAATGGTTGAGAAGGCAAAAAATTTTTCGCAATTCTGCTGCTCCAAACGCTTAACCAGAATGGCCTATGGAAAAAATACACATACCGTTGTAATCGGGCGAGTTTCTACTTTCAGATACAATAGGAATTTTTGGGTTAGGTCAATCCGTTCGCGAGATATGGGAGTTTGAAGCCAAGAAATGGTTGAGAAGGCAAAAAATTTTTCGCAATTCTGCTGCTCCAAACGCTTAACCAGAATGGCCTAGGGATAAAATACACATACCGTTGTAATCGGGCGAGTTTCTACTTTCAGACGCAACAGGAATTTTTGGGTTAGGTCAATCCGTTCGCGAGATATGGGAGTTTGAAGCCAAGAAATGGTTGAGAAGGCAAAAAATTTTTCGCAATTCTGCTACTCCAAACGCTTAACCAGAATGGCCTAGGGAAAAAATACACATACCGTTGTAATCGGGCGAGTTTCTACTTTCAGATGCAATAGGAATTTTTGGGTTAGGTCAATCCGTTCGCGAGAAATGGGAGTTTGAAGCTAAGAAATGGTTGAGAAGGCAAAAAATTTTTCGTAATTCTGCTGCTCCAAACGCTTAACCAGAATGGCCTAGGGAATAAATACACATACCGTTGTAATCGGGCGAGTTTCTACTTTCAGACGCAACAGGAATTTTTGGGTTAGGTCAATCCGTTCGCGAGATATGGGAGCTTGAATCCAAGAAATGGTTGAGAAGGCAAAAAATTTTTCGCAATTCTGCTTCTCCAAACGCTTAACCAGAATGGCCTAGGGAAAAAATACACATACCGTTGTAATCGGGCGAGTTTCTACTTTAAAATGCAATAGGAATTTTTGGATTACGACAATCCGTTCGCGAGATATTAGAGTTTGAAGCTAAGAAATGGTTGAGAAGACAACAAATTTTTCGCAATTCTGCTGCTCCAAACACTTAACCAGAATGGCCTAGGGAAAAAATACGCATACCGTTGTAATTGGGCGGGTTTCTACTTTCAGACGCAACAGGAATTTTGGATTAGGTCAATCCGTTCGCGAGATATGGGAGTTTGAAGACAAGAAATGGTTGAGAAGGCAAAAAATTTTTCGCAATTCTGCTGCTCCAATCGCTTAACCAGAATGGCCTAAGGAAAAAATACACATACCGTTGTAATCGGGCGAGTTTCTACTTTCAGATGCAACAGGAATTTTTGGGTTAGGTCTATCCGTTCGCGAGATATGGGAGTTTGAAACCAAGAAATGGTTGAGAAGGCAAAAAATTTTTCGCAATTTTGCTGCTCCAAAAGCTTAACCAGAATGGCCTAGGGAGAAAATACACATACCGTTGTAATTGGGCGAGTTTCTACTTTCAGATGCAATAGGAATTTTTGGGTTAGGTCAATCCCTTCGCGAGATATGGGAGTTTGAAGCCAAGAAATGGTAGAGAAGGCAAAAAATTTTTCACAATTCTGCTGCTCCAAACGCTTAACCAGAATGGCCTACGGAAAAAATACACATACCGCTGTAATCGGGCGAGTTTCTACTTTCAGATGCAATAGGAATTTTTGGTTAGGTCCATCCGTTCGCGAGATATGGGAGTTTGAATCCAAGAAATGGTTGAGAAGGCAAAAAATTTGTCGCAATTCTGCTGCTCCAAACGCTTAACCAGAATGGCCTATGGACAAAATACACATACCGTTGTAATCGGGCGAGTTTCTACTTTCAGATTGCAGAAGGAATTTTTGGGTTTGGTCAATCCGTTCGCGAGATATGGGACTTTGAAGCTAAGAAATGGTTGAGAAGACAACAAATTTTTCGCAATTCTGCTGCTCCAAACGCTTAACCAGAATGGGCTAGGGAAAAAATACACATACCGTCGTAATCGGGCGAGTTTCTACTTTCAGACGCAACAGGAATTTTTTGGTTAGGTCAATCCGTTCGCGAGATATGGGAGCTTGAAGCCAAGAAATGGTTGAGAAGGCAAAAAATTTTTCGCAATTCTGCTGCTCCAAACGCTTAATCAGAATGGCCTAGGGAAAAAATTCACATACCGTTGTAATCGGGCGAGTTTCTCCTTTCAGACGCAACAGGAATTTTTGGGTTAGGTCAATCCGTTCGCGAGATATGGGAGTTTGAAGCCAAGAAATGGTTGAGAAGGCAAAAAATTTTTCGCAATTCTGCTGCTCCAAACGCTTAACCAGAATGGCCTATGGAAAAAATACACATACCGTTGTAATCGGGCGAGTTTCTACTTTCAGATACAATAGGAATTTTTGGGTTAGGTCAATCCGTTCGCGAGATATGGGAGTTTGAAGCCAAGAAATGGTTGAGAAGGCAAAAAATTTTTCGCAATTCTGCTGCTCCAAACGCTTAACCAGAATGGCCTAGGGATAAAATACACATACCGTTGTAATCGGGCGAGTTTCTACTTTCAGACGCAACAGGAATTTTTGGGTTAGGTCAATCCGT
This sequence comes from Ptiloglossa arizonensis, assembly GCF_051014685.1. NCBI lineage: Eukaryota > Metazoa > Arthropoda > Insecta > Hymenoptera > Colletidae > Ptiloglossa > Ptiloglossa arizonensis. The sequence goes on from NW_027478389.1 coordinate 2,486,669, forward strand.
TCGCGAGATATGGGAGTTTGAAGCCAAGAAATGGTTGAGAAGGCAAAAAATTTTTCGCAATTCTGCTGCTCCAAACGCTTAACCAGAATGGCCTAGGGAAAAAATACACATACCGTTGTAATCGGGCGAGTTTCTACTTTCAGATGCAATAGGAATTTTTGGGTTAGGTCAATCCGTTCGCGAGAAATGGGAGTTTGAAGCTAAGAAATGGTTGAGAAGGCAAAAAATTTTTCGCAATTCTGCTGCTCCAAACGCTTAACCAGAATGGCCTAGGGAATAAATACACATACCGTTGTAATCGGGCGAGTTTCTACTTTCAGACGCAACAGGAATTTTTGGGTTAGGTCAATCCGTTCGCGAGATATGGGAGCTTGAATCCAAGAAATGGTTGAGAAGGCAAAAAATTTTTCGCAATTCTGCTTCTCCAAACGCTTAACCAGAATGGCCTAGGGAAAAAATACACATACCGTTGTAATCGGGCGAGTTTCTACTTTAAAATGCAATAGGAATTTTTGGATTACGACAATCCGTTCGCGAGATATTAGAGTTTGAAGCTAAGAAATGGTTGAGAAGACAACAAATTTTTCGCAATTCTGCTGCTCCAATCGCTTAACCAGAATGGCCTAAGGAAAAAATACACATACCGTCGTAATCGGGCGAGTTTCTACTTTCAGATGCAACAGGAATTTTTGGGTTAGGTCTATCCGTTCGCGAGATATGGGAGTTTGAAACCAAGAAATGGTTGAGAAGGCAAAAAATTTTTCGCAATTTTGCTGCTCCAAAAGCTTAACCAGAATGGCCTAGGGAGAAAATACACATACCGTTGTAATTGGGCGAGTTTCTACTTTCAGATGCAATAGGAATTTTTGGGTTAGGTCAATCCCTTCGCGAGATATGGGAGTTTGAAGCCAAGAAATGGTAGAGAAGGCAAAAAATTTTTCACAATTCTGCTGCTCCAAACGCTTAACCAGAATGGCCTACGGAAAAAATACACATACCGCTGTAATCGGGCGAGTTTCTACTTTCAGATGCAATAGGAATTTTTGGTTAGGTCCATCCGTTCGCGAGATATGGGAGTTTGAAGCTAAGAAATGGTTGAGAAGACAACAAATTTTTCGCAATTCTGCTGCTCCAAACGCTTAACCAGAATGGCCTAGGGAAAAAATACGCATACCGTTGTAATTGGGCGAGTTTCTACTTTCAGACGCAGAAGGAATTTTTGGGTTTGGTCAATCCGTTCGCGAGATATGGGAGTTTTAAGCTAAGAAATGGTTGAGAAGACAACAAATTTTTCGCAATTCTGCTGCTCCAAACGCTTAACCAGAATGGGCTAGGGAAAAAATACACATACCGTTGTAATCGGGCGAGTTTCTACTTTCAGATGCAATAGGAATTTTTGGTTAGGTCCATCCGTTCGCGAGATATGGGAGTTTGAATCCAAGAAATGGTTGAGAAGGCAAACAATTTTTGGCAATTCTGCTGCTCCAACCGCTTAACCAGAATGGCCTAGGGAAAAAATACACATACCGTTGTAATCGGGCGAGTTTCTACTTTCAGATGCAATAGGAATTTTGGATTAGGTCAATCCGTTCGCGAGATATGGGAGTTTGATGACAAGAAATGGTTGAGAAGGCAAAAAATTTTTCGCAATTCTGCTGCTCCAAACGCTTAACCAGAATGGCCTATGGAAAAAATACACATACCGTTGTAATCGGGCGAGTTTCTACTTTCAGATACAATAGGAATTTTTGGGTTAGGTCAATCCGTTCGCGAGATATGGGAGTTTGAATCCAAGAAATGGTTGAGAAGGCAAAAAATTTTTCGCAATTCTGCTTCTCCAAACGCTTAACCAGAATGGCCTAGGGAAAAAATACACATACCGTTGTAATCGGGCGAGTTTCTACTTTAAAATGCAATAGGAATTTTTGGATTACGACAATCCGTTCGCGAGATATTAGAGTTTGAAGCTAAGAAATGGTTGAGAAGACAACAAATTTTTCGCAATTCTGCTGCTCCAATCGCTTAACCAGAATGGCCTAAGGAAAAAATACACATACCGTTGTAATCGGGCGAGTTTCTACTTTCAGATGCAACAGGAATTTTTGGGTTAGGTCTATCCGTTCGCGAGATATGGGAGTTTGAAACCAAGAAATGGTTGAGAAGGCAAAAAATTTTTCGCAATTTTGCTGCTCCAAAAGCTTAACCAGAATGGCCTAGGGAGAAAATACACATACCGTTGTAATTGGGCGAGTTTCTACTTTCAGATGCAATAGGAATTTTTGGGTTAGGTCAATCCCTTCGCGAGATATGGGAGTTTGAAACCAAGAAATGGTAGAGAAGGCAAAAAATTTTTCACAATTCTGCTGCTCCAAACGCTTAACCAGAATGGCCTACGGAAAAAATACACATACCGCTGTAATCGGGCGAGTTTCTACTTTCAGATGCAATAGGAATTTTTGGTTAGGTCCATCCGTTCGCGAGATATGGGATTTTGAATCCAAGAAATGGTTGAGAAGGCAAACAATTTTTGGCAATTCTGCTGCTCCAAAAGCTTAACCAGAATGGCCTAGGGAGAAAATACACATACCGTTGTAATTGGGCGAGTTTCTACTTTCAGATGCAATAGGAATTTTTGGGTTAGGTCAATCCCTTCGCGAGATATGGGAGTTTGAAGCCAAGAAATGGTAGAGAAGGCAAAAAATTTTTCACAATTCTGCTGCTCCAAACGCTTAACCAGAATGGCCTACGGAAAAAATACACATACCGCTGTAATCGGGCGAGTTTCTACTTTCAGATGCAATAGGAATTTTTGGTTAGGTCCATCCGTTCGCGAGATATGGGAGTTTGAATCCAAGAAATGGTTGAGAAGGCAAACAATTTTTGGCAATTCTGCTGCTCCAACCGCTTAACCAGAATGGCCTAGGGAAAAAATACACATACCGTTGTAATCGGGCGAGTTTCTACTTTCAGATGCAATAGGAATTTTGGATTAGGTCAATCCGTTCGCGAGATATGGGAGTTTGATGACAAGAAATGGTTGAGAAGGCAAAAAATTTTTCGCAATTCTGCTGCTCCAAACGCTTAACCAGAATGGCCTATGGAAAAAATACACATACCGTTGTAATCGGGCGAGTTTCTACTTTCAGATACAATAGGAATTTTTGGGTTAGGTCAATCCGTTCGCGAGATATGGGAGTTTGAAGCCAAGAAATGGTTGAGAAGGCAAAAAATTTTTCGCAATTCTGCTGCTCCAAACGCTTAACCAGAATGGCCTAGGGATAAAATACACATACCGTTGTAATCGGGCGAGTTTCTACTTTCAGACGCAACAGGAATTTTTGGGTTAGGTCAATCCGTTCGCGAGATATGGGAGTTTGAAGCCAAGAAATGGTTGAGAAGGCAAAAAATTTTTCGCAATTCTGCTGCTCCAAACGCTTAACCAGAATGGCCTAGGGAAAAAATACACATACCGTTGTAATCGGGCGAGTTTCTACTTTCAGATGCAATAGGAATTTTTGGGTTAGGTCAATCCGTTCGCGAGAAATGGGAGTTTGAAGCTAAGAAATGGTTGAGAAGGCAAAAAATTTTTCGCAATTCTGCTGCTCCAAACGCTTAACCAGAATGGCCTAGGGAATAAATACACATACCGTTGTAATCGGGCGAGTTTCTACTTTCAGACGCAACAGGAATTTTTGGGTTAGGTCAATCCGTTCGCGAGATATGGGAGCTTGAATCCAAGAAATGGTTGAGAAGGCAAAAAATTTTTCGCAATTCTGCTTCTCCAAACGCTTAACCAGAATGGCCTAGGGAAAAAATACACATACCGTTGTAATCGGGCGAGTTTCTACTTTAAAATGCAATAGGAATTTTTGGATTACGACAATCTGTTCGCGAGATATTAGAGTTTGAAGCTAAGAAATGGTTGAGAAGACAACAAATTTTTCGCAATTCTGCTGCTCCAAACACTTAACCAGAATGGCCTAGGGAAAAAATACGCATACCGTTGTAATTGGGCGGGTTTCTACTTTCAGACGCAACAGGAATTTTGGATTAGGTCAATCCGTTCGCGAGATATGGGAGTTTGAAGACAAGAAATGGTTGAGAAGGCAAAAAATTTTTCGCAATTCTGCTGCTCCAATCGCTTAACCAGAATGGCCTAAGGAAAAAATACACATACCGTTGTAATCGGGCGAGTTTCTACTTTCAGATGCAACAGGAATTTTTGGGTTAGGTCTATCCGTTCGCGAGATATGGGAGTTTGAAACCAAGAAATGGTTGAGAAGGCAAAAAATTTTTCGCAATTTTGCTGCTCCAAAAGCTTAACCAGAATGGCCTAGGGAGAAAATACACATACCGTTGTAATTGGGCGAGTTTCTACTTTCAGATGCAATAGGAATTTTTGGGTTAGGTCAATCCCTTCGCGAGATATGGGAGTTTGAAGCCAAGAAATGGTAGAGAAGGCAAAAAATTTTTCACAATTCTGCTGCTCCAAACGCTTAACCAGAATGGCCTAGGGAAAAAATACACATACCGTTGTAATCGGGCGAGTTTCTACTTTAAAATGCAATAGGAATTTTTGGATTACGACAATCTGTTCGCGAGATATTAGAGTTTGAAGCTAAGAAATGGTTGAGAAGACAACAAATTTTTCGCAATTCTGCTGCTCCAAACACTTAACCAGAATGGCCTAGGGAAAAAATACGCATACCGTTGTAATTGGGCGGGTTTCTACTTTCAGACGCAACAGGAATTTTGGATTAGGTCAATCCGTTCGCGAGATATGGGAGTTTGAAGACAAGAAATGGTTGAGAAGGCAAAAAATTTTTCGCAATTCTGCTGCTCCAATCGCTTAACCAGAATGGCCTAAGGAAAAAATACACATACCGTTGTAATCGGGCGAGTTTCTACTTTCAGATGCAACAGGAATTTTTGGGTTAGGTCTATCCGTTCGCGAGATATGGGAGTTTGAAACCAAGAAATGGTTGAGAAGGCAAAAAATTTTTCGCAATTTTGCTGCTCCAAAAGCTTAACCAGAATGGCCTAGGGAGAAAATACACATACCGTTGTAATTGGGCGAGTTTCTACTTTCAGATGCAATAGGAATTTTTGGGTTGGGTCAATCCCTTCGCGAGATATGGGAGTTTGAAGCCAAGAAATGGTAGAGAAGGCAAAAAATTTTTCACAATTCTGCTGCTCCAAACGCTTAACCAGAATGGCCTACGGAAAAAATACACATACCGCTGTAATCGGGCGAGTTTCTACTTTCAGATGCAATAGGAATTTTTGGTTAGGTCCATCCGTTCGCGAGATATGGGAGTTTGAATCCAAGAAATGGTTGAGAAGGCAAACAATTTTTGGCAATTCTGCTGCTCCAACCGCTTAACCAGAATGGCCTAGGGAAAAAATACACATACCGTTGTAATCGGGCGAGTTTCTACTTTCAGATGCAATAGGAATTTTGGATTAGGTCAATCCGTTCGCGAGATATGGGAGTTTGATGACAAGAAATGGTTGAGAAGGCAAAAAATTTTTCGCAATTCTGCTGCTCCAAACGCTTAACCAGAATGGCCCAAGGAAAAAATACACATACCGTTGTAACCGGGCGTGTTTCTACTTTCAGACGCAACAGGAATTTTTGGGTTAGGTCAATCCGTTCGCGAGATATGGGAGTTTGAAGCCAAGAAATGGTTGAGAAGGCAAAAAATTTTTCGCAATTCTGCTGCTCCAAACGCTTAACCAGAATGGCCTAGGGAAAAAATACACATACCGTTGTAATCGGGCGAGTTTCTCCTTTCAGACGCAACAGGAATTTTTGGGTTAGGTCAATCCGTTCGCGAGATATGGGAGTTTGAAGCCAAGAAATGGTTGAGAAGGCAAAAAATTTTTCGCAATTCTGCTGCTCCAAACGCTTAACCAGAATGGCCTATGGAAAAAATACACATACCGTTGTAATCGGGCGAGTTTCTCCTTTCAGACGCAACAGGAATTTTTGGGTTAGGTCAATCCGTTCGCGAGATATGGGAGTTTGAAGCCAAGAAATGGTTGAGAAGGCAAAAAATTTTTCGCAATTCTGCTGCTCCAAACGCTTAACCAGAATGGCCTATGGAAAAAATACACATACCGTTGTAATCGGGCGAGTTTCTACTTTCAGACGCAGAAGGAATTTTTGGGTTTGGTCAATCCGTTCGCGAGATATGGGACTTTGAAGCTAAGAAATGGTTGAGAAGACAACAAATTTTTCGCAATTCTGCTGCTCCAAACGCTTAACCAGAATGGGCTAGGGAAAAAATACACATACCGTCGTAATCGGGCGAGTTTCTACTTTCAGACGCAACAGGAATTTTTGGGTTAGGTCAATCCGTTCGCGAGATATGGGAGTTTGAAGCCAAGAAATGGTTGAGAAGGCAAAAAATTTTTCGCAATTCTGCTGCTCCAAACGCTTAATCAGAATGGCCTAGGGAAAAAATACACATACCGTTGTAATCGGGCGAGTTTCTATTATACTTTCAGACGCAACAGGAATTTTTGGGTTAGGTCAATCCGTTCGCGAGATATGGGAGTTTGAAGCCAAGAAATGGTTGAGAAGCCAAAAATTTTTCGCAATTCTGCTGCTCCAAACGCTTAACCAGAATAGCCTAGGGAAAAAATACACATACCGTTGTAATCGGGCGAGTTTCTCCTTTCAGACGCAACAGGAATTTTTGGGTTAGGTCAATCCGTTCGCGAGATATGGGAGTTTGAAGCCACGAAATGGTTGAGAAGGCAAAAAATTTTTCGCAATTCTGCTGCTCCAACCGCTTAACCAGAATGGCCTAGGGAAAAAATACACATACCGTTGTAATCGGGCGAGTTTCTACTTTCAGATGCAATAGGAATTTTGGGTTAGGTCAATCCGTTCGCGAGATATGGGAGTTTGATGACAAGAAATGGTTGAGAAGGCAAAAAATTTTTCGCAATTCTGCTGCTCCAAACGCTTAACCAGAATGGCCCAAGGAAAAAATACACATACCGTTGTAACCGGGCGAGTTTCTACTTTCAGACGCAACAGGAATTTTTGGGTTAGGTCAATCCGTTCGCGAGATATGGGAGTTTGAAGCCAAGAAATGGTTGAGAAGGCAAAAAATTTTTCGCAATTCTGCTGCTCCAAACGCTTAACCAGAATGGCCTAGGGAAAAAATACACATACCGTTGTAATCGGGCGAGTTTCTCCTTTCAGACGCAACAGGAATTTTTGGGTTAGGTCAATCCGTTCGCGAGATATGGGAGTTTGAAGCCAAGAAATGGTTGAGAAGGCAAAAAATTTTTCGCAATTCTGCTGCTCCAAACGCTTAACCAGAATGGCCTATGGAAAAAATACACATACCGTTGTAATCGGGCGAGTTTCTCCTTTCAGACGCAACAGGAATTTTTGGGTTAGGTCAATCCGTTCGCGAGATATGGGAGTTTGAAGCCAAGAAATGGTTGAGAAGGCAAAAAATTTTTCGCAATTCTGCTGCTCCAAACGCTTAACCAGAATGGCCTATGGAAAAAATACACATACCGTTGTAATCGGGCGAGTTTCTACTTTCAGACGCAGAAGGAATTTTTGGGTTTGGTCAATCCGTTCGCGAGATATGGGACTTCGAAGCTAAGAAATGGTTGAGAAGACAACAAATTTTTCGCAATTCTGCTGCTCCAAACGCTTAACCAGAATGGGCTAGGGAAAAAATACACATACCGTCGTAATCGGGCGAGTTTCTACTTTCAGACGCAACAGGAATTTTTGGGTTAGGTCAATCCGTTCGCGAGATATGGGAGCTTGAAGCCAAGAAATGGTTGAGAAGGCAAAAAATTTTTCGCAATTCTGCTGCTCCAAACGCTTAATCAGAATGGCCTAGGGAAAAAATACACATACCGTTGTAATCGGGCGAGTTTCTCCTTTCAGACGCAACAGGAATTTTTGGGTTAAGTCAATCCGTTCGCGAGATATGGGAGTTGGAAGCCAAGAAATGGTTGAGAAGGCAAAAAATTTTTCGCAATTCTGCTGCTCCAAACGCTTAACCAGAATGGCCTATGGAAAAAATACACATACCGTTGTAATCGGGCGAGTTTCTACTTTCAGATACAATAGGAATTTTTGGGTTAGGTCAATCCGTTCGCGAGATATGGGAGTTTGAAGCCAAGAAATGGTTGAGAAGGCAAAAAATTTTTCGCAATTCTGCTGCTCCAAACGCTTAACCAGAATGGCCTAGGGAAAAAATACACATACCGTTGTAATCGGGCGAGTTTCTATTATACTTTCAGACGCAACAGGAATTTTTGGGTTAGGTCAATCCGTTCGCGAGATATGGGAGTTTGAAGCCAAGAAATGGTAGAGAAGCCAAAAATTTTTCGCAATTCTGCTGCTCCAAACGCTTAACCAGAATAGCCTAGGGAAAAAATACACATACCGTTGTAATCGGGCGAGTTTCTCCTTTCAGACGCAACAGGAATTTTTGGGTTAGGTCAATCCGTTCGCGAGATATGGGAGTTTGAAGCCACGAAATGGTTGAGAAGGCAAAAAATTTTTCGCAATTCTGCTGCTCCAAACGCTTAACCAGAATGGCCTATGGAAAAAATACACATACCGTTGTAATCGTGCGAGTTTCTCCTTTCAGACGCAACAGGAATTTTTGGGTTAGGTCAATCCGTTCGCGAGATATGGGAGTTTGAAGCCAAGAAATGGTTGAGAAGGCAAAAAATTTTTCGCATTTCTGCTGCTCCAAACGCTTAACCAGAATGGCCTATGGAAAAAATACACATACCGTTGTAATCGGGCGAGTTTCTACTTTCAGACGCAGAAGGAATTTTTGGGTTTGGTCAATCCGTTCGCGAGATATGGGACTTTGAAGCTAAGAAATGGTTGAGAAGACAACAAATTTTTCGCAATTCTGCTGCTCCAAACGCTTAACCAGAATGGGCTAGGGAAAAAATACACATACCGTCGTAATCGGGCGAGTTTCTACTTTCAGACGCAACAGGAATTTTTGGGTTAGGTCAATCCGTTCGCGAGATATGGGAGCTTGAAGCCAAGAAATGGTTGAGAAGGCAAAAAATTTTTCGCAATTCTGCTGCTCCAAACGCTTAACCAGAATGGCCTATGGAAAAAATACACATACCGTTGTAATCGGGCGAGTTTCTACTTTCAGATACAATAGGAATTTTTGGGTTAGGTCAATCCGTTCGCGAGATATGGGAGTTTGAAGCCAAGAAATGGTTGATAAGGCAAAAAATTTTTCGCAATTCTGCTGCTCCAAACGCTTAACCAGAATGGCCTAGGGAAAAAATACACATACCGTTGTAATCGGGCGAGTTTCTATTATACTTCCAGACGCAACAGGAATTTTTGGGTTAGGTCAATCCGTTCGCGAGATATGGGAGTTTGAAGCCAAGAAATGGTTGAGAAGCCAAAAATTTTTCGCAATTCTGCTGCTGCAAACGCTTAACCAGAATGGCCTAGGGAAAAAATACACATACCGTTGTAATCGGGCGAGTTTCTACTTTCAGATGCAACAGGAATTTTTGGGTTAGGTCTATCCGTTCGCGAGATATGGGAGTTTGAAACCAAGAAATGGTTGAGAAGGCAAAAAATTTTTCGCAATTTTGCTGCTCCAAAAGCTTAACCAGAATGGCCTAGGGAGAAAATACACATACCGTTGTAATTGGGCGAGTTTCTACTTTCAGATGCAATAGGAATTTTTGGGTTAGGTCAATCCCTTCGCGAGATATGGGAGTTTGAAGCCAAGAAATGGTAGAGAAGGCAAAAAATTTTTCACAATTCTGCTGCTCCAAACGCTTAACCAGAATGGCCTACGGAAAAAATACACATACCGCTGTAATCGGGCGAGTTTCTACTTTCAGATGCAATAGGAATTTTTGGTTAGGTCTATCCGTTCGCGAGATATGGGAGTTTGAAACCAAGAAATGGTTGAGAAGGCAAAAAATTTTTCGCAATTTTGCTGCTCCAAAAGCTTAACCAGAATGGCCTAGGGAGAAAATACACATACCGTTGTAATTGGGCGAGTTTCTACTTTCAGATGCAATAGGAATTTTTGGGTTAGGTCAATCCGTTCGCGAGATATGGGAGTTTGAAGACAAGAAATGGTTGAGAAGGCAAAAAATTTTTCGCAATTCTGCTGCTCCAATCGCTTAACCAGAATGGCCTAAGGAAAAAATACACATACCGTTGTAATCGGGCGAGTTTCTACTTTCAGATGCAACAGGAATTTTTGGGTTAGGTCTATCCGTTCGCGAGATATGGGAGTTTGAAACCAAGAAATGGTTGAGAAGGCAAAAAATTTTTCGCAATTTTGCTGCTCCAAAAGCTTAACCAGAATGGCCTAGGGAGAAAATACACATACCGTTGTAATTGGGCGAGTTTCTACTTTCAGATGCAATAGGAATTTTTGGGTTAGGTCAATCCCTTCGCGAGATATGGGAGTTTGAAGCCAAGAAATGGTAGAGAAGGCAAAAAATTTTTCACAATTCTGCTGCTCCAAACGCTTAACCAGAATGGCCTACGGAAAAAATACACATACCGCTGTAATCGGGCGAGTTTCTACTTTCAGATGCAATAGGAATTTTTGGTTAGGTCCATCCGTTCGCGAGATATGGGAGTTTGAAGCCAAGAAATGGTTGAGAAGGCAAAAAATTTTTCGCAATTCTGCTGCTCCAAACGCTTAACCAGAATGGCCTATGGAAAAAATACACATACCGTTGTAATCGGGCGAGTTTCTCCTTTCAGACGCAACAGGAATTTTTGGGTTAGGTCAATCCGTTCGCGAGATATGGGAGTTTGAAGCCAAGAAATGGTTGAGAAGGCAAAAAATTTTTCGCAATTCTGCTGCTCCAAACGCTTAACCAGAATGGCCTATGGAAAAAATACACATACCGTTGTAATCGGGCGAGTTTCTACTTTCAGACGCAGAAGGAATTTTTGGGTTTGGTCAATCCGTTCGCGAGATATGGGACTTTGAAGCTAAGAAATGGTTGAGAAGACAACAAATTTTTCGCAATTCTGCTGCTCCAAACGCTTAACCAGAATGGGCTAGGGAAAAAATACACATACCGTCGTAATCGGGCGAGTTTCTACTTTCAGACGCAACAGGAATTTTTGGGTTAGGTCAATCCGTTCGCGAGATATGGGAGCTTGAAGCCAAGAAATGGTTGAGAAGGCAAAAAATTTTTCGCAATTCTGCTGCTCCAAACGCTTAATCAGAATGGCCTAGGGAAAAAATACACATACCGTTGTAATCGGGCGAGTTTCTCCTTTCAGACGCAACAGGAATTTTTGGGTTAAGTCAATCCGTTCGCGAGATATGGGAGTTTGAAGCCAAGAAATGGTTGAGAAGGCAAAAAATTTTTCGCAATTCTGCTGCTCCAAACGCTTAACCAGAATGGCCTATGGAAAAAATACACATACCGTTGTAATCGGGCGAGTTTCTACTTTCAGATACAATAGGAATTTTTGGGTTAGGTCAATCCGTTCGCGAGATATGGGAGTTTGAAGCCAAGAAATGGTTGAGAAGGCAAAAAATTTTTCGCAATTCTGCTGCTCCAAACGCTTAACCAGAATGGCCTAGGGAAAAAATACACATACCGTTGTAATCGGGCGAGTTTCTATTATACTTTCAGACGCAACAGGAATTTTTGGGTTAGGTCAATCCGTTCGCGAGATATGGGAGTTTGAAGCCAAGAAATGGTTGAGAAGCCAAAAATTTTTCGCAATTCTGCTGCTCCAAACGCTTAACCAGAATAGCCTAGGGAAAAAATACACATACCGTTGTAATCGGGCGAGTTTCTCCTTTCAGACGCAACAGGAATTTTTGGGTTAGGTCAATCCGTTCGCGAGATATGGGAGTTTGAAGCCAAGAAATGGTTGAGAAGGCAAAAAATTTTTCGCAATTCTGCTGTTCCAAACGCTTAACCAGAATGGCCTATGGAAAAAATACACATACCGCTGTAATCGGGCGAGTTTCTCCTTTCAGACGCAACAGGAATTTTTGGGTTAGGTCAATCCGTTCGCGAGATATGGGAGTTTGAAGCCAAGAAATGGTTGAGAAGGCAAAAAATTTTTCGCAATTCTGCTGCTCCAAACGCTTAACCAGAATGGCCTATGGAAAAAATACACATACCGTTGTAATCGGGCGAGTTTCTACTTTCAGACGCAGAAGGAATTTTTGGGTTTGGTCAATCCGTTCGCGAGATATGGGACTTTGAAGCTAAGAAATGGTTGAGAAGACAACAAATTTTTCGCAATTCTGCTGCTCCAAACGCTTAACCAGAATGGGCTAGGGAAAAAATACACATACCGTCGTAATCGGGCGAGTTTCTACTTTCAGACGCAACAGGAATTTTTGGGTTAGGTCAATCCGTTCGCGAGATATGGGAGCTTGAAGCCAAGAAATGGTTGAGAAGGCAAAAAATTTTTCGCAATTCTGCTGCTCCAAACGCTTAACCAGAATGGCCTATGGAAAAAATACACATACCGTTGTAATCGGGCGAGTTTCTACTTTCAGATACAATAGGAATTTTTGGGTTAGGTCAATCCGTTCGCGAGATATGGGAGTTTGAAGCCAAGAAATGGTTGAGAAGGCAAAAAATTTTTCGCAATTCTGCTGCTCCAAACGCTTAACCAGAATGGCCTAGGGAAAAAATACACATACCGTTGTAATCGGGCGAGTTTCTATTATACTTTCAGACGCAACAGTAATTTTTGGGTTAGGTCAATCCGTTCGCGAGATATGGGAGTTTGAAGCCAAGAAATGGTTGAGAAGCCAAAAATTTTTCGCAATTCTGCTGCTCCAAACGCTTAACCAGAATGGCCTAGGGAAAAAATACACATACCGTTGTAATCGGGCGAGTTTCTACTTTCAGACGCAACAGGAATTTTTGGGTTAGCTCAATCCGTTCGCGAGATATGGGAGCTTGGATCCAAGAAATGGTTGAGAAGGCAAAAAATTTTTCGCAATTCTGCTTCTCCAAACGCTTAACCAGAATGGCCTAGGGAAAAAATACACATACCGTTGTAATCGGGCGAGTTTCTACTTTAAAATGCAATAGGAATTTTTGGATTACGACAATCCGTTCGCGAGATATTAGAGTTTGAAGCTAAGAAATGGTTGAGAAGACAACAAATTTTTCGCAATTCTGCTGCTCCAAACGCTTAACCAGAATGGCCTAGGGAAAAAATACGCATACCGTTGTAATTGGGCGGGTTTCTACTTTCAGACGCAACAGGAATTTTGGATTAGGTCAATCCGTTCGCGAGATATGGGAGTTTGAAGACAAGAAATGGTTGAGAAGGCAAAAAATTTTTCGCAATTCTGCTGCTCCAATCGCTTAACCAGAATGGCCTAAGGAAAAAATACACATACCGTTGTAATCGCGCGAGTTTCTACTTCCAGATGCAACAGGAATTTTTGGGTTAGGTCTATCCCTTCGCGAGATATGGGAGTTTGAAGCCAAGAAATGGTAGAGAAGGCAAAAAATTTTTCACAATTCTGCTGCTCCAAACGCTTAACCAGAATGGCCTACGGAAAAAATACACATACCGCTGTAATCGGGCGAGTTTCTACTTTCAGATGCAATAGGAATTTTTGGTTAGGTCCATCCGTTCGCGAGATATGGGAGTTTGAATCCAAGAAATGGTTGAGAAGGCAAACAATTTTTGGCAATTCTGCTGCTCCAACCGCTTAACCAGAATGGCCTAGGGAAAAAATACACATACCGTTGTAATCAGGCGAGTTTCTACTTTCAGATGCAATAGGAATTTTGGATTAGGTCAATCCGTTCGCGAGATATGGGAGTTTGATGACAAGAAATGGTTGAGAAGGCAAAAAATTTTTCGCAATTCTGCTGCTCCAAACGCTTAACCAGAATGGCCTAAGGAAAAAATACACATACCGTTGTAACCGGGCGAGTTTCCACTTTCAGACGCAACAGGAATTTTTGGGTTAGGTCAATCCGTTCGCGAGATATGGGAGTTTGAAGCCAAGAAATGGTTGAGAAGGGAAAAAATTTTTCGCAATTCTGCTGCTCCAAACGCTTAACCAGAATGGCCTAGGGAAAAAATACACATACCGTTGTAATCGGGCGAGTTTCTCCTTTCAGACGCAACAGGAATTTTTGGGTTAGGTCAATCCGTTCGCGAGATATGGGAGTTTGAAGCCAAGAAATGGTTGAGAAGGCAAAAAATTTTTCGCAATTCTGCTGCTCCAAACGCTTAACCAGAATGGCCTATGGAAAAAATACACATACCGTTGTAATCGGGCGAGTTTCTCCTTTCAGACGCAACAGGAATTTTTGGGTTAGGTCAATCCGTTCGCGAGATATGGGAGTTTGAAGCCAAGAAATGGTTGAGAAGGCAAAAAATTTTTCGCAATTCTGCTGCTCCAAACGCTTAACCAGAATGGCCTAGGGAAAAAATACACATACCGTTGTAATCGGGCGAGTTTCTATTATACTTTCAGACGCAACAGGAATTTTTGGGTTAGGTCAATCCGTTCGCGAGATATGGGAGCTTGAAGCCAAGAAATGGTTGAGAAGGCAAAAAATTTTTCGCAATTCAGCTTCTCCAAACGCTTAACCAGAATGGCCTAGGGAAAAAATACACATACCGTTGTAATCGGGCGAGTTTCTACTTTAAAATGCAATAGGAATTTTTGGATTACGACAATCCGTTCGCGAGATATTAGAGTTTGAAGCTAAGAAATGGTTGAGAAGACAACAAATTTTTCGCAATTTTGCTGCTCCAAACGCTTAACCAGAATGGCCTAGGGAAAAAATACGCATACCGTTGTAATTGGGCGGGTTTCTACTTTCAGACGCAACAGGAATTTTGGATTAGGTCCATCCGTTCGCGAGATATGGGAGTTTGAATCCAAGAAATGGTTGAGAAGGCAAACAATTTTTGGCAATTCTGCTGCTCCAACCGCTTAACCAGAATGGCCTAGGGAAAAAATACACATACCGTTGTAATCGGGCGAGTTTCTACTTTCAGATGCAATAGGAATTTTGGATTAGGTCAATCCGTTCGCGAGATATGGGAGTTTGAAGACAAGAAATGGTTGAGAAGGCAAAAAATTTTTCGCAATTCTGCAGCTCCAAACGCTTAACCAGAATGGCCTAAGGAAAAAATACACATACCGTTGTAACCGGGCGAGTTTCGACTTTCAGACGCAACAGGAATATTTGGGTTAGGTCAATCCGTTCGCGAGATATGGGAGTTTGAAGCCAAGAAATGGTTGAGAAGGCAAACAATTTTTCGCAATTCTGCTGTTCCAAACGCTTAACCAGAATGGCCTAGGGAAAAAATACACATACCGTTGTAATCGGGCGAGTTTCTCCTTTCAGACGCAACAGGAATTTTTGGGTTAGGTCAATCCGTTCGCGAGATATGGGAGTTTGAAGCCAAGAAATGGTTGAGAAGGCAAAAAATTTTTCGCAATTCTGCTGCTCCAAACGCTTAACCAGAATGGCCTATGGTAAAAATACACATACCGTTGTAATCGGGCGAGTTTCTACTTTCAGATACAATAGGAATTTTTGGGTTAGGTCAATCCGTTCGCGAGATATGGGAGTTTGAAGCCAAGAAATGGTTGAGAAGGCAAAAAATTTTTCGCAATTCTGCTGCTCCAAACGCTTAACCAGAATGGCCTAGGGAAAAAATACACATACCGTTGTAATCGGGCGAGTTTCTACTTTCAGATGCAATAGGAATTTTTGGGTTAGGTCAATCCGTTCGCGAGAAATGGGAGTTTGAAGCTAAGAAATGGTTGAGAAGACAACAAATTTTTCGCAGTTCTGCTGCTCCAAACGCTTAACCAGAATGGCCTAGGGAAAAAATACACATACCGTTGTAATCGGGCGAGTTTCTATTATACTTTCAGACGCAACAGGAATTTTTGGGTTAGGTCAATCCGTTCGCGAGATATGGGAGTTTGAAGCCAAGAAATGGTTGAGAAGGCATAAAATTTTTCGCAATTTTGGAGCTCCAAAAGCTTAACCAGAATGACCTAGGGAAAAAATACACATACCGTTGTAATTGGGCGAGTTTCTACTTTCAGATGCAATAGGAATTTTTTGGTTAGGTCAATCCGTTCGCGAGATATGGGAGTTTGAAGCCAAGAAATGGTAGAGAAGGAAAAAAATTTTTCACAATTCTGCTGCTCCAAACGCTTAACCAGAGTGGCCTAGGGAAAAAATGCACATTTCGTTGTAACCGGGCGAGTTTCTACTTTCAGACGCAACAGGAATTTTTGGGTTGGGTCAATCCGTTCGCGAGATATGGGAGTTTGAAGCCAAGAAATGGTTGAGAAGGCAAAAAATTTTTCGCAATTCTGCTGCTCCAAACGCTTAACCAGAATGGCCTAGGGAAAAAATACACATTTCGTTGTAATCGGGCGAGTTTCTACTTTCAGACGCAGAAGGAATTTTTGGGTTTGGTCAATCCGTTCGCGAGATATGGGACTTTGAAGCTAAGAAATGGTTGAGAAGACAACAAATTTTTCGCAATTCTGCTGCTCCAAACGCTTAACCAGAATGGGCTAGGGAAAAAATACACATACCGTTGTAATCGGGCGAGTTTCTACTTTCAGATGCAATAGGAATTTTTGGGTTAGGTCAATCCGTTCGCGAGATATGAGAGTTTGAAGCCAAGAAATGGTAGAGAAGGCAAAAAATTTTTCGCAATTCTGCTGCTCCAACCGCTTAACCAGAATGGCCTAGGGAAAAAATACACATACCGTTGTAATCGGGCGAGTTTCTACTTTCAGATGCAATAGGAATTTTGGATTAGGTCAATCCGTTCGCGAGATATGGGAGTTTGAAGACAAGAAATGGTTGAGAAGGCAAAAAATTTTTCGCAATTCTGCTGCTCCAATCGCTTAACCAGAATGGCCTAAGGAAAAAATACACATACCGTTGTAATCGGGCGAGTTTCTACTTTCAGATGCAACAGGAATTTTTGGGTTAAGTCTATCCGTTCGCGAGATATGGGAGTTTGAAACCAAGAAATGGTTGAGAAGGCAAAAAATTTTTCGCAATTTTGCTGCTCCAAAAGCTTAACCAGAATGGCCTAGGGAGAAAATACACATACCGTTGTAATTGGGCGAGTTTCTACTTTCAGATGCAATAGGAATTTTTGGGTTAGGTCAATCCCTTCGCGAGATATGGGAGTTTGAAGCCAAGAAATGGTAGAGAAGGCAAAAAATTTTTCACAATTCTGCTGCTCCAAACGCTTAACCAGAATGGCCTACGGAAAAAATACACATACCGCTGTAATCGGGCGAGTTTCTACTTTCAGATGCAATAGGAATTTTAGGTTAGGTCCATCCGTTCGCGAGATATGGGAGTTTGAATCCAAGAAATGGTTGAGAAGGCAAACAACTTTTGGCAATTCTGCTGCTCCAACCGCTTAACCAGAGTGGCCTAGGGAAAAAATACACATACCGTTGTAATCGGGCGAGTTTCTACTTTCAGATGCAATAGGAATTTTGGATTAGGTCAATCCGTTCGCGAGATATGGGAGTTTGAAGACAAGAAATGGTTGAGAAGGCAAAAAATTTTTCGCAATTCTGCTGCTCCAAACGCTTAACCAGAATGGCCTAAGGAAAAAATACACATACCTTTGTAACCGGGCGAGTTTCTACTTTCAGACGCAACAGGAATTTTTGGGTTAGGTCAATCCGTTCGCGAGATATGGGAGTTTGAAGCCAAGAAATGGTTGAGAAGGCAAAAAATTTTTCGCAATTCTGCTGCTCCAAACGCTTAACCAGAATGGCCTAGGGAAAAAATACAGATACCGTTGTAATCGGGCGAGTTTCTACTTTCAGATGCAATAGGAATTTTTGGGTTAGGTCAATCCGTTCGCGAGAAATGGGAGTTTGAAGCTAAGAAATGGTTGAGAAGACAACAAATTTTTCGCAGTTCTGCTGCTCCAAACGCTTAACCAGAATGGCCTAGGGAAAAAATACACATACCGTTGTAATCGGGCGAGTTTCTACTTTCAGACGCAACAGGAATTTTTGGGTTAGGTCAATCCGTTCGCGAGATATGGGAGTTTGAAGCCAAGAAATGGTTGAGAAGGCAAAAAATGTTTCGCAATTCTGCTGCTCCAAACGCTTAACCAGAATGGCCTAGGGAAAAAATACACATACTGTTGTAATCGGGCGAATTTCTACTTTCAGACGCAACAGGAATTTTTGGATTGGGTCAATCCGTTCGCGAGATATGGGAGCTTGAATCCAAGAAAGGGTTGAGAAAGCAAAAAATTTTTCGCAATTCTGCTGCTCCAAACGCTTAACCAGAATGGCCTAGGGAAAAAATACACATACCGTTGTAATTGGACGAGTTTCTACTTTAAAATGCAACAGGAATTTTTGGATTAGGACAATCCGTTCGCGAGATATTAGAGTTTGAATCTAAGAAATGGTTGAGAGGACAACAAATTTTTCGCAATTCTGCTGCTCCAAACGCTTAACCAGAATGGCCTAGGGAAAAAATACGCACACCGTTGGAATCGGGCGAGTTTCTACTTTCAGACGCAGAAGGAATTTTTGGGTTTGGTCAATCCGTTCGCGAGATATGGGACTTTGAAGCTAAGAAATGGTTGAGAAGACAACAAATTTTTCGCAATTCTGCTGCTCCAAACGCTTAACCAGAATGGGCTAGGGAAAAAATACACATACCGTTGTAATCGGGCGAGTTTCTACTTTCAGACGCAACAGGAATTTTTGGGTTAGGTCAATCCGTTCGCGAGATATGGGAGCTTGAAGCCAAGAAATAGTTGAGAAGGCAAAAAATTTTTCGCAATTCTGCTGCTCCAAACGTTTAATCAGAATGGCCTAGGGAAAAAATACACATACCGTTGTAATCGGGCGAGTTTCTCCTTTCAGACGCAACAGGAATTTTTGGGTTAGGTCAATCCGTTCGCGAGATATGGGAGTTTGAAGCCAAGAAATGGTTGAGAAGGCAAAAAATTTTTCGCAATTCTGCTGCTCCAAACGCTTAACCAGAATGGCCTATGGAAAAAATACACATACCGTTGTAATCGGGCGAGTTTCTACTTTCAGATACAATAGGAATTTTTGGGTTAGGTCAATCCGTTCGCGAGATATGGGAGTTTGAAGCCAAGAAATGGTTGAGAAGGCAAAAAATTTTTCGCAATTCTGCTGCTCCAAACGCTTAACCAGAATGGCCTAGGGAAAAAATACACATACCGTTGTAATCGGGCGAGTTTCTACTTTCAGATGCAATAGGAATTTTTGGGTTAGGTCAATCCGTTCGCGAGAAATGGGAGTTTGAAGCTAAGAAATGGTTGAGAAGACAACAAATTTTTCGCAGTTCTGCTGCTCCAAACGCTTAACCAGAATGGCCTAGGGAAAAAATACACATACCGTTTTAATCGGGCGAGTTTCTATTATACTTTCAGATGCAACAGGAATTTTTGGGTTAGATCAATCCGTTCGCGAGATATGGGAGTTTGAAGCCAAGAAATGGTTGAGAAGGCAAAAAATTTTTCGCAATTCTGCTGCTCCAAACGCTTAACCAGAATGGCCTAGGGAAAAAATACACATACCGTTGTAATCGGGCGAGTTTCTACTTTCAGACGCAACAGGAATTTTTGGGTTAGGTCAATCCGTTCGCGAGATATGGGAGCTTGAATCCAAGAAATGGTTGAGAAGGCAAAAAATTTTTCGCAATTCTGCTTCTCCAAACGCTTAACCAGAATGGCCTAGGGAAAAAATACACATACCGTTGTAATCGGGCGAGTTTCTACTTTAAAATGCAATAGGAATTTTTGGATTAGGACAATCCGTTCGCGAGATATTAGAGTTTGAAGCTAAGAAATGGTTGAGAAGACAACAAATTTTTCGCAATTCTGCTGCTCCAAACGCTTAACCAGAATGGCCTAGGGAAAAAATACGAATACCGTTGTAATTGGGCGGGTTTCTACTTTCAGACGCAACAGGAATTTTTGGGTTAGGTCAATCCGTTCGCGAGATATGGGAGTTTGAAGCCAAGAAATGGTTGAGAAGGCATAAAATTTTTCGCAATTCTGCTGATCCAAACGCTTAACCAGAATGGCCTAGGGAAAAAATACACATACCGCTGTAATCGGGCGAGTTTCTACTTTCAGATGCAATAGGAATTTTGGATTAGGTCAATCCGTTCGCGAGATATGGGAGTTTGAAGACAAGAAATGGTTGAGAAGGCAAAAAATTTTTCGCAATTCTGCTGCTCCAAACGCTTAACCAGAATGGCCTGAGGAAAAAATACACATACCATTGTAATCGGGCGAGTTTCTACTTTCAGATGCAACAGGAATTTTTGGGTTAGGTCAATCCGTTCGCGAGATATGGGAGTTTGAAACCAAGAAATGGTTGAGAAGGCAAAAAATTTTTCACAATTCTGCTGCTCCAAACGCTTATCCAGCATGGCCTAGGGAAAAAATACACATACCGCTGTAATCGGGCGAGTTTATACTTTCAGATGCAATAGGAATTTTGGATTAGGTCAATCCGTTCGCGAGATATGGGAGTTTGAAGACAAGAAATGGTTGAGAAGGCAAAAAATTTTTCGCAATTCTGCGGCTCCAACCGCTTAACCAGAATGGCCTAGGGAAAAAATACACATACCGTTGTAATCGGGCGAGTTTCTACTTTCAGACGCAACAGGAATTTTTGGGTTAGGTCAATCCGTTCGCGAGATATGGGAGTTTGAAGCCAAGAAATGGTTGAGAAGGCAAAAAATTTTTCGCAATTCTGCTGCTCCAAACGCTTAACCAGAATGGCCTAGGGAAAAAATACACATACCGTTGTAATCGGGCGAGTTTCTACTTTCAGACGCAACAGGAATTTTTGGGTTGGGTCAATCCGTTCGCGAGATATGGGTGTTTGAAGCCAAGAAATGGTTGAGAAGGCAAAAAATTTTTCCCAATTCTGCTGCTCCAAACGCTTAACCAGAATGGCCTAGGGAAAAAATACACATACCGTTGTAATCGGGCGAGTTTCTACTTTCAGATGCAATAGGAATTTTTGGGTTAGGTCAATCCGTTCGCGAGAAATGGGAGTTTGAATCTAAGAAATGGTTGAGAAGACAACAAATTTTTCGCAGTTCTGCTGCTCCAAACGCTTAAACAGAATGGCCTAGGGAAAAAATACGCATACCCTTGTAATCGGGCGAGTTTCTACTTTCAGACACAGAAGGAATTTTTGGGTTTGGTCAATCCGTTCGCGAGATATGGGACTTTGAAGGTAAGAAATGGTTGAGAAGACAACAAATTTTTCGCAATTCTGCTGCTCCAAACGCTTAACCAGAATGGGCTAGGGAAAAAATACACATACCGTTGTAATCGGGCGAGTTTCTACTTTCAGACGCAACAGGAATTTTTGGGTTAGGTCAATCCGTTCGCGAGATATGGGAGTTTGAAGCCAAGAAATGGTTGAGAAGGCAAAAAATTTTTCGCAATTCTGCTGCTCCAAACGCTTAACCAGAATGGCCTAGGGAAAAAATACACATACCGTTGTAATCGGGCGAGTTTCTACTTTCAGACGCAACAGGAATTTTTGGGTTAGGTCAATCCGTTCGCGAGATATGGGAGCTTGAATCCAAGAAATGGTTGAGAAGGCAAAAAATTTTTCGCAATTCTGCTTCTCCAAACGCTTAACCAGAATGGCCTAGGGAAAAAATACACATACCGTTGTAATCGGGCGAGTTTCTACTTTAAAATGCAATAGGAATTTTTGGATTAGGACAATCCGTTCGCGAGATATTAGAGTTTGAAGCTAAGAAATGGTTGAGAAGACAACAAATTTTTCGCAATTCTGCTGCTCCAAACGCTTAACCAGAATGGCCTAGGGAAAAAATACGAATACCGTTGTAATTGGGCGGGTTTCTACTTTCAGACGCAACAGGAATTTTTGGGTTAGGTCAATCCGTTCGCGAGATATGGGAGTTTGAAGCCAAGAAATGGTTGAGAAGGCATAAAATTTTTCGCAATTCTGCTGATCCAAACGCTTAACCAGAATGGCCTAGGGAAAAAATACACATACCGCTGTAATCGGGCGAGTTTCTACTTTCAGATGCAATAGGAATTTTGGATTAGGTCAATCCGTTCGCGAGATATGGGAGTTTGAAGACAAGAAATGGTTGAGAAGGCAAAAAATTTTTCGCAATTCTGCTGCTCCAATCGCTTAACCAGAATGGCCTAAGGAAAAAATACACATACCGTTGTAATCGGGCGAGTTTCTACTTTCAGATGCAACAGGAATTTTTGGGTTAGGTCTATCCGTTCGCGAGATATGGGAGTTTGAAACCAAGAAATGGTTGAGAAGGCAAAAAATTTTTCGCAATTTTGCTGCTCCAAAAGCTTAACCAGAATGGCCTAGGGAGAAAATACACATACCGTTGTAATTGGGCGAGTTTCTACTTTCAGATGCAATAGGAATTTTTGGGTTAGGTCAATCCCTTCGCGAGATATGGGAGTTTGAAGCCAAGAAATGGTAGAGAAGGCAAAAAATTTTTCACAATTCTGCTGCTCCAAACGCTTAACCAGAATGGCCTACGGAAAAAATACACATACCGCTGTAATCGGGCGAGTTTCTACTTTCAGATGCAATAGGAATTTTAGGTTAGGTCCATCCGTTCGCGAGATATGGGAGTTTGAATCCAAGAAATGGTTGAGAAGGCAAACAACTTTTGGCAATTCTGCTGCTCCAACCGCTTAACCAGAGTGGCCTAGGGAAAAAATACACATACCGTTGTAATCGGGCGAGTTTCTACTTTCAGATGCAATAGGAATTTTGGATTAGGTCAATCCGTTCGCGAGATATGGGAGTTTGAAGACAAGAAATGGTTGAGAAGGCAAAAAATTTTTCGCAATTCTGCTGCTCCAAACGCTTAACCAGAATGGCCTAAGGAAAAAATACACATACCGTTGTAACCGGGCGAGTTTCTACTTTCAGACGCAACAGGAATTTTTGGGTTAGGTCAATCCGTTCGCGAGATATGGGAGTTTGAAGCCAAGAAATGGTTGAGAAGGCAAAAAATTTTTCGCAATTCTGCTGCTCCAAACGCTTAACCAGAATGGCCTAGGGAAAAAATACAGATACCGTTGTAATCGGGCGAGTTTCTACTTTCAGATGCAATAGGAATTTTTGGGTTAGGTCAATCCGTTCGCGAGAAATGGGAGTTTGAAGCTAAGAAATGGTTGAGAAGACAACAAATTTTTCGCAGTTCTGCTGCTCCAAACGCTTAACCAGAATGGCCTAGGGAAAAAATACACATACCGTTGTAATCGGGCGAGTTTCTACTTTCAGACGCAACAGGAATTTTTGGGTTAGGTCAATCCGTTCGCGAGATATGGGAGTTTGAAGCCAAGAAATGGTTGAGAAGGCAAAAAATGTTTCGCAATTCTGCTGCTCCAAACGCTTAACCAGAATGGCCTAGGGAAAAAATACACATACTGTTGTAATCGGGCGAGTTTCTCCTTTCAGACGCAACAGGAATTTTTGGGTTAGGTCAATCCGTTCGCGAGATATGGGAGTTTGAAGCCAAGAAATGGTTGAGAAGGCAAAAAATTTTTCGCAATTCTGCTGCTCCAAACGCTTAACCAGAATGGCCTATGGAAAAAATACACATACCGTTGTAATCGGGCGAGTTTCTACTTTCAGATACAATAGGAATTTTTGGGTTAGGTCAATCCGTTCGCGAGATATGGGAGTTTGAAGCCAAGAAATGGTTGAGAAGGCAAAAAATTTTTCGCAATTCTGCTGCTCCAAACGCTTAACCAGAATGGCCTAGGGAAAAAATACACATACCGTTGTAATCGGGCGAGTTTCTACTTTCAGATGCAATAGGAATTTTTGGGTTAGGTCAATCCGTTCGCGAGAAATGGGAGTTTGAAGCTAAGAAATGGTTGAGAAGACAACAAATTTTTCGCAGTTCTGCTGCTCCAAACGCTTAACCAGAATGGCCTAGGGAAAAAATACACATACCGTTGTAATCGGGCGAGTTTCTATTATACTTTCAGATGCAACAGGAATTTTTGGGTTAGATCAATCCGTTCGCGAGATATGGGAGTTTGAAGCCAAGAAATGGTTGAGAAGGCAAAAAATTTTTCGCAATTCTGCTGCTCCAAACGCTTAACCAGAATGGCCTAGGGAAAAAATACACATACCGTTGTAATCGGGCGAGTTTCTACTTTCAGACGCAACAGGAATTTTTGGGTTAGGTCAATCCGTTCGCGAGATATGGGAGCTTGAATCCAAGAAATGGTTGAGAAGGCAAAAAATTTTTCGCAATTCTGCTGCTCCAAACGCTTAACCAGAATGGCCTAGGGAAAAAATACACATACCGTTGTAATCGGGCGAGTTTCTACTTTCAGACGCAACAGGAATTTTTGGGTTAGGTCAATCCGTTCGCGAGATATGGGAGCTTGAATCCAAGAAATGGTTGAGAAGGCAAAAAATTTTTCGCAATTCTGCTTCTCCAAACGCTTAACCAGAATGGCCTAGGGAAAAAATACACATACCGTTGTAATCGGGCGAGTTTCTACTTTAAAATGCAATAGGAATTTTTGGATTAGGACAATCCGTTCGCGAGATATTAGAGTTTGAAGCTAAGAAATGGTTGAGAAGACAACAAATTTTTCGCAATTCTGCTGCTCCAAACGCTTAACCAGAATGGCCTAGGGAAAAAATACGAATACCGTTGTAATTGGGCGGGTTTCTACTTTCAGACGCAACAGGAATTTTTGGGTTAGGTCAATCCGTTCGCGAGATATGGGAGTTTGAAGCCAAGAAATGGTTGAGAAGGCATAAAATTTTTCGCAATTCTGCTGATCCAAACGCTTAACCAGAATGGCCTAGGGAAAAAATACACATACCGCTGTAATCGGGCGAGTTTCTACTTTCAGATGCAATAGGAATTTTGGATTAGGTCAATCCGTTCGCGAGATATGGGAGTTTGAAGACAAGAAATGGTTGAGAAGGCAAAAAATTTTTCGCAATTCTGCTGCTCCAAACGCTTAACCAGAATGGCCTAAGGAAAAAATACACATACCATTGTAATCGGGCGAGTTTCTACTTTCAGATGCAACAGGAATTTTTGGGTTAGGTCAATCCGTTCGCGAGATATGGGAGTTTGAAACCAAGAAATGGTTGAGAAGGCAAAAAATTTTTCACAATTCTGCTGCTCCAAACGCTTATCCAGAGTGGCCTAGGGAAAAAATAGACATACCGCTGTAATCGGGCGAGTTTATACTTTCAGATGCAATAGGAATTTTGGATTAGGTCAATCCGTTCGCGAGATATGGGAGTTTGAAGACAAGAAATGGTTGAGAAGGCAAAAAATTTTTCGCAATTCTGCGGCTCCAACCGCTTAACCAGAATGGCCTAGGGAAAAAATACACATACCGTTGTAATCGGGCGAGTTTCTACTTTCAGACGCAACAGGAATTTTTGGGTTAGGTCAATCCGTTCGCGAGATATGGGAGTTTGAAGCCAAGAAATGGTTGAGAAGGCAAAAAATTTTTCGCAATTCTGCTGCTCCAAACGCTTAACCAGAATGGCCTAGGGAAAAAATACACATACCGTTGTAATCGGGCGAGTTTCTACTTTCAGACGCAACAGGAATTTTTGGGTTGGGTCAATCCGTTCGCGAGATATGGGTGTTTGAAGCCAAGAAATGGTTGAGAAGGCAAAAAATTTTTCCCAATTCTGCTGCTCCAAACGCTTAACCAGAATGGCCTAGGGAAAAAATACACATACCGTTGTAATCGGGCGAGTTTCTACTTTCAGATGCAATAGGAATTTTTGGGTTAGGTCAATCCGTTCGCGAGAAATGGGAGTTTGAATCTAAGAAATGGTTGAGAAGACATCAAATTTTTCGCAGTTCTGCTGCTCCAAACGCTTAAACAGAATGGCCTAGGGAAAAAATACGCATACCCTTGTAATCGGGCGAGTTTCTACTTTCAGACACAGAAGGAATTTTTGGGTTTGGTCAATCCGTTCGCGAGATATGGGACTTTGAAGCTAAGAAATGGTTGAGAAGACAACAAATTTTTCGCAATTCTGCTGCTCCAAACGCTTAACCAGAATGGGCTAGGGAAAAAATACACATACCGTTGTAATCGGGCGAGTTTCTACTTTCAGATGCAATAGGAATTTTGGATTAGGTCAATCCGTTCGCGAGATATGGGAGTTTGAAGACAAGAAATGGTTGAGAAGGCAAAAAATTTTTCACAATTCTGCTGCTCCAAACGCTTATCCAGCATGGCCTAGGGAAAAAATACACATACCGCTGTAATCGGGCGAGTTTATACTTTCAGATGCAATAGGAATTTTGGATTAGGTCAATCCGTTCGCGAGATATGGGAGTTTGAAGACAAGAAATGGTTGAGAAGGCAAAAAATTTTTCGCAATTCTGCGGCTCCAACCGCTTAACCAGAATGGCCTAGGGAAAAAATACACATACCGTTGTAATCGGGCGAGTTTCTACTTTCAGACGCAACAGGAATTTTTGGGTTAGGTCAATCCGTTCGCGAGATATGGGAGTTTGAAGCCAAGAAATGGTTGAGAAGGCAAAAAATTTTTCGCAATTCTGCTGCTCCAAACGCTTAACCAGAATGGCCTAGGGAAAAAATACACATACCGTTGTAATCGGGCGAGTTTCTACTTTCAGACGCAACAGGAATTTTTGGGTTGGGTCAATCCGTTCGCGAGATATGGGTGTTTGAAGCCAAGAAATGGTTGAGAAGGCAAAAAATTTTTCCCAATTCTGCTGCTCCAAACGCTTAACCAGAATGGCCTAGGGAAAAAATACACATACCGTTGTAATCGGGCGAGTTTCTACTTTCAGATGCAATAGGAATTTTTGGGTTAGGTCAATCCGTTCGCGAGAAATGGGAGTTTGAATCTAAGAAATGGTTGAGAAGACAACAAATTTTTCGCAGTTCTGCTGCTCCAAACGCTTAAACAGAATGGCCTAGGGAAAAAATACGCATACCCTTGTAATCGGGCGAGTTTCTACTTTCAGACACAGAAGGAATTTTTGGGTTTGGTCAATCCGTTCGCGAGATATGGGACTTTGAAGGTAAGAAATGGTTGAGAAGACAACAAATTTTTCGCAATTCTGCTGCTCCAAACGCTTAACCAGAATGGGCTAGGGAAAAAATACACATACCGTTGTAATCGGGCGAGTTTCTACTTTCAGACGCAACAGGAATTTTTGGGTTAGGTCAATCCGTTCGCGAGATATGGGAGTTTGAAGCCAAGAAATGGTTGAGAAGGCAAAAAATTTTTCGCAATTCTGCTGCTCCAAACGCTTAACCAGAATGGCCTAGGGAAAAAATACACATACCGTTGTAATCGGGCGAGTTTCTACTTTCAGACGCAACAGGAATTTTTGGGTTAGGTCAATCCGTTCGCGAGATATGGGAGCTTGAATCCAAGAAATGGTTGAGAAGGCAAAAAATTTTTCGCAATTCTGCTTCTCCAAACGCTTAACCAGAATGGCCTAGGGAAAAAATACACATACCGTTGTAATCGGGCGAGTTTCTACTTTAAAATGCAATAGGAATTTTTGGATTAGGACAATCCGTTCGCGAGATATTAGAGTTTGAAGCTAAGAAATGGTTGAGAAGACAACAAATTTTTCGCAATTCTGCTGCTCCAAACGCTTAACCAGAATGGCCTAGGGAAAAAATACGAATACCGTTGTAATTGGGCGGGTTTCTACTTTCAGACGCAACAGGAATTTTTGGGTTAGGTCAATCCGTTCGCGAGATATGGGAGTTTGAAGCCAAGAAATGGTTGAGAAGGCATAAAATTTTTCGCAATTCTGCTGATCCAAACGCTTAACCAGAATGGCCTAGGGAAAAAATACACATACCGCTGTAATCGGGCGAGTTTCTACTTTCAGATGCAATAGGAATTTTGGATTAGGTCAATCCGTTCGCGAGATATGGGAGTTTGAAGACAAGAAATGGTTGAGAAGGCAAAAAATTTTTCGCAATTCTGCTGCTCCAATCGCTTAACCAGAATGGCCTAAGGAAAAAATACACATACCGTTGTAAGGGCGAGTTTCTACTTTCAGACGCAACAGGAATTTTTGGGTTAGGTCAATCCGTTCGCGAGATATGGGAGTTTGAAGCCAAGAAATGGTTGAGAAGGCAAAAAATTTTTCGCAATTCTGCTGCTCCAAACGCTTAACCAGAATGGCCTAGGGAAAAAATACAGATACCGTTGTAATCGGGCGAGTTTCTACTTTCAGATGCAATAGGAATTTTTGGGTTAGGTCAATCCGTTCGCGAGAAATGGGAGTTTGAAGCTAAGAAATGGTTGAGAAGACAACAAATTTTTCGCAGTTCTGCTGCTCCAAACGCTTAACCAGAATGGCCTAGGGAAAAAATACACATACCGTTGTAATCGGGCGAGTTTCTACTTTCAGACGCAACAGGAATTTTTGGGTTAGGTCAATCCGTTCGCGAGATATGGGAGTTTGAAGCCAAGAAATGGTTGAGAAGGCAAAAAATGTTTCGCAATTCTGCTGCTCCAAACGCTTAACCAGAATGGCCTAGGGAAAAAATACACATACTGTTGTAATCGGGCGAGTTTCTACTTTCAGACGCAACAGGAATTTTTGGATTGGGTCAATCCGTTCGCGAGATATGGGAGCTTGAATCCAAGAAAGGGTTGAGAAAGCAAAAAATTTTTCGCAATTCTGCTGCTCCAAACGCTTAACCAGAATGGCCTAGGGAAAAAATACACATACCGTTGTAATCGGACGAGTTTCTACTTTAAAATGCAACAGGAATTTTTGGATTAGGACAATCCGTTCGCGAGATATTAGAGTTTGAATCTAAGAAATGGTTGAGAAGACAACAAATTTTTCGCAATTCTGCTGCTCCAAACGCTTAACCAGAATGGCCTAGGGAAAAAATACGCATACCGTTGTAATCGGGCGAGTTTCTACTTTCAGACGCAGAAGGAATTTTTGGGTTTGGTCAATCCGTTCGCGAGATATGGGACTTTGAAGCTAAGAAATGGTTGAGAAGACAACAAATTTTTCGCAATTCTGCTGCTCCAAACGCTTAACCAGAATGGGCTAGGGAAAAAATACACATACCGTTGTAATCGGGCGAGTTTCTACTTTCAGACGCAACAGGAATTTTTGGGTTAGGTCAATCCGTTCGCGAGATATGGGAGCTTGAAGCCAAGAAATGGTTGAGAAGGCAAAAAATTTTTCGCAATTCTGCTGCTCCAAACGTTTAATCAGAATGGCCTAGGGAAAAAATACACATACCGTTGTAAGCGGGCGAGTTTCTCCTTTCAGACGCAACAGGAATTTTTGGGTTAGGTCAATCCGTTCGCGAGATATGGGAGTTTGAAGCCAAGAAATGGTTGAGAAGGCAAAAAATTTTTCGCAATTCTGCTGCTCCAAACGCTTAACCAGAATGGCCTATGGAAAAAATACACATACCGTTGTAATCGGGCGAGTTTCTACTTTCAGATACAATAGGAATTTTTGGGTTAGGTCAATCCGTTCGCGAGATATGGGAGTTTGAAGCCAAGAAATGGTTGAGAAGGCAAAAAATTTTTCGCAATTCTGCTGCTCCAAACGCTTAACCAGAATGGCCTAGGGAAAAAATACACATACCGTTGTAATCGGGCGAGTTTCTACTTTCAGATGCAATAGGAATTTTTGGGTTAGGTCAATCCGTTCGCGAGAAATGGGAGTTTGAAGCTAAGAAATGGTTGAGAAGACAACAAATTTTTCGCAGTTCTGCTGCTCCAAACGCTTAACCAGAATGGCCTAGGGAAAAAATACACATACCGTTGTAATCGGGCGAGTTTCTATTATACTTTCAGATGCAACAGGAATTTTTGGGTTAGATCAATCCGTTCGCGAGATATGGGAGTTTGAAGCCAAGAAATGGTTGAGAAGGCAAAAAATTTTTCGCAATTCTGCTGCTCCAAACGCTTAACCAGAATGGCATAGGGAAAAAATACACATACCGTTGTAATCGGGCGAGTTTCTACTTTCAGACGCAACAGGAATTTTTGGGTTAGGTCAATCCGTTCGCGAGATATGGGAGCTTGAATCCAAGAAATGGTTGAGAAGGCAAAAAATTTTTCGCAATTCTGCTGCTCCAAACGCTTAACCAGAATGGCCTAGGGAAAAAATACACATACCGTTGTAATCGGGCGAGTTTCTACTTTCAGACGCAACAGGAATTTTTGGGTTAGGTCAATCCGTTCGCGAGATATGGGAGCTTGAATCCAAGAAATGGTTGAGAAGGCAAAAAATTTTTCGCAATTCTGCTTCTCCAAACGCTTAACCAGAATGGCCTAGGGAAAAAATACACATACCGTTGTAATCGGGCGAGTTTCTACTTTAAAATGCAATAGGAATTTTTGGATTAGGACAATCCGTTCGCGAGATATTAGAGTTTGAAGCTAAGAAATGGTTGAGAAGACAACAAATTTTTCGCAATTCTGCTGCTCCAAACGCTTAACCAGAATGGCCTAGGGAAAAAATACGAATACCGTTGTAATTGGGCGGGTTTCTACTTTCAGACGCAACAGGAATTTTTGGGTTAGGTCAATCCGTTCGCGAGATATGGGAGTTTGAAGCCAAGAAATGGTTGAGAAGGCATAAAATTTTTCGCAATTCTGCTGATCCAAACGCTTAACCAGAATGGCCTAGGGAAAAAATACACATACCGCTGTAATCGGGCGAGTTTCTACTTTCAGATGCAATAGGAATTTTGGATTAGGTCAATCCGTTCGCGAGATATGGGAGTTTGAAGACAAGAAATGGTTGAGAAGGCAAAAAATTTTTCGCAATTCTGCTGCTCCAAACGCTTAACCAGAATGGCCTAAGGAAAAAATACACATACCATTGTAATCGGGCGAGTTTCTACTTTCAGATGCAACAGGAATTTTTGGGTTAGGTCAATCCGTTCGCGAGATATGGGAGTTTGAAACCAAGAAATGGTTGAGAAGGCAAAAAATTTTTCACAATTCTGCTGCTCCAAACGCTTATCCAGAGTGGCCTAGGGAAAAAATAGACATACCGCTGTAATCGGGCGAGTTTATACTTTCAGATGCAATAGGAATTTTGGATTAGGTCAATCCGTTCGCGAGATATGGGAGTTTGAAGACAAGAAATGGTTGAGAAGGCAAAAAATTTTTCGCAATTCTGCGGCTCCAACCGCTTAACCAGAATGGCCTAGGGAAAAAGTACACATACCGTTGTAATCGGGCGAGTTTCTACTTTCAGACGCAACAGGAATTTTTGGGTTAGGTCAATCCGTTCGCGAGATATGGGAGTTTGAAGCCAAGAAATGGTTGAGAAGGCAAAAAATTTTTCGCAATTCTGCTGCTCCAAACGCTTAACCAGAATGGCCTAGGGAAAAAATACACATACCGTTGTAATCGGGCGAGTTTCTACTTTCAGACGCAACAGGAATTTTTGGGTTGGGTCAATCCGTTCGCGAGATATGGGTGTTTGAAGCCAAGAAATGGTTGAGAAGGCAAAAAATTTGTCCCAATTCTGCTGCTCCAAACGCTTAACCAGAATGGCCTAGGGAAAAAATACACATACCGTTGTAATCGGGCGAGTTTCTACTTTCAGATGCAATAGGAATTTTTGGGTTAGGTCAATCCGTTCGCGAGAAATGGGAGTTTGAATCTAAGAAATGGTTGAGAAGACAACAAATTTTTCGCAGTTCTGCTGCTCCAAACGCTTAAACAGAATGGCCTAGGGAAAAAATACGCATACCCTTGTAATCGGGCGAGTTTCTACTTTCAGACACAGAAGGAATTTTTGGGTTTGGTCAATCCGTTCGCGAGATATGGGACTTTGAAGCTAAGAAATGGTTGAGAAGACAACAAATTTTTCGCAATTCTGCTGCTCCAAACGCTTAACCAGAATGGGCTAGGGAAAAAATACACATACCGTTGTAATCGGGCGAGTTTCTACTTTCAGACGCAACAGGAATTTTTGGGTTAGGTCAATCCGTTCGCGAGATATGGGAGTTTGAAGCCAAGAAATGGTTGAGAAGGCAAAAAATTTTTCGCAATTCTGCTGCTCCAAACGCTTAACCAGAATGGCCTAGGGAAAAAATACACATACCGTTGTAATCGGGCGAGTTTCTACTTTCAGACGCAACAGGAATTTTTGGGTTAGGTCAATCCGTTCGCGAGATATGGGAGCTTGAATCCAAGAAATGGTTGAGAAGGCAAAAAATTTTTCGCAATTCTGCTTCTCCAAACGCTTAACCAGAATGGCCTAGGGAAAAAATACACATACCGTTGTAATCGGGCGAGTTTCTACTTTAAAATGCAATAGGAATTTTTGGATTAGGACAATCCGTTCGCGAGATATTAGAGTTTGAAGCTAAGAAATGGTTGAGAAGACAACAAATTTTTCGCAATTCTGCTGCTCCCAACGCTTAACCAGAATGGCCTAGGGAAAAAATACGAATACCGTTGTAATTGGGCGGGTTTCTACTTTCAGACGCAACAGGAATTTTTGGGTTAGGTCAATCCGTTCGCGAGATATGGGAGTTTGAAGCCAAGAAATGGTTGAGAAGGCATAAAATTTTTCGCAATTCTGCTGATCCAAACGCTTAACCAGAATGGCCTAGGGAAAAAATACACATACCGCTGTAATCGGGCGAGTTTCTACTTTCAGATGCAATAGGAATTTTGGATTAGGTCAATCCGTTCGCGAGATATGGGAGTTTGAAGACAAGAAATGGTTGAGAAGGCAAAAAATTTTTCGCAATTCTGCTGCTCCAAACGCTTAACCAGAATGGCCTAAGGAAAAAATACACATACCATTGTTATCGGGCGAGTTTCTACTTTCAGACGCAACAGGAATTTTTGGGTTAGGTCAATCCGTTCGCGAGATATGGGAGTTTGAAACCAAGAAATGGTTGAGAAGGCAAAAAATTTTTCGCAATTCTGCTGCTCCAAACGCTTAACCAGAATGGCCTAGGGAAAAAATACGAATACCGTTGTAATTGGGCGGGTTTCTACTTTCAGACGCAACAGGAATTTTTGGGTTAGGTCAATCCGTTCGCGAGATATGGGAGTTTGAAGCCAAGAAATGGTTGAGAAGGCATAAAATTTTTCGCAATTCTGCTGATCCAAACGCTTAACCAGAATGGCCTAGGGAAAAAATACACATACCGCTGTAATCGGGCGAGTTTCTACCTTCAGATGCAATAGGAATTTTGGATTAGGTCAATCCGTTCGCGAGATATGGGAGTTTGAAGACAAGAAATGGTTGAGAAGGCAAAAAATTTTTCGCAATTCTGCTGCTCCAAACGCTTAACCAGAATGGCCTAAGGAAAAAATACACATACCATTGTAATCGGGCGAGTTTCTACTTTCAGATGCAACAGGAATTTTTGGGTTAGGTCAATCCGTTCGCGAGATATGGGAGTTTGAAACCAAGAAATGGTTGAGAAGGCAAAAAATTTTTCACAATTCTGCTGCTCCAAACGCTTATCCAGAATGGCCTAGGGAAAAAATACACATACCGCTGTAATCGGGCGAGTTTATACTTTCAGATGCAATAGGAATTTTGGATTAGGTCAATCCGTTCGCGAGATATGGGAGTTTGAAGACAAGAAATGGTTGAGAAGGCAAAAAATTTTTCGCAATTCTGCGGCTCCAACCGCTTAACCAGAATGGTCTAGGGAAAAAATACACATACCGTTGTAATCGGGCGAGTTTCTACTTTCAGACACAACAGGAATTTTTGGGTTAGGTCAATCCGTTCGCGAGATATGGGAGTTTGAAGCCAAGAAATGGTTGAGAAGGCAAAAAATTTTTCGCAATTCTGCTGCTCCAAACGCTTAACCAGAATGGCCTAGGGAAAAAATACACATACCGTTGTAATCGGGCGAGTTTCTACTTTCAGACGCAACAGGAATTTTTGGGTTGGGTCAATCCGTTCGCGAGATATGGGTGTTTGAAGCCAAGAAATGGTTGAGAAGGCAAAAAATTTTTCCCAATTCTGCTGCTCCAAACGCTTAACCAGAATGGCCTAGGGAAAAAATACACATACCGTTGTAATCGGGCGA
The DNA here is from genome assembly GCF_051014685.1 of Ptiloglossa arizonensis. Lineage (NCBI taxonomy): Eukaryota > Metazoa > Arthropoda > Insecta > Hymenoptera > Colletidae > Ptiloglossa > Ptiloglossa arizonensis. The sequence goes on from NW_027478389.1 coordinate 2,520,789, forward strand.
GTTTCTACTTTCAGATGCAATAGGAATTTTTGGGTTAGGTCAATCCGTTCGCGAGAAATGGGAGTTTGAATCTAAGAAATGGTTGAGAAGACAACAAATTTTTCGCAGTTCTGCTGCTCCAAACGCTTAAACAGAATGGCCTAGGGAAAAAATACGCATACCCTTGTAATCGGGCGAGTTTCTACTTTCAGACACAGAAGGAATTTTTGGGTTTGGTCAATCCGTTCGCGAGATATGGGACTTTGAAGCTAAGAAATGGTTGAGAAGACAACAAATTTTTCGCAATTCTGCTGCTCCAAACGCTTAACCAGAATGGGCTAGGGAAAAAATACACATACCGTTGTAATCGGGCGAGTTTCTACTTTCAGACGCAACAGGAATTTTTGGGTTAGGTCAATCCGTTCGCGTGATATGGGAGTTTGAAGCCAAGAAATGGTTGAGAAGGCAAAAAATTTTTCGCAATTCTGCTGCTCCAAACGCTTAACCAGAATGGCCTAGGGAAAAAATACACATACCGTTGTAATCGGGCGAGTTTCTACTTTCAGACGCAACAGGAATTTTTGGGTTAGGTCAATCCGTTCGCGAGATATGGGAGCTTGAATCCAAGAAATGGTTGAGAAGGCAAAAAATTTTTCGCAATTCTGCTTCTCCAAACGCTTAACCAGAATGGCCTAGGGAAAAAATACACATACCGTTGTAATCGGGCGAGTTTCTACTTTCAGACGCAACAGGAATTTTTGGGTTAGGTCAATCCGTTCGCGAGATATGGGAGTTTGAAGCCAAGAAATGGTTGAGAAGGCATAAAATTTTTCGCAATTCTGCTGATCCAAACGCTTAACCAGAATGGCCTAGGGAAAAAATACACATACCGCTGTAATCGGGCGAGTTTCTACTTTCAGATGCAATAGGAATTTTGGATTAGGTCAATCCGTTCGCGAGATATGGGAGTTTGAAGACAAGAAATGGTTGAGAAGGCAAAAAATTTTTCGCAATTCTGCTGCTCCAAACGCTTAACCAGAATGGCCTAAGGAAAAAATACACATACTGTTGTAATCGGGCGAGTTTCTACTTTCAGAAGCAACAGGAATTTTTGGATTGGGTCAATCCGTTCGCGAGATATGGGAGCTTGAATCCAAGAAAGGGTTGAGAAAGCACAAAATTTTTCGCAATTCTGCTGCTCCAAACGCTTAACCAGAATGGCCTAGGGAAAAAATACACATACCGTTGTAATCGGGCGAGTTTCTACTTTCAGACGCAACAGGAATTTTTGGGTTGGGTCAATCCGTTCGCGAGATATGGGTGTTTGAAGCCAAGAAATGGTTGAGAAGGCAAAAAATTTTTCCCAATTCTGCTGCTCCAAACGCTTAACCAGAATGGCCTAGGGAAAAAATACACATACCGTTGTAATCGGGCGAGTTTCTACTTTCAGATGCAATAGGAATTTTTGGGTTAGGTCAATCCGTTCGCGAGAAATGGGAGTTTGAATCTAAGAAATGGTTGAGAAGACAACAAATTTTTCGCAGTTCTGCTGCTCCAAACGCTTAAACAGAATGGCCTAGGGAAAAAATACGCATACCCTTGTAATCGGGCGAGTTTCTACTTTCAGACACAGAAGGAATTTTTGGGTTTGGTCAATCCGTTCGCGAGATATGGGACTTTGAAGCTAAGAAATGGTTGAGAAGACAACAAATTTTTCGCAATTCTGCTGCTCCAAACGCTTAACCAGAATGGGCTAGGGAAAAAATACACATACCGTTGTAATCGGGCGAGTTTCTACTTTCAGACGCAACAGGAATTTTTGGGTTAGGTCAATCCGTTCGCGAGATATGGGAGTTTGAAGCCAAGAAATGGTTGAGAAGGCAAAAAATTTTTCGCAATTCTGCTGCTCCAAACGCTTAACCAGAATGGCCTAGGGAAAAAATACACATACCGTTGTAATCGGGCGAGTTTCTACTTTCAGACGCAACAGGAATTTTTGGGTTAGGTCAATCCGTTCGCGAGATATGGGAGCTTGAATCCAAGAAATGGTTGAGAAGGCAAAAAATTTTTCGCAATTCTGCTTCTCCAAACGCTTAACCAGAATGGCCTAGGGAAAAAATACACATACCGTTGTAATCGGGCGAGTTTCTACTTTAAAATGCAATAGGAATTTTTGGATTAGGACAATCCGTTCGCGAGATATTAGAGTTTGAAGCTAAGAAATGGTTGAGAAGACAACAAATTTTTCGCAATTCTGCTGCTCCAAACGCTTAACCAGAATGGCCTAGGGAAAAAATACGAATACCGTTGTAATTGGGCGGGTTTCTACTTTCAGACGCAACAGGAATTTTTGGGTTAGGTCAATCCGTTCGCGAGATATGGGAGTTTGAAGCCAAGAAATGGTTGAGAAGGCATAAAATTTTTCGCAATTCTGCTGATCCAAACGCTTAACCAGAATGGCCTAGGGAAAAAATACACATACCGCTGTAATCGGGCGAGTTTCTACTTTCAGATGCAATAGGAATTTTGGATTAGGTCAATCCGTTCGCGAGATATGGGAGTTTGAAGACAAGAAATGGTTGAGAAGGCAAAAAATTTTTCGCAATTCTGCTGCTCCGAACGCTTAACCAGAATGGCCTAAGGAAAAAATACACATACCATTGTTATCGGGCGAGTTTCTACTTTCAGATGCAACAGGAATTTTTGGGTTAGGTCAATCCGTTCGCGAGATATGGGAGTTTGAAACCAAGAAATGGTTGAGAAGGCAAAAAATTTTTCGCAATTCTGCTGCTCCAAACGCTTAACCAGAATGGCCTAGGGAAAAAATACGAATACCGTTGTAATTGGGCGGGTTTCTACTTTCAGACGCAACAGGAATTTTTGGGTTAGGTCAATCCGTTCGCGAGATATGGGAGTTTGAAGCCAAGAAATGGTTGAGAAGGCATAAAATTTTTCGCAATTCTGCTGATCCAAACGCTTAACCAGAATGGCCTAGGGAAAAAATACACATACCGCTGTAATCGGGCGAGTTTCTACTTTCAGATGCAATAGGAATTTTGGATTAGGTCAATCCGTTCGCGAGATATGGGAGTTTGAAGACAAGAAATGGTTGAGAAGGCAAAAAATTTTTCGCAATTCTGCTGCTCCAAACGCTTAACCAGAATGGCCTAAGGAAAAAATACACATACCATTGTAATCGGGCGAGTTTCTACTTTCAGATGCAACAGGAATTTTTGGGTTAGGTCAATCCGTTCGCGAGATATGGGAGTTTGAAACCAAGAAATGGTTGAGAAGGCAAAAAATTTTTCACAATTCTGCTGCTCCAAACGCTTATCCAGAATGGCCTAGGGAAAAAATACACATACCGCTGTAATCGGGCGAGTTTATACTTTCAGATGCAATAGGAATTTTGGATTAGGTCAATCCGTTCGCGAGATATGGGAGTTTGAAGACAAGAAATGGTTGAGAAGGCAAAAAATTTTTCGCAATTCTGCGGCTCCAACCGCTTAACCAGAATGGCCTAGGGAAAAAATACACATACCGTTGTAATCGGGCGAGTTTCTACTTTCAGACACAACAGGAATTTTTGGGTTAGGTCAATCCGTTCGCGAGATATGGGAGTTTGAAGCCAAGAAATGGTTGAGAAGGCAAAAAATTTTTCGCAATTCTGCTGCTCCAAACGCTTAACCAGAATGGCCTAGGGAAAAAATACACATACCGTTGTAATCGGGCGAGTTTCTACTTTCAGACGCAACAGGAATTTTTGGGTTGGGTCAATCCGTTCGCGAGATATGGGTGTTTGAAGCCAAGAAATGGTTGAGAAGGCAAAAAATTTTTCCCAATTCTGCTGCTCCAAACGCTTAACCAGAATGGCCTAGGGAAAAAATACACATACCGTTGTAATCGGGCGAGTTTCTACTTTCAGATGCAATAGGAATTTTTGGGTTAGGTCAATCCGTTCGCGAGAAATGGGAGTTTGAATCTAAGAAATGGTTGAGAAGACAACAAATTTTTCGCAGTTCTGCTGCTCCAAACGCTTAAACAGAATGGCCTAGGGAAAAAATACGCATACCCTTGTAATCGGGCGAGTTTCTACTTTCAGACACAGAAGGAATTTTTGGGTTTGGTCAATCCGTTCGCGAGATATGGGACTTTGAAGCTAAGAAATGGTTGAGAAGACAACAAATTTTTCGCAATTCTGCTGCTCCAAACGCTTAACCAGAATGGGCTAGGGAAAAAATACACATACCGTTGTAATCGGGCGAGTTTCTACTTTCAGACGCAACAGGAATTTTTGGGTTAGGTCAATCCGTTCGCGAGATATGGGAGTTTGAAGCCAAGAAATGGTTGAGAAGGCAAAAAATTTTTCGCAATTCTGCTGCTCCAAACGCTTAACCAGAATGGCCTAGGGAAAAAATATACATACCGTTGTAATCGGGCGAGTTTCTACTTTCAGACGCAACAGGAATTTTTGGGTTAGGTCAATCCGTTCGCGAGATATGGGAGCTTGAATCCAAGAAATGGTTGAGAAGGCAAAAAATTTTTCGCAATTCTGCTTCTCCAAACGCTTAACCAGAATGGCCTAGGGAAAAAATACACATACCGTTGTAATCGGGCGAGTTTCTACTTTAAAATGCAATAGGAATTTTTGGATTAGGACAATCCGTTCGCGAGATATTAGAGTTTGAAGCTAAGAAATGGTTGAGAAGACAACAAATTTTTCGCAATTCTGCTGCTCCAAACGCTTAACCAGAATGGCCTAGGGAAAAAATACGAATACCGTTGTAATTGGGCGGGTTTCTACTTTCAGACGCAACAGGAATTTTTGGGTTAGGTCAATCCGTTCGCGAGATATGGGAGTTTGAAGCCAAGAAATGGTTGAGAAGGCATAAAATTTTTCGCAATTCTGCTGATCCAAACGCTTAACCAGAATGGCCTAGGGAAAAAATACACATACCGCTGTAATCGGGCGAGTTTCTACTTTCAGATGCAATAGGAATTTTGGATTAGGTCAATCCGTTCGCGAGATATGGGAGTTTGAAGACAAGAAATGGTTGAGAAGGCAAAAAATTTTTCGCAATTCTGCTGCTCCAAACGCTTAACCAGAATGGCCTAAGGAAAAAATACACATACCATTGTAATCGGGCGAGTTTCTACTTTCAGATGCAACAGGAATTTTTGGGTTAGGTCAATCCGTTCGCGAGATATGGGAGTTTGAAACCAAGAAATGGTTGAGAAGGCAAAAAATTTTTCGCATTTCTGCTGCTCCAAACGCTTAACCAGAATGGCCTAGGGAAAAAATACACATACTGTTGTAATCGGGCGAGTTTCTACTTTCAGAAGCAACAGGAATTTTTGGATTGGTTCAATCCGTTCGCGAGATATGGGAGCTTGAATCCAAGAAAGGGTTGAGAAAGCAAAAAATTTTTCGCAATTCTGCTGCTCCAAACGCTTAACCAGAATGGCCTAGGGAAAAAATACACATACCGTTGTAATCGGACGAGTTTCTACTTTAAAATGCAACAGGAATTTTTGGATTAGGACAATCCGTTCGCGAGATATTAGAGTTTGAATCTAAGAAATGGTTGAGAAGACAACAAATTTTTCGCAATTCTGCTGCTCCAAACGCTTAACCAGAATGGCCTAGGGAAAAAATACACATACCGTTGTAATCGGGCGAGTTTCTACTTTCAGATGCAATAGGAATTTTTGGGTTAGGTCAATCCGTTCGCGAGAAATGGGAGTTTGAAGCTAAGAAATGGTTGAGAAGACAACAAATTTTTCGCAGTTCTGCTGCTCCAAACGCTTAACCAGAATGGCCTAGGGAAAAAATACACATACCGTTGTAATCGGGCGAGTTTCTATTATACTTTCAGATGCAACAGGAATTTTTGGGTTAGATCAATCCGTTCGCGAGATATGGGAGTTTGAAGCCAAGAAATGGTTGAGAAGGCAAAAAATTTTTCGCAATTCTGCTGCTCCAAACGCTTAATCAGAATGGCCTAGGGAAAAAATACACATACCGTTGTAACCGGGCGAGTTTCTACTTTCAGATACAATAGGAATTTTTGGGTTAGGTCAATCCGTTCGCGAGATATGGGAGTTTGAAGCCAAGAAATGGTTGAGAAGGCAAAAAATTTTTCGCAATTCTGCTGCTCCAAACGCTTAACCAGAATGGCCTAGGGAAAAAATACACATACCGTTGTAATCGGGCGAGTTTCTACTTTCAGACGCAACAGGAATTTTTGGGTTAGGTCAATCCGTTCGCGAGATATGGGAGCTTGAATCCAAGAAATGGTTGAGAAGGCAAAAAATTTTTCGCAATTCTGCTTCTCCAAACGCTTAACCAGAATGGCCTAGGGAAAAAATACACATACCGTTGTAATCGGGCGAGTTTCTACTTTAAAATGCAATAGGAATTTTTGGATTAGGACAATCCGTTCGCGAGATATTAGAGTTTGAAGCTAAGAAATGGTTGAGAAGACAACAAATTTTTCGCAATTCTGCTGCTCCAAACGCTTAACCAGAATGGCCTAGGGAAAAAATACACATACCGCTGTAATCGGGCGAGTTTCTACTTTCAGATGCAATAGGAATTTTGGATTAGGTCAATCCGTTCGCGAGATATGGGAGTTTGAAGACAAGAAATGGTTGAGAAGGCAAAAAATTTTTCGCAATTCTGCTGCTCCAAACGCTTAACCAGAATGGCCTAAGGAAAAAATACACATACCATTGTAATCGGGCGAGTTTCTACTTTCAGATGCAACAGGAATTTTTGGGTTAGGTCAATCCGTTCGCGAGATATGGGAGTTTGAAACCAAGAAATGGTTGAGAAGGCAAAAAATTTTTCACAATTCTGCTGCTCCAAACGCTTATCCAGAATGGCCTAGGGAAAAAATACACATACCGCTGTAATCGGGCGAGTTTATACTTTCAGATGCAATAGGAATTTTGGATTAGGTCAATCCGTTCGCGAGATATGGGAGTTTGAAGACAAGAAATGGTTGAGAAGGCAAAAAATTTTTCGCAATTCTGCGGCTCCAACCGCTTAACCAGAATGGCCTAGGGAAAAAATACACATACCGTTGTAATCGGGCGAGTTTCTACTTTCAGACGCAACAGGAATTTTTGGGTTAGGTCAATCCGTTCGCGAGATATGGGAGTTTGAAGCCAAGAAATGGTTGAGAAGGCAAAAAATTTTTCGCAATTCTGCTGCTCCAAACGCTTAACCAGAATGGCCTAGGGAAAAAATACACATACCGTTGTAATCGGGCGAGTTTCTACTTTCAGACGCAACAGGAATTTTTGGGTTGGGTCAATCCGTTCGCGAGATATGGGAGTTTGAAGCCAAGAAATGGTTGAGAAGGCAAAAAATTTTTCGCAATTCTGCTGCTCCAAACGCTTAACCAGAATGGCCTAGGGAAAAAATACACATACTGTTGTAATCGGGCGAGTTTCTACTTTCAGAAGCAACAGGAATTTTTGGATTGGGTCAATCCGTTCGCGAGATATGGGAGCTTGAATCCAAGAAAGGGTTGAGAAAGCAAAAAATTTTTCGCAATTCTGCTGCTCCAAACGCTTAACCAGAATGGACTAGGGAAAAAATACACATACCGTTGTAATCGGACGAGTTTCTACTTTAAAATGCAACAGGAATTTTTGGATTAGGACAATCCGTTCGCGAGATATTAGAGTTTGAATCTAAGAAATGGTTGAGAAGACAACAAATTTTTCGCAATTCTGCTGCTCCAAACGCTTAACCAGAATGGCCTAGGGAAAAAATACGCATACCGTTGTAATCGGGCGAGTTTCTACTTTCAGACGCAGAAGGAATTTTTGGGTTTGGTCAATCCGTTCGCGAGATATGGGACTTTGAAGCTAAGAAATGGTTGAGAAGACAACAAATTTTTCGCAGTTCTGCTGCTCCAAACGCTTAACCAGAATGGCCTAGGGAAAAAATACACATACCGTTGTAATCGGGCGAGTTTCTACTTTCAGACGCAACAGGAATTTTTGGGTTAGGTCAATCCGTTCGCGAGATATGGGAGTTTGAAGCCAAGAAATGGTTGAGAAGGCAAAAAATTTTTCGCAATTCTGCTGCTCCAAACGCTTAACCAGAATGGCCTAGGGAAAAAATACACATACTGTTGTAATCGGGCGAGTTTCTACTTTCAGAAGCAACAGGAATTTTTGGATTGGGTCAATCCGTTCGCGAGATATGGGAGCTTGAATCCAAGAAAGGGTTGAGAAAGCAAAAAATTTTTCGCAATTCTGCTGCTCCAAACGCTTAACCAGAATGGCCTAGGGAAAAAATACACATACCGTTGTAATCGGACGAGTTTCTACTTTAAAATGCAACAGGAATTTTTGGATTAGGACAATCCGTTCGCGAGATATTAGAGTTTGAATCTAAGAAATGGTTGAGAAGACAACAAATTTTTCGCAATTCTGCTGCTCCAAACGCTTAACCAGAATGGCCTAGGGAAAAAATACGCATACCGTTGTAATCGGGCGAGTTTCTACTTTCAGACGCAGAAGGAATTTTTGGGTTTGGTCAATCCGTTCGCGAGATATGGGACTTTGAAGCTAAGAAATGGTTGAGAAGACAACAAATTTTTCGCAATTCTGCTGCTCCAAACGCTTAACCAGAATGGGCTAGGGAAAAAATACACATACCGTTGTAATCGGGCGAGTTTCTACTTTCAGACGCAACAGGAATTTTTGGGTTAGGTCAATCCGTTCGCGAGATATGGGAGCTTGAAGCCAAGAAATGGTTGAGAAGGCAAAAAATTTTTCGCAATTCTGCTGCTCCAAACGCTTAATCAGAATGGCCTAGGGAAAAAATACACATACCGTTGTAATCGGGCGAGTTTCTCCTTTCAGACGCAACAGGAATTTTTGGGTTAGGTCAATCCGTTCGCGAGATATGGGAGTTTGAAGCCAAGAAATGGTTGAGAAGGCAAAAAATTTTTCGCAATTCTGCTGCTCCAAACGCTTAACCAGAATGGCCTATGGAAAAAATACACATACCGTTGTAACCGGGCGAGTTTCTACTTTCAGATACAATAGGAATTTTTGGGTTAGGTCAATCCGTTCGCGAGATATGGGAGTTTGAAGCCAAGAAATGGTTGAGAAGGCAAAAAATTTTTCGCAATTCTGCTGCTCCAAACGCTTAACCAGAATGGCCTAGGGAAAAAATACACATACCGTTGTAATCGGGCGAGTTTCTACTTTCAGATGCAATAGGAATTTTTGGGTTAGGTCAATCCGTTCGCGAGAAATGGGAGTTTGAAGCTAAGAAATGGTTGAGAAGACAACAAATTTTTCGCAGTTCTGCTGCTCCAAACGCTTAACCAGAATGGCCTAGGGAAAAAATACACATACCGTTGTAATCGGGCGAGTTTCTATTATACTTTCAGATGCAACAGGAATTTTTGGGTTAGATCAATCCGTTCGCGAGATATGGGAGTTTGAAGCCAAGAAATGGTTGAGAAGACAACAAATTTTTCGCAATTCTGCTACTCCAAACGCTTAACCAGAATGGCCTAGGGAAAAAATACGAATACCGTTGTAATTGGGCGGGTTTCTACTTTCAGACGCAACAGGAATTTTTGGGTTAGGTCAATCCGTTCGCGAGATATGGGAGTTTGAAGCCAAGAAATGGTTGAGAAGGCATAAAATTTTTCGCAATTCTGCTGATCCAAACGCTTAACCAGAATGGCCTAGGGAAAAAATACACATACCGCTGTAATCGGGCGAGTTTCTACTTTCAGATGCAATAGGAATTTTGGATTAGGTCAATCCGTTCGCGAGATATGGGAGTTTGAAGACAAGAAATGGTTGAGAAGGCAAAAAATTTTTCGCAATTCTGCTGCTCCAAACGCTTAACCAGAATGGCCTAAGGAAAAAATACACATACCATTGTAATCGGGCGAGTTTCTACTTTCAGATGCAACAGGAATTTTTGGGTTAGGTCAATCCGTTCGCGAGATATGGGAGTTTGAAACCAAGAAATGGTTGAGAAGGCAAAAAATTTTTCACAATTCTGCTGCTCCAAACGCTTATCCAGAATGGCCTAGGGAAAAAATACACATACCGCTGTAATCGGGCGAGTTTATACTTTCAGATGCAATAGGAATTTTGGATTAGGTCAATCCGTTCGCGAGATATGGGAGTTTGAAGACAAGAAATGGTTGAGAAGGCAAAAAATTTTTCGCAATTCTGCGGCTCCAACCGCTTAACCAGAATGGCCTAGGGAAAAAATACACATACCGTTGTAATCGGGCGAGTTTCTACTTTCAGACGCAACAGGAATTTTTGGGTTAGGTCAATCCGTTCGCGAGATATGGGAGTTTGAAGCCAAGAAATGGTTGAGAAGGCAAAAAATTTTTCGCAATTCTGCTGCTCCAAACGCTTAACCAGAATGGCCTAGGGAAAAAATACACATACCGTTGTAATCGGGCGAGTTTCTACTTTCAGACGCAACAGGAATTTTTGGGTTGGGTCAATCCGTTCGCGAGATATGGGTGTTTGAAGCCAAGAAATGGTTGAGAAGGCAAAAAATTTTTCGCAATTCTGCTGCTCCAAACGCTTAACCAGAATGGCCTAGGGAAAAAATACACATACCGTTGTAATCGGGCGAGTTTCTACTTTCAGACGCAACAGGAATTTTTGGGTTAGGTCAATCCGTTCGCGAGATATGGGAGCTTGAATCCAAGAAATGGTTGAGAAGGCAAAAAATTTTTCGCAATTCTGCTTCTCCAAACGCTTAACCAGAATGGCCTAGGGAAAAAATACACATACCGTTGTAATCGGGCGAGTTTCTACTTTAAAATGCAATAGGAATTTTTGGATTAGGACAATCCGTTCGCGAGATATTAGAGTTTGAATCTAAGAAATGGTTGAGAAGACAACAAATTTTTCGCAATTCTGCTGCTCCAAACGCTTAACCAGAATGGCCTAGGGAAAAAATACGAATACCGTTGTAATTGGGCGGGTTTCTACTTTCAGACGCAACAGGAATTTTTGGGTTAGGTCAATCCGTTCGCGAGATATGGGAGTTTGAAGCCAAGAAATGGTTGAGAAGGCATAAAATTTTTCGCAATTCTGCTGATCCAAACGCTTAACCAGAATGGCCTAGGGAAAAAATACACATACCGCTGTAATCGGGCGAGTTTCTACTTTCAGATGCAATAGGAATTTTGGATTAGGTCAATCCGTTCGCGAGATATGGGAGTTTGAAGACAAGAAATGGTTGAGAAGGCAAAAAATTTTTCGCAATTCTGCTGCTCCAAACGCTTAACCAGAATGGCCTAAGGAAAAAATACACATACCATTGTAATCGGGCGAGTTTCTACTTTCAGATGCAACAGGAATTTTTGGGTTAGGTCAATCCGTTCGCGAGATATGGGAGTTTGAAACCAAGAAATGGTTGAGAAGGCAAAAAATTTTTCACAATTCTGCTGCTCCAAACGCTTATCCAGAATGGCCTAGGGAAAAAATACACATACCGCTGTAATCGGGCGAGTTTATACTTTCAGATGCAATAGGAATTTTGGATTAGGTCAATCCGTTCGCGAGATATGGGAGTTTGAAGACAAGAAATGGTTGAGAAGGCAAAAAATTTTTCGCAATTCTGCGGCTCCAACCGCTTAACCAGAATGGCCTAGGGAAAAAATACACATACCGTTGTAATCGGGCGAGTTTCTACTTTCAGACGCAACAGGAATTTTTGGGTTAGGTCAATCCGTTCGCGAGATATGGAGTTTGAAGCCAAGAAATGGTTGAGAAGGCAAAAAATTTTTCGCAATTCTGCTGCTCCAAACGCTTAACCAGAATGGCCTAGGAAAAAATACACATACCGTTGTAATCGGGCGAGTTTCTACTTTCAGACGCAACAGGAATTTTTGGGTTGGGGTCAATCCGTTCGCGAGGATATGGGTGTTTGAAGCCAAGAAATGGTTGAGAAGGCAAAAAATTTTTCCAATTCTGCTGCTCCAAACGCTTAACCAGAATGGCCTAGGGAAAAAATACACATACCGTTGTAATCGGGCGAGTTTCTACTTTCAGATGCAATAGGAATTTTTGGTGTTAGGTCAATCCGTTCGCGAGATATGGGAGTTTGAAGCCAGAAATGGTAGAGAAGGCAAAAAATTTTCACAATTCTGCTGCTCCAAACGCTTAACCAGAATGGCCTAGGGAAAAAATACACATACCGTTGTACCGGGCGAGTTTCTACTTTCAGACGCAACAGGAATTTTTGGGTTAGGTCAATCCGTCGCGAGATATGGGAGTTTGAAGCCAAGAAATGGTTGAGAAGGCAAAAATTTTTCGCAATTCTGCTGCTCAAACGCTTAACCAGAATGGCCTAGGGAAAAAATACGCATACCGTTGTAATCGGGCGAGTTTCTACTTTCAGACGCAAGAAGGAATTTTTGGGTTTGGTCAATCCGTTCGCGAGATATGGGAGCTTGAAGCCAAGAAATGTTGAGAAGGCAAAAATTTTTCGCATTTCTGCTGCTCCAAACGCTTATCAGAATGGCCTAGGGAAAAAATACACATACCGTTGTAATCGGGCGAGTTTCTACTTTAAAATGCAATAGGAATTTTTGGATTAGGACAATCCGTTCGCGAGATATTAGAGTTTGAAGCTAAGAAATGGTTGAGAAGACAACAAATTTTCGCAATTCTGCTGCTCCAAACGCTTAACCAGAATGGCCTAGGGAAAAAATACGCATACCGTTGTAATCGGGCGAGTTTCTACTTTCAGACGCAGAAGGAATTTTTGGGTTTGGTCAATCCGTTCGCGAGATATGGGACCTTGAAGCTAAGAAATGGTTGAGAAGACAACAAATTTTTCGCAGTTCTGCTGCTCCAAACGCTTAACCAGAATGCCTAGGGAAAAAATACACATACCGTTGTAATCGGGCGAGTTTCTATTATACTTTCAGATGCAACAGGAATTTTTGGGTTAGATCAATCCGTTCGCGAGATATGGGAGTTTGAAGCCAAGAAATGGTTGAGAAGCAAAAATTTTTCGCAATTCTGCTGCTCCAAACGCTTAACCAGAATGGCCTAGGGAAAAAATGCACATACCGTTGTAATCGGGCGAGTTTCTACTTTCAGACGCAACAGGAGTTTTGGGTTAGGTCAATCCGTTCGCGAGATATGGGAGCTTGAATCCAAGAAATGGTTGAGAAGGCAAAAAATTTTTCGCAATTCTGCTTCTCCAAACGCTTAACCAGAATGGCCTAGGGAAAAAATACACATACCGTTGTAATCGGGCGAGTTTCTACTTTAAAATGCAATAGGAATTTTTGCATTAGGACAATCCGTTTCGCGAGATATTAGAGTTTGAAGCTAAGAAATGGTGAGAAGACAACAAATTTTTCGCAATTCTGCTGCTCCAACGCTTAACCAGAATGGCCTAGGGAAAAAATACGAATACCGTTGTAATTGGGCGGGTTTCTACTTTCAGACGCAACAGGAATTTTTGGGTTAGGTCAATCCGTTCGCGAGATATGGGAGTTTGAAGCCAAGAAATGGTTGAGAAGGCATAAAATTTTTCGCAATTCGGCTGATCCAAACGCTTAACCAGAATGGCCTAGGGAAAAAATACACATACCGCTGTAATCGGGCGAGTTTATACTTTCAGATGCAATAGGAATTTTGGATTAGGTCAATCCGTTCGCGAGATATGGGAGTTTGAAGACAAGAAATGGTTGAGAAGGCAAAAAATTTTTCGCAATTCTGCGGCTCCAACCACTTAACCAGAATGGCCTAGGGAAAAAATACACATACCGTTGTAATCGGGCGAGTTTCTACTTTCAGACGCAACAGGAATTTTTGGGTTTGGTCAATCCGTTCGCGAGATATGGGAGTTTGAAGCCAAGAAATGGTTGAGAAGGCAAAAAAAGTTTTCGCAATTCTGCTGCTCCAAACGCTTAACCAGAATGGCCTAGGGAAAAAATACACATACCGTTGTAATCGGGCGAGTTTCTACTTTCAGATGCAATAGGAATTTTTGGGTTAGGTCAATCCGTTCGCGAGAAATGGGAGTTTGAATCTAAGAAATGGTTGAGAAGACAACAAATTTTTCGCAGTTCTGCTGCTCCAAACGCTTAAACAGAATGGCCTAGGGAAAAAATACGCATACCCTTGTAATCGGGCGAGTTTCTACTTTCAGACACAGAAGGAATTTTTGGGTTTGGTCAATCCGTTCGCGAGATATGGGACTTTGAAGCTAAGAAATGGTTGAGAAGACAACAAATTTTTCGCAATTCTGCTGCTCCAAACGCTTAACCAGAATGGGCTAGGGAAAAAATACACATACCGTTGTAATCGGGCGAGTTTCTACTTTAAAATGCAATAGGAATTTTTGGATTAGGACAATCCGTTCGCGAGATATTAGAGTTTGAAGCTAAGAAATGGTTGAGAAGACAACAAATTTTTCGCAATTCTGCTGCTCCAAACGCTTAACCAGAATGGCCTAGGGAAAAAATACGCATACCGTTGTAATCGGGCGAGTTTCTACTTTCAGACGCAGAAGGAATTTTTGGGTTTGGTCAATCCGTTCGCGAGATATGGGACCTTGAAGCTAAGAAATGGTTGAGAAGACAACAAATTTTTCGCAATTCTGCTGCTCCAAACGCTTAACCAGAATGGGCTAGGGAAAAAATACACATACCGTTGTAATCGGGCGAGTTTCTACTTTCAGACGCAACAGGAATTTTTGGGATAGGTCAATCCGTTCGCGAGATATGGGAGCTTGAAGCCAAGAAATGGTTGAGAAGGCAAAAAATTTTTCGCAATTCTGCTGCTCCAAACGCTTAATCAGAATGGCCTAGGGAAAAAATACACATACCGTTGTAATCGGGCGAGTTTCTACTTTAAAATGCAATAGGAATTTTTGGATTAGGACAATCCTTTCGCGAGATATTAGAGTTTGAAGCTAAGAAATGGTTGAGAAGACAACAAATTTTTCGCAATTCTGCTGCTCAAACGCTTAACCAGAATGGCCTAGGGAAAAAATACGCATACCGTTGTAATTGGGCGAGTTTCTACTTTCAGACGCAGAAGGAATTTTTGGGTTTGGTCAATCCGTTCGCGAGATATGGGAGTTTTAAGCTAAGAAATGGTTGAGAAGAAAACAAATTTTTCGCAATTCTGCTGCTCCAAACTCTTAACCAGAACGGCCTAGGGAAAAGATACACATACCGTTGTAACCGGGCAAGTTTCTACTTTCAGACGCAACAGGAATTTTTGGGTTAGGTCAATCCGTTCGCGAGATATGGGAGTTTGAAGCCAAGAAATGGTTGAGAAGAAAACAAATTTTTCGCAATTCTGCTGCTCCAAACTCTTAACCAGAACGGCCTAGGGAAAAGATACACATACCGTTGTAATCGGGCGAGTTTCTACTTTCAGATGCAACAGGAATTTTTGGGTTAGGTTAATCCGTTCGCGAGATATGAGAGTTTGAAGCCAAGAAATGGTAGAGAAGGCAACAAATTTTTCACAATTCTGCTGCTCCAACCGCTTAACCAGAATGGCCTAGGGAAAAAATACACATACCGTTGTAATTGGGCTAGTTTCTACTTTCAGATGCAATAGGAATTTTTGGGTTAGGTCAATCCGTTCGCGAGATATGGGATTTTGAAGCCAAGAAATGGTAGAGAAGGCAAAAAATTTTTCACAATTCTGCTGCTCCAAACGCTTAACCAGAATGGCCTAGGGAAAAAATACACATACCGTTGTAATCGGGCGAGTTTCTACTTTCAGACGCAACTGGAATTTTTGGGTTAGGTTAATCCGTTCGCGAGATATGGGAGCTTGAATCCAAGAAATGGTTGAGAAGACAACAAATTTTTCGCAATTCTGCTGCTCCAAACGCTTAACCAGAATGGCCTAGGGAAAAAATACACATAGCGTTGTAATCGGGCGAGTTTCTACTTTCAGACGCAGAAGGAATTTTTGGGTTTGGTCAATCCGTTCGAGAGATATGGGACTTTGAATCTAAGAAATGGTTGAGAAGACAACAAATTTTTCGCAATTCTGCTGCTCCAAACGCTTAACCAGAATGGGCTAGGGAAAAAATACACATACCGTTTAAATCGGGCGAGTTTCTACTTTCAGACGCAACAGGAATTTTTGGGTTAGGTCAATCCGTTCGCGAGATATGGGAGTTTGAAGCCAAGAAATGGTTGAGAAGGCAAAAAATTTTTCGCAATTTTGCTGCTCCAAACGCTTAATCAGAAAGGCCTAGGGAAAAAATACACATACCGTTGTAATCGGGCGAGTTTCTACTTTCAGATGCAAAAGGAATTTTTGGGTTAGGTCAATCCGTTCGCGAGATATGGGAGTTTGAATCTAAGAAATGGTTGAGAAGACAACAAATTTTTCGCAATTCTGCTGCTCCAAACGCTTAACCAGAATGGGCTAGGGAAAAAATACACATACCGTTTAAATCGGGCGAGTTTCTACTTTCAGACGCAACAGGAATTTTTGGGTTAGGTCAATCCGTTCGCGAGATATGGGAGTTTGAAGCCAAGAAATGGTTGAGAAGGCAAAAAATTTTTCGCAATTTTGCTGCTCCAAACGCTTAATCAGAAAGGCCTAGGGAAAAAATACACATACCGTTGTAATCGGGCGAGTTTCTACTTTCAGATGCAATAGGAATTTTTGGGTTAGGTCAATCCGTTCGCGAGATATGGGAGTTTGAAGCCAAGAAATGGTAGAGAAGGCAAAAAATTTTTCGCAATTCTGCTGCTCCAAACGCTTAACCAGAATGGCCTAGGGAAAAAATACGCATACCGTTGTAATCGGGCGAGTTTCTACTTTCAGTCGCAGAAGGAATTTTTGGGTTTGGTCAATCCGTTCGCGAGATATGGGACCTTGAAGCTAAGAAATGGTTGAGAAGACAACAAATTTTTCGCAATTCTGCTGCTCCAAACGCTTAACCAGAATGGGCTAGGGAAAAAATACACATACCGTTGTAATCGGGCGAGTTTCTACTTTCAGACGCAACAGGAATTTTTGGGATAGGTCAATCCGTTCGCGAGATATGGGAGCTTGAAGCCAAGAAATGGTTGAGAAGGCAAAAAATTTTTCGCAATTCTGCTGCTCCAAACGCTTAATCAGAATGGCCTAGGGAAAAAATACACATACCGTTGTAATCGGGCGAGTTTCTACTTTAAAATGCAATAGGAATTTTTGGATTAGGACAATCCGTTCGCGAGATATTAGAGTTTGAAGCTAAGAAATGGTTGAGAAGACAACAAATTTTTCGCAATTCTGCTGCTCCAAACGCTTAACCAGAATGGCCTAGGGAAAAAATACGCATACCGTTGTAATTGGGCGAGTTTCTACTTTCAGACGCAGAAGGAATTTTTGGGTTTGGTCAATCCGTTCGCGAGATATGGGAGTTTTAAGCTAAGAAATGGTTGAGAAGAAAACAAATTTTTCGCAATTCTGCTGCTCCAAACTCTTAACCAGAACGGCCTAGGGAAAAGATACACATACCGTTGTAACCGGGCGAGTTTCTACTTTCAGATGCAATAGGAATTTTTGGGTTAGGTCAATCCGTTCGCGAGATATGGGAGTTTGAAGCCAAGAAATGGTAGAGAAGGCAAAAAATTTTTCACAATTCTGCTGCTCCAAACGCTTAACCAGAATGGCCTAGGGAAAAAATACACATACCGTTGTAATCGGGCGAGTTTCTACTTTCAGATGCAATAGGAATTTTTGGGTTAGGTCAATCCGTTCGCGAGATATGGGAGTTTGAAGCCAAGAAATGGTAGAGAAGGCAAAAAATTTTTCACAATTCTGCTGCTCCAAACGCTTAACCAGAATGGCCTAGGGAAAAAATACACATACCGTTGTAATCGGGCGAGTTTCTACTTTCAGACGCAACTGGAATTTTTGGGTTAGGTTAATCCGTTCGCGAGATATGGGAGCTTGAATCCAAGAAATGGTTGAGAAGGCAAAAAATTTTTCGCAATTCTGCTGCTCCAAATGCTTAACCAGAATGGCCTAGGGAAAAAATACACATACCGTTGTAATCGGGCGAGTTTCTACTTTAAAATGCAATAGGAATTTTTGGATTAGGACAATCCGTTCGCGAGATATTAGAGTTTGAAGCTAAGAAATGGTTGAGAAGACAACAAATTTTTCGCAATTCTGCTGCTCCAAACGCTTAACCAGAATGGCCTAGGGAAAAAATACACATAGCGTTGTAATCGGGCGAGTTTCTACTTTCAGACGCAGAAGGAATTTTTGGGTTTGGTCAATCCGTTCGCGAGATATGGGACTTTGAATCTAAGAAATGGTTGAGAAGACAACAAATTTTTCGCAATTCTGCTGCTCCAAACGCTTAACCAGAATGGGCTAGGGAAAAAATACACATACCGTTTAAATCGGGCGAGTTTCTACTTTCAGACGCAACAGGAATTTTTGGGTTAGGTCAATCCGTTCGCGAGATATGGGAGTTTGAAGCCAAGAAATGGTTGAGAAGGCAAAAAATTTTTCGCAATTTTGCTGCTCCAAACGCTTAATCAGAAAGGCCTAGGGAAAAAATACACATACCGTTGAAATCGGGCGAGTTTCTACTTTAAAATGCAATAGGAATTTTTGGATTAGGACAATCCGTTCGCGAGATATTAGAGTTTGAAGCTAAGAAATGGTTGAGAAGACAACAAATTTTTCGCAATTCTGCTGCTCCAAACGCTTAACCAGAATGGCCTAGGGAAAAAATACGCATACCGTTGTAATTGGGCGAGTTTCTACTTTCAGACGCAGAAGGAATTTTTGGGTTTGGTCAATCCGTTCGCGAGATATGGGAGTTTTAAGCTAAGAAATGGTTGAGAAGACAACAAATTTTTCGCAATTCTGCTGCTCCAAACGCTTAACCAGAATGGGCTAGGGAAAAAATACACATACCGTTGTAATCGGGCGAGTTTCTACTTTCAGACGCAAAAGGAATTTTTGGGTTAAGTCAATCCGTTCGCGAGATATGGGAGCTTGAAGCCAAGAAATGGTTGAGAAGGCAAAAAATTTTTCGCAATTCTGCTGCTCCAAACGCTTAATCAGAATGGCCTAGGTAAAAAATACACATACCGTTGTAATTGGGCGAGTTTCTACTTTCAGACGCAGAAGGAATTTTTGGGTTTTGTCGATCCGTTCGCGAGATATGGGAGTTTTAAGCTAAGAAATGGTTGAGAAGACAACAAATTTTTCGCAATTCTGCTGCTCCAAACGCTTAATCAGAATGGCCTAGGGAAAAAATACACACACCGTTGTAATCGGGCGAGTTTCTTCTTTCAGACGCAACAGGAATTTTTGGGTTAGGTCAATCCGTTCGCGAGATATGGGAGTTTGAAGCCAAGAAATGGTTGAGAAGGCAAACAATTTTTCGCAATTCTGCTGCTCCAAACGCTTAACCAGAATGGCCTATGGAAAAAATACACATACCGTTGTAATCGGGCGAGTTTCTACTTTCAAATGCAATAGGAATTTTTGGGTTAGGTCAATCCGTTCGCGAGGTATGAGAGTTTGAAGCCAAGAAATGGTAGAGAAGGCAAAAAATTTTTCACAATTCTGCTGCTCCAACCGCTTAACCAGAATGGCCTAGGGAAAAAATACACATGCCGTTGTAATCGGGCGAGTTTCTACTTTCAGACGCAACAGGAATTTTTGGGTTAGGTCAATCCGTTCGCGAGATATGGGAGTTTGAAGCCAAGAAATGGTTGAGAAGGCAAAAAATTTTTCGCAATTCTGCTGCTCCAAACGCTTAACCAGAGTGGCCTAGGGAAAAAATACACATACCGCTGTAATCGGGCGAGTTTCTACTTTCAGATGCAATAGGAATTTTGGATTAGGTCAATCCGTTCGCGAGATATGGGAGTTTGAAGACAAGAAATGGTTGAGAAGGCAAAAAATTTTTCGCAATTCTGCTGCTCCAAACGCTTAACCAGAATGGCCTAAGGAAAAAATACACATACCGTTGTAATCGGGCGAGTTTCTACTTTCAGATGCAACAGGAATTTTTGGGTTAGATCAATCCGTTCGCGAGATATGGGAGTTTGAAACCAAGAAATGGTTGAGAAGGCAAAAAATTTTTCACAATTCTGCTGCTCCAAACGCTTAACCAGAATGGCCTAGGGAAAAAATACACATACCGTTGTAATCGGGCGAGTTTCTACTTTCAGACGCAACAGGAATTTTTGGGTTAGGTCAATCCGTTCGCGAGATATGGGAGTTTGAAGCCAAGAAATGGTTGAGAAGGCAAAAAATTTTTCGCAATTCTGCTGCTCCAAACGCTTAACCAGAATGGCCTAGGGAAAAAATACACGTACCGTTGTAATCGGGCGAGTTTCTACTTTAAAATGCAATAGGAATTTTTGGATTAGGACAATCCGTTCGCGACATATTAGAGTTTGAAGCTAAGAAATGGTTGAGAAGACAACAAATTTTTCGCAATTCTGCTGCTCCAAACGCTTAACCAGAATGGCCTAGGGAAAAAATACGCATACCGTTGTAACCGGGCGAGTTTCTACTTTCAGACGCAGAAGGAATTTTTGGGTTTGGTCAATCCGTTCGCGAGATATGGGACCTTGAAGCTAAGAAATGGTTGAGAAGACAACAAATTTTTCGCAGTTCTGCTGCTCCAAACGCTTAACCAGAATGGCCTAGGGAAAAAATACACATACCGTTGTAATCGGGCGAGTTTCTATTATACTTTCAGATGCAACAGGAATTTTTGGGTTAGATCAATCCGTTCGCGAGATATGGGAGTTTGAAGCCAAGAAATGGTTGAGAAGGCAAAAAATTTTTCGCAATTCTGCTGCTCCAAACGCTTAACCAGAATGGCCTAGGGAAAAAATACACATACCGTTGTAATCGGGCGAGTTTCTACTTTCAGACGCAACAGGAATTTTTGGGTTAGGTCAATCCGTTCGCGAGATATGGGAGCTTGAATCCAAGAAATGGTTGAGAAGGCAAAAAATTTTTCGCAATTCTGCTTCTCCAAACGCTTAACCAGAATGGCCTAGGGAAAAAATACACATACCGTTGTAATCGGGCGAGTTTCTACTTTCAGATGCAACAGGAATTTTTGGGTTAGATCAATCCGTTCGCGAGATATGGGAGTTTGAAACCAAGAAATGGTTGAGAAGGCAAAAAATTTTTCACAATTCTGCTGCTCCAAACGCTTATCCAGAATGGCCTAGGGAAAAAATACACATACCGCTGTAATCGGGCGAGTTTATACTTTCAGATGCAATAGGAATTTTGGATTAGGTCAATCCGTTCGCGAGATATGGGAGTTTGAAGACAAGAAATGGTTGAGAAGGCAAAAAATTTTTCGCAATTCTGCGGCTCCAACCGCTTAACCAGAATGGCCTAGGGAAAAAATACACATACCGTTGTAATCGGGCGAGTTTCTACTTTCAGACGCAACAGGAATTTTTGGGTTAGGTCAATCCGTTCGCGAGATATGGGAGTTTGAAGCCAAGAAATGGTTGAGAAGGCAAAAAATTTTTCGCAATTCTGCTGCTCCAAACGCTTAACCAGAATGGCCTAGGGAAAAAATACACATACCATTGTAATCGGGCGAGTTTCTACTTTAAAATGCAATAGGAATTTTTGGATTAGGACAATCCGTTCGCGAGATATTAGAGTTTGAAGCTAAGAAATGGTTGAGAAGACAACAAATTTTTCGCAATTCTGCTGCTCCAAACGCTTAACCAGAATGGCCTAGGGAAAAAATACGCATACCGTTGTAACCGGGCGAGTTTCTACTTTCAGACGCAACAGGAATTTTTGGGTTAGGTCAATCCGTTCGCGAGATATGGGAGTTTGAACCAAGAAATGGTTGGGAAGGCAAAAAATTTTTCGCAGTTCTGCTGCTCCAAACGCTTAACCAGAATGGCCTAGGGAAAAAATACACATACCGTTGTAATCGGGCGAGTTTCTACTTTCAGATGCAACAGGAATTTTTGGGTTAGGTCAATCCGTTCGCGAGATATGAGAGTTTGAAGCCAAGAAATGGTAGAGAAGGCAACAAATTTTTCACAATTCTGCTGCTCCAACCGCTTAACCAGAATGGCCTAGGGAATAAATACACATACCGTTGTAATTGGGCGGGTTTCTACTTTCAGATGCAATAGGAATTTTTGGGTTAGGTCAATCCGTTCGCGAGATATGGGAGTTTGAAGCCAAGAAATGGTAGAGAAGGCAAAAAATTTTTCACAATTCTGCTGCTCCAAACGCTTAACCAGAATGGCCTAGGGAAAAAATACACATACTGTTATAACCGGGCGAGTTTCTACTTTCAGACGCAACAGGAATTTTTGGGTTAGGTCAATCCGTTCGCGAGATATGGGAGTTTGAAGCCAAGAAATGGTTGAGAAGGCAAAAAATTTTTCGCAATTCTGCTGCTCCAAACGCTTAACCAGAATGGCCTAGGGAAAAAATACGCATACCGTTGTAATCGGGCGAGTTTCTACTTTCAGACGCAGAAGGAATTTTTGGGTTTGGTCAATCCGTTCGCGAGATATGGGAGCTTGAAGCCAAGAAATGGTTGAGAAGGCAAAAAATTTTTCGCAATTCTGCTGCTCCAAACGCTTAATCAGAATGGCGTAGGGAAAAAATACACATACCGTTGTAATCGGGCGAGTTTCTGCTTTAAAATGCAATAGGAATTTTGGATTAGGACAATCCGTTCGCGAGATATTAGAGTTTGAAGCTAAGAAATGGTTGAGAAGACAACAAATTTTCGCAAATCTGCTGCTCCAAACGCTTAACCAGAATGCCTAGGGAAAAAATACGCATACCGTTGTAATCAGGCGAGTTTTCTACTTCAGACGCAGAAGGAATTTTTGGGTTTGGTCAATCCGTTCGCGAGATATGGACCTTGAAGCTAAGAAATGGTTGAGAAGACAACAAATTTTTCGCATTCTGCTGCTCCAAACGCTTAACCAGAATGGGCCTAGGGAAAAAATACACATACCGTTGTAATCGGGCGAGTTTCTACTTTCAGACGCAACAGGAATTTTTGGGATAGGTCAATCCGTTCGCGAGATATGGGAGCTTGAAGCCAAGAAATGGTTGAGAAGGCAAAAAATTTTTCGCAATTCTGCTGCTCCAAACGCTTAACCAGAATGGCCTAGGGAAAAAATACGCATACCGTTGTAATCGGGCGAGTTTCTACTTTCAGACGCAGAAGGAATTTTTGGGTTTGGTCAATCCGTTCGCGAGATATGGGAGCTTGAAGCCAAGAAATGGTTGAGAAGGCAAAAAATTTTTCGCAATTCTGCTGCTCCAAACGCTTAATCAGAATGGCCTAGGGAAAAAATACACATACCGTTGTAATCGGGCGAGTTTCTGCTTTAAAATGCAATAGGAATTTTTGGATTAGGACAATCCGTTCGCGAGATATTAGAGTTTGAAGCTAAGAAATGGTTGAGAAGACAACAAATTTTTCGCAAATCTGCTGCTCCAAACGCTTAACCAGAATGGCCTAGGGAAAAAATACGCATACCGTTGTAATCAGGCGAGTTTCTACTTTCAGACGCAGAAGGAATTTTTGGGTTTGGTCAATCCGTTCGCGAGATATGGGACCTTGAAGCTAAGAAATGGTTGAGAAGACAACAAATTTTTCGCAATTCTGCTGCTCCAAACGCTTAACCAGAATGGGCTAGGGAAAAAATACACATACCGTTGTAATCGGGCGAGTTTCTACTTTCAGACGCAACAGGAATTTTTGGGATAGGTCAATCCGTTCGCGAGATATGGGAGCTTGAAGCCAAGAAATGGTTGAGAAGGCAAAAAATTTTTCGCAATTCTGCTGCTCCAAACGCTTAATCAGAATGGCCTAGGGAAAAAATACACATACCGTTGTAATCGGGCGAGTTTCTACTTTAAAATGCAATAGGAATTTTTGGATTAGGACAATCCGTTCGCGAGATATTAGAGTTTGAAGCTAAGAAATGGTTGAGAAGACAACAAATTTTTCGCAATTCTGCTGCTCCAAACGCTTAACCAGAATGGCCTAGGGAAAAAATACGCATACCGTTGTAATTGGGCGAGTTTCTACTTTCAGACGCAGAAGGAATTTTTGGGTTTGGTCAATCCGTTCGCGAGATATGGGAGTTTTAAGCTAAGAAATGGTTGAGAAGAAAACAAATTTTTCGCAATTCTGCTGCTCCAAACTCTTAACCAGAACGGCCTAGGGAAAAGATACACATACCGTTGTAACCGGGCGAGTTTCTACTTTCAGACGCAACAGGAATTTTTGGGTTAGGTCAATCCGTTCGCGAGATATGGGAGTTTGAAGCCAAGAAATGGTTGAGAAGAAAACAAATTTTTCGCAATTCTGCTGCTCCAAACTCTTAACCAGAACGGCCTAGGGAAAAAATACACATACCGTTGTATTCGGGCGAGTTTCTACTTTCAGACGCAACAGGAATTTTTGGGTTGGGTCAATCCGTTCGCGAGATATGGGTGTTTGAAGCCAAGAAATGGTTGAGAAGGCAAAAAATTTTTCCCAATTCTGCTGCTCCAAACGCTTAACCAGAATGGCCTAGGGAAAAAATACACACACCGTTGTAATCGGGCGAGTTTCTACTTTCAGACGCAACAGGAATTTTTGGGTTAGGTCAATCCGTTCGCGAGATATGGGAGCTTGAAGCCAAGAAATGGTTGAGAAGGCAAAAAATTTTTCGCAATTCTGCTGCTCCAAACGCTTAATCAGAATGGCCTAGGAAAAAAATACACATACCGTTGTAATCGGGCGAGTTTCTACTTTAAAATGCAATAGGAATTTTTGGATTAGGACAATCCGTTCGCGAGATATGGGAGTTTTAAGCTAAGAAATGGTTGAGAAGACAACAAATTTTTCGCAATTCTGCTGCTCCAAACGCTTAACCAGAATGGGCTAGGGAAAAAATACACATACCGTTGTAATCGGGCGAGTTTCTACTTTCAGACGCAACAGGAATTTTTGGGTTTGGTCAATCCGTTCGCGAGATATGGGAGTTTTAAGCTAAGAAATGGTTGAGAAGAAAACAAATTTTTCGCAATTCTGCTGCTCCAAACTCTTAACCAGAACGGCCTAGGGAAAAGATACACATACCGTTGTAACCGGGCGAGTTTCTACTTTCAGACGCAACAGGAATTTTTGGTTTAGGTCAATCCGTTCGCGAGATATGGGAGTTTGAAGCCAAGAAATGGTTGAGAAGGCAAAAAATTTTTCGCAATTCTGCTACTCCAAACGCTTAACCAGAATGGCCTAGGGAAAAAATACACATACCGTTGTAATCGGGCGAGTTTCTACTTTCAGACGCAACAGGAATTTTTGGGTTAGGTCAATCCGTTCGCGAGATATGGGAGTTTGAAACCAAGAAATGGTTGAGAAGGCAAAAAATTTTTCGCAATTCTGCTGCTCCAAACGCTTAACCAGAATGGCCTAGGGAAAAAATACACATACCGTTGTAATCGGGCGAGTTTCTACTTTAAAATGCAATAGGAATTTTTGGATTAGGACAATCCGTTCGCGAGATATTAGAGTTTGAAGCTAAGAAATGGTTGAGAAGACAACAAATTTTTCGCAATTCTGCTGCTCCAAACGCTTAACCAGAATGGCCTAGGGAAAAAATACGCATACCGTTGTAATTGGGCGAGTTTCTACTTTCAGACGCAGAAGGAATTTTTGGGTTTGGTCAATCCGTTCGCGAGATATGGGAGTTTTAAGCTAAGAAATGGTTGAGAAGAAAACAAATTTTTCGCAATTCTGCTGCTCCAAACTCTTAACCGGAACGGCCTAGGGAAAAGATACACATACCGTTGTAACCGGGCGAGTTTCTACTTTCAGACGCAACAGGAATTTTTGGGTTAGGTCAATCCGTTCGCGAGATATGGGAGTTTGAAGCCAAGAAATGGTTGAGAAGGCAAAAAATTTTTCCCAATTCTGCTGCTCCAAACGCTTAACCAGAATGGCCTAGGGAAAAAATACACACACCGTTGTAATCGGGCGAGTTTCTACTTTCAGACGCAACAGGAATTTTTGGGTTAGGTCAATCCGTTCGCGAGATATGGGAGCTTGAAGCCAAGAAATGGTTGAGAAGGCAAAAAATTTTTCGCAATTCTGCTGCTCCAAACGCTTAATCAGAATGGCCTAGGGAAAAAATACACATACCGTTGTAATCGGGCGAGTTTCTACTTTAAAATGCAATAGGAATTTTTGGATTAGGACAATCCGTTCGCGAGATATGGGAGTTTTAAGCTAAGAAATGGTTGAGAAGACAACAAATTTTTCGCAATTCTGCTGCTCCAAACGCTTAACCAGAATGGGCTAGGGAAAAAATACACATACCGTTGTAATCGGGCGAGTTTCTACTTTCAGACGCAACAGGAATTTTTGGGTTAGGTCAATCCGTTCGCGAGATATGGGAGCTTGAAGCCAAGAAATGTTTGAGAAGGCAAAAAATTTTTCGCAATTCTGCTGCTCCAAACGCTTAATCAGAATGGCCTAGGGAAAAAATACACATACCGTTGTAATCGGGCGAGTTTCTACTTTAAAATGCAATAGGAATTTTTGGATTAGGACAATCCGTTCGCGAGATATTAGAGTTTGAAGCTAAGAAATGGTTGAGAAGACAACAAATTTTTCGCAATTCTGCTGCTCCAAACGCTTAACCAGAATGGCCTAGGGAAAAAATACGCATACCGTTGTAATTGGGCGAGTTTCTACTTTCAGACGCAGAAGGAATTTTTGGGTTTGGTCAATCCGTTCGCGAGATATGGGAGTTTTAAGCTAAGAAATGGTTGAGAAGAAAACAAATTTTTCGCAATTCTGCTGCTCCAAACTCTTAACCGGAACGGCCTAGGGAAAAGATACACATGCCGTTGTAACCGGGCGAGTTTCTACTTTCAGACGCAACAGGAATTTTTGGGTTAGGTCAATCCGTTCGCGAGATATGGGAGTTTGAAGCCAAGAAATGGTTGAGAAGGCAAAAAATTTTTCGCAATTCTGCCGCTCCAAACGCTTAACCAGAATGGCCTAGGGAAAAAATACACATACCGTTGTGATCGGGCGAGTTTCTACTTTCAGACGCAACAGGAATTTTTGGGTTAGGTCAATCCGTTCGCGAGATATGGGAGTTTGAAACCAAGAAATGGTTGAGAAGGCAAAAAATTTTTCGCAATTCTGCTGCTCCAAACGCTTAACCAGAATGGCCTAGGGAAAAAATACACATACCGTTGTAATCGGGCGAGTTTCTATTTTAAAATGCAATAGGAATTTTTGGATTAGGACAATCCGTTCGCGAGATATTAGAGTTTGAAGCTAAGAAATGGTTGAGAAGACAACAAATTTTTCGCAATTCTGCTGCTCCAAACGCTTAACCAGAATGGCCTAGGGAAAAAATACGCATACCGTTGTAATTGGGCGAGTTTCTACTTTCAGACGCAGAAGGAATTTTTGGGTTTGGTCAATCCGTTCGCGAGATATGGGAGTTTTAAGCTAAGAAATGGTTGAGAAGAAAACAAATTTTTCGCAATTCTGCTGCTCCAAACTCTTAACCGGAACGGCCTAGGGAAAAGATACACATACCGTTGTAACCGGGCGAGTTTCTACTTTCAGACGCAACAGGAATTTTTGGGTTAGGTCAATCCGTTCGCGAGATATGGGAGCTTGAAGCCAAGAAATGGTTGAGAAGGCAAAAAAATTTTCGCAATTCTGCTGCTCCAAACGCTTAACCAGAATGGCCTAGGGAAAAAATACACATACCGCTGTAATCGGGCGAGTTTCTACTTTCAGACGCAACAGGAATTTTTGGGTTAGGTCAATCCGTTCGCGAGATATGGGAGCTTGAAGCCAAGAAATGGTTGAGAAGGCAAAAAATTTTTCGCAATTCTGCTGCTCCAAACGCTTAATCAGAATGGCCTAGGGAAAAAATACGCATACCGTTGTAATCGGGCGAGTTTCTACTTTAAAATGCAATAGGAATTTTTGGATTAGGACAATCCGTTCGCGAGATATGGGAGTTTTAAGCTAAGAAATGGTTGAGAAGACAACAAATTTTTCGCAATTCTGCTGCTCCAAACGCTTAACCAGAATGGGCTAGGGAAAAAATACACATACCGTTGTAATCGGGCGAGTTTCTACTTTCAGACGCAACAGGAATTTTCGGGTTAGGTCAATCCGTTCGCGAGATATGGGAGCTTGAAGCCAAGAAATGGTTGAGAAGGCAAAAAATTTTTCGCAATTCTGCTGCTCCAAACGCTTAATCAGAATGGCCTAGGGAAAAAATACACATACCGTTGTAATCGGGCGAGTTTCTACTTTAAAATGCAATAGGAATTTTTGGATTAGGACAATCCGTTCGCGAGATATTAGAGTTTGAAGCTAAGAAATTGTTGAGAAGACAACAAATTTTTCGCAATTCTGCTGCTCCAAACGCTTAACCAGAATGGCCTAGGGAAAAAATACGCATACCGTTGTAATTGGGCGAGTTTCTACTTTCAGACGCAGAAGGAATTTTTGGGTTTGGTCAATCCGTTCGCGAGATATGGGAGTTTTAAGCTAAGAAATGGTTGAGAAGAAAACAAAGTTTTCGCAATTCTGCTGCTCCAAACTCTTAACCAGAACGGCCTAGGGAAAAGATACACATACCGTTGTAACCGGGCGAGTTTCTACTTTCAGACGCAACAGGAATTTTTGGTTTAGGTCAATCCGTTCGCGAGATATGGGAGTTTGAAGCCAAGAAATGGTTGAGAAGGCAAAAAATTTTTCGCAATTCTGCTGCTCCAAACGCTTAACCAGAATGGCCTAGGGAAAAAATACACATACCGTTGTAATCGGGCGAGTTTCTACTTTCAGACGCAACAGGAATTTTTGGGTTAGGTCAATCCGTTCGCGAGATATGGGAGTTTGAAGCCAAGAAATGGTTGAGAAGGCAAAAAATTTTTCGCAATTCTGCTGCTCCAAACGCTTAACCAGAATGGCCTAGGGAAAAAATACACATACCGTTGTAATCGGGCGAGTTTCTACTTTCAGACGCAACAGGAATTTTTGGGTTAGGTCAATCCGTTCGCGAGATATGGGAGTTTGAAGCCAAGAAATGGTTGAGAAGTCAAAAAATTTTTCGCAATTCTGCTGCTCCAAACGCTTAACCAGAATAGCCTAGGGAAAAAAAAAAAATACCGTTGTAATCGGGCGAGTTTCTACTTTAAAATGCAATAGGAATTTTTGGATTAGGACAATCCGTTCGCGAGATATTAGAGTTTGAAGCTAAGAAATGGTTGAGAAGACAACAAATTTTTCGCAATTCTGCTGCTCCAAACGCTTAACCAGGATGCCCTAGGGAAAAAATACGCATACCGTTGTAATTGGGCGAGTTTCTACTTTCAGACGCAGAAGGAATTTTTGGGTTTGGTCAATCCGTTCGCGAGATATGGGAGTTTTAAGCTAAGAAATGGTTGAGAAGAAAACAAATTTTTCGCAATTCTGCTGCTCCAAACTCTTAACCGGAACGGCCTAGGGAAAAGATACACATACCGTTGTAACCGGGCGAGTTTCTACTTTCAGACGCAACAGGAATTTTTGGGTTAGGTCAATCCGTTCGCGAGATATGGGAGTTTGAAGCCAAGAAATGGTTGAGAAGGCAAACAATTTTTCGCAATTCTGCTGCTCCAAACGCTTAACCAGAATGGCCTAGGGAAAAAATACACATACCGTTGTAATCGGGCGAGTTTCTACTTTCAGATGCAACAGGAATTTTTGGGTTAGGTCAATCCGTTCGCGAGATATGAGAGTTTGAAGCCAAGAAATGGTAGAGAAGGCAACAAATTTTTCACAATTCTGCTGCTCCAACCGCTTAACCAGAATGGCCTAGGGAAAAAATACACATACCGTTGTAATTGGGCGAGTTTCTACTTTCAGATGCAATAGGAATTTTTGGGTTAGGTCAATCCGTTCGCGAGATATGGGAGTTTGAAACCAAGAAATGGTTGAGAAGGCAAAAAATTTTTCGCAATTCTGCTGCTCCAAACGCTTAACCAGAATGGCCTAGGGAAAAAATACACATACCGTTGTAATCGGGCGAGTTTCTACTTTAAAATGCAATAGGAATTTTTGGATTAGGACAATCCGTTCGCGAGATATTAGAGTTTGAAGCTAAGGAATGGTTGAGAAGACAACAAATTTTTCGCAATTCTGCTGCTCCAAACGCTTAACCAGAATGGCCTAGGGAAAAAATACGCATACCGTTGTAATTGGGCGAGTTTCTACTTTCAGACGCAGAAGGAATTTTCGGGTTTGGTCAATCCGTTCGCGAGATATGGGAGTTTTAAGCTAAGAAATGGTTGAGAAGAAAACAAATTTTTCGCAATTCTGCTGCTCCAAACTCTTAACCGGAACGGCCTAGGGAAAAGATACACATACCGTTGTAACCGGGCGAGTTTCTACTTTCAGACGCAACAGGAATTTTTGGGTTAGGTCAATCCGTTCGCGAGATATGGGAGTTTGAAGCCAAGAAATGGTTGAGAAGGCAAAAAATTTTTCGCAATTCTGCTGCTCCAAACGCTTAACCAGAATGGCCTAGGGAAAAAATACACATACCGCTGTAATCGGGCGAGTTTCTACTTTCAGACGCAACAGGAATTTTTGGGTTAGGTCAATCCGTTCGCGAGATATGGGAGCTTGAAGCCAAGAAATGGTTGAGAAGGCAAAAAATTTTTCGCAATTCTGCTGCTCCAAACGCTTAATCAGAATGGCCTAGGGAAAAAATACACATACCGTTGTAATCGGGCGAGTTTCTACTTTAAAATGCAATAGGAATTTTTGGATTAGGACAATCCGTTCGCGAGATATGGGAGTTTTAAGCTAAGAAATGGTTGAGAAGACAACAAATTTTTCGCAATTCTGCTGCTCCAAACGCTTAACCAGAATGGGCTAGGGAAAAAATACACATACCGTTGTAATCGGGCGAGTTTCTACTTTCAGACGCAACAGGAATTTTTGGGTTAGGTCAATCCGTTCGCGAGATATGGGAGCTTGAAGCCAAGAAATGGTTGAGAAGGCAAAAAATTTTTCGCAATTCTGCTGCTCCAAACGCTTAATCAGAATGGCCTAGGGAAAAAATACACATACCGTTGTAATCGGGCGAGTTTCTACTTTAAAATGCAATAGGAATTTTTGGATTAGGACAATCCGTTCGCGAGATATTAGAGTTTGAAGCTAAGAAATGGTTGAGAAGACAACAAATTTTTCGCAATTCTGCTGCTCCAAACGCTTAACCAGAATGGCCTAGGGAAAAAATACGCATACCGTTGTAATTGGGCGAGTTTCTACTTTCAGACGCAGAAGGAATTTTTGGGTTTGGTCAATCCGTTCGCGAGATATGGGAGTTTTAAGCTAAGAAATGGTTGAGAAGAAAACAAATTTTTCGCAATTCTGCTGCTCCAAACTCTTAACCAGAACGGCCTAGGGAAAAGATACACATACCGTTGTAACCGGGCGAGTTTCTACTTTCAGACGCAACAGGAATTTTTGGTTTAGGTCAATCCGTTCGCGAGATATGGGAGTTTGAAGCCAAGAAATGGTTGAGAAGGCAAAAAATTTTTCGCAATTCTGCTGCTCCAAACGCTTAACCAGAATGGCCTAGGGAAAAAATACACATACCGTTGTAATCGGGCGAGTTTCTACTTTCAGACGCAACAGGAATTTTTGGGTTAGGTCAATCCGTTCGCGAGATATGGGAGTTTGAAGCCAAGAAATGGTTGAGAAGTCAAAAAATTTTTCGCAATTCTGCTGCTCCAAACGCTTAACCAGAATGGCCTAGGGAAAAAATACACATACCGTTGTAATCGGGCGAGTTTCTACTTTAAAATGCAATAGGAATTTTTGGATTAGGACAATCCGTTCGCGAGATATTAGAGTTTGAAGCTAAGAAATGGTTGAGAAGACAACAAATTGTTCGCAATTCTGCTGCTCCAAACGCTTAACCAGAATGGCCTAGGGAAAAAATACGCATACCGTTGTAATTGGGCGAGTTTCTACTTTCAGACGCAGAAGGAATTTTTGGGTTTGGTCAATCCGTTCGCGAGATATGGGAGTTTTAAGCTAAGAAATGGTTGAGAAGAAAACAAATTTTTCGCAATTCTGCTGCTCCAAACTCTTAACCGGAACGGCCTAGGGAAAAGATACACATGCCGTTGTAACCGGGCGAGTTTCTACTTTCAGACGCAACAGGAATTTTTGGGTTAGGTCAATCCGTTCGCGAGATATGGGAGTTTGAAGCCAAGAAATGGTTGAGAAGGCAAACAATTTTTCGCAATTCTGCTGCTCCAAACGCTTAACCAGAATGGCCTAGGGAAAAAATACACATACCGTTGTAATCGGGCGAGTTTCTACTTTCAGATGCAACAGGAATTTTTGGGTTAGGTCAATCCGTTCGCGAGATATGAGAGTTTGAAGCCAAGAAATGGTAGAGAAGGCAACAAATTTTTCACAATTCTGCTGCTCCAACCGCTTAACCAGAATGGCCTAGGGAAAAAATACACATACCGTTGTAATTGGGCGAGTTTCTACTTTCAGATGCAATAGGAATTTTTGGGTTAGGTCAATCCGTTCGCGAGATATGGGAGTTTGAAGCCAAGAAATGGTAGAGAAGGCAAAAAATTTTTCACAATTCTGCTGCTCCAAACGCTTAACCAGAATGGCCTAGGGAAAAAATACGCATACCGTTGTAATTGGGCGAGTTTCTACTTTCAGACGCAGAAGGAATTTTTGGGTTTTGTCGATCCGTTCGCGAGATATGGGAGTTTTAAGCTAAGAAATGGTTGAGAAGACAACAAATTTTTCGCAATTCTGCTGCTCCAAACTCTTAACCAGAACGGCCTAGGGAAAAGATACACATACCGTTGTAACCGGGCGAGTTTCTACTTTCAGACGCAACAGGAATTTTTGGGTTAGGTCAATCCGTTCGCGAGATATGGGAGTTTGAAGCCAAGAAATGGTTGAGAAGGCAAACAATTTTTCGCAATTCTGCTGCTCCAAACGCTTAACCAGAATGGCCTAGGGAAAAAATACACATACCGTTGTAATCGGGCGAGTTTCTACTTTCAAATGCAATAGGAATTTTTGGGTTAGGTCAATCCGTTCGCGAGGTATGAGAGTTTGAAGCCAAGAAATGGTAGAGAAGGCAAAAAATTTTTCACAATTCTGCTGCTCCAACCGCTTAACCAGAATGGCCTAGGGAAAAAATACACATGCCGTTGTAATCGGGCGAGTTTCTACTTTCAGACGCAACAGGAATTTTTGGGTTTGGTCAATCCGTTCGCGAGATATGGGAGTTTTAAGCTAAGAAATGGTTGAGAAGAAAACAAATTTTTCGCAATTCTGCTGCTCCAAACTCTTAACCGGAACGGCCTAGGGAAAAGATACACATACCGTTGTAACCGGGCGAGTTTCTACTTTCAGACGCAACAGGAATTTTTGGGTTAGGTCAATCCGTTCGCGAGATATGGGAGTTTGAAGCCAAGAAATGGTTGAGAAGGCAAACAATTTTTCGCAATTCTGCTGCTCCAAACGCTTAACCAGAATGGCCTAGGGAAAAAATACACATACCGTTGTAATCGGGCGAGTTTCTACTTTCAGATGCAACAGGAATTTTTGGGTTAGGTCAATCCGTTCGCGAGATATGAGAGTTTGAAGCCAAGAAATGGTAGAGAAGGCAACAAATTTTTCACAATTCTGCTGCTCCAAACGCTTAAACACAATGGCCTAAGGAAAAAATACACATACCGTTGTAATCGGGCGAGTTTCTACTTTCAGATGCAACAGGAATTTTTGGGTTAGGTCAATCCGTTCGCGAGGTATGGGAGTTTGAATACAAGAAATGGTTGAGAAGGCAAGAAATTTTTCGCAATTCTGCTGCTCCAAACGCTTAACCAGAATGGCCTAAGGAAAAAATACAAACACCGTTGTAATCGGGCGAGTTTCTACTTTCAGATGCAACAGGAATTTTTGGGTTAGGTTAATCCGTTCGCGAGATATGGGAGTTTGAAGCCAAGAAATGGTTGAGAAGGCAAAAAATTTTTCGCAATTCTGCTGCTCCAAACGCTTAACCAGAATGGCCTAGGGAAAAAATACACATACCGTTGTAATTGGGCGAGTTTCTACTTTCAGATGCAATAGGAATTTTTGGGTTAGGTCAATCCGTTCGCGAGATATGGGAGTTTGAAGCCAAGAAATGGTAGAGAAGGCAAATAATTTTTCACAATTCTGTTGCTCCAAACGCTTAACCAGAATGACCTAGGGAAAAAATACACGTACCGTTGTAATCGGGCGAGTTTCTACTTTCAGCTACAATAGGAATTTTTGGGTTAGGTCAATCCGTTCGCGAGATATGGGAGTTTGAAGCTAAGAAATGGTTGAGAAGACAACAAATTTTTCGCAATTCTGCTGCTCCAAACGCTTAACCAGAATGGGCTAGGGAAAAAATACACATACCGTTGTAATCGGGCGAGTTCCTACTTTCAGACGCAGAAGGAATTTTTGGGTTAGGACAATCTGTTCGCGAGATATTAGAGTTTGAAGCTAAGAAATGGTTGAGAAGAAA
Organism: Ptiloglossa arizonensis; assembly: GCF_051014685.1. Lineage (NCBI taxonomy): Eukaryota > Metazoa > Arthropoda > Insecta > Hymenoptera > Colletidae > Ptiloglossa > Ptiloglossa arizonensis. The sequence goes on from NW_027478389.1 coordinate 2,555,384, forward strand.
ACAAATTTTTCGCAATTCTGCTGCTCCAAACGCTTAACCAGAATGGCCAAGGGAAAAAATACGTATACCGTTGTAATCGGGCGAGTTTCTACTTTCAGACGCAGAAGGAATTTTTGGGTTTGGTCAATCCGTTCGCGAGATATGGGACTTTGAAGCTAAGAAATGGTTGAGAAGACAACAAATTTTTCGCAATTCTGCTGCACCAAACGCTTAACCAGAATGGGCTAGGGAAAAAATACACATAACGTTGTAATCGGGCGAGTTTCTACTTTCAGACGCAACAGGAATTTTTGGGTTAGGTCAATCCGTTCGCGAGATAAGGGAGCTTGAAGCCAAGAAATGGTTGAGAAGGCAAATAATTTTTCACAATTCTGTTGCTCCAAACGCTTAACCAGAATGACCTAGGGAAAAAATACACGTACCGTTGTAATCGGGCGAGTTTCTACTTTCAGATGCAACAGGAATTTTTGGGTTAGGTCAATCCGTTCGCGAGATATGGGAGTTTGAAACCAAGAAATGGTTGAGAAGGCAAAAAATTTTTCGCAATTCTGCTGCTCCAAACGCTTAACCAGAATGGGCTAGGGAAAAAATTTACCTACCGTTGTAACCGAGCAAGTTTCTACTTTCAGACGCAACAGGAATTTATGGGTTAGGTCAATCCGTTCGCGAGATATGGGAGCTTGAAGCCAAGAAATGGTTCAGAAGGCAAAAAATTTTTCGCAATTCTGCTGCTCCAAACGCTTAACCAGAATGGCCTAGGGAAAAAATACACATACCGTTGTAATTGGGCGAGTTTCTACTTTCAGATGCAATAGGAATTTTTGGGTTAGGTCAATCCGTTCGCGAGATATGGGAGTTTGAAGCCAAGAAATGGTAGAGAAGGCAAATAATTTTTCACAATTCTGTTGCTCCAAACGCTTAACCAGAATGACCTAGGGAAAAAATACACGTACCGTTGTAATCGGGCGAGTTTCTACTTTCAGATGCAACAGGAATTTTTGGGTTAGGTCCATCCGTTCGCGAGATATGGGAGTTTGAATCCAAGAAATGGTTGAGAAGGCAAAAAATTTTTCGCAGTTCTGCTGCTCCAAACGCTTAACCAGAATGGCCTAGGGAAAAAATACACATACCGTTGTATCGGGCGAGTTTCTACTTTCAAATGCAATAGGAATTTTTGGGTTAGGACAATCCGTTCGCGAGATATTAGAGTTTGAAGCTAAGAAATGGTTGAGAAGACAACAAATTTTTCGCAATTCTGCTGCTCCAAACGCTTAACCAGAATGGCCTAGGGAAAAAATACACATACCGTTGTAATCGGGGGAGTTTCTACTTTCAGATGCAATAGGAATTTTTGGGTTAGATCAATCCGTACGCGAGAAATGGGAGTTTGAAGCTAAGAAATGGTTGAGAAGACAACAAATTTTTCGCAGTTCTGCTGCTCCAAGCGCTTAACCAGAATGGCCTAGGGAAAAAATACACATACCGTTGTATTCGGGCGAGATTCTACTTTCAGATGCAATAGGAATTTTTAGGTTAGGTCAATCCGTTCGCGAGATATGGGAGTTTGAAGATAAGAAATGGTTGAGAAGGCAAAAAAATTTTCGCAATTCTGCTGCTCCAAACGCTTAAACACAATGGCCTAAGGAAAAAATACACATACCGTTGTAATCGGGCGAGTTTCTACTTTCAGATGCAACAGGAATTTTTGGGTTAGGTCAATCCGTTCGCGAGATATGGGAGTTTGAATACGAGAAATGGTTGAGAAGGCAAGAAATTTTTCGCAATTCTGCTGCTCCAAACGCTTAACCAGAATGGCCTAAGGAAAAAATACACACACCGTTGTAATCGGGCGAGTTTCTACTTTCAGATGCAACAGGAATTTTTGGGTTAGGTTAATCCGTTCGCGAGATATGGGAGTTTGAAGCCAAGAAATGGTTGAGAAGGCAAAAAATTTTTCGCAATTCTGCTGCTCCAAACGCTTAACCAGAATGGCCTAGGGAAAAAATACACATACCGTTGTAATTGGGCGAGTTTCTACTTTCAGATGCAATAGGAATTTTTGGGTTAGGTCAATCCGTTCGCGAGATATGGGAGTTTGAAGCCAAGAAATGGTAGAGAAGGCAAATAATTTTTCACAATTCTGTTGCTCCAAACGCTTAACCAGAATGACCTAGGGAAAAAATACACGTACCGTTGTAATCGGGCGAGTTTCTACTTTCAGCTACAATAGGAATTTTTGGGTTAGGTCAATCCGTTCGCGAGATATGGGAGTTTGAAGCTAAGAAATGGTTGAGAAGACAACAAATTTTTCGCAATTCTGCTGCTCCAAACGCTTAACCAGAATGGGCTAGGGAAAAAATACACATACCGTTGTAACCGGGCGAGTTTCTACTTTCAGACGCAACAAGAATTTTTGGGTTAGGTCAATCCGTTCGCGAGATATGGGAGCTTGAAGCCAAGAAATGGTTGAGAAGTCAAATAATTTTTCACAATTCTGCTGCTCCAAACGCTTAACCAGAATGGCCTAAGGAAAAAATATACATACCGTTGTAATCGGGCGAGTTTCTACTTTCAGATGCAACAGGAATTTTTGGGTTAGGACAATCCGTTCGCGAGATATTAGAGTTTGAAGCTAAGAAATGGTTGAGAAGACAACAAATTTTTCGCAATTCTGCTGCTCCAAACGCTTAACCAGAATGGCCTAGGGAAAAAATACGCATACCGTTGTAATCGGGCGAGTTCCTACTTTCAGACGCAGAAGGAATTTTTGGGTTTGGTCAATCCGTTCGCGAGCTATGGGACTTTGAAGCTAAGAAATGGTTGAGAAGACAACAAATTTTTCGCAATTCTGCTGCTCCAAACGCTTAACCAGAATGGCCTAGGGAAAAAATACACATACCGTTGTATCGGGCGAGTTTCTACTTTAAGATGCAATAGGAGTTTTTGGGTTAGGTCAATCCGTTCGCGAGATATTAGAGTTTGAAGCTAAGAAATGGTTGAGAAGACAACAAATTTTTCGCAATTCTGCTGCTCCAAACGCTTAACCAGAATGGCCTAGGGAAAAAATACACATACCGTTGTAATCGGGCGAGTTTCTACTTTCAGAAGCAACAGGAATTTTTGGGTTAGGTCAATCCGTTCGCGAGATATGGGAGTGTGAAGCCAAGAAATGGTAGAGAAGGCAAAAAATTTTTCACAATTCTGCTGCTCCAAACGCTTAACCAGAATGGCCTAGGGAAAAAATACACATTCCGTTGAAATCGTGCGAGTTTCTACTTTCAGTTACAATAGGAATTTTTGGGTTAGGTCAATCCGTTCGCGAGACATGGGACTTTGAAGCTAAGAAATGGTCGAGAAGACAACAAATTTTTCGCAATTCTGCTGCTCCAAACGCCTAACCAGAATGGGCTAGGGAAAAAATACGCATACCGTTGCAATCGGGCCAGATTCTACTTTCAGATGTGACAGGAATTTTTGGGTTATGTCAATCCGTTTGCGAGATATGGGAGTTGGAAGACAAGAAATGGTTGAGAAGGCAAAAAATTTTTCGCAATTCTGCTGCTCCAAACGCTTAACCAGAATGGCCTAAGGGAAAAATACCCATACCGTTGTAATCGGGCGAGTTTCTACTTCCAGATACAATAGGAATTTTTGGGTTAGGTCAATCCGTACGCGAGATATGGGAGTTTGAAGACAAGAAATGGTTGAGGAGGCAAAAAATTGTTCGCAATTATGCTGCTCCAAACGCTTAACCAGAATGGCCTAAGGAAAAAATACACATACCGTTGTAATCGGGCGAGTTTCCACTTTCAGAAGCAACAGGAATTTTTGGGTTAGGTCAATCCGTTCGCGAGATATGGGAGTTTGAAGCCAAGAAATGGTAGAGAAGGCAAAAAATTTTTCACAATTCTGCTGCTCCAAACGCTTAACCAGAATGGCCTAAGGAAAAAATACACATACCGTTGTAATCGGGCGAGTTTCTACTTTCAGAAGCAACCGGAATTTTTGGGATAGGTCAATCCGTTCGCGAGATATGGGAATTTGAAGCCAAGAAATGGTAGAGAAGGCAAAAAATTTTTCACAAATCTGCTACTCCAAACGCTTAACCGGGATGGCCTAAGGAAAAAATGCACATACCGTTGTAATCGTGCGAGTTTCTACTTTCAGTTACAATAGGAATTTTTGGGTTAGGTCAATCCGTTCGCGAGACATGGGACTTTGAAGCTAAGAAATGGTCGAGAAGACATCAAATTTTTCGCAATTCTGCTGCTTCAAACGCTTAACCTGAATGTCCTAGGGAAAAAATACGCATACCGTTGTAATCGGGCCAGATTCTAATTTCAGATGCGACAGGAATTTTTGGGTTAGGTCAATCCGTTCGCGAGATATGGGAGTTTGAAGCCAAGAAATGGTAGAGAAGGCAAAAAATTTTTCACAATTCTGCTGCTCCAAACGCTTAACCAGAATGGCCTAGGGAAAAAATACACATACCGTTATAATCGGGCGAGTTTCTACTTTCAGATGCAATAGGAATTTTTGGGTTAGGTCAATCCGTTCGCGAGATATGGGCGTTTCAAGCCAAGAAATGGTTGAGAAGGCAAAAAATTTTTCGCAATTCTGCTGCTTCAAACGGTTAACCAGAAGGGCCTAGGGAAAAAATACACATACCGTTGTAATCGGGCGAGTTTCTACTTTCAGATGCAATAGGAATTTTTGGGTTAGGTCAATTCGTTCGCGAGACATGGGACTTTGAAGCTAAGAAATGGTCGAGAAGACAACAAATTTTTCGCAATTCTGCTGCTCCAAACGCTTAACCAGAATGGGCTAGGGAAAAAATACACATACCATTGTAATCGGGCGAGTTTCTACTTTCAGAAGCAACAGGAATTTTTGGGTTAGGTCAATCCGTTCGAGAGATACGGGAGTTTGAAGCTAAGAAATGGTTGAGAAGACAACAAATTTTTCGCAATTCTGCTGCTCCAAACGCTTAACCCGAATGGCCTAGGGAAAAAATACGCATACCGTTGCAATCGGGCCAGATTCTACTTTCAGATGCGAAAGGAATTTTTGGGTTATGTCAATACGTTTGCGAGATATGGGAGTTTGAAGACAAGAAATGGTTGAGAAGGCAAAAAATTTTTCGCAATTCTGCTGCTCCAAACGCTTAACCAGAATGGCCTCAGGGAAAAATACCCATACCGTTGTAATCGGGCGAGTTTCTACTTCCAGATACAATAGGAATTTTTGGGTTAGGTCAATCCGTTCGCGAGATATGGGAGTTTGAAGACAAGAAATGGTTGAGGAGGCCAAAAATTGTTCGCAATTATGCTGCTCCAAACGCTTAACCAGAATGGCCTAAGGAAAAAATACACATACCGTTGTAACGGGCGAGTTTCCACTTTCAGAAGCAACAGGAATTTTTGGGTTAGGTCAATCCGTTCGCGAGATATGGGAGTTTGATGCCAAGAAATGGTAGAGAAGGCAAAAAATTTTTCACAATTCTGCTGCTCCAAACGCTTAACCAGAATGGCCTAAGGAAAAAATACACATACCGTTGTAATCGGGCGAGTTTCTACTTTCAGAAGCAACCGGAATTTTTGGGTTAGGTCAATCCGTTCGCGAGATATGGGAATTTGAAGCCAAGAAATGGTAGAGAAGGCAAAAAATTTTTCACAAATCTGCTGCTCCAAACGCTTAACCAGGATGGCCTAAGGAAAAAATACACATACCGTTGTAATCGTGCGAGTTTCTACTTTCAGTTACAATAGGAATTTTTGGGTTAGGTCAATCCGTTCGCGAGACATGGGACTTTGAAGCTAAGAAATGGTCGAGAAGACAACAAATTTTTCGCAATTCTGCTGCTTCAAACGCTTAACCTGAATGTCCTAGGGAAAAAATACGCATACCGTTGTAATCGGGCCAGATTCTACTTTCAGATGCGACAGGAATTTTTGGGTTAGGTCAATCCGTTCGCGAGATATGGGAGTTTGAAGCCAAGAAATGGTAGAGAAGGCAAAAAATTTTTCACAATTCTGCTGCTCCAAACGCTTAACCAGAATGGCCTAGGGAAAAAATACACATACCGTTATAATCGGGCGAGTTTCTACTTTCAGATGCAATAGGAATTTTTGGGTTAGGTCAATCCGTTCGCGAGATATGGGCGTTTGAAGCCAAGAAATGGTTGAGAAGGCAAAAAATTTTTCGCAATTCTGCTGCTTCAAACGGTTAACCAGAAGGGCCTAGGGAAAAAATACACATACCGTTGTAATCGGGCGAGTTTCTACTTTCAGATGCAATAGGAATTTTTGGGTTAGGTCAATTCGTTCGCGAGACATGGGACTTTGAAGCTAAGAAATGGTCGAGAAGACAACAAATTTTTCGCAATTCTGCTGCTCCAAACGCTTAACCAGAATGGCCTAGGGAAAAAATACACATACCGTTGTAATCGGGCGAGTTTCTACTTTCAAATGCAATAGGAATTTTTGGGTTAGGTCAATCCGTTCGCGAGATATGGGAGTTTAAAGCTAAGAAATGGTTGAGAAGACAACAAATTTTTCGCAATTCTGCTGCTCCAGTCGCTTAACCAGAATGGGCTAGGGAAAAAATACACATACCTTTGTAACCGGGCGAGTTTCTACTTTCAGACGCAACAGGAATTTTTGGGTTAGGTCAATCCGTTCGCGAGATATGGGAGTTTGAAGCCGAGAAATGGTTGACAAGACAACAAATTTCTCGCACTTCTGCTGCTCCAATCGCTTAACCAGAATGGCCTAGGGGAAAAATACAAGTACCGTTGTAATCGGGCGAGTTTCTACTTTCAAATGCAATAGGAATTTTTGGGTTAGGTCAATCCGTTCGCGAGATATGGGAGTTTAAAGCTAAGAAATGGTTGAGAAGACAACAAATTTTTCGCAATTCTGCTGCTCCAAACGCTTAACCTGAATGGCCTAGGGAAAAAATACGCATACCGTTGTAATCGGGCCAGATTCTACTTTCAGATGCGGCAGGAATTTTTGGGTTAGGTCAATCCGTTCGCGAGATATGGGAGTTTGAAGCCAAGAAATGGTTGAGAAGGCAAAAAATTTTTCGCAATTCTGCTGCTTCAAACGCTTAACCAGAATGGCCTAGGGAAAAAATGCACATACCGTTGTAATCGGGCGTGTTTCTACTTTCAGATGCAATAGGAATTTTTGGGTTAGGTCAATCCGCTCGCGCGATATGGGAGTTTGAAGACAAGAAATGGTTGAGAAGGCAAAAAATGTTTCGCAATTCTGCTGTTCCAAACGCTTAACCAGAATGGCCTAAGGAAAGAATACACATACCGTTGTAATCGGGCGAGTTTCTACTTCCAGATACAACAGGAATTTTTGGGTTAGGTCAATCCGTTCGCGAGATATGGGACTTTGAAGCTAAGAAATGGTTGAGAAGACAACAAATTTTTCGCAATTCTGCTGCTTCAAACGGTTAACCAGAATGGCCTAGGGAAAAAATACACATTCCGTTGTAATCGTGCGAGTTTCTACTTTCAGTTACAATAGGAATTTTTGGGTTAGGTCAAACCGTTCGCGAGACATGGGACTTTGAAGCTAAGAAATGGTTGAGAAGACAACAAATTTTTCGCAATTCTGCTGCTCCAAACGCTTAACCTGAATGGCCTAGGGAAAAAATACACATACCGTTGTAATCGGGCGAGTTTCTACTTTCAGACGCAATAGGAATTTTTGGGTAAGGTCATTCCGTTCGCGAGATATGGGAGTTTGAAGACAAGAAATGGTTGAGAAGGCAAAAAATTTTTCGCAATTATGCTGCTCCAAACGCTTAACCAGAATGGCCTAAGGAAAAAATACACATACCGTTGTAATCGGGCGAGTTTCTACTTTCAGAAGCAACAGGAATTTTTGGGTTAGGTCAATCCGTTCGCGAGAAATGGGAGTTTGAAGCCAAGAAATGGTAGAGAAAGCAAAAAATGTTTCACAATTCTGCTGCTCCAAACGCTTAACCAGAATGGCCTAGGGAAAAAATACACATACCGTTATAATCCGGCGAGTTTCTACTTTCAGATGCAATAGGAATTTTTGGATTATGTCAATCCGTTCGCGAGATATGGGAGTTTGAATCCAAGAAATGGTTGAGAAGGCAAACAATTTTTCGCAATTCTGATGCTTCAAACGGTTAAACAGAATGGCCTAGGGAAAAAATACACATTCCGTTGTAATCGTGCGAGTTTCTACTTTCAGTTACAATAGGAATTTTTGGGTTAGGTCAAACCGTTCGCGAGACATGGGACTTTGAAGCTAAGAAATGGTCGAGAAGACAACAAATTTTTCGCAATTCTGCTGCTCCAAACGCTTAACCAGAATGGGCTAGGGAAAAAATACACATACCGTTGTAATCGGGCGAGTTTCTACTTTCAGAAGCAACAGGAATTTTTGGGTTAGGTCAATCCGTTCGCGAGATATGGGAGTTTGAAGCTAAGAAATGGTTGAGAAGACAACAAATTTTTCGCAATTCTGCTGCTCCAAACGCTTAACCTGAATGGCCTAGGGAAAAAATACACATACCGTTGTAATCGGGCGAGTTTCTACTTTCAGAAGCAATAGGAATTTTTGGGTAAGGTCATTCCGTTCGCGAGATATGGGAGTTTGAAGACAAGAAATGGTTGAGAAGGCAAAAAATTTTTCGCAATTATGCTGCTCCAAACGCTTAACCAGAATGGCCTAAGGAAAAAATACACATTCCGTTGTAATCGGGCGAGTTTCTACTTTCAGAAGCAACAGGAATTTTTGGGTTAGGTCAATCCGTTCGCGAGATATGGGAGTGTGAAGCCAAGAAATGGTAGAGAAGGCAAAAAATTTTTCACAATTCTGCTGCTCCAAACGCTTAACCTGAATGGCCTAGGAAAAAATACAAATACCGTTATAATCGGGCGAGTTTCTACTTTCAGATGCAATAGGAATTTTTGGGTTAGGTCAATCCGTTCGCGAGATATGGGAGTTCGAAGCCAAGAAATGGTAGAGAAGGCAAAAAATTTTTCACAATTCAGCTGCTCCAAACGCTTAACCAGAATGGCCTAGGGAAAAAATACACATACCGTTATAATCGGGGGAGTTTCTACTTTCAGATGCAATAGGAATTTTTGGGTTAGGTCAATCCGTTCGCGAGATATGGGCGTTTGAAGCCAAGAAATGGTTGAGAAGGCAAAAAATTTTTCGCAATTCTGCTGCTTCAAACGGTTAACCAGAAGGGCCTAGGGAAAAAATACACATACCGTTGTAATCGGGCGAGTTTCTACTTTCAGATGCAATAGGAATTTTTGGGTTAGGTCAATTCGTTCGCGAGACATGGGTCTTTGAAGCTAAGAAATGGTCGAGAAGACAACAAATTTTTCGCAATTCTGCTGCTCCAAACGCTTAACCAGAATGGGCTAGGGAAAAAATACACATACCGTTGTAATCGGGCGAGTCTCTACTTTCAGGTGCAATAGGAATTTTTGGGTTAGGTCAATCCGTTCGCGAGATATGGGAGTTTGAAGCCAAGAAATGGTAGAGAAGGCAAAAAATTTTTCTCAATTCTGCTGCTCCAAACGCTTAACCAGGATGGCCTAGGGAAAAAATGCAGATACCGTTGTAATCGGGCGAGTTTCTACTTTCAGATGCAATAGGAATTTTTGGGTTAGGTCAATACGTTCGCGAGATATGGGAGTTTGAAGCCAAGAAATGGTTGAGAAGACAACAAATTTTTCGCAATTCTGCTGCTCCAGTCGCTTAACCAGAATGGGCTAGGGAAAAAATACACATACCTTTGTAACCGGGCGAGTTTCTACTTTCAGACGCAACAGGAATTTTTGGGTTAGGTCAATCCGTTCGCGAGATATGGGAGTTTGAAGCCGAGAAATGGTTGAGAAGACAACAAATTTCTCACACTTCTGCTGCTCCAATCGCTTAACCAGAATGGCCTAGGGGAAAAATACAAGTACCGTTGTAATCGGGCGAGTTTCTACATTCAAGTGCAATAGGAATTTTTGGGTTAGGTCAATCCGTTCGCGAGATATGGGAGCTTGAAGCTAGGAAATGGTTGAGAAGACAACAAATTTTTCGCAATTCTGCTGCTCCAAACGCTTAACCTGAATGGCCTAGGGAAAAAATACGCATACCGTTGTAATCGGGCCAGATTCTACTTTCAGATGCGACAGGAATTCTTGGGTTAGGTCAATCCGTTCGCGAGATATGGGAGTTTGAAGCCAAGAAATGGTTGAGAAGGCAAAAAATTTCTCGCAATTCTGCTGCTTCAAACGCTTAACCAGAATGGCCTAGGGAAAAAAAACACATACCGTTGTAATCGGGCGAGTTTCTACTTTCAGAAGCAATAGGAATTTTTGGGTAAGGTCATTCCGTTCGCGAGATATGGGAGTTTGAAGACAAGAAATGGTTGAGAAGGCAAAAAATTTTTCGCAATTATGCTGCTCCAAACGCTTAACCAGAATGGCCTAGGGAAAAGATACACATACCGTTGTAATCGGGCGAGTTTCTACTTTCAGACGCAATAGGAATTTTTGGGTAAGGTCATTCCGTTCGCGAGATATGGGAGTTTGAACACAAGAAATGGTTGAGAAGGCAAAAAATTTTTCGCAATTATGCTGCTCCAAACGCTTAACCAGAATGGCCTAAGGAAAAAATACACATACCGTTGTAATCGGGCGAGTTTCTACTTTCAGAAGCAACAGGAATTTTTGGGTTAGGTCAATCCGTTCGCGAGAAATGGGAGTTTGAAGCCAAGAAATGGTAGAGAAAGCAAAAAATGTTTCACAATTCTGCTGCTCCAAACGCTTAACCAGAATGGCCTAGGGAAAAAATACACATACCGTTATAATCGGGCGAGTTTCTACTTTCAGATGCAATAGGAATTTTTGGATTATGTCAATCCGTTAGCGAGATATGGGAGGTTGAATCCAAGAAATGGTTGAGAAGGCAAACAATTTTTCGCAATTCTGATGCTTCAAACGGTTAAACAGAATGGCCTAGGGAAAAAATACACATTCCGTTGTAATCGTGCGAGTTTCTACTTTCAGTTACAATAGGAATTTTTGGGTTAGGTCAAACCGTTCGCGAGACATGGGACTTTGAAGCTAAGAAATGGTCGAGAAGACAACAAATTTTTCGCAATTCTGCTGCTCCAAACGCTTAACCAGAATGGGCTAGGGAAAAAATGCACATACCGTTGTAATCGGGCGAGTTTCTACTTTCAGATGCAATAGGAATTTTTGGGTTAGGTCAATACGTTCGCGAGATATGGGAGTTTGAAGCCAAGAAATGGTTGAGAAGACAACAAATTTTTCGCAATTCTGCTGCTCCAGTCGCTTAACCAGAATGGGCTAGGGAAAAAATACACATACCTTTGTAACCGGGCGAGTTTCTACTTTCAGACGCAACAGGAATTTTTGGGTTAGGTCAATCCGTTCGCGAGATATGGGAGTTTGAAGCCGAGAAATGGTTGAGAAGACAACAAATTTCTCACACTTCTGCTGCTCCAATCGCTTAACCAGAATGGCCTAGGGGAAAAATACAAGTACCGTTGTAATCGGGCGAGTCTCTACATTCAAGTGCAATAGGAATTTTTGGGTTAGGTCAATCCGTTCGCGAGATATGGGAGCTTGAAGCTAGGAAATGGTTGAGAAGACAACAAATTTTTCGCAATTCTGCTGCTCCAAACGCTTAACCTGAACGGCCTAGGGAAAAAATACGCATACCGTTGTAATCGGGCCAGATTCTACTTTCAGATGCGACAGGAATTCTTGGGTTAGGTCAATCCGTTCGCGAGATATGGGAGTTTGAAGCCAAGAAATGGTTGAGAAGGCAAAAAATTTCTCGCAATTCTGCTGCTTCAAACGCTTAACCAGAATGGCCTAGGGAAAAAATACACATACCGTCGTAATCGGGCGAGTTTCTACTTTCAGAAGCAATAGGAATTTTTGGGTAAGGTCATTCCGTTCGCGAGATATGGGAGTTTGAAGACAAGAAATGGTTGAGAAGGCAAAAAATTTTTCGCAATTATGCTGCTCCAAACGCTTAACCAGAATGGCCTAAGGAAAAAATACACATACCGTTGTAATCGGGCGAGTTTCTACTTTCAGAAGCAACAGGAATTTTTGGGTTAGGTCAATCCGTTTGCGAGATATGGGAGTTTGAAGCCAAGAAATGGTTGAGAAGGCAAGAAATTTTTCGCAATTCTGCTGTTTCAAACGCTTAACCAGAATGGCCTAGGGAAAAAATACAAATACCGTTATAATCGGGCGAGTTTCTACTTTCAGATGCAATAGGAATTTTTGGGTTAGGTCAATCCGTTCGCGAGATATGGGAGTTCGAAGCCAAGAAATTGTTGAGAAGGCAAAAAATTTTTTGCAATTCTGCTGCTTCAAACGGTTAACCAGAATGGCCTAGGGAAAAAATACACATTCCGTTGTAATCGTGCGAGTTTCTACTTTCAGTTACAATAGGAATTTTTGGGTTAGGTCAATCCGTTCGCGAGACATGGGACTTTGAAGCTAAGAAATGGTCGAGAAGACAACAAATTTTTCGCAATTCTGCTGCTCCAAACGCTTAACCTGAATGGCCTAGGGAAAAAATACGCATACCGTTGTAATCGGGCCAGATTCTACTTTCAGATGCGACAGGAATTTTTGGGTTAGGTCAATCCGTTCGCGAGATATGGGAGTTTGAATCCAAGAAATGGTTGAGAAGGCAAACAATTTTTCGCAATTCTGATGCTTCAAACGGTTAAACAGAATGGCCTAGGGAAAAAATACACATACCGTTGTAATCGTGCGAGTTTCTACTTTCAGTTACAAATGGAATTTTTGGGTTAGGTCAATCCGTTCGCGAGACATGGGACTTTGAAGCTAAGAAATGGTCGAGAAGACAACAAATTTTTCGCAATTCTGCTGCTCCAAACGCTTAACCAGAATGGGCTAGTGAAAAAATACACATACCGTTGTAATCGGGCGAGTTTCTACTTTCAGAAGCTACAGGAATTTTTGGGTTAGGTCAATCCGTTCGCGAGATATGGGAGTTTGAAGCTAAGAAATGGTTTAGAAGACAACAAATTTTTCGCAATTCTGCTGCTCCAAACGCTTAACCTGAATGGCCTAGGGAAAAAATACGCATACCGTTGTAATCGGGCCAGATTCTACTTTCAGATGCGACAGGAATTTTTGGGTTATGTCAATCCGTTTGCGAGATATAGGAGTTTGAAGCCGAGAAATGGTTGACAAGACAACAAATTTCTCGCACTTCTGCTGCTCCAATCGCTTAACCAGAATGGCCTAGGGGAAAAATACAAGTACCGTTGTAATCGGGCGGGTTTCTACATTCAAATGCAATAGGAATTTTTGGGTTAGGTCAATCCGTTCGCGAGATATGGGAGTTTGAAGCCAAGAAATGGTTGAGAAGGCAAAAAATTTTTCGCAATTCTGCTGCTTCAAACGCTTAACCAGAATGGCCTAGGGAAAAAATACACATACCGTTGTAATCGGGCGAGTTTCTACTTTCAGATGCAATAGGAATTTTTGGGTTAGGTCAATCCGTTCGCGAGATATGGTAGTTTGAAGCCAAGAAATGGTTGAGAAGGCAAAAAATTTTTCGCAATTCTGCTGCTTCAAACGGTTAACCAGAATGGCCTAGGGAAAAAATACACATTCCGTTGTAATCGTGCGAGTTTCTACTTTCAGTTACAATAGGAATTTTTGGGTTAGGTCAAACCGTTCGCGAGACATGGGACTTTGAAGCTAAGAAATGGTTGAGAAGACAACAAATTTTTCGCAATTCTGCTGCTCCAAACGCTTAACCTGAATGGCCTAGGGAAAAAATACACATACCGTTGTAATCGGGCGAGTTTCTACTTTCAGACGCAATAGGAATTTTTGGGTAAGGTCATTCCGTTCGCGAGATATGGGAGTTTGAAGACAAGAAATGGTTGAGAAGGCAAAAAATTTTTCGCAATTCTGCTGCTCCAAACGCTTAACCAGAATGGGCTAGTGAAAAAATACACATACCGTTGTAATCGGGCGAGTTTCTACTTTCAGAAGCTACAGGAATTTTTGGGTTAGGTCAATCCGTTCGCGAGATATGGGAGTTTGAAGCTAAGAAATGGTTGAGAAGACAACAAATTTTTCGCAATTCTGCTGCTCCAAACGCTTAACCTGAATGGCCTAGGGAAAAAATACGCATACCGTTGTAATCGGGCCAGATTCTACTTTCAGATGCGACAGGAATTTTTGGGTTATGTCAATCCGTTTGCGAGATATGGGAGTTTGAAGCCAAGAAATGGTTGAGAAGGCAAAAAATTTTTCGCAATTCTGCTGCTTCAAACGCTTAACCAGAATGGCCTAGGGAAAAAATGCACATACCGTTGTAATCGGGCGTGTTTCTACTTTCAGATGCAATAGGAATTTTTGGGTTAGGTCAATCCGCTCGCGCGATATGGGAGTTTGAAGACAAGAAATGGTTGAGAAGGCAAAAAATTTTTCGCAATTCTGCTGTTCCAAACGCTTAACCAGAATGGCCTAAGGAAAGAATACACATACCGTTGTAATCGGGCGAGTTTCTACTTCCAGATACAACAGGAATTTTTGGGTTAGGTCAATCCGTTCGCGAGATATGGGACTTTGAAGCTAAGAAATGGTTGAGAAGACAACAAATTTTTCGCAATTCTGCTGCTCCAAACGCTTAACCTGAATGGCCTAGGGAAAAAATACGCATACCGTTGTAATCGGGCCAGATTCTACTTTCAGATGCGACAGGAATTTTTGGGTTAGGTCAATCCGTTCGCGAGATATGGGAGTTTGAAGCCAAGAAATGGTTGAGAAGACAACAAATTTTTCGCAATTCTGCTGCTCCAGTCGCTTAACCAGAATGGGCTAGGGAAAAAATACACATACCTTTGTAACCGGGCGAGTTTCTACTTTCAGACGCAACAGGAATTTTTGGGTTAGGTCAATCCGTTCGCGAGATATGGGAGTTCGAAGCCAAGAAATGGTAGAGAAGGCAAAAAATTTTTCACAATTCAGCTGCTCCAAACGCTTAACCAGAATGGCCTAGGGAAAAAATACACATACCGTTATAATCGGGGGAGTTTCTACTTTCAGATGCAATAGGAATTTTTGGGTTAGGTCAATCCGTTCGCGAGATATGGGCGTTTGAAGCCAAGAAATGGTTGAGAAGGCAAAAAATTTTTCGCAATTCTGCTGCTTCAAACGGTTAACCAGAAGGGCCTAGGGAAAAAATACACATACCGTTGTAATCGGGCGAGTTTCTACTTTCAGATGCAATAGGAATTTTTGGGTTAGGTCAATTCGTTCGCGAGACATGGGTCTTTGAAGCTAAGAAATGGTCGAGAAGACAACAAATTTTTCGCAATTCTGCTGCTCCAAACGCTTAACCAGAATGGGCTAGGGAAAAAATACACATACCGTTGTAATCGGGCGAGTCTCTACTTTCAGGTGCAATAGGAATTTTTGGGTTAGGTCAATCCGTTCGCGAGATATGGGAGTTTGAAGCCAAGAAATGGTAGAGAAGGCAAAAAATTTTTCTCAATTCTGCTGCTCCAAACGCTTAACCAGGATGGCCTAGGGAAAAAATGCAGATACCGTTGTAATCGGGCGAGTTTCTACTTTCAGATGCAATAGGAATTTTTGGGTTAGGTCAATACGTTCGCGAGATATGGGAGTTTGAAGCCAAGAAATGGTTGAGAAGACAACAAATTTCTCACACTTCTGCTGCTCCAATCGCTTAACCAGAATGGCCTAGGGGAAAAATACAAGTACCGTTGTAATCGGGCGAGTTTCTACATTCAAGTGCAATAGGAATTTTTGGGTTAGGTCAATTCGTTCGCGAGATATGGGAGCTTGAAGCTAAGAAATGGTCGAGAAGACAACAAATTTTTCGCAATTCTGCTGCTCCAAACGCTTAACCAGAATGGGCTAGGGAAAAAATACACATACCGTTGTAATCGGGCTAGTCTCTACTTTCAGGTGCAATAGGAATTTTTGGGTTAGGTCAATCCGTTCGCGAGATATGGGAGTTTGAAGCCAAGAAATGGTAGAGAAGGCAAAAAATTTTTCTCAATTCTGCTGCTCCAAACGCTTAACCAGGATGGCCTAGGGAAAAAATGCAGATACCGTTGTAATCGGGCGAGTTTCTACTTTCAGAAGCAACAGGAATTTTTGGGTTAGGTCAATCCGTTCGCGAGATATGGGCGTTTGAAGCCAAGAAATGGTTGAGAAGACAACAAATTTTTCGCAATTCTGCTGCTCCAAACGCTTAACCTGAATGGCCTAGGGAAAAAATACGCATACCGTTGTAATCGGGCCAGATTCTACTTTCAGATGCGACAGGAATTCTTGGGTTAGGTCAATCCGTTCGCGAGATATGGGAGTTTGAAGCCAAGAAATGGTTGAGAAGGCAAAAAATTTCTCGCAATTCTGCTGCTTCAAACGCTTAACCAGAATGGCCTAGGGAAAAAATACACATACCGTTGTAATCGGGCGAGTTTCTACTTTCAGAAGCAATAGGAATTTTTGGGTAAGGTCATTCCGTTCGCGAGATATGGGAGTTTGAAGACAAGAAATGGTTGAGAAGGCAAAAAATTTTTCGCAATTATGCTGCTCCAAACGCTTAACCAGAATGGCCTAGGGAAAAGATACACATACCGTTGTAATCGGGCGAGTTTCTACTTTCAGACGCAATAGGAATTTTTGGGTAAGGTCATTCCGTTCGCGAGATATGGGAGTTTGAACACAAGAAATGGTTGAGAAGGCAAAAAATTTTTCGCAATTATGCTGCTCGAAACGCTTAACCAGAATGGCCTAAGGAAAAAATACACATACCGTTGTAATCGGGCGAGTTTCTACTTTCAGAAGCAACAGGAATTTTTGGGTTAGGTCAATCCGTTCGCGAGAAATGGGAGTTTGAAGCCAAGAAATGGTAGAGAAAGCAAAAAATGTTTCACAATTCTGCTGCTCCAAACGCTTAACCAGAATGGCCTAGGGAAAAAATACACATACCGTTATAATCGGGCGAGTTTCTACTTTCAGATGCAATAGGAATTTTTGGATTATGTCAATCCGTTAGCGAGATATGGGAGGTTGAATCCAAGAAATGGTTGAGAAGGCAAACAATTTTTCGCAATTCCGATGCTTCAAACGGTTAAACAGAATGGCCTAGGGAAAAAATACACATTCCGTTATAATCGTGCGAGTTTCTACTTTCAGTTACAATAGGAATTTTTGGGTTAGGTCAAACCGTTCGCGAGACATGGGACTTTGAAGCTAAGAAATGGTCGAGAAGACAACAAATTTTTCGCAATTCTGCTGCTCCAAACGCTTAACCAGAATGGGCTAGGGAAAAAATGCACATACCGTTGTAATCGGGCGAGTTTCTACTTTCAGATGCAATAGGAATTTTTGGGTTAGGTCAATACGTTCGCGAGATATGGGAGTTTGAAGCCAAGAAATGGTTGAGAAGACAACAAATTTTTCGCAATTCTGCTGCTCCAGTCGCTTAACCAGAATGGGCTAGGGAAAAAATACACATACCTTTGTAACCGGGCGAGTTTCTACTTTCAGACGCAACAGGAATTTTTGGGTTAGGTCAATCCGTTCGCGAGATATGGGAGTTTGAAGCCGAGAAATGGTTGAGAAGACAACAAATTTCTCACACTT
This sequence comes from Ptiloglossa arizonensis, assembly GCF_051014685.1. Taxonomy (NCBI): domain Eukaryota; kingdom Metazoa; phylum Arthropoda; class Insecta; order Hymenoptera; family Colletidae; genus Ptiloglossa; species Ptiloglossa arizonensis. Next base: position 2,573,097 of record NW_027478389.1, read on the forward strand.
CTGCTGCTCCAATCGCTTAACCAGAATGGCCTAGGGGAAAAATACAAGTACCGTTGTAATCGGGCGAGTCTCTACATTCAAGTGCAATAGGAATTTTTGGGTTAGGTCAATCCGTTCGCGAGATATGGGAGCTTGAAGCTAGGAAATGGTTGAGAAGACAACAAATTTTTCGCAATTCTGCTGCTCCAAACGCTTAACCTGAACGGCCTAGGGAAAAAATACGCATACCGTTGTAATCGGGCCAGATTCTACTTTCAGATGCGACAGGAATTCTTGGGTTAGGTCAATCCGTTCGCGAGATATGGGAGTTTGAAGCCAAGAAATGGTTGAGAAGGCAAAAAATTTCTCGCAATTCTGCTGCTTCAAACGCTTAACCAGAATGGCCTAGGGAAAAAATACACATACCGTCGTAATCGGGCGAGTTTCTACTTTCAGAAGCAATAGGAATTTTTGGGTAAGGTCATTCCGTTCGCGAGATATGGGAGTTTGAAGACAAGAAATGGTTGAGAAGGCAAAAAATTTTTCGCAATTATGCTGCTCCAAACGCTTAACCAGAATGGCCTAAGGAAAAAATACACATACCGTTGTAATCGGGCGAGTTTCTACTTTCAGAAGCAACAGGAATTTTTGGGTTAGGTCAATCCGTTTGCGAGATATGGGAGTTTGAAGCCAAGAAATGGTTGAGAAGGCAAGAAATTTTTCGCAATTCTGCTGTTTCAAACGCTTAACCAGAATGGCCTAGGGAAAAAATACAAATACCGTTATAATCGGGCGAGTTTCTACTTTCAGATGCAATAGGAATTTTTGGGTTAGGTCAATCCGTTCGCGAGATATGGGAGTTCGAAGCCAAGAAATTGTTGAGAAGGCAAAAAATTTTTTGCAATTCTGCTGCTTCAAACGCTTAACCAGAATGGCCTAGGGAAAAAATACGCATACCGTTGTAATCGGGCCAGATTCTACTTTCAGATGCGACAGGAATTCTTGGGTTAGGTCAATCCGTTCGCGAGATATGGGAGTTTGAAGCCAAGAAATGGTTGAGAAGGCAAAAAATTTCTCGCAATTCTGCTGCTTCAAACGCTTAACCAGAATGGCCTAGGGAAAAAATACACATACCGTTGTAATCGGGCGAGTTTCTACTTTCAGAAGCAATAGGAATTTTTGGGTAAGGTCATTCCGTTCGCGAGATATGGGAGTTTGAAGACAAGAAATGGTTGAGAAGGCAAAAAATTTTTCGCAATTATGCTGCTCCAAACGCTTAACCAGAATGGCCTAGGGAAAAGATACACATACCGTTGTAATCGGGCGAGTTTCTACTTTCAGACGCAATAGGAATTTTTGGGTAAGGTCATTCCGTTCGCGAGATATGGGAGTTTGAACACAAGAAATGGTTGAGAAGGCAAAAAATTTTTCGCAATTATGCTGCTCCAAACGCTTAACCAGAATGGCCTAAGGAAAAAATACACATACCGTTGTAATCGGGCGAGTTTCTACTTTCAGAAGCAACAGGAATTTTTGGGTTAGGTCAATCCGTTCGCGAGAAATGGGAGTTTGAAGCCAAGAAATGGTAGAGAAAGCAAAAAATGTTTCACAATTCTGCTGCTCCAAACGCTTAACCAGAATGGCCTAGGGAAAAAATACACATACCGTTATAATCGGGCGAGTTTCTACTTTCAGATGCAATAGGAATTTTTGGATTATGTCAATCCGTTAGCGAGATATGGGAGGTTGAATCCAAGAAATGGTTGAGAAGGCAAACAATTTTTCGCAATTCCGATGCTTCAAACGGTTAAACAGAATGGCCTAGGGAAAAAATACACATTCCGTTATAATCGTGCGAGTTTCTACTTTCAGTTACAATAGGAATTTTTGGGTTAGGTCAAACCGTTCGCGAGACATGGGACTTTGAAGCTAAGAAATGGTCGAGAAGACAACAAATTTTTCGCAATTCTGCTGCTCCAAACGCTTAACCAGAATGGGCTAGGGAAAAAATGCACATACCGTTGTAATCGGGCGAGTTTCTACTTTCAGATGCAATAGGAATTTTTGGGTTAGGTCAATACGTTCGCGAGATATGGGAGTTTGAAGCCAAGAAATGGTTGAGAAGACAACAAATTTTTCGCAATTCTGCTGCTCCAGTCGCTTAACCAGAATGGGCTAGGGAAAAAATACACATACCTTTGTAACCGGGCGAGTTTCTACTTTCAGACGCAACAGGAATTTTTGGGTTAGGTCAATCCGTTCGCGAGATATGGGAGTTTGAAGCCGAGAAATGGTTGAGAAGACAACAAATTTCTCACACTTCTGCTGCTCCAATCGCTTAACCAGAATGGCCTAGGGGAAAAATACAAGTACCGTTGTAATCGGGCGAGTCTCTACATTCAAGTGCAATAGGAATTTTTGGGTTAGGTCAATCCGTTCGCGAGATATGGGAGCTTGAAGCTAGGAAATGGTTGAGAAGACAACAAATTTTTCGCAATTCTGCTGCTCCAAACGCTTAACCTGAACGGCCTAGGGAAAAAATACGCATACCGTTGTAATCGGGCCAGATTCTACTTTCAGATGCGACAGGAATTCTTGGGTTAGGTCAATCCGTTCGCGAGATATGGGAGTTTGAAGCCAAGAAATGGTTGAGAAGGCAAAAAATTTCTCGCAATTCTGCTGCTTCAAACGCTTAACCAGAATGGCCTAGGGAAAAAATACACATACCGTCGTAATCGGGCGAGTTTCTACTTTCAGAAGCAATAGGAATTTTTGGGTAAGGTCATTCCGTTCGCGAGATATGGGAGTTTGAAGACAAGAAATGGTTGAGAAGGCAAAAAATTTTTCGCAATTATGCTGCTCCAAACGCTTAACCAGAATGGCCTAAGGAAAAAATACACATACCGTTGTAATCGGGCGAGTTTCTACTTTCAGAAGCAACAGGAATGTTTGGGTTAGGTCAATCCGTTTGCGAGATATGGGAGTTTGAAGCCAAGAAATGGTTGAGAAGGCAAGAAATTTTTCGCAATTCTGCTGTTTCAAACGCTTAACCAGAATGGCCTAGGGAAAAAATACAAATACCGTTATAATCGGGCGAGTTTCTACTTTCAGATGCAATAGGAATTTTTGGGTTAGGTCAATCCGTTCGCGAGATATGGGAGTTCGAAGCCAAGAAATTGTTGAGAAGGCAAAAAATTTTTTGCAATTCTGCTGCTTCAAACGGTTAACCAGAATGGCCTAGGGAAAAAATACACATTCCGTTGTAATCGTGCGAGTTTCTACTTTCAGTTACAATAGGAATTTTTGGGTTAGGTCAATCCGTTCGCGAGACATGGGACTTTGAAGCTAAGAAATGGTCGAGAAGACAACAAATTTTTCGCAATTCTGCTGCTCCAAACGCTTAACCTGAATGGCCTAGGGAAAAAATACGCATACCGTTGTAATCGGGCCAGATTCTACTTTCAGATGCGACAGGAATTTTTGGGTTAGGTCAATCCGTTCGCGAGATATGGGAGTTTGAATCCAAGAAATGGTTGAGAAGGCAAACAATTTTTCGCAATTCTGATGCTTCAAACGGTTAAACAGAATGGCCTAGGGAAAAAATACACATACCGTTGTAATCGTGCGAGTTTCTACTTTCAGTTACAAATGGAATTTTTGGGTTAGGTCAATCCGTTCGCGAGACATGGGACTTTGAAGCTAAGAAATGGTCGAGAAGACAACAAATTTTTCGCAATTCTGCTGCTCCAAACGCTTAACCAGAATGGGCTAGTGAAAAAATACACATACCGTTGTAATCGGGCGAGTTTCTACTTTCAGAAGCTACAGGAATTTTTGGGTTAGGTCAATCCGTTCGCGAGATATGGGAGTTTGAAGCTAAGAAATGGTTTAGAAGACAACAAATTTTTCGCAATTCTGCTGCTCCAAACGCTTAACCTGAATGGCCTAGGGAAAAAATACGCATACCGTTGTAATCGGGCCAGATTCTACTTTCAGATGCGACAGGAATTTTTGGGTTATGTCAATCCGTTTGCGAGATATGGGAGTTTGAAGACAAGAAATGGTTGAGAAGGCAAAAAATTTTTCGCAATTCTGCTGCTCCAAACGCTTAACCAGAATGGGCTAGTGAAAAAATACACATACCGTTGTAATCGGGCGAGTTTCTACTTTCAGAAGCTACAGGAATTTTTGGGTTAGGTCAATCCGTTCGCGAGATATGGGAGTTTGAAGCTAAGAAATGGTTGAGAAGACAACAAATTTTTCGCAATTCTGCTGCTCCAAACGCTTAACCTGAATGGCCTAGGGAAAAAATACGCATACCGTTGTAATCGGGCCAGATTCTACTTTCAGATGCGACAGGAATTTTTGGGTTATGTCAATCCGTTTGCGAGATATGGGAGTTTGAAGACAAGAAATGGTTGAGAAGGCAAAAAATTTTTCGCAATTCTGCTGCTCCAAACGCTTAACCAGAATGGCCTAAGGGAAAAATACCCATACCGCTCTAATCGGGCGAGTTTCTACTTCCAGATGCAACAGGAATTTTTGGGTTAGGTCAATCCGTTCGCGAGATATGGGAGTTTGAAGACAAGAAATGGTTGAGGAGGCAAAAAATTTTTCGCAATTATGTTGCTCCAAACGCTTAACCAGAATGGCCTAAGGAAAAAACACACATACCGTTGTAATCGGGCGAGTTTCCACTTTCAGAAGCAACAGGAATTTTTGGGTTAGGTCAATCGGTTCGCGAGATATGGGAGTTTGAAGCCAAGAAATGGTAGAGAAGGCAAAAAATTTTTCACAATTCTGCTGCTCCAAACGCTTAACCAGAATGGCCTAGGGAAAAAATACACATACCGTTATAATCGGGCGAGTTTCTACTTTCAGATGCAATAGGAATTTTTGGGTTAGGTCAATCCGTTCGCGAGATATGGGCGTTTGAAGCCAAGAAATGGTTGAGAAGGCAAAAAATTGTTCGCAATTCTGCTGCTTCAAACGGTTAACCAGAAGGGCCTAGGGAAAAAACACACATACCGTTGTAATCGGGCGAGTTTCTACTTTCAGATGCAATAGGAATTTTTGGGTTAGGTCAATTCGTTCGCGAGACATGGGACTTTGAAGCTAAGAAATTGTTGAGAAGGCAAAAAATTTTTTGCAATTCTGCTGCTTCAAACGGTTAACCAGAATGGCCTAGGGAAAAAATACACATTCCGTTGTAATCGTGCGAGTTTCTACTTTCAGTTACAATAGGAATTTTTGGGTTAGGTCAATCCGTTCGCGAGACATGGGACTTTGAAGCTAAGAAATGGTCGAGAAGACAACAAATTTTTCGCAATTCTGCTGCTCCAAACGCTTAACCTGAATGGCCTAGGGAAAAAATACGCATACCGTTGTAATCGGGCCAGATTCTACTTTCAGATGCGACAGGAATTTTTGGGTTAGGTCAATCCGTTCGCGAGATATGGGAGTTTGAATCCAAGAAATGGTTGAGAAGGCAAACAATTTTTCGCAATTCTGATGCTTCAAACGGTTAAGCAGTATGGCCTAGGGAAAAAATACACATACCGTTGTAATCGTGCGAGTTTCTACTTTCAGTTACAAATGGAATTTTTGGGTTAGGTCAATCCGTTCGCGAGACATGGGACTTTGAAGCTAAGAAATGGTCGAGAAGACAACAAATTTTTCGCAATTCTGCTGCTCCAAACGCTTAACCAGAATGGGCTAGGGAAAAAATACACATACCGTTGTAATCGGGCGAGTTTCTACTTTCAGACGAAACAGGTATTTTTGGGTTAGGTCAAACCGTTCGCCAGATATGGGAGTTTGAAGCCAAGAAATGGTTGAGAAGGCAAAAAATTTTTCGCAATTCTGGTGCTCCAAACGCTTAACCAGAATGGCCCAGGGAAAAAATACACATACCGTTGTAATCGGGCGAGTCTCTACTTTCAGATGCAATAGGAATTGTTGGGTTAGGTCAATCCGTTCGCGAGATATGGGTGTTTGAAGCCAAGAAATGGTTGAGAAGGCAAAAAATTTTTCGCAATTATGCTGCTCCAAACGCTTAACCAGAATGGCCTAGGGAAAAAATACAAATACCGTTATAATCGGGCGAGTTTCCACTTTCAGAAGCAACAGGAATTTTTGGGTTAGGTCAATCCGTTCGCGAGATGTGGGAGTTTGAAGCCAAGAAATGGTAGAGAAGGCAAAAAATTTTTCACAATTCTGCTGCTCCAAACGCTTAACCAGAATGGCCTAGGGAAAAAATACACATACCGTTGTAATCGGGCGAGTTTCTACTTTCAGAAGCAACAGGAATTTTTGGGTTAGGTCAATCCGTTCGCGAGATATGGGAGGGTGAAGCCAAGAAATGGTAGAGAAGGCAAAAAATTTTTCACAATTCTGCTGCTCCAAACGCTTAACCAGAATGGCCTAGGGAAAAAATACACATACCGTTGTAATCGGGCGAGTTTCTACTTTCAGAAGCAACAGGAATTTTTGGGTTAGGTCAATCCGTTCGCGAGATATGGGAGGGTGAAGCCAAGAAATGGTAGAGAAGGCAAAAAATTTTTCACAATTCTGCTGCTCCAAACGCTTAACCAGAATGGCCTAGGGAAAAAATACAAATACCGTTATAATCGGGCGAGTTTCTACTTTCAGATGCAATAGGAATTTTTGGGTTAGGTCAATCCGTTCGCGAGATATGGGAGTTCGAAGCCAAGAAATTGTTGAGAAGGCAAAAAATTTTTCGCAATTCTGCTGCTTCAAACGGTTAACCAGAATGGCCTAGGGAAAAAATACACATTCCGTTGTAATCGTGCGAGTTTCTACTTTCAGTTACAATAGGAATTTTTGGGTTAGGTCAATCCGTTCGCGAGACATGGGACTTTGAAGCTAAGAAATGGTCGAGAAGACAACAAATTTTTCGCAATTCTGCTGCTCCAAACGCTTAACCAGAATGGGCTAGTGAAAAAATACACATACCGTTGTAATCGGGCGAGTTTCTACTTTCAGAAGCTACAGGAATTTTTGGGTTAGGTCAATCCGTTCGCGAGATATGGGAGTTTGAAGCTAAGAAATGGTTTAGAAGACAACAAATTTTTCGCAATTCTGCTGCTCCAAACGCTTAACCTGAATGGCCTAGGGAAAAAATACGCATACCGTTGTAATCGGGCCAGATTCTACTTTCAGATGCGACAGGAATTTTTGGGTTATGTCAATCCGTTTGCGAGATATGGGAGTTTGAAGACAAGAAATGGTTGAGAAGGCAAAAAATTTTTCGCAATTCTGCTGCTCCAAACGCTTAACCAGAATGGCCTAAGGGAAAAATACCCATACCGTTCTAATCGGGCGAGTTTCTACTTCCAGATGCAACAGGAATTTTTGGGTTAGGTCAATCCGTTCGCGAGATATGGGAGTTTGAAGACAAGAAATGGTTGAGGAGGCAAAAAATTTTTCGCAATTATGTTGCTCCAAACGCTTAACCAGAATGGCCTAAGGAAAAAACACACATACCGTTGTAATCGGGCGAGTTTCCACTTTCAGAAGCAACAGGAATTTTTGGGTTAGGTCAATCGGTTCGCGAGATATGGGAGTTTGAAGCCAAGAAATGGTAGAGAAGGCAAAAAATTTTTCACAATTCTGCTGCTCCAAACGCTTAACCAGAATGGCCTAGGGAAAAAATACACATACCGTTATAATCGGGCGAGTTTCTACTTTCAGATGCAATAGGAATTTTTGGGTTAGGTCAATCCGTTCGCGAGATATGGGCGTTTGAAGCCAAGAAATGGTTGAGAAGGCAAAAAATTTTTCGCATTTCTGCTGCTTCAAACGGTTAACCAGAAGGGCCTAGGGAAAAAATACACATACCGTTGTAATCGGGCGAGTTTCTACTTTCAGATGCAATAGGAATTTTTGGGTTAGGTCAATTCGTTCGCGAGACATGGGACTTTGAAGCTAAGAAATGGTCGAGAAGACAACAAATTTTTCGCAATTCTGCTGCTCCAAACGCTTAACCAGAATGGGCTAGGGAAAAAATACACATACCGTTGTAATCGGGCGAGTATCTACTTTCAGGTGCAATAGGAATTTTTGGGTTAGGTCAATCCGTTCGCGAGATATGGGAGTTTGAAGCCAAGAAATGGTAGAGAAGGCAAAAAATTTTTCACAATTCTGCTGCTCCAAACGCTTAACCAGGATGGCCTAGGGAAAAAATGCACATACCGTTGTAATCGGGCGAGTTTCTACTTTCAGAAGCAACAGGAATTTTTGGGTTAGGTCAATCCGTTCGCGAGACATGGGACTTTGAAGCTAAGAAATGTTCGAGAAGGCAAAAAATTTTACGCAATTCTGCTGCTTCAAAGGCTTAACTAGAATGGCCTAGGGAAAAAATACACATACCGTTGTAATCGGGCGAGTTTCTACTTTCAGATGCAAAAGGAATTTTTGGGTTAGGTCAATCCGTTCGCGAGATATGGGACTTTGAAGCTAAGAAATGGTTGAGAAGACAACAAATTTTTCGCAATTCTGCTGCTCCAAACGCTTAACCTGAATGGCCTAGGGGAAAAATACAAATACCGTTGTAATCGGGCGAGTTTCTACTTTCAAATGCAATAGGAATTTTTGGGTTAGGTCAATCCGTTCGCGAGATATGGGAGTTTAAAGCTAAGAAATGGTTGAGAATACAACAAATTTTTCGCAATTCTGCTGCTCCAGTCGCTTAACCTGAATGGGCTAGGGAAAAAATACACATACCTTTGTAACCGGGCGAGTTTCTACTTTCAGACGCAACAGGAATTTTTGGGTTAGGTCAATCCGTTCGCGAGATATGGGAGTTTGAAGCCGAGAAATGGTTGACAAGACAACAAGTTTCTCGCACTTCTGCTGCTCCAATCGCTTAACCAGAATGGCCTAGGGGAAAAATACAAGTACCGTTGTAATCGGGCGAGTTTCTACTTTCAAATGCAATAGGAATTTTTGGGTTAGGTCAATCCGTTCGCGAGATATGGGAGTTTAAAGCTAAGAAATGGTTGAGAAGACAACAAATTTTTCGCAATTCTGCTGCTCCAAACGCTTAACCTGAATGGCCTAGGGAAAAAATACGAATACCGTTGTAATCGGGCCAGATTCTACTTTCAGATGCGGCAGGAATTTTTGGGTTAGGTCAATCCGTTCGCGAGATATGGGAGTTTGAAGCCAAGAAATGGTTGAGAAGGCAAAAAATTTTTCGCAATTCTGCTGCTTCAAACGCTTAACCAGAATGGCCTAGGGAAAAAATGCACATACCGTTGTAATCGGGCGTGTTTCTACTTTCAGATGCAATAGGAATTTTTGGGTTAGGTCAATCCGCTCGCGCGATATGGGACTTTGAAGCTAAGAAATGGTTGAGAAGACAACAAATTTTTCGCAATTCTGCTGCTCCAAACGCTTAACCAGAGTGGCCTAGGGAAAAAATACGCATACCGTTGTAATCGGGCGAGATTCTACTTTAAGAAGCGACAGGAATTTTTGGGTTAGGTCAATCCGTTCGCGAGATATGGGACTTTGAAGCTAAGAAATGGTTGAGAAGACAACAAATTTTTCGCAATTCTGCTGCTCCAAACGCTTAACCTGAATGGCCTAGGGAAAAAATACGCATACCGTTGTAATCGGGCCAGATTCTACTTTCAGATGCGACAGGAATTTTTGGGTTAGGTCAATACGTTCGCGAGATATGGGAGATTGAAGCCAAGAAATGGTTGAGAAGACAACAAATTTTTCGCAATTCTGCTGCTCCAAACGCTTAACCTGAATGGCCTAGGGAAAAAATACGAATACCGTTGTAATCGGGCCAGATTCTACTTTCAGATGCGGCAGGAATTTTTGGGTTAGGTCAATCCGTTCGCGAGATATGGGAGTTTGATGCCAAGAAATGGTTGAGAAGGCAAAAAATTTTTCGCAATTCTGCTGCTTCAAACGCTTAACCAGAATGGCCTAGGGAAAAAATGCACATACCGTTGTAATCGGCCGTGTTTCTACTTTCAGATGCAATAGGAATTTTTGGGTTAGGTCAATCCGCTCGCGCGATATGGGACTTTGAAGCTAAGAAATGGTTGAGAAGACAACAAATTTTTCGCAATTCTGCTGCTCCAAACGCTTAACCAGAGTGGCCTAGGGAAAAAATACGCATACCGTTGTAATCGGGCGAGATTCTACTTTAAGAAGCGACAGGAATTTTTGGGTTAGGTCAATCCGTTCGCGAGATATGGGACTTTGAAGCTAAGAAATGGTTGAGAAGACAACAAATTTTTCGCAATTCTGCTGCTCCAAACGCTTAACCTGAATGGCCTAGGGAAAAAATACGCATACCGTTGTAATCGGGCCAGATTCTACTTTCAGATGCGACAGGAATTTTTGGGTTAGGTCAATACGTTCGCGAGATATGGGAGATTGAAGCCAAGAAATGGTTGAGAAGACAACAAATTTTTCGCAATTCTGCTGCTCCAAACGCTTAACCAGAGTGGCCTAGGGAAAAAATACGCATACCGTTGTAATCGGGCGAGATTCTACTTTAAGAAGCGACAGGAATTTTTGGGTTAGGTCTATCCGTTCGCGAGATGTGGGAGTTTGAAGCCAAGAAATGGTTGAGAAGGCAAAAAATTTTTCACAATTCTGCTGCTCCAAACGCTTAACCAGAATGGCCTAGGGAAAAAATACACATACCGTTGTAATAGGGCGAGTTTCTACTTTCAGTTACAATAGGAATTTTTGGATTAGGTCAATCCGTTCGCGAGATATGGGAGTTTGAAGCCAAGAAATGGTTGAGAAGGCAAAAAATTTTTCGCAATTCTGCTGCTTCAAACGCTTAACCAGAATGGCCTAGGGAAAAAATGCACATACCGTTGTAATCGGGCGTGTTTCTACTTTCAGATGCAATAGGAATTTTTGGGTTAGGTCAATCCGTTCGCGAGATATGGGAGTTTAAAGCTAAGAAATGGTTGAGAAGACAACAAATTTTTCGCAATTCTGCTGCTCCAAACGCTTAACCAGAATGGCCTAAGGAAAAAATACACATACCGTTGTAATCGGGCGAGTTTCTACTTCCAGATGCAACAGGAATTTTCGGGTTAGGTCAATCCGTTCGCGAGATATGGGAGTTTGAAACCAAGAAATGGTTGAGAAGGCAAAAAATTTTTCACAATTCTGCTGCTCCAAACGCTTAACCAGAATGGGCTAGGGAAAAAATACACATACCGTTGTAATCGGGCGAGCTTCTACTTTCAGTTACAATAGGAATTTTTGGGTTAGGTCAATCCGTTCGCGAGATATGGGACTTTGAAGCTAAGAAATGGTTGAGAAGACAACAAATTTTTCGCAATTCTGCTGCTCCAAACGCTTAACCTGAATGGTCTAGGGGAAAAATACAAGTACCGTTGTAATCGGGCGAGCTTCTACTTTCAGTTACAATAGGAATTTTTGGGTTAGGTCAATCCGTTCGCGAGATATGGGACTTTGAAGCTAAGAAATGGTTGAGAAGACAACAAATTTTTCGCAATTCTGCTGCTCCAAACGCTTAACCTGAATGGTCTAGGGGAAAAATACAAGTACCGTTGTAATCGGGCGAGTTTCTACTTTCAAATGCAATAGGAATTTTTGGGTTAGGTCAATCCGTTCGCGAGATATGGGAGTTTAAAGCTAAGAAATGGTTGAGAAGACAACAAATTTTTCGCAATTCTGCTGCTCCAGTCGCTTAACCAGAATGGGCTAGGGAAAAAATACACATACCTTTGTAACCGTGCGAGTTTCTACTTTCAGACGCAACAGGAATTTTTGGGTACGGTCAATCCGTTCGCGAGATATGGGAGTTTAAAGCTAAGAAATGGTTGAGAAGACAACAAATTTTTCGCAATTCTGCTGCTCCAAGCGCTTAACCTGAATGGCCTAGGGAAAAAATACGCATACCGTTGTAATCGGGCCAGATTCTACTTTCAGATGCGGCAGGAATTTTTGGGTTAGGTCAATCCGTTCGCGAGATCTGGGAGTTTGAAGCCAAGAAATGGTGGAGAAGGCAAAAAATTTTTCGCAATTCTGCTGCTTCAAACGCTTAACCAGAATGGCCTAGGGAAAAAATGCACATACCGTTGTAATCGGGCGTGTTTCTACTTTCAGATGCAATAGGAATTTTTGGGTTAGGTCAATCCGCTCGCGCGATATGGGAGTTTGAAGACAAGAAATGGTTGAGAAGGCAAAAAATTTTTCGCAATTCTGCTGCTCCAAACGCTTAACCAGAATGGCCTAAGGAAAGAATACACATACCGTTGTAATCGGGCGAGTTTCTACTTCCAGATGCAACAGGAATTTTTGGGTTAGGTCAATCCGTTCGCGAGATATGGGACTTTGAAGCTAAGAAATGGTTGAGAAGACAACAAATTTTTCGCAATTCTGCTGCTCCAAACGCTTAACCTGAATGGCCTAGGGAAAAAATACGCATACCGTTGTAATCGGGCCAGATTCTACTTTCAGATGCGACAGGAATTTTAGGGTTAGGTCAATCCGTTCGCGAGATATGGGAGTTTGAAGCCAAGAAATGGTTGAGAAGGCAAAAAATTTTTCGCAATTCTGCTGCTCCAAACGCTTAACCAGAATGGCCTAAGGAAAGAATACACATACCGTTGTAATCGGGCGAGTTTCTACTTCCAGATGCAACAGGAATTTTCGGGTTAGGTCAATCCGTTCGCGAGATATGGGAGTTTGAAACCAAGAAATGGTTGAGAAGGCAAAAAATTTTTCACAATTCTGCTGCTCCAAACGCTTAACCAGAATGGGCTAGGGAAAAAATACACATACCGTTGTAATCGGGCGAGCTTCTACTTTCAGTTACAATAGGAATTTTTGGGTTAGGTCAATCCGTTCGCGAGATATGGGACTTTGAAGCTAAGAAATGGTTGAGAAGACAACAAATTTTTCGCAATTCTGCTGCTCCAAACGCTTAACCTGAATGGCCTAGGGGAAAAATACAAATACCGTTGTAATCGGGCGAGTTTCTACTTTCAAATGCAATAGGAATTTTTGGGTTAGGTCAATCCGTTCGCGAGATATGGGAGTTTAAAGCTAAGAAATGGTTGAGAATACAACAAATTTTTCGCAATTCTGCTGCTCCAGTCGCTTAACCTGAATGGGCTAGGGAAAAAATACACATACCTTTGTAACCGGGCGAGTTTCTACTTTCAGACGCAACAGGAATTTTTGGGTTAGGTCAATCCGTTCGCGAGATATGGGAGTTTGAAGCCGAGAAATGGTTGACAAGACAACAAGTTTCTCGCACTTCTGCTGCTCCAATCGCTTAACCAGAATGGCCTAGGGGAAAAATACAAGTACCGTTGTAATCGGGCGAGTTTCTACTTTCAAATGCAATAGGAATTTTTGGGTTAGGTCAATCCGTTCGCGAGATATGGGAGTTTAAAGCTAAGAAATGGTTGAGAAGACAACAAATTTTTCGCAATTCTGCTGCTCCAAACGCTTAACCTGAATGGCCTAGGGAAAAAATACGAATACCGTTGTAATCGGGCCAGATTCTACTTTCAGATGCGGCAGGAATTTTTGGGTTAGGTCAATCCGTTCGCGAGATATGGGAGTTTGAAGCCAAGAAATGGTTGAGAAGGCAAAAAATTTTTCGCAATTCTGCTGCTTCAAACGCTTAACCAGAATGGCCTAGGGAAAAAATGCACATACCGTTGTAATCGGGCGTGTTTCTACTTTCAGATGCAATAGGAATTTTTGGGTTAGGTCAATCCGCTCGCGCGATATGGGACTTTGAAGCTAAGAAATGGTTGAGAAGACAACAAATTTTTCGCAATTCTGCTGCTCCAAACGCTTAACCAGAGTGGCCTAGGGAAAAAATACGCATACCGTTGTAATCGGGCGAGATTCTACTTTAAGAAGCGACAGGAATTTTTGGGTTAGGTCAATCCGTTCGCGAGATATGGGACTTTGAAGCTAAGAAATGGTTGAGAAGACAACAAATTTTTCGCAATTCTGCTGCTCCAAACGCTTAACCTGAATGGCCTAGGGAAAAAATACGCATACCGTTGTAATCGGGCCAGATTCTACTTTCAGATGCGACAGGAATTTTTGGGTTAGGTCAATACGTTCGCGAGATATGGGAGATTGAAGCCAAGAAATGGTTGAGAAGACAACAAATTTTTCGCAATTCTGCTGCTCCAAACGCTTAACCTGAATGGCCTAGGGAAAAAATACGAATACCGTTGTAATCGGGCCAGATTCTACTTTCAGATGCGGCAGGAATTTTTGGGTTAGGTCAATCCGTTCGCGAGATATGGGAGTTTGATGCCAAGAAATGGTTGAGAAGGCAAAAAATTTTTCGCAATTCTGCTGCTTCAAACGCTTAACCAGAATGGCCTAGGGAAAAAATGCACATACCGTTGTAATCGGCCGTGTTTCTACTTTCAGATGCAATAGGAATTTTTGGGTTAGGTCAATCCGCTCGCGCGATATGGGACTTTGAAGCTAAGAAATGGTTGAGAAGACAACAAATTTTTCGCAATTCTGCTGCTCCAAACGCTTAACCAGAGTGGCCTAGGGAAAAAATACGCATACCGTTGTAATCGGGCGAGATTCTACTTTAAGAAGCGACAGGAATTTTTGGGTTAGGTCAATCCGTTCGCGAGATATGGGACTTTGAAGCTAAGAAATGGTTGAGAAGACAACAAATTTTTCGCAATTCTGCTGCTCCAAACGCTTAACCTGAATGGCCTAGGGAAAAAATACGCATACCGTTGTAATCGGGCCAGATTCTACTTTCAGATGCGACAGGAATTTTTGGGTTAGGTCAATACGTTCGCGAGATATGGGAGATTGAAGCCAAGAAATGGTTGAGAAGACAACAAATTTTTCGCAATTCTGCTGCTCCAAACGCTTAACCAGAGTGGCCTAGGGAAAAAATACGCATACCGTTGTAATCGGGCGAGATTCTACTTTAAGAAGCGACAGGAATTTTTGGGTTAGGTCTATCCGTTCGCGAGATGTGGGAGTTTGAAGCCAAGAAATGGTTGAGAAGGCAAAAAATTTTTCACAATTCTGCTGCTCCAAACGCTTAACCAGAATGGCCTAGGGAAAAAATACACATACCGTTGTAATAGGGCGAGTTTCTACTTTCAGTTACAATAGGAATTTTTGGATTAGGTCAATCCGTTCGCGAGATATGGGAGTTTGAAGCCAAGAAATGGTTGAGAAGGCAAAAAATTTTTCGCAATTCTGCTGCTTCAAACGCTTAACCAGAATGGCCTAGGGAAAAAATGCACATACCGTTGTAATCGGGCGTGTTTCTACTTTCAGATGCAATAGGAATTTTTGGGTTAGGTCAATCCGTTCGCGAGATATGGGAGTTTAAAGCTAAGAAATGGTTGAGAAGACAACAAATTTTTCGCAATTCTGCTGCTCCAAACGCTTAACCAGAATGGCCTAAGGAAAAAATACACATACCGTTGTAATCGGGCGAGTTTCTACTTCCAGATGCAACAGGAATTTTCGGGTTAGGTCAATCCGTTCGCGAGATATGGGAGTTTGAAACCAAGAAATGGTTGAGAAGGCAAAAAATTTTTCACAATTCTGCTGCTCCAAACGCTTAACCAGAATGGGCTAGGGAAAAAATACACATACCGTTGTAATCGGGCGAGCTTCTACTTTCAGTTACAATAGGAATTTTTGGGTTAGGTCAATCCGTTCGCGAGATATGGGACTTTGAAGCTAAGAAATGGTTGAGAAGACAACAAATTTTTCGCAATTCTGCTGCTCCAAACGCTTAACCTGAATGGTCTAGGGGAAAAATACAAGTACCGTTGTAATCGGGCGAGCTTCTACTTTCAGTTACAATAGGAATTTTTGGGTTAGGTCAATCCGTTCGCGAGATATGGGACTTTGAAGCTAAGAAATGGTTGAGAAGACAACAAATTTTTCGCAATTCTGCTGCTCCAAACGCTTAACCTGAATGGTCTAGGGGAAAAATACAAGTACCGTTGTAATCGGGCGAGTTTCTACTTTCAAATGCAATAGGAATTTTTGGGTTAGGTCAATCCGTTCGCGAGATATGGGAGTTTAAAGCTAAGAAATGGTTGAGAAGACAACAAATTTTTCGCAATTCTGCTGCTCCAGTCGCTTAACCAGAATGGGCTAGGGAAAAAATACACATACCTTTGTAACCGTGCGAGTTTCTACTTTCAGACGCAACAGGAATTTTTGGGTACGGTCAATCCGTTCGCGAGATATGGGAGTTTAAAGCTAAGAAATGGTTGAGAAGACAACAAATTTTTCGCAATTCTGCTGCTCCAAGCGCTTAACCTGAATGGCCTAGGAAAAAAATACGCATACCGTTGTAATCGGGCCAGATTCTACTTTCAGATGCGGCAGGAATTTTTGGGTTAGGTCAATCCGTTCGCGAGATCTGGGAGTTTGAAGCCAAGAAATGGTGGAGAAGGCAAAAAATTTTTCGCAATTCTGCTGCTTCAAACGCTTAACCAGAATGGCCTAGGGAAAAAATGCACATACCGTTGTAATCGGGCGTGTTTCTACTTTCAGATGCAATAGGAATTTTTGGGTTAGGTCAATCCGCTCGCGCGATATGGGAGTTTGAAGACAAGAAATGGTTGAGAAGGCAAAAAATTTTTCGCAATTCTGCTGCTCCAAACGCTTAACCAGAATGGCCTAAGGAAAGAATACACATACCGTTGTAATCGGGCGAGTTTCTACTTCCAGATGCAACAGGAATTTTTGGGTTAGGTCAATCCGTTCGCGAGATATGGGACTTTGAAGCTAAGAAATGGTTGAGAAGACAACAAATTTTTCGCAATTCTGCTGCTCCAAACGCTTAACCTGAATGGCCTAGGGAAAAAATACGCATACCGTTGTAATCGGGCCAGATTCTACTTTCAGATGCGACAGGAATTTTAGGGTTAGGTCAATCCGTTCGCGAGATATGGGAGTTTGAAGCCAAGAAATGGTTGAGAAGGCAAAAAATTTTTCGCAATTCTGCTGCTCCAAACGCTTAACCAGAATGGCCTAAGGAAAGAATACACATACCGTTGTAATCGGGCGAGTTTCTACTTCCAGATGCAACAGGAATTTTCGGGTTAGGTCAATCCGTTCGCGAGATATGGGAGTTTGAAACCAAGAAATGGTTGAGAAGGCAAAAAATTTTTCACAATTCTGCTGCTCCAAACGCTTAACCAGAATGGGCTAGGGAAAAAATACACATACCGTTGTAATCGGGCGAGCTTCTACTTTCAGTTACAATAGGAATTTTTGGGTTAGGTCAATCCGTTCGCGAGATATGGGACTTTGAAGCTAAGAAATGGTTGAGAAGACAACAAATTTTTCGCAATTCTGCTGCTCCAAACGCTTAACCGGGATGGCCTAAGGAAAAAATACACATACCGTTGTAATCGGGCCAGATTCTACTTTCAGATGCGACAGGAATTTTTGGGTTAGGTCAATCCGTTCGCGAGATATGGGAATTTGAAGCCAAGAAATGGTAGAGAAGGCAAAAAATTTTTCACAAATCTGCTGCTCCAAACGCTTAACCAGGATGGCCTAAGGAAAAAATACACATACCGTTGTAATCGTGCGAGTTTCTACTTTCAGTTACAATAGGAATTTTTGGGTTAGGTCAATCTGTTCGCGAGACATGGGACTTTGAAGCTAAGAAATGTTTGAGAAGACAACAAATTTTTCGCAATTCTGCTGCTCCAAACGCTTAACCTGAATGGCCTAGGGGAAAAATACAAGTACCGTTGTAATAGGGCGAGTTTCTACTTTCAAATGCAATAGGAATTTTTGGGTTAGGTCAATCCGTTCGCGAGATATGGGAGTTTGAAGACAAGAAATGGTTGAGAAGGCAAAAAATTTTTCGCAATTCTGCTGCTCCAAACGCTTAACCAGAATGGCCTAGGGAAAAAATGCACATACCGTTGTAATCGGGCGTGTTTCTACTTTCAGATGCAATAGGAATTTTTGGGTTAGGTCAATCCGCTCGCGCGATATGGGAGTTTGAAGACAAGAAATGGTTGAGAAGACAACAAATTTTTCGCAATTCTGCTGCTCCAAACGCTTAACCTGAATGGCCTAGGGAAAAAATACGCATACCGTTGTAATCGGGCCAGATTCTACTTTCAGATGCGACAGGAATTTTTGGGTTAGGTCAATCCGTTCGCGAGATATGGGAGTTTGAAGCCAAGAAATGGTTGAGAAGGCAAAAAATTTTTCGCAATTCTGCTGCTTCAAACGCTTAACCAGAATGGCCTAGGGAAAAAATGCACATACCGTTGTAATCGGGCGTGTTTCTACTTTCAGATGCAATAGGAATTTTTGGGTTAGGTCAATCCGTTCGCGAGATATGGGAGTTTGAAGACAAGAAATGGTTGAGAAGGCAAAAAATTTTTCGCAATTCTGCTGCTCCAAACGCTTAACCAGAATGGCCTAGGGAAAAAATGCACATACCGTTGTAATCGGGCGTGTTTCTACTTTCAGATGCAATAGGAATTTTTGGGTTAGGTCAATCCGTTCGCGAGATATGGGAGTTTGAAGACCAGAAATGGTTGAGAAGGCAAAAAATTTTTCGCAATTCTGCTGCTTCAAACGCTTAACCAGAATGGCCTAGGGCAAAAATGCACATACCGTTGTAATCGGGCGTGTTTCTACTTTCAGATGCAATAGGAATTTTTGGGTTAGGTCAATCCGCTCGCGCGATATGGGAGTTTGAAGACAAGAAATGGTTGAGAAGGCAAAAAATTTTTCGCAATTCTGCTGCTCCAAACGCTTAACCAGAATGGCCTAAGGAAAGAATACACATACCGTTGTAATCGGGCGAGTTTCTACTTCCAGATGCAACAGGAATTTTTGGGTTAGGTCAATCCGTTCGCGAGATATGGGACTTTGAAGCTAAGAAATGGTTGAGAAGACAACAAATTTTTCGCAATTCTGCTGCTCCAAACGCTTAACCTGAATGGCCTAGGGAAAAAATACGCATACCGTTGTAATCGGGCCAGATTCTACTTTCAGATGCGACAGGAATTTTTGGGTTAGGAAAATCCGTTCGCGAGATATGGGAGTTTGAAGCCAAGAAATGGTTGAGAAGGCAAAAAATTTTTCGCAATTCTGCTGCTTCAAACGCTTAACCAGAATGGCCTAGGGAAAAAATGCACATACCGTTGTAATCGGGCGTGTTTCTACTTTCAGATGCAATAGGAATTTTTGGGTTAGGTCAATCCGTTCGCGAGATATGGGAGTTTGAAGACAAGAAATGGTTGAGAAGGCAAAAAATTTTTCGCAATTCTGCTGCTCCAAACGCTTAACCAGAATGGCCTAGGGAAAAAATGCACATACCGTTGTAATCGGGCGAGTTTCTACTTCCAGATGCAACAGGAATTTTCGGGTTAGGTCAATCCGTTCGCGAGATATGGGAGTTTGAAACCAAGAAATGGTTGAGAAGGCAAAAAATTTTTCACAATTCTGCTGCTCCAAACGCTTAACCAGAATGGGCTAGGGAAAAAATACACATACCGTTGTAATCGGGCGAGCTTCTACTTTCAGTTACAATAGGAATTTTTGGGTTAGGTCAATCCGTTCGCGAGATATGGGACTTTGAAGCTAAGAAATGGTTGAGAAGACAACAAATTTTTCGCAATTCTGCTGCTCCAGTCGCTTAACCAGAATGGGCTAGGGAAAAAATACACATACCTTTGTAACCGTGCGAGTTTCTACTTTCAGACGCAACAGGAATTTTTGGGTTAGGTCAATCCGTTCGCGAGATATGGGAGTTTGAAGCCGAGAAATGGTTGACAAGACAACAAATTTCTCGCACTTCTGCTGCTCCAATCGCTTAACCAGAATGGCCTAGGGGAAAAATACAAGTACCGTTGTAATAGGGCGAGTTTCTACTTTCAAATGCAATAGGAATTTTTGGGTTAGGTCAATCCGTTCGCGAGATATGGGAGTTTAAAGCTAAGAAATGGTTGAGAAGACAACAAATTTTTCGCAATTCTGCTGCTCCAAACGCTTAACCGGGATGGCCTAAGGAAAAAATACACATACCGTTGTAATCGGGCCAGATTCTACTTTCAGATGCGACAGGAATTTTTGGGTTAGGTCAATCCGTTCGCGAGATATGGGAATTTGAAGCCAAGAAATGGTAGAGAAGGCAAAAAATTTTTCACAAATCTGCTGCTCCAAACGCTTAACCAGGATGGCCTAGGGAAAAAATACACATACCGTTGTAATCGTGCGAGTTTCTACTTTCAGTTACAATAGGAATTTTTGGGTTAGGTCAATCTGTTCGCGAGACATGGGACTTTGAAGCTAAGAAATGTTTGAGAAGACAACAAATTTTTCGCAATTCTGCTGCTCCAAACGCTTAACCTGAATGGCCTAGGGGAAAAATACAAGTACCGTTGTAATAGGGCGAGTTTCTACTTTCAAATGCAATAGGAATTTTTGGGTTAGGTCAATCCGTTCGCGAGATATGGGAGTTTAAAGCTAAGAAATGGTAGAGAAGGCAAAAAATTTTTCACAAATCTGCTGCTCCAAACGCTTAACCAGGATGGCCTAAGGAAAAAATACACATACCGTTGTAATCGTGCGAGTTTCTACTTTCAGTTACAATAGGAATTTTTGGGTTAGGTCAATCCGTTCGCGAGATATGGGAGTTTGAAGACAAGAAATGGTTGAGAAGGCAAAAAATTTTTCGCAATTCTGCTGCTCCAAACGCTTAACCAGAATGGCCTAGGGAAAAAATGCACATACCGTTGTAATCGGGCGTGTTTCTACTTTCAGATGCAATAGGAATTTTTGGGTTAGGTCAATCCGTTCGCGAGATATGGGAGTTTGAAGACAAGAAATGGTTGAGAAGGCAAAAAATTTTTCGCAATTCTGCTGCTCCAAACGCTTAACCTGAATGGCCTAGGGAAAAAATACGCATACCGTTGTAATCGGCCGTGTTTCTACTTTCAGATGCAATAGGAATTTTTGGGTTAGGTCAATCCGTTCGCGAGATATGGGAGTTTGAAGACAAGAAATGGTTGAGAAGGCAAAAAATTTTTCGCAATTCTGCTGCTCCAAACGCTTAACCAGAATGGCCTAGGGAAAAAATGCACATACCGTTGTAATCGGGCGAGTTTCTACTTCCAGATGCAACAGGAATTTTCGGGTTAGGTCAATCCGTTCGCGAGATATGGGAGTTTGAAACCAAGAAATGGTTGAGAAGGCAAAAAATTTTTCACAATTCTGCTGCTCCAAACGCTTTACCAGAATGGGCTAGGGAAAAAATACACATACCGTTGTAATCGGGCGAGCTTCTACTTTCAGTTACAATAGGAATTTTTGGGTTAGGTCAATCCGTTCGCGAGATATGGGACTTTGAAGCTAAGAAATGGTTGAGAAGAACAAATTTTTCGCAATTCTGCTGCTCCAAACGCTTAACCTGAATGGCCTAGGGGAAAAATACAAGTACCGTTGTAATCGGGCGAGTTTCTACTTTCAAATGCAATAGGAATTTTTGGGTTAGGTCAATCCGTTCGCGAGATATGGGAGTTTAAAGCTAAGAAATGGTTGAGAAGACAACAAATTTTTCGCAATTCTGCTGCTCCAAACGCTTAACCAGGATGGCCTAAGGAAAAAATACACATACCGTTGTAATCGGGCCAGATTTTACTTTCAGATGCGACAGGAATTTTTGGGTTAGGTCAATCCGTTCGCGAGATATGGGAATTTGAAGCCAAGAAATGGTAGAGAAGGCAAAAAATTTTTCACAAATCTGCTGCTCCAAACGCTTAACCAGGATGGCCTAAGGAAAAAATACACATACCGTTGTAATCGTGCGAGTTTCTACTTTCAGTTACAATAGGAATTTTTGGGTTAGGTCAATCTGTTCGCGAGACATGGGACTTTGAAGCTAAGAAATGGTCGAGAAGACAACAAATTTTTCGCAATTCTGCTGCTCCAAACGCTTAACCTGAATGGCCTAGGGAAAAAATACGCATACCGTTGTAATCGGGCCAGATTCTAATTTCAGATGCGACAGGAATTTTTGGGTTAGGTCAATCCGTTCGCGAGATATGGGAGTTTGAATCCAAGAAATGGTTGAGAAGGCAAAAAATTTTTCACAATTCTGCTGCTCCAAACGCTTAACCAGAATGGGCTAGGGAAAAAATACACATACCGTTGTAATCGGGCGAGCTTCTACTTTCAGTTCCAATAGGAATTTTTGGGTTAGGTCAATCCGTTCGCGAGATATGGGACTTTGAAGCTAAGAAATGGTTGAGAAGACAACAAATTTTTCGCAATTCTGCTGCTCCAAACGCTTAACCTGAATGGCCTAGGGGAAAAATACAAGTACCGTTGTAATCGGGCGAGTTTCTACTTTCAAATGCAATAGGAATTTTTGGGTTAGGTCAATCCGTTCGCGAGATATGGGAGTTTAAAGCTAAGAAATGGTTGAGAAGACAACAAATTTTTCGCAATTCTGCTGCTCCAAACGCTTAACCAGGATGGCCTAAGGAAAAAATACACATACCGTTGTAATCGGGCCAGATTTTACTTTCAGATGCGACAGGAATTTTTGGGTTAGGTCAATCCGTTCGCGAGATATGGGAATTTGAAGCCAAGAAATGGTAGAGAAGGCAAAAAATTTTTCACAAATCTGCTGCTCCAAACGCTTAACCAGGATGGCCTAAGGAAAAAATACACATACCGTTGTAATCGTGCGAGTTTCTACTTTCAGTTCCAATAGGAATTTTTGGGTTAGGTCAATCCGTTCGCGAGATATGGGACTTTGAAGCTAAGAAATGGTTGAGAAGACAACAAATTTTTCGCAATTCTGCTGCTCCAAACGCTTAACCTGAATGGCCTAGGGGAAAAATACAAGTACCGTTGTAATCGGGCGAGTTTCTACTTTCAAATGCAGTAGGAATTTTTGGGTTAGGTCAATCCGTTCGCGAGATATGGGAGTTTAAAGCTAAGAAATGGTTGAGAAGACAACAAATTTTTCGCAATTCTGCTGCTCCAAACGCTTAACCTGAATGGCCTAGGGAAAAAATGCACATACCGTTGTAATCGGGCGTGTTTCTACTTTCAGATGCAATAGGAATTTTTGGGTTAGGTCAATCCGTTCGCGAGATATGGGAGTTTAAAGCTAAGAAATGGTTGAGAAGACAACAAATTTTTCGCAATTCTGCTGCTCCAAACGCTTAACCAGAATGGCCTAAGGAAAAAATACACATACCGTTGTAATCGGGCGAGTTTCTTCTTCCAGATGCAACAGGAATTTTCGGGTTAGGTCAATCCGTTCGCGAGATATGGGAGTTTGAAACCAAGAAATGGTTGAGAAGGCAAAAAATTTTTCACAATTCTGCTGCTCCAAACGCTTAACCAGAATGGGCTAGGGAAAAAATACACATACCGTTGTAATCGGGCGAGCTTCTACTTTCAGTTACAATAGGAATTTTTGGGTTAGGTCAATCCGTTCGCGAGATATGGGACTTTGAAGCTAAGAAATGGTTGAGAAGACAA
Source organism: Ptiloglossa arizonensis (assembly GCF_051014685.1). Classification (NCBI taxonomy): domain Eukaryota; kingdom Metazoa; phylum Arthropoda; class Insecta; order Hymenoptera; family Colletidae; genus Ptiloglossa; species Ptiloglossa arizonensis. The sequence goes on from NW_027478389.1 coordinate 2,596,620, forward strand.
CAAATTTTTCGCAATTCTGCTGCTCCAAACGCTTAACCTGAATGGTCTAGGGGAAAAATACAAGTACCGTTGTAATCGGGCGAGCTTCTACTTTCAGTTACAATAGGAATTTTTGGGTTAGGTCAATCCGTTCGCGAGATATGGGACTTTGAAGCTAAGAAATGGTTGAGAAGACAACAAATTTTTCGCAATTCTGCTGCTCCAAACGCTTAACCTGAATGGTCTAGGGGAAAAATACAAGTACCGTTGTAATCGGGCGAGTTTCTACTTTCAAATGCAATAGGAATTTTTGGGTTAGGTCAATCCGTTCGCGAGATATGGGAGTTTAAAGCTAAGAAATGGTTGAGAAGACAACAAATTTTTCGCAATTCTGCTGCTCCAGTCGCTTAACCAGAATGGGCTAGGGAAAAAATACACATACCTTTGTAACCGTGCGAGTTTCTACTTTCAGACGCAACAGGAATTTTTGGGTACGGTCAATCCGTTCGCGAGATATGGGAGTTTAAAGCTAAGAAATGGTTGAGAATACAACAAATTTTTCGCAATTCTGCTGCTCCAAGCGCTTAACCTGAATGGCCTAGGGAAAAAATACGCATACCGTTGTAATCGGGCCAGATTCTACTTTCAGATGCGGCAGGAATTTTTGGGTTAGGTCAATCCGTTCGCGAGATCTGGGAGTTTGAAGCCAAGAAATGGTGGAGAAGGCAAAAAATTTTTCGCAATTCTGCTGCTTCAAACGCTTAACCAGAATGGCCTAGGGAAAAAATGCACATACCGTTGTAATCGGGCGTGTTTCTACTTTCAGATGCAATAGGAATTTTTGGGTTAGGTCAATCCGCTCGCGCGATATGGGAGTTTGAAGACAAGAAATGGTCGAGAAGGCAAAAAATTTTTCGCAATTCTGCTGCTCCAAACGCTTAACCAGAATGGCCTAAGGAAAGAATACACATACCGTTGTAATCGGGCGAGTTTCTACTTCCAGATGCAACAGGAATTTTTGGGTTAGGTCAATCCGTTCGCGAGATATGGGACTTTGAAGCTAAGAAATGGTTGAGAAGACAACAAATTTTTCGCAATTCTGCTGCTCCAAACGCTTAACCTGAATGGCCTAGGGAAAAAATACGCATACCGTTGTAATCGGGCCAGATTCTACTTTCAGATGCGACAGGAATTTTTGGGTTAGGTCAATCCGTTCGCGAGATATGGGAGTTTGAAGCCAAGAAATGGTTGAGAAGGCAAAAAATTTTTCGCAATTCTGCTGCTTCAAACGCTTAACCAGAATGGCCTAGGGAAAAAATGCACATACCGTTGTAATCGGGCGTGTTTCTACTTTCAGATGCAATAGGAATTTTTGGGTTAGGTCAATCCGTTCGCGAGATATGGGAGTTTGAAGACAAGAAATGGTTGAGAAGGCAAAAAATTTTTCGCAATTCTGCTGCTCCAAACGCTTAACCAGAATGGCCTAGGGAAAAAATGCACATACCGTTGTAATCGGGCGTGTTTCTACTTTCAGATGCAATAGGAATTTTTGGGTTAGGTCAATCCGTTCGCGAGATATGGGAGTTTGAAGACCAGAAATGGTTGAGAAGGCAAAAAATTTTTCGCAATTCTGCTGCTTCAAACGCTTAACCAGAATGGCCTAGGGAAAAAATGCACATACCGTTGTAATCGGGCGTGTTTCTACTTTCAGATGCAATAGGAATTTTTGGGTTAGGTCAATCCGCTCGCGCGATATGGGAGTTTGAAGACAAGAAATGGTTGAGAAGGCAAAAAATTTTTCGCAATTCTGCTGCTCCAAACGCTTAACCAGAATGGCCTAAGGAAAGAATACACATACCGTTGTAATCGGGCGAGTTTCTACTTCCAGATGCAACAGGAATTTTTGGGTTAGGTCAATCCGTTCGCGAGATATGGGACTTTGAAGCTAAGAAATGGTTGAGAAGACAACAAATTTTTCGCAATTCTGCTGCTCCAAACGCTTAACCTGAATGGCCTAGGGAAAAAATACGCATAACGTTGTAATCGGGCCAGATTCTACTTTCAGATGCGACAGGAATTTTTGGGTTAGGAAAATCCGTTCGCGAGATATGGGAGTTTGAAGCCAAGAAATGGTTGAGAAGGCAAAAAATTTTTCGCAATTCTGCTGCTTCAAACGCTTAACCAGAATGGCCTAGGGAAAAAATGCACATACCGTTGTAATCGGGCGTGTTTCTACTTTCAGATGCAATAGGAATTTTTGGGTTAGGTCAATCCGTTCGCGAGATATGGGAGTTTAAAGCTAAGAAATGGTTGAGAAGACAACAAATTTTTCGCAATTCTGCTGCTCCAGTCGCTTAACCAGAATGGGCTAGGGAAAAAATACACATACCTTTGTAACCGTGCGAGTTTCTACTTTCAGACGCAACAGGAATTTTTGGGTTAGGTCAATCCGTTCGCGAGATGTGGGAGTTTGAAGCCGAGAAATGGTTGACAAGACAACAAATTTCTCGCACTTCTGCTGCTCCAATCGCTTAACCAGAATGGCCTAGGGGAAAAATACAAGTACCGTTGTAATAGGGCGAGTTTCTACTTTCAAATGCAATAGGAATTTTTGGGTTAGGTCAATCCGTTCGCGAGATATGGGAGTTTAAAGCTAAGAAATGGTTGAGAAGACAACAAATTTTTCGCAATTCTGCTGCTCCAAACGCTTAACCGGGATGGCCTAAGGAAAAAATACACATACCGTTGTAATCGGGCCAGATTCTACTTTCAGATGCGACAGGAATTTTTGGGTTAGGTCAATCCGTTCGCGAGATATGGGAATTTGAAGCCAAGAAATGGTAGAGAAGGCAAAAAATTTTTCACAAATCTGCTGCTCCAAACGCTTAACCAGGATGGCCTAAGGAAAAAATACACATACCGTTGTAATCGTGCGAGTTTCTACTTTCAGTTACAATAGGAATTTTTGGGTTAGGTCAATCTGTTCGCGAGACATGGGACTTTGAAGCTAAGAAATGTTTGAGAAGACAACAAATTTTTCGCAATTCTGCTGCTCCAAACGCTTAACCTGAATGGCCTAGGGGAAAAATACAAGTACCGTTGTAATAGGGCGAGTTTCTACTTTCAAATGCAATAGGAATTTTTGGGTTAGGTCAATCCGTTCGCGAGATATGGGAGTTTAAAGCTAAGAAATGGTAGAGAAGGCAAAAAATTTTTCACAAATCTGCTGCTCCAAACGCTTAACCAGGATGGCCTAAGGAAAAAATACACATACCGTTGTAATCGTGCGAGTTTCTACTTTCAGTTACAATAGGAATTTTTGGGTTAGGTCAATCCGTTCGCGAGATATGGGAGTTTGAAGACAAGAAATGGTTGAGAAGGCAAAAAATTTTTCGCAATTCTGCTGCTCCAAACGCTTAACCAGAATGGCCTAGGGAAAAAATGCACATACCGTTGTAATCGGGCGTGTTTCTACTTTCAGATGCAATAGGAATTTTTGGGTTAGGTCAATCCGTTCGCGAGATATGGGAGTTTGAAGACAAGAAATGGTTGAGAAGGCAAAAAATTTTTCGCAATTCTGCTGCTCCAAACGCTTAACCTGAATGGCCTAGGGAAAAAATACGCATACCGTTGTAATCGGGCCAGATTCTACTTTCAGATGCGACAGGAATTTTTGGGTTAGGTCAATCCGTTCGCGAGATATGGGAGTTTGAATCCAAGAAATGGTTGAGAAGGCAAAAAATTTTTCACAATTCTGGTGCTCCAAACGCTTAACCAGAATGGGCTAGGGAAAAAATACACATACCGTTGTAATCGGGCGAGCTTCTACTTTCAGTTCCAATAGGAATTTTTGGGTTAGGTCAATCCGTTCGCGAGATATGGGACTTTGAAGCTAAGAAATGGTTGAGAAGACAACAAATTTTTCGCAATTCTGCTGCTCCAAACGCTTAACCTGAATGGCCTAGGGGAAAAATACAAGTACCGTTGTAATCGGGCGAGTTTCTACTTTCAAATGCAGTAGGAATTTTTGGGTTAGGTCAATCCGTTCGCGAGATATGGGAGTTTAAAGCTAAGAAATGGTTGAGAAGACAACAAATTTTTCGCAATTCTGCTGCTCCAAACGCTTAACCTGAATGGCCTAGGGAAAAAATACAAGTACCGTTGTAATCGGGCGAGTTTCCACTTTCAAATGCAATAGGAATTTTTGGGTTAGGTCAATCCGTTCGCGAGATATGGGAGTTTAAAGCTAAGAAATGGTTGAGAAGACAACAAATTTTTCGCAATTCTGCTGCTCCAAACGCTTAACCAGAATGGTCTAAGGAAAGAATACACATACCGTTGTAATCGGGCGAGTTTCTACTTCCAGATGCAACAGGAATTTTTGGGTTAGGTCAATCCGTTCGCGAGATATGGGACTTTGAAGCTAAGAAATGGTAGAGAAGGCAAAAAATTTTTCACAAATCTGCTGCTCCAAACGCTTAACCAGGATGGCCTAAGGAAAAAATACACATACCGTTGTAATCGTGCGAGTTTCTACTTTCAGTTACAATAGGAATTTTTGGGTTAGGTCAATCCGTTCGCGAGACATGGGACTTTGAAGCTAAGAAATGGTCGAGAAGACAACAAATTTTTCGCAATTCTGCTGCTCCAAACGCTTAACCTGAATGGCCTAGGGAAAAAATACGCATACCGTTGTAATCGGGCCAGATTCTACTTTCAGATGCGACAGGAATTTTTGGGTTAGGTCAATCCGTTCGCGAGATATGGGAGTTTGAAGCCAAGAAATGGTTGAGAGGGCAAAAAATTTTTCACAATTCTGCAGCTCCAAACGCTTAACCAGAATGGCCTAAGGAAAGAATACACATACCGTTATAATCGGGCGAGTTTCTACTTTCAGATGCAACAGGAATTTTTGGGTTAGGTCAATCCGTTCGCGAGATATGGGACTTTGAAGCTAAGAAATGGTTGAGAAGACAACAAATTTTTCGCAATTCTGCTGCTCCAAACGCTTAACCTGAATGGCCTAGGGAAAAAATACGCATACCGTTGTAATCGGGCCAGATTCTACTTTCAGATGCGACAGGAATTTTTGGGTTAGGTCAATCCGTTCGCGAGATATGGGAGTTTGAAGCCAAGAAATGGTTGAGAAGGCAAAAAATTTTTCGCAATTCTGCTGCTTCAAACGCTTAACCAGAATGGCCTAGGGAAAAAATGCACATACCGTTGTAATCGGGCGTGTTTCTACTTTCAGATGCAATAGGAATTTTTTGGGTTAGGTCAATCCGTTCGCGAGATATGGGAGTTTGAAGACAAGAAATGGTTGAGAGGGCAAAAAATTTTTCGCAATTCTGCTGCTCCAAACGCTTAACCAGAATGGCCTAGGGAAAAAATGCACATACCGTTGTAATCGGGCGTGTTTCTACTTTCAGATGCAATAGGAATTTTTGGGTTAGGTCAATCCGTTCGCGAGATATGGGAGCTTGAAGACAAGAAATGGTTGAGAAGGCAAAAAATTTTTCGCAATTCTGCTGCTCCAAACGCTTAACCAGAATGGCCTAAGGAAAAAATACACATACCGTTGTAATCGGGCGAGTTTCTACTTCCAGATGCAACAGGAATTTTCGGGTTAGGTCAATCCGTTCGCGAGATATGGGAGTTTGAAACCAAGAAATGGTTGAGAAGGCAAAAAATTTTTCACAATTCAGCTGCTCCAAACGCTTAACCAGAATGGGCTAGGGAAAAAATACACATACCGTTGTAATCGGGCGAGCTTCTACTTTCAGTTACAATAGGAATTTTTGGGTTAGGTCAATCCGTTCGCGAGATATGGGACTTTGAAGCTAAGAAATGGTTGAGAAGACAACAAATTTTTCGCATTTCTGCTGCTCCAAACGCTTAACCTGAATGGCCTAGGGTAAAAATACAAGTACCGTTGTAATCGGGCGAGTTTCTACTTTCAAATGCAATAGGAATTTTTGGGTTAGGTCAATCCGTTCGCGAGATATGGGAGTTTAAACCTAAGAAATGTTTGAGAAGACAACAAATTTTTCGCAATTCTGCTGCTCCAGTCGCTTAACCAGAATGGGCTAGGGAAAAAATACACATACCTTTGTAACCGTGCGAGTTTCTACTTTCAGACGCAACAGGAATTTTTGGGTTAGGTCAATCCGTTCGCGAGATATGGGAGTTTGAAGCCGAGAAATGGTTGACAAGACAACAAATTTCTCGCACTTCTGCTGCTCCAATCGCTTAACCAGAACGGCCTAGGGGAAAAATACAAGTACCGTTGTAATAAGGCGAGTTTCTAGTTTCAAATGCAATAGGAATTTTTGGGTTAGGTCAATGCGTTCGCGAGATATGGGAGTTTAAAGCTAAGAAATGGTTGAGAAGACAACAAATTTTTCGCAATTCTGCTGCTCCAGTCGCTTAACCAGAACGGGCTAGGGAAAAAATACACATACCTTTGTAACCGTGCGAGTTTCTACTTTCAGACGCAACAGGAATTTTTGGGTTTGGTCAATCCGTTCACGACATATGGGAGTTTGAAGCTAAGAAATGGTTGAGAAGACAACAAATTTTTCGCAATTCTGCTGCTCCAAACGCTTAACCAGAGTGGCCTAGGGAAAAAATACGCATACCGTTGTAATCGGGCGAGATTCTACTTTAAGATGCGACAGGAATTTTTGGGTTTGGTCTATCCGTTCGCGAGATATGGGAGTTTGAAGCCAAGAAATGGTTGAGAAGGCAAAAAATTTTTCACAATTCTGCTGCTCCAAACGCTTAACCAGAATGGCCTAGGGAAAAAATACACATACCGTTGTAATAGGGCGAGTTTCTACTTTCAGTTACAATAGGAATTTTTGGGTTAGGTCAATCCGTTCGCGAGATATGGGAGTTTGAAGCCAAGAAATGGTTGAGAAGGCAAAAAATTTTTCGCAATTCTGCTGCTTCAAACGCTTAACCAGAATGGCCTAGGGGAAAAATGCACATACCGTTGTAATCGGGCGTGTTTCTACTTTCAGATGCAATAGGAATTTTTGGGTTAGGTCAATCCGTTCGCGAGATATGGGAGTTTGAAGACAAGAAATGGTTGAGAAGGCAAAAAATTTTTCGCAATTCTGCTGCTCCAAACGCTTAACCAGAATGGCCTAAGGAAAGAATACACATACCGTTGTAATCGGCCGAGTTTCTACTTCCAGATGCAACAGGAATTTTTGGGTTAGGTCAATCCGTTCGCGAGATATGGGACTTTGAAGCTAAGAAATGGTTGAGAAGACAACAAATGTTTCGCAATTCTGCTGCTCCAAACGCTTAACCTGAATGGCCTAGGGAAAAAATACGCATACCGTTGTAATCGGGCCAGATTCTACTTTCAGATGCGACAGGAATTTTTTGGTTAGGTCAATCCGTTCGCGAGATATGGGAATTTGAAGCCAAGAAATGGTAGAGAAGGCAAAAAATTTTTCACAAATCTGCTGCTCCAAACGCTTAACCAGGATGGCCTAAGGAAAAAATACACATACCGTTGTAATCGTGCGAGTTTCTACTTTCAGTTACAATAGGAATTTTTGGGTTAGGTCAATCCGTTCGCGAGACATGGGACTTTGAAGCTAAGAAATGGTCGAGAAGACAACAAATTTTTCGCAATTCTGCTGCTCCAAACGCTTAACCTGAATGGCCTAGGGAAAAAATACGCATACCGTTGTAATCGGGCCAGATTCTACTTTCAGATGCGACAGGAATTTTTAGGTTAGGTCAATCCGTTCGCGAGATATGGGAGTTTGAAACCAAGAAATGGTTGAGAAGGCAAAAAATTTTTCACAATTCTGCTGCTCCAAACGCTTAACCAGAATGGGCTAGGGAAAAAATACACATACCGTTGTAATCGGGCGAGCTTCTACTTTCAGTTACAATAGGAATTTTTGGGTTAGGTCAATCCGTTCGCGAGATATGGGACTTTGAAGCTAAGAAATGGTTGAGAAGACAACAAATTTTTCGCAATTCTGCTGCTCCAAACGCTTAACCTGAATGGCCTAGGGGAAAAATACAAGTACCGTTGTAATCGGGCGAGTTTCTACTTTCAAATGCAATAGGAATTATTGGGTTAGGTCAATCCGTTCGCGAGATATGGGAGTTTAAAGCTAAGAACTGGTTGAGAAGACAACAAATTTTTCGCAATTCTGCTGCTCCAGTCGCTTAACCAGAATGGGCTAGGGAACAAATACACATACCTTTGTAACCGTGCGAGTTTCTACTTTCAGACGCAACAGGAATTTTTGGGTTAGGTCAATCCGTTCGCGAGATATGGGAGTTTGAAGCCGAGAAATGGTTGACAAGACAACAAATGTCTCGCACTTCTGCTGCTCCAAACGCTTAACCTGAATGGCCTAGGGAAAAAATACGCATACCGTTGTAATCGGGCCAGATTCTACTTTCAGATGCGACAGGAATTTTTGGGTTAGGTCAATCCGTTCGCGAGATATGGGAGTTTGAAACCAAGAAATGGTTGAGAAGGCAAAAAATTTTTCACAATTCTGCTGCTCCAAACGCTTAACCAGAATGGGCTAGGGAAAAAATACACATACCGTTGTAATCGGGCGAGCTTCTACTTTCAGTTAGAATAGGAATTTTTGGGTTAGGTCAATCCGTTCGCGAGATATGGGACTTTGAAGCTAAGAAATGGTTGAGAAGACAACAAATTTTTCGCAATTCTGCTGCTCCAAACGCTTAACCTGAATGGCCTAGGGGAAAAATACAAGTACCGTTGTAATCGGGCGAGTTTCTGCTTTCAAATGCAATAGGAATTTTTGGGTTAGGTCAATCCGTTCGCGAGATATGGGAGTTTAAAGCTAAGAAATGGTTGAGAAGACAACAAATTTTTCGCAATTCTGCTGCTCCAAACGCTTAACCTGAATGGCCTAGGGAAAAAATACGCATACCGTTGTAATCGGGCCAGATTCTACTTTCAGATGCGACAGGAATTTTTGGGTTAGGTCAATCCGTTCGCGAGATATGGGAGTTTGAAGCCAAGAAATGGTTGAGAAGGCAAAAAATTTTTCGCAATTCTGCTGCTTCAAACGCTTAACCAGAATGGCCTAAGGAAAGAATACACATACCGTTGTAATCGGGCGAGTTTCTACTTCCAGATGCAACTGGAATTTTTGGGTTAGGTCAATCCGTTCGCGAGATATGGGACTTTGAAGCTAAGAAATGGTTGAGAAGACAACAAATTTTTCGCAATTCTGCTGCTCCAAACGCTTAACCTGAATGGGCTAGGGAAAAAATACGCATACCGTTGTAATCGGGCCTGATTCTACTTTCAGATGCGACAGGAATTTTTGGGTTAGGTCAATCCGTTCGCGAGATATGGGAATTTGAAGCCAAGAAATGGTATAGAAGGCAAAAAATTTTTCACAAATCTGCTGCTCCAAACGCTTAACCAGGATGGCCTAAGGAAAAAATACACATACCGTTGTAATCGTGCGAGTTTCTACTTTCAGTTACAATAGGAATTTTTGGGTTAGGTCAATCCGTTCGCGAGACATGGGACTTTGAAGCTAAGAAATGGTCGAGAAGACAACAAATTTTTCGCAATTCTGCTGCTCCAGACGCTTAACCTGAATGGCCTAGGGAAAAAATACGTATACCGTTGTAATCGGGCCAGATTCTACTTTCAGATGCAATAGGAATTCTTGGGTTAGGTCAATCCGTTCGCGAGATATGGGAGTATGAAGCCAAGAAATGGTTGAGAAGGCAAAAAATTTTTCGCAATTCTGCTGCTTCAAACGCTTAACCAGAATGGCCTAGGGAAAAAATACACATGCCGTTATAATCGGGCGAGCTTCTACTTCCAGATGCAATAGGAATTTTTGGGTTAGGTCAATCCGTTCGCGAGATATGGGCGTTTGAAGCCAAGAAATGGTTGAGAAGGCAAAAAATTTTTCGCAATTCTGCTGCTTCAAACGGTTAACCAGAATGGCCTAGGGAAAAAATACACATACCGTTGTAATCGTGCGAGTTTCTACTTTCAGTTACAATAGGAATTTTTGGGTTAGGTCAATCCGTTCGCGAGACATGGGACTTTGAAGCTAAGAAATGGTCGAGAAGACAACAAATTTTTCGCAATTCTGCTGCTCCAAACGCTTAACCTGAATGGCCTAGGGAAAAAATACGCATACCGTTGTAATCGGGCCAGATTCTACTTTCAGATGCGACAGGAATTCTTGGGTTAGGTCAATCCGTTCGCGAGATATGGGAGTATGAAGCCAAGAAATGGTTGAGAAGGCAAAAAATTTTTCGCAATTCTGCTGCTTCAAACGCTTAACCAGAATGGCTTAGGGAAAAAATACACATACCGTTGTAATCGGGCGAGTTTCTACTTTCAGATGCAATAGGAATTTTTGGGTTAGGTCAATCCGTTCGCGAGACATGGGACTTTGAAGCTAAGAAATGGTCGAGAAGACAACAAATTTTTCGCAATTCTGCTGCTCCAAACGCTTAACCAGAATGGGCTAGGGAAAAAATACACATACCGTTGTGATCGGGCGAGTCTCTACTTTCAGATGCAATAGGAATTTTTGGGTTAGGTCAATCCGTTCGCGAGATATGGGAGTTTGAAGCCAAGAAATGGTAGAGAAGGCAAAAAATTTTTCACAATTCTGGTGCTCCAAACGCTTAACCAGGATGGCCTAGGGAAAAAATGCACATACCGTTGTAATCGGGCGAGTTTCTACTTTCAGATGCAACAGGAATTTTCGGGTTAGGTCAATCCGTACGCGAGATATGGGACTTTGAAGCTAAGAAATGGTTGAGAAGACAACAAATTTTTCGCAATTCTGCTGCTCCAGGCGCTTAACCAGAATGGGCTAGGGAAAAAATACACATACCTTTGTAACCGGGCGAGTTTCTACTTTCAGACGCAACAGGAATTTTTGGGTTAGGTCAATCCGTTCGCGAGATATGGGAGTTTGAAGCCGAGAAATGGTTGACAAGACATCAAATGTTTCGCACTTCTGCTGCTCCAATCGCTTAACCACAATGGCCTAGGGGAAAAATACAAGTACCGTTGTAATCGGGCGAGTTTCTACTTTCAAATGCAATAGGAATTTTTGGGTTAGGTCAATCCGTTCGCGAGATATGGGAGTTTAAAGCTAAGAAATGGTTGAGAAGACAACAAATTTTTCGCAATTCTGCTGCTCCAAACGCTTAACCTGAATGGCCTAGGGAAAAAATACGCATACCGTTGTAATCGGGCCAGATTCTACTTTCAGATGCGACAGGAATTTTTGGGTTAGGTCAATCCGTTCGCGAGATATGGGAGTTTGAAGCCAAGAAATGGTTGAGAAGGCAAAAAATTTTTCGCAATTCTGCTGCTTCAAACGCTTAACCAGAATGGCCTAGGGAAAAAATGCACATACCGTTGTAATCGGGCGTGTTTCTACTTTCAGATGCAATAGGAATTTTTGGGTTAGGTCAATCCGTTCGCGAGATATGGGAGTTTGAAGACAAGAAATGGTTGAGAAGGCAAAAAATTTTTCGCAATTCTGCTGCTCCAAACGCTTAACCAGAATGGCCTAAGGAAAGAATACACATACCGTTGTAATCGGGCGAGTTTCTACTTCCAGATGCAACAGGAGTTTTTGGGTTAGGTCAATCCGTTCGCGAGATATGGGAGTTTGAAGCCGAGAAATGGTTGACAAGACAACAAATTTCTCGCACTTCTGCTGCTCCAATCGCTTAACCAGAATGGCCTAGGAGAAAAATACAAGTACCGTTGTAATCGGGCGAGTTTCTACTTTCAAATGCAATAGGACTTTTTGGGTTAGGTCAATCCGATCGCGAGATATGGGAGTTTGAAGCTAAGAAATGGTTGAGAAGACAACAAATTTTTCGCAATTCTGCTGCTCCAAACGCTTAACCAGAATCGCCTAGGGAAAAAATACGCATACCGTTGTAATCGGCCGTGTTTCTACTTTCAGATGCAATAGGAATTTTTGGGTTAGGTCAATCCGTTCGCGAGATATGGGAGTTTGAAGACAAGAAATGGTTGAGAAGGCAAAAAATTTTTCGCAATTCTGCTGCTCCAAACGCTTAACCAGAATGGCCTAGGGAAAAAATGCACATACCGTTGTAATCGGGCGAGTTTCTACTTCCAGATGCAACAGGAATTTTCGGGTTAGGTCAATCCGTTCGCGAGATATGGGAGTTTGAAACCAAGAAATGGTTGAGAAGGCAAAAAATTTTTCACAATTCTGCTGCTCCAAACGCTTTACCAGAATGGGCTAGGGAAAAAATACACATAGCGTTGTAATCGGGCGAGCTTCTACTTTCAGTTACAATAGGAATTTTTGGGTTAGGTCAATCCGTTCGCGAGATATGGGACTTTGAAGCTAAGAAATGGTTGAGAAGAACAAATTTTTCGCAATTCTGCTGCTCCAAACGCTTAACCTGAATGGCCTAGGGGAAAAATACAAGTACCGTTGTAATCGGGCGAGTTTCTACTTTCAAATGCAATAGGAATTTTTGGGTTAGGTCAATCCGTTCGCGAGATATGGGAGTTTAAAGCTAAGAAATGGTTGAGAAGACAACAAATTTTTCGCAATTCTGCTGCTCCAAACGCTTAACCAGGATGGCCTAAGGAAAAAATACACATACCGTTGTAATCGGGCCAGATTTTACTTTCAGATGCGACAGGAATTTTTGGGTTAGGTCAATCCGTTCGCGAGATATGGGAATTTGAAGCCAAGAAATGGTAAAGAAGGCAAAAAATTTTTCACAAATCTGCTGCTCCAAACGCTTAACCAGGATGGCCTAAGGAAAAAATACACATACCGTTGTAATCGTGCGAGTTTCTACTTTCAGTTACAATAGGAATTTTTGGGTTAGGTCAATCTGTTCGCGAGACATGGGACTTTGAAGCTAAGAAATGGTCGAGAAGGCAAAAAATTTGTCGCAATTCTGCTGCTCCAAACGCTTAACCAGAATGGCCTAGGGAAAAAATGCACATACCGTTGTAATCGGGCGTGTTTCTACTTTCAGATGCAATAGGAATTTTTGGGTTAGGTCAATCCGTTCGCGAGATATGGGAGTTTGAAGACAAGAAATGGTTGAGAAGGCAAAAAATTTTTCGCAATTCTGCTGCTCCAAACGCTTAACCTGAATGGCCTAGGGAAAAAATACGCATACCGTTGTAATCGGGCCAGATTCTACTTTCAGATGCGACAGGAATTTTTGGGTTAGGTCAATCCGTTCGCGAGATATGGGAGTTTGAATCCAAGAAATGGTTGAGAAGGCAAAAAATTTTTCACAATTCTGCTGCTCCAAACGCTTAACCAGAATGGGCTAGGGAAAAAATACACATACCGTTGTAATCGGGCGAGCTTCTACTTTCAGTTCCAATAGGAATTTTTGGGTTAGGTCAATCCGTTCGCGAGATATGGGACTTTGAAGCTAAGAAATGGTTGAGAAGACAACAAATTTTTCGCAATTCTGCTGCTCCAAACGCTTAACCTGAATGGCCTAGGGGAAAAATACAAGTACCGTTGTAATCGGGCGAGTTTCTACTTTCAAATGCAGTAGGAATTTTTGGGTTAGGTCAATCCGTTCGCGAGATATGGGAGTTTAAAGCTAAGAAATGGTTGAGAAGACAACAAATTTTTCGCAATTCTGCTGCTCCAAACGCTTAACCTGAATGGCCTAGGGAAAAAATACAAGTACCGTTGTAATCGGGCGAGTTTCCACTTTCAAATGCAATAGGAATTTTTGGGTTAGGTCAATCCGTTCGCGAGATATGGGAGTTTAAAGCTAAGAAATGGTTGAGAAGACAACAAATTTTTCGCAATTCTGCTGCTCCAAACGCTTAACCAGAATGGTCTAAGGAAAGAATACACATACCGTTGTAATCGGGCGAGTTTCTACTTCCAGATGCAACAGGAATTTTTGGGTTAGGTCAATCCGTTCGCGAGATATGGGACTTTGAAGCTAAGAAATGGTAGAGAAGGCAAAAAATTTTTCACAAATCTGCTGCTCCAAACGCTTAACCAGGATGGCCTAAGGAAAAAATACACATACCGTTGTAATCGTGCGAGTTTCTACTTTCAGTTACAATAGGAATTTTTGGGTTAGGTCAATCCGTTCGCGAGACATGGGACTTTGAAGCTAAGAAATGGTCGAGAAGACAACAAATTTTTCGCAATTCTGCTGCTCCAAACGCTTAACCTGAATGGCCTAGGGAAAAAATACGCATACCGTTGTAATCGGGCCAGATTCTACTTTCAGATGCGACAGGAATTTTTGGGTTAGGTCAATCCGTTCGCGAGATATGGGAGTTTGAAGCCAAGAAATGGTTGAGAGGGCAAAAAATTTTTCACAATTCTGCAGCTCCAAACGCTTAACCAGAATGGCCTAAGGAAAGAATACACATACCGTTATAATCGGGCGAGTTTCTACTTTCAGATGCAACAGGAATTTTTGGGTTAGGTCAATCCGTTCGCGAGATATGGGACTTTGAAGCTAAGAAATGGTTGAGAAGACAACAAATTTTTCGCAATTCTGCTGCTCCAAACGCTTAACCTGAATGGCCTAGGGAAAAAATACGCATACCGTTGTAATCGGGCCAGATTCTACTTTCAGATGCGACAGGAATTTTTGGGTTAGGTCAATCCGTTCGTGAGATATGGGAGTTTGAAGCCAAGAAATGGTTGAGAAGTCAAAAAATTTTTCGCAATTCTGCTGCTTCAAACGCTTAACCAGAATGGCCTAGGGAAAAAATGCACATACCGTTGTAATCGGGCGTGTTTCTACTTTCAGATGCAATAGGAATTTTTTGGGTTAGGTCAATCCGTTCGCGAGATATGGGAGTTTGAAGACAAGAAATGGTTGAGAGGGCAAAAAATTTTTCGCAATTCTGCTGCTCCAAACGCTTAACCAGAATGGCCTAGGGAAAAAATGCACATACCGTTGTAATCGGGCGTGTTTCTACTTTCAGATGCAATAGGAATTTTTGGGTTAGGTCAATCCGTTCGCGAGATATGGGAGCTTGAAGACAAGAAATGGTTGAGAAGGCAAAAAATTTTTCGCAATTCTGCTGCTCCAAACGCTTAACCAGAATGGCCTAAGGAAAAAATACACATACCGTTGTAATCGGGCGAGTTTCTACTTCCAGATGCAACAGGAATTTTCGGGTTAGGTCAATCCGTTCGCGAGATATGGGAGTTTGAAACCAAGAAATGGTTGAGAAGGCAAAAAATTTTTCACAATTCAGCTGCTCCAAACGCTTAACCAGAATGGGCTAGGGAAAAAATACACATACCGTTGTAATCGGGCGAGCTTCTACTTTCAGTTACAATAGGAATTTTTGGGTTAGGTCAATCCGTTCGCGAGATATGGGACTTTGAAGCTAAGAAATGGTTGAGAAGACAACAAATTTTTCGCATTTCTGCTGCTCCAAACGCTTAACCTGAATGGCCTAGGGTAAAAATACAAGTACCGTTGTAATCGGGCGAGTTTCTACTTTCAAATGCAATAGGAATTTTTGGGTTAGGTCAATCCGTTCGCGAGATATGGGAGTTTAAACCTAAGAAATGTTTGAGAAGACAACAAATTTTTCGCAATTCTGCTGCTCCAGTCGCTTAACCAGAATGGGCTAGGGAAAAAATACACATACCTTTGTAACCGTGCGAGTTTCTACTTTCAGACGCAACAGGAATTTTTGGGTTAGGTCAATCCGTTCGCGAGATATGGGAGTTTGAAGCCGAGAAATGGTTGACAAGACAACAAATTTCTCGCACTTCTGCTGCTCCAATCGCTTAACCAGAACGGCCTAGGGGAAAAATACAAGTACCGTTGTAATAAGGCGAGTTTCTAGTTTCAAATGCAATAGGAATTTTTGGGTTAGGTCAATGCGTTCGCGAGATATGGGAGTTTAAAGCTAAGAAATGGTTGAGAAGACAACAAATTTTTCGCAATTATGCTGCTCCAGTCGCTTAACCAGAACGGGCTAGGGAAAAAATACACATACCTTTGTAACCGTGCGAGTTTCTACTTTCAGACGCAACAGGAATTTTTGGGTTTGGTCAATCCGTTCACGACATATGGGAGTTTGAAGCTAAGAAATGGTTGAGAAGACAACAAATTTTTCGCAATTCTGCTGCTCCAAACGCTTAACCAGAGTGGCCTAGGGAAAAAATACGCATACCGTTGTAATCGGGCGAGATTCTACTTTAAGATGCGACAGGAATTTTTGGGTTTGGTCTATCCGTTCGCGAGATATGGGAGTTTGAAGCCAAGAAATGGTTGAGAAGGCAAAAAATTTTTCACAATTCTGCTGCTCCAAACGCTTAACCAGAATGGCCTAGGGAAAAAATACACATACCGTTGTAATAGGGCGAGTTTCTACTTTCAGTTACAATAGGAATTTTTGGGTTAGGTCAATCCGTTCGCGAGATATGGGAGTTTGAAGCCAAGAAATGGTTGAGAAGGCAAAAAATTTTTCGCAATTCTGCTGCTTCAAACGCTTAACCAGAATGGCCTAGGGGAAAAATGCACATACCGTTGTAATCGGGCGTGTTTCTACTTTCAGATGCAATAGGAATTTTTGGGTTAGGTCAATCCGTTCGCGAGATATGGGAGTTTGAAGACAAGAAATGGTTGAGAAGGCAAAAAATTTTTCGCAATTCTGCTGCTCCAAACGCTTAACCAGAATGGCCTAAGGAAAGAATACACATACCGTTGTAATCGGCCGAGTTTCTACTTCCAGATGCAACAGGAATTTTTGGGTTAGGTCAATCCGTTCGCGAGATATGGGACTTTGAAGCTAAGAAATGGTTGAGAAGACAACAAATGTTTCGCAATTCTGCTGCTCCAAACGCTTAACCTGAATGGCCTAGGGAAAAAATACGCATACCGTTGTAATCGGGCCAGATTCTACTTTCAGATGCGACAGGAATTTTTTGGTTAGGTCAATCCGTTCGCGAGATATGGGAATTTGAAGCCAAGAAATGGTAGAGAAGGCAAAAAATTTTTCACAAATCTGCTGCTCCAAACGCTTAACCAGGATGGCCTAAGGAAAAAATACACATACCGTTGTAATCGTGCGAGTTTCTACTTTCAGTTACAATAGGAATTTTTGGGTTAGGTCAATCCGTTCGCGAGACATGGGACTTTGAAGCTAAGAAATGGTCGAGAAGACAACAAATTTTTCGCAATTCTGCTGCTCCAAACGCTTAACCTGAATGGCCTAGGGAAAAAATACGCATACCGTTGTAATCGGGCCAGATTCTACTTTCAGATGCGACAGGAATTTTTAGGTTAGGTCAATCCGTTCGCGAGATATGGGAGTTTGAAACCAAGAAATGGTTGAGAAGGCAAAAAATTTTTCACAATTCTGCTGCTCCAAACGCTTAACCAGAATGGGCTAGGGAAAAAATACACATACCGTTGTAATCGGGCGAGCTTCTACTTTCAGTTACAATAGGAATTTTTGGGTTAGGTCAATCCGTTCGCGAGATATGGGACTTTGAAGCTAAGAAATGGTTGAGAAGACAACAAATTTTTCGCAATTCTGCTGCTCCAAACGCTTAACCTGAATGGCCTAGGGGAAAAATACAAGTACCGTTGTAATCGGGCGAGTTTCTACTTTCAAATGCAATAGGAATTTTTGGGTTAGGTCAATCCGTTCGCGAGATATGGGAGTTTAAAGCTAAGAACTGGTTGAGAAGACAACAAATTTTTCGCAATTCTGCTGCTCCAGTCGCTTAACCAGAATGGGCTAGGGAACAAATACACATACCTTTGTAACCGTGCGAGTTTCTACTTTCAGACGCAACAGGAATTTTTGGGTTAGGTCAATCCGTTCGCGAGATATGGGAGTTTGAAGCCGAGAAATGGTTCACAAGACAACAAATGTCTCGCACTTCTGCTGCTCCAAACGCTTAACCTGAATGGCCTAGGGAAAAAATACGCATACCGTTGTAATCGGGCCAGATTCTACTTTCAGATGCGACAGGAATTTTTGGGTTAGGTCAATCCGTTCGCGAGATATGGGAGTTTGAAACCAAGAAATGGTTGAGAAGGCAAAAAATTTTTCACAATTCTGCTGCTCCAAACGCTTAACCAGAATGGGCTAGGGAAAAAATAC
Source organism: Ptiloglossa arizonensis (assembly GCF_051014685.1). Taxonomy (NCBI): domain Eukaryota; kingdom Metazoa; phylum Arthropoda; class Insecta; order Hymenoptera; family Colletidae; genus Ptiloglossa; species Ptiloglossa arizonensis. Next base: position 2,614,735 of record NW_027478389.1, read on the forward strand.
ACATACCGTTGTAATCGGGCGAGCTTCTACTTTCAGTTAGAATAGGAATTTTTGGGTTAGGTCAATCCGTTCGCGAGATATGGGACTTTGAAGCTAAGAAATGGTTGAGAAGACAACAAATTTTTCGCAATTCTGCTGCTCCAAACGCTTAACCTGAATGGCCTAGGGGAAAAATACAAGTACCGTTGTAATCGGGCGAGTTTCTGCTTTCAAATGCAATAGGAATTTTTGGGTTAGGTCAATCCGTTCGCGAGATATGGGAGTTTAAAGCTAAGAAATGGTTGAGAAGACAACAAATTTTTCGCAATTCTGCTGCTCCAAACGCTTAACCTGAATGGCCTAGGGAAAAAATACGCATACCGTTGTAATCGGGCCAGATTCTACTTTCAGATGCGACAGGAATTTTTGGGTTAGGTCAATCCGTTCGCGAGATATGGGAGTTTGAAGCCAAGAAATGGTTGAGAAGGCAAAAAATTTTTCGCAATTCTGCTGCTTCAAACGCTTAACCAGAATGGCCTAAGGAAAGAATACACATACCGTTGTAATCGGGCGAGTTTCTACTTCCAGATGCAACTGGAATTTTTGGGTTAGGTCAATCCGTTCGCGAGATATGGGACTTTGAAGCTAAGAAATGGTTGAGAAGACAACAAATTTTTCGCAATTCTGCTGCTCCAAACGCTTAACCTGAATGGGCTAGGGAAAAAATACGCATACCGTTGTAATCGGGCCTGATTCTACTTTCAGATGCGACAGGAATTTTTGGGTTAGGTCAATCCGTTCGCGAGATATGGGAATTTGAAGCCAAGAAATGGTATAGAAGGCAAAAAATTTTTCACAAATCTGCTGCTCCAAACGCTTAACCAGGATGGCCTAAGGAAAAAATACACATACCGTTGTAATCGTGCGAGTTTCTACTTTCAGTTACAATAGGAATTTTTGGGTTAGGTCAATCCGTTCGCGAGACATGGGACTTTGAAGCTAAGAAATGGTCGAGAAGACAACAAATTTTTCGCAATTCTGCTGCTCCAGACGCTTAACCTGAATGGCCTAGGGAAAAAATACGTATACCGTTGTAATCGGGCCAGATTCTACTTTCAGATGCAATAGGAATTCTTGGGTTAGGTCAATCCGTTCGCGAGATATGGGAGTATGAAGCCAAGAAATGGTTGAGAAGGCAAAAAATTTTTCGCAATTCTGCTGCTTCAAACGCTTAACCAGAATGGCCTAGGGAAAAAATACACATGCCGTTATAATCGGGCGAGCTTCTACTTCCAGATGCAATAGGAATTTTTGGGTTAGGTCAATCCGTTCGCGAGATATGGGCGTTTGAAGCCAAGAAATGGTTGAGAAGGCAAAAAATTTTTCGCAATTCTGCTGCTTCAAACGGTTAACCAGAATGGCCTAGGGAAAAAATACACATACCGTTGTAATCGTGCGAGTTTCTACTTTCAGTTACAATAGGAATTTTTGGGTTAGGTCAATCCGTTCGCGAGACATGGGACTTTGAAGCTAAGAAATGGTCGAGAAGACAACAAATTTTTCGCAATTCTGCTGCTCCAAACGCTTAACCTGAATGGCCTAGGGAAAAAATACGCATACCGTTGTAATCGGGCCAGATTCTACTTTCAGATGCGACAGGAATTCTTGGGTTAGGTCAATCCGTTCGCGAGATATGGGAGTATGAAGCCAAGAAATGGTTGAGAAGGCAAAAAATTTTTCGCAATTCTGCTGCTTCAAACGCTTAACCAGAATGGCTTAGGGAAAAAATACACATACCGTTGTAATCGGGCGAGTTTCTACTTTCAGATGCAATAGGAATTTTTGGGTTAGGTCAATCCGTTCGCGAGACATGGGACTTTGAAGCTAAGAAATGGTCGAGAAGACAACAAATTTTTCGCAATTCTGCTGCTCCAAACGCTTAACCAGAATGGGCTAGGGAAAAAATACACATACCGTTGTGATCGGGCGAGTCTCTACTTTCAGATGCAATAGGAATTTTTGGGTTAGGTCAATCCGTTCGCGAGATATGGGAGTTTGAAGCCAAGAAATGGTAGAGAAGGCAAAAAATTTTTCGCAATTCTGCTGCTCCAGGCGCTTAACCAGAATGGGCTAGGGAAAAAATACACATACCTTTGTAACCGGGCGAGTTTCTACTTTCAGACGCAACAGGAATTTTTGGGTTAGGTCAATCCGTTCGCGAGATATGGGAGTTTGAAGCCGAGAAATGGTTGACAAGACATCAAATGTTTCGCACTTCTGCTGCTCCAATCGCTTAACCACAATGGCCTAGGGGAAAAATACAAGTACCGTTGTAATCGGGCGAGTTTCTACTTTCAAATGCAATAGGAATTTTTGGGTTAGGTCAATCCGTTCGCGAGATATGGGAGTTTAAAGCTAAGAAATGGTTGAGAAGACAACAAATTTTTCGCAATTCTGCTGCTCCAAACGCTTAACCTGAATGGCCTAGGGAAAAAATACGCATACCGTTGTAATCGGGCCAGATTCTACTTTCAGATGCGACAGGAATTTTTGGGTTAGGTCAATCCGTTCGCGAGATATGGGAGTTTGAAGCCAAGAAATGGTTGAGAAGGCAAAAAATTTTTCGCAATTCTGCTGCTTCAAACGCTTAACCAGAATGGCCTAGGGAAAAAATGCACATACCGTTGTAATCGGGCGTGTTTCTACTTTCAGATGCAATAGGAATTTTTGGGTTAGGTCAATCCGTTCGCGAGATATGGGAGTTTGAAGACAAGAAATGGTTGAGAAGGCAAAAAATTTTTCGCAATTCTGCTGCTCCAAACGCTTAACCAGAATGGCCTAAGGAAAGAATACACATACCGTTGTAATCGGGCGAGTTTCTACTTCCAGATGCAACAGGAGTTTTTGGGTTAGGTCAATCCGTTCGCGAGATATGGGAGTTTGAAGCCGAGAAATGGTTGACAAGACAACAAATTTCTCGCACTTCTGCTGCTCCAATCGCTTAACCAGAATGGCCTAGGAGAAAAATACAAGTACCGTTGTAATCGGGCGAGTTTCTACTTTCAAATGCAATAGGAATTTTTGGGTTAGGTCAATCCGATCGCGAGATATGGGAGTTTGAAGCTAAGAAATGGTTGAGAAGACAACAAATTTTTCGCAATTCTGCTGCTCCAAACGCTTAACCAGAATCGCCTAGGGAAAAAATACGCATACCGTTGTAATCGGGCCAGATTCTACTTTCAGATGCGACAGGAATTTTTGGGTTAGGTCAATGCGTTCGTGAGATTTGGGAGTTTGAAGCCATGAAATGGTTGAGAAGGCAAAAAATTTTTCGCAATTCTGCTGCTTCAAAGGCTTAACCACAATGGCCTAGGGAAAAAATACACATACCGTTGTAACCGGGCGAGCTTCTACTTTCAGTTACAATAGGAATTTTTGGGTTAGGTCAATCCGTTCGCGAGATATGGGACTTTGAAGCTAAGAAATGGTCGAGAAGACAACAAATTTTTCGCAATTCTGCTGCTCCAAACGCTTAACCAGAATGGGCTAGGGAAAAAATACACATACCGTTGTGATCGGGCGAGTCTCTACTTTCAGATGCAATAGGAATTTTTGGGTTAGGTCAATCCGTTCGCGAGATATGGGAGTTTGAAGCCAAGAAATGGTAGAGAAGGCAAAAAATTTTTCACAATTCTGGTGCTCCAAACGCTTAACCAGGATGGCCTAGGGAAAAAATGCACATACCGTTGTAATCGGGCGAGTTTCTACTTTCAGATGCAACAGGAATTTTCGGGTTAGGTCAATCCGTACGCGAGATATGGGACTTTGAAGCTAAGAAATGGTTGAGAAGACAACAAATTTTTCGCAATTCTGCTGCTCCAGGCGCTTAACCAGAATGGGCTAGGGAAAAAATACACATACCTTTGTAACCGGGCGAGTTTCTACTTTCAGACGCAACAGGAATTTTTGGGTTAGGTCAATCCGTTCGCGAGATATGGGAGTTTGAAGCCGAGAAATGGTTGACAAGACATCAAATGTTTCGCACTTCTGCTGCTCCAATCGCTTAACCACAATGGCCTAGGGGAAAAATACAAGTACCGTTGTAATCGGGCGAGTTTCTACTTTCAAATGCAATAGGAATTTTTGGGTTAGGTCAATCCGTTCGCGAGATATGGGAGTTTAAAGCTAAGAAATGGTTGAGAAGACAACAAATTTTTCGCAATTCTGCTGCTCCAAACGCTTAACCTGAATGGCCTAGGGAAAAAATACGCATACCGTTGTAATCGGGCCAGATTCTACTTTCAGATGCGACAGGAATTTTTGGGTTAGGTCAATCCGTTCGCGAGATATGGGAGTTTGAAGCCAAGAAATGGTTGAGAAGGCAAAAAATTTTTCGCAATTCTGCTGCTTCAAACGCTTAACCAGAATGGCCTAGGGAAAAAATGCACATACCGTTGTAATCGGGCGTGTTTCTACTTTCAGATGCAATAGGAATTTTTGGGTTAGGTCAATCCGTTCGCGAGATATGGGAGTTTGAAGACAAGAAATGGTTGAGAAGGCAAAAAATTTTTCGCAATTCTGCTGCTCCAAACGCTTAACCAGAATGGCCTAAGGAAAGAATACACATACCGTTGTAATCGGGCGAGTTTCTACTTCCAGATGCAACAGGAGTTTTTGGGTTAGGTCAATCCGTTCGCGAGATATGGGAGTTTGAAGCCGAGAAATGGTTGACAAGACAACAAATTTCTCGCACTTCTGCTGCTCCAATCGCTTAACCAGAATGGCCTAGGAGAAAAATACAAGTACCGTTGTAATCGGGCGAGTTTCTACTTTCAAATGCAATAGGAATTTTTGGGTTAGGTCAATCCGATCGCGAGATATGGGAGTTTGAAGCTAAGAAATGGTTGAGAAGACAACAAATTTTTCGCAATTCTGCTGCTCCAAACGCTTAACCAGAATCGCCTAGGGAAAAAATACGCATACCGTTGTAATCGGGCCAGATTCTACTTTCAGATGCGACAGGAATTTTTGGGTTAGGTCAATGCGTTCGTGAGATTTGGGAGTTTGAAGCCATGAAATGGTTGAGAAGGCAAAAAATTTTTCGCAATTCTGCTGCTTCAAAGGCTTAACCACAATGGCCTAGGGAAAAAATACACATACCGTTGTAACCGGGCGAGCTTCTACTTTCAGTTACAATAGGAATTTTTGGGTTAGGTCAATCCGTTCGCGAGATATGGGACTTTGAAGCTAAGAAATGTTTGACAAGACATCAAATGTTTCGCACTTCTGCTGCTCCAATCGCTTAACCACAATGGCCTAGGGGAAAAATACAAGTACCGTTGTAATCGGGCGAGTTTCTACTTTCAAATGCAATAGGAATTTTTGGGTTAGGTCAATCCGTTCGCGAGATATGGGAGTTTGAAGCTAAGAAATGGTTGAGAAGACAACAAATTTTTCGCAATTCTGCTGCTCCAAACGCTTAACCTGAATGGCCTAGGGAAAAAATACGCATACCGTTGTAATCGGGCCAGATTCTACTTTCAGACGCAATAGGAATTTTTGGGTAAGGTCATTCCGTTCGCGAGATACGGGAGTTTGAAGACAAGAAATGGTTGAGAAGGCAAAAAATTTTTCGCAATTATGCTGCTCCAAACGCTTAACCAGAATGGCCTAAGGAAAAAATACACATACCGTTGTAATCGGGCGAGTTTCTACTTTCAGACGCAACAGGAATTTTAGGGTTATGTCAATCCGTTCGCGAGATATGGGAGTTTGAAGCCGAGAAATGGTTGACAAGACAACAAATTTCTCGCACTTCTGCTGCTCCAATCGCTTAACCAGAATGGCCTAGGGGAAAAATACAAGTACCGTTGTAATCGGGCGAGTTTCTACTTTCAAATGCAATAGGAATTTTTGGGTTAGGTCAATCCGTTCGCGAGACATGGGAGTTTGAAGCTAAGAAATGGTTGAGAAGACATCAAATTTTTCGCAATTCTGCTGCTCCAAACGCTTAACCTGAATGGCCTAGGGAAAAAATACGCATACCGTTGTAATCGGGCGAGTTTGTACTTCCAGATGCAACAGGAATTTTTGGGTTAGGTCAATCCGTTCGCGAGATATGGGACTTTGAAGCTAACAAATGGTTGAGAAGACAACAAATTTTTCGCAATTCTGCTGCTCCAAACGCTTAACCTGAATGGCCTAGGGAAAAAATTCGCATACCGTTGTAATCGGGCCAGTTTGTACTTTCAGATGCGACAGGAATTTTTGGGTTAGGTCAATCCGTTCGCGAGATATGGGAGTTTGAAGCCAAGAAATGGTTGAGAAGGCCAAAAATTTTTCGCAATTCTGCTGCTTCAAACGCTTAACCAGAATGGCCTAGGGAAAAAATGCACATACCGTTGTTATCGGGCGTGTTTCTACTTTCAGATGCAACAGGAATTTTTGGGTTAGGTCAATCCGTTCGCGAGATATGGGAGTTTGAAGACAAGAAATGGTTGAGAAGGCAAAAAATTTTTCGCAATTCTGCTGCTCCAAACGCTTAACCAGAATGGCCTAGGGAAAAAATGCACATACCGTTGTAATCGGGCGTGTTTCTACCTTCAGATGCAATAGGAATTTTTGGGTTAGGTCAATCCGTTCGCGAGATATGGGAGTTTGAAGACAAGAAATGGTTGAGAAGGCAAAAAATTTTTCGCAATTCTGCTGCTCCAAACGCTTAACCAGAATGGCCTAAGGAAAAAATACACATACCGTTGTAATCGGGCGAGTTTCTACTTCCAGATGCAACAGGAATTTTCGGGTTAGGTCAATCCGTTCGCGAGATATGGGACTTTGAAGCTAAGAAATGGTTGAGAAGACAACAAATTTTTCGCAATTCTGCTGCTCCAGGCGCTTAACCAGAATGGGCTAGGGAAAAAATACACATACCTTTGTAACCGAGCGAGTTTCTACTTTCAGACGCAACAGGAATTTTTGGGTTAGGTCAATCCGTTCGCGAGATATGGGACTTTGAAGCTAAGAAATGTTTGGCAAGACATCAAATGTTTCGCACTTCTGCTGCTCCAATCGCTTAACCACAATGGCCTAGGGGAAAAATACAAGTACCGTTGTAATCGGGCGAGTTTCTACTTTCAAATGCAATAGGAATTTTTGGGTTAGGTCAATCCGTTCGCGAGATATGGGAGTTTGAAGCTAAGAAATGGTTGAGAAGACAACTAATTTTTCGCAATTCTGCTGCTCCAAACGATTAACCTGAATGGCCTAGGGAAAAAATACGCATACCGTTGTAATCGGGCCAGATTCTACTTTCAGACGCAATAGGAATTTTTGGGTAAGGTCATTCCGTTCGCGAGATACGGGAGTTTGAAGACAAGGAATGGTTGAGAAGGCAAAAAATTTTTCGCAATTATGCTGCTCCAAACGCTTAACCAGAATGGCCTAAGGAAAAAATACACATACCGTTGTAATCGGGCGAGTTTCTACTTTCAGACGCAACAGGAATTTTAGGGTTATGTCAATCCGTTCGCGAGATATGGGAGTTTGAAGCCGAGAAATGGTTGACAAGACAACAAATTTCTCGCACTTCTGCTGCTCCAATCGCTTAACCAGAATGGCCTAGGGGAAAAATACAAGTACCGTTGTAATCGGGCGAGTTTCTACTTTCAAATGCAATAGGAATTTTTGGGTTAGGTCAATCCGTTCGCGAGACATGGGAGTTTGAAGCTAAGAAATGGTTGAGAAGACATCAAATTTTTCGCAATTCTGCTGCTTCAAACGCTTAACCTGAATGGCCTAGGGAAAAAATACGCATACCGTTGTAATCGGGCGAGTTTGTACTTCCAGATGCAACAGGAATTTTTGGGTTAGGTCAATCCGTTCGCGAGATATGGGACTTTGAAGCTAAGAAATGGTTGAGAAGACAACAAATTTTTCGCAATTCTGCTGCTCCAAACGCTTAACCTGAATGGCCTAGGGAAAAAATTCGCATACCGTTGTAATCGGGCCAGATTGTACTTTCAGATGCGACAGGAATTTTTGGGTTAGGTCAATCCGTTCGCGAGATATGGGAGTTTGAAGACAAGAAATGGTTGAGAAGGCAAAAAATTTTTCGCAATTCTGCTGCTCCAAACGCTTAACCAGAATGGCCTAAGGAAAAAATACACATACCGTTGTAATCGGGCGAGTTTCTACTTCCAGATGCAACAGGAATTTTCGGGTTAGGTCAATCCGTTCGCGAGATATGGGACTTTGAAGCTAAGAAATGGTTGAGAAGACAACAAATTTTTCGCAATTCTGCTGCTCCAGGCGCTTAACCAGAATGGGCTAGGGAAAGAATACACATACCTTTGTAACCGGGCGAGTTTCTACTTTCAGACGCAACAGGAATTTTTGGGTTAGGTCAATCCGTTCGCGAGATATGGGAGTTTGAAGCCGAGAAATGGTTGACAAGACATCAAATGTTTCGCACTTCTGCTGCTCCAATCGCTTAACCACAATGGCCTAGGGGAAAAATACAAGTACCGTTGTAATCGGGCGAGTTTCTACTTTCAAATGCAATAGGAATTTTTGGGTTAGGTCAATCCGTTCGCGAGATATGGGAGTTTAAAGCTAAGAAATGGTTGAGAAGACAACAAATTTTTCGCAATTCTGCTGCTCCAAACGCTTAACCTGAATGGCCTAGGGAAAAAATACGCATACCGTTGTAATCGGGCCAGATTCTACTTTCAGATGCGACAGGAATTTTTGGGTTAGGTCAATCCGTTCGCGAGATATGGGAGTTTGAAGCCAAGAAATGGTTGAGAAGGCAAAAAATTTTTCGCAATTCTGCTGCTTCAAACGCTTAACCAGAATGGCCTAGGGAAAAAATGCACATACCGTTGTAATCGGGCGTGTTTCTACTTTCAGATGCAATAGGAATTTTTGGGTTAGGTCAATCCGTACGCGAGATATGGGAGTTTGAAGACAAGAAATGGTTGAGAAGGCAAAAAATTTTTCGCAATTCTGCTGCTTCAAACGGTTAACCAGAATGGCCTAGGGAAAAAATACACATACCGTTGTAATCGTGCGAGTTTCTACTTTCAGTTACAATAGGAATTTTTGGGTTAGGTCAATCCGTTCGCGAGACATGGGACTTTGAAGCTAAGAAATGGTCGAGAAGACAACAAATTTTTCGCAATTCTGCTGCTCCAAACGCTTAACCTGAATGGCCTAGGGAAAAAATACGCATACCGTTGTAATCGGGCCAGATTCTACTTTCAGATGCGACAGGAATTCTTGGGTTAGGTCAATCCGTTCGCGAGATATGGGAGTATGAAGCCAAGAAATGGTTGAGAAGGCAAAAAATTTTTCGCAATTCTGCTGCTTCAAACGCTTAACCAGAATGGCTTAGGGAAAAAATACACATACCGTTGTAATCGGGCGAGTTTCTACTTTCAGATGCAATAGGAATTTTTGGGTTAGGTCAATCCGTTCGCGAGACATGGGACTTTGAAGCTAAGAAATGGTCGAGAAGACAACAAATTTTTCGCAATTCTGCTGCTCCAAACGCTTAACCAGAATGGGCTAGGGAAAAAATACACATACCGTTGTGATCGGGCGAGTCTCTACTTTCAGATGCAATAGGAATTTTTGGGTTAGGTCAATCCGTTCGCGAGATATGGGAGTTTGAAGCCAAGAAATGGTAGAGAAGGCAAAAAATTTTTCACAATTCTGGTGCTCCAAACGCTTAACCAGGATGGCCTAGGGAAAAAATGCACATACCGTTGTAATCGGGCGAGTTTCTACTTTCAGATGCAACAGGAATTTTCGGGTTAGGTCAATCCGTACGCGAGATATGGGACTTTGAAGCTAAGAAATGGTTGAGAAGACAACAAATTTTTCGCAATTCTGCTGCTCCAGGCGCTTAACCAGAATGGGCTAGGGAAAAAATACACATACCTTTGTAACCGGGCGAGTTTCTACTTTCAGACGCAACAGGAATTTTTGGGTTAGGTCAATCCGTTCGCGAGATATGGGAGTTTGAAGCCGAGAAATGGTTGACAAGACATCAAATGTTTCGCACTTCTGCTGCTCCAATCGCTTAACCACAATGGCCTAGGGGAAAAATACAAGTACCGTTGTAATCGGGCGAGTTTCTACTTTCAAATGCAATAGGAATTTTTGGGTTAGGTCAATCCGTTCGCGAGATATGGGAGTTTAAAGCTAAGAAATGGTTGAGAAGACAACAAATTTTTCGCAATTCTGCTGCTCCAAACGCTTAACCTGAATGGCCTAGGGAAAAAATACGCATACCGTTGTAATCGGGCCAGATTCTACTTTCAGATGCGACAGGAATTTTTGGGTTAGGTCAATCCGTTCGCGAGATATGGGAGTTTGAAGCCAAGAAATGGTTGAGAAGGCAAAAAATTTTTCGCAATTCTGCTGCTTCAAACGCTTAACCAGAATGGCCTAGGGAAAAAATGCACATACCGTTGTAATCGGGCGTGTTTCTACTTTCAGATGCAATAGGAATTTTTGGGTTAGGTCAATCCGTTCGCGAGATATGGGAGTTTGAAGACAAGAAATGGTTGAGAAGGCAAAAAATTTTTCGCAATTCTGCTGCTCCAAACGCTTAACCAGAATGGCCTAAGGAAAGAATACACATACCGTTGTAATCGGGCGAGTTTCTACTTCCAGATGCAACAGGAGTTTTTGGGTTAGGTCAATCCGTTCGCGAGATATGGGAGTTTGAAGCCGAGAAATGGTTGACAAGACAACAAATTTCTCGCACTTCTGCTGCTCCAATCGCTTAACCAGAATGGCCTAGGAGAAAAATACAAGTACCGTTGTAATCGGGCGAGTTTCTACTTTCAAATGCAATAGGAATTTTTGGGTTAGGTCAATCCGATCGCGAGATATGGGAGTTTGAAGCTAAGAAATGGTTGAGAAGACAACAAATTTTTCGCAATTCTGCTGCTCCAAACGCTTAACCAGAATCGCCTAGGGAAAAAATACGCATACCGTTGTAATCGGGCCAGATTCTACTTTCAGATGCGACAGGAATTTTTGGGTTAGGTCAATGCGTTCGTGAGATTTGGGAGTTTGAAGCCATGAAATGGTTGAGAAGGCAAAAAATTTTTCGCAATTCTGCTGCTTCAAAGGCTTAACCACAATGGCCTAGGGAAAAAATACACATACCGTTGTAACCGGGCGAGCTTCTACTTTCAGTTACAATAGGAATTTTTGGGTTAGGTCAATCCGTTCGCGAGATATGGGACTTTGAAGCTAAGAAATGGTCGAGAAGACAACAAATTTTTCGCAATTCTGCTGCTCCAAACGCTTAACCAGAATGGGCTAGGGAAAAAATACACATACCGTTGTGATCGGGCGAGTCTCTACTTTCAGATGCAATAGGAATTTTTGGGTTAGGTCAATCCGTTCGCGAGATATGGGAGTTTGAAGCCAAGAAATGGTAGAGAAGGCAAAAAATTTTTCACAATTCTGGTGCTCCAAACGCTTAACCAGGATGGCCTAGGGAAAAAATGCACATACCGTTGTAATCGGGCGAGTTTCTACTTTCAGATGCAACAGGAATTTTCGGGTTAGGTCAATCCGTACGCGAGATATGGGACTTTGAAGCTAAGAAATGGTTGAGAAGACAACAAATTTTTCGCAATTCTGCTGCTCCAGGCGCTTAACCAGAATGGGCTAGGGAAAAAATACACATACCGTTGTAACCGGGCGAGCTTCTACTTTCAGTTACAATAGGAATTTTTGGGTTAGGTCAATCCGTTCGCGAGATATGGGACTTTGAAGCTAAGAAATGGTCGAGAAGACAACAAATTTTTCGCAATTCTGCTGCTCCAAACGCTTAACCTGAATGGGCTAGGGAAAAAATACACATACCGTTGTGATCGGGCGAGTCTCTACTTTCAGATGCAATAGGAATTTTTGGGTTAGGTCAATCCGTTCGCGAGATATGGGAGTTTGAAGCCAAGAAATGGTAGAGAAGGCAAAAAATTTTTCACAATTCTGGTGCTCCAAACGCTTAACCAGGATGGCCTAGGGAAAAAATGCACATACCGTTGTAATCGGGCGAGTTTCTACTTTCAGATGCAACAGGAATTTTCGGGTTAGGTCAATCCGTACGCGAGATATGGGACTTTGAAGCTAAGAAATGGTTGAGAAGACAACAAATTTTTCGCAATTCTGCTGCTCCAGGCGCTTAACCAGAATGGGCTAGGGAAAAAATACACATACCTTTGTAACCGGGCGAGTTTCTACTTTCAGACGCAACAGGAATTTTTGGGTTAGGTCAATCCGTTCGCGAGATATGGGAGTTTGAAGCCGAGAAATGGTTGACAAGACATCAAATGTTTCGCACTTCTGCTGCTCCAATCGCTTAACCACAATAGCCTAGGGGAAAAATACAAGTACCGTTGTAATCGGGCGAGTTTCTACTTTCAAATGCAATAGGAATTTTTGGGTTAGGTCAATCCGTTCGCGAGATATGGGAGTTTAAAGCTAAGAAATGGTTGAGAAGACAACAAATTTTTCGCAATTCTGCTGCTCCAAACGCTTAACCTGAATGGCCTAGGGAAAAAATACGCATACCGTTGTAATCGGGCCAGATTCTACTTTCAGATGCGACAGGAATTTTTGGGTTAGGTCAATCCGTTCGCGAGATATGGGAGTTTGAAGCCAAGAAATGGTTGAGAAGGCAAAAAATTTTTCGCAATTCTGCTGCTTCAAACGCTTAACCAGAATGGCCTAGGGAAAAAATGCACATACCGTTGTAATCGGGCGTGTTTCTACTTTCATATGCAATAGGAATTTTTGGGTTAGGTCAATCCGTTCGCGAGATATGGGAGTTTGAAGACAAGAAATGGTTGAGAAGGCAAAAAATTTTTCGCAATTCTGCTGCTCCAAACGCTTAACCAGAATGGCCTAAGGAAAGAATACACATACCGTTGTAATCGGGCGAGTTTCTACTTCCAGATGCAACAGGAGTTTTTGGGTTAGGTCAATCCGTTCGCGAGATATGGGAGTTTGAAGCCGAGAAATGGTTGACAAGACAACAAATTTCTCGCACTTCTGCTGCTCCAATCGCTTAACCAGAATGGCCTAGGAGAAAAATACAAGTACCGTTGTAATCGGGCGAGTTTCTACTTTCAAATGCAATAGGAATTTTTGGGTTAGGTCAATCCGATCGCGAGATATGGGAGTTTGAAGCTAAGAAATGGTTGAGAAGACAACAAATTTTTCGCAATTCTGCTGCTCCAAACGCTTAACCAGAATCGCCTAGGGAAAAAATACGCATACCGTTGTAATCGGGCCAGATTCTACTTTCAGATGCGACAGGAATTTTTGGGTTAGGTCAATGCGTTCGTGAGATTTGGGAGTTTGAAGCCATGAAATGGTTGAGAAGGCAAAAAATTTTTCGCAATTCTGCTGCTTCAAAGGCTTAACCACAATGGCCTAGGGAAAAAATACACATACCGTTGTAACCGGGCGAGCTTCTACTTTCAGTTACAATAGGAATTTTTGGGTTAGGTCAATCCGTTCGCGAGATATGGGACTTTGAAGCTAAGAAATGGTCGAGAAGACAACAAATTTTTCGCAATTCTGCTGCTCCAAACGCTTAACCAGAATGGGCTAGGGAAAAAATACACATACCGTTGTGATCGGGCGAGTCTCTACTTTCAGATGCAATAGGAATTTTTGGGTTAGGTCAATCCGTTCGCGAGATATGGGAGTTTGAAGCCAAGAAATGGTAGAGAAGGCAAAAAATTTTTCACAATTCTGGTGCTCCAAACGCTTAACCAGGATGGCCTAGGGAAAAAATGCACATACCGTTGTAATCGGGCGAGTTTCTACTTTCAGATGCAACAGGAATTTTCGGGTTAGGTCAATCCGTACGCGAGATATGGGACTTTGAAGCTAAGAAATGGTTGAGAAGACAACAAATTTTTCGCAATTCTGCTGCTCCAGGCGCTTAACCAGAATGGGCTAGGGAAAAAATACACATACCGTTGTAACCGGGCGAGCTTCTACTTTCAGTTACAATAGGAATTTTTGGGTTAGGTCAATCCGTTCGCGAGATATGGGACTTTGAAGCTAAGAAATGGTCGAGAAGACAACAAATTTTTCGCAATTCTGCTGCTCCAAACGCTTAACCAGAATGGGCTAGGGAAAAAATACACATACCGTTGTGATCGGGCGAGTCTCTACTTTCAGATGCAATAGGAATTTTTGGGTTAGGTCAATCCGTTCGCGAGATATGGGAGTTTGAAGCCAAGAAATGGTAGAGAAGGCAAAAAATTTTTCACAATTCTGGTGCTCCAAACGCTTAACCAGGATGGCCTAGGGAAAAAATGCACATACCGTTGTAATCGGGCGAGTTTCTACTTTCAGATGCAACAGGAATTTTCGGGTTAGGTCAATCCGTACGCGAGATATGGGACTTTGAAGCTAAGAAATGGTTGAGAAGACAACAAATTTTTCGCAATTCTGCTGCTCCAGGCGCTTAACCAGAATGGGCTAGGGAAAAAATACACATACCTTTGTAACCGGGCGAGTTTCTACTTTCAGACGCAACAGGAATTTTTGGGTTAGGTCAATCCGTTCGCGAGATATGGGAGTTTGAAGCCGAGAAATGGTTGACAAGACATCAAATGTTTCGCACTTCTGCTGCTCCAATCGCTTAACCACAATAGCCTAGGGGAAAAATACAAGTACCGTTGTAATCGGGCGAGTTTCTACTTTCAAATGCAATAGGAATTTTTGGGTTAGGTCAATCCGTTCGCGAGATATGGGAGTTTAAAGCTAAGAAATGGTTGAGAAGACAACAAATTTTTCGCAATTCTGCTGCTCCAAACGCTTAACCTGAATGGCCTAGGGAAAAAATACGCATACCGTTGTAATCGGGCCAGATTCTACTTTCAGATGCGACAGGAATTTTTGGGTTAGGTCAATCCGTTCGCGAGATATGGGAGTTTGAAGCCAAGAAATGGTTGAGAAGGCAAAAAATTTTTCGCAATTCTGCTGCTTCAAACGCTTAACCAGAATGGCCTAGGGAAAAAATGCACATACCGTTGTAATCGGGCGTGTTTCTACTTTCAGATGCAATAGGAATTTTTGGGTTAGGTCAATCCGTTCGCGAGATATGGGAGTTTGAAGACAAGAAATGGTTGAGAAGGCAAAAAATTTTTCGCAATTCTGCTGCTCCAAACGCTTAACCAGAATGGCCTAAGGAAAGAATACACATACCGTTGTAATCGGGCGAGTTTCTACTTCCAGATGCAACAGGAGTTTTTGGGTTAGGTCAATCCGTTCGCGAGATATGGGAGTTTGAAGCCGAGAAATGGTTGACAAGACAACAAATTTCTCGCACTTCTGCTGCTCCAATCGCTTAACCAGAATGGCCTAGGAGAAAAATACAAGTACCGTTGTAATCGGGCGAGTTTCTACTTTCAAATGCAATAGGAATTTTTGGGTTAGGTCAATCCGATCGCGAGATATGGGAGTTTGAAGCTAAGAAATGGTTGAGAAGACAACAAATTTTTCGCAATTCTGCTGCTCCAAACGCTTAACCAGAATCGCCTAGGGAAAAAATACGCATACCGTTGTAATCGGGCCAGATTCTACTTTCAGATGCGACAGGAATTTTTGGGTTAGGTCAATGCGTTCGTGAGATTTGGGAGTTTGAAGCCATGAAATGGTTGAGAAGGCAAAAAATTTTTCGCAATTCTGCTGCTTCAAAGGCTTAACCACAATGGCCTAGGGAAAAAATACACATACCGTTGTTACCGGGCGAGCTTCTACTTTCAGTTACAATAGGAATTTTTGGGTTAGGTCAATCCGTTCGCGAGATATGGGACTTTGAAGCTAAGAAATGTTTGACAAGACATCAAATGTTTCGCACTTCTGCTGCTCCAATCGCTTAACCACAATGGCCTAGGGGAAAAATACAAGTACCGTTGTAATCGGGCGAGTTTCTACTTTCAAATGCAATAGGAATTTTTGGGTTAGGTCAATCCGTTCGCGAGATATGGGAGTTTGAAGCTAAGAAATGGTTGAGAAGACAACAAATTTTTCGCAATTCTGCTGCTCCAAACGCTTAACCTGAATGGCCTAGGGAAAAAATACGCATACCGTTGTAATCGGGCCAGATTCTACTTTCAGACGCAATAGGAATTTTTGGGTAAGGTCATTCCGTTCGCGAGATACGGGAGTTTGAAGACAAGAAATGGTTGAGAAGGCAAAAAATTTTTCGCAATTATGCTGCTCCAAACGCTTAACCAGAATGGCCTAAGGAAAAAATACACATACCGTTGTAATCGGGCGAGTTTCTACTTTCAGACGCAACAGGAATTTTTGGGTTAGGTCAATCCGTTCGCGAGACATGGGAGTTTGAAGCTAAGAAATGGTTGAGAAGACATCAAATTTTTCGCAATTCTGCTGCTCCAAACGCTTAACCTGAATGGCCTAGGGAAAAAATACGCATACCGTTGTAATCGGGCGAGTTTGTACTTCCAGATGCAACAGGAATTTTTGGGTTAGGTCAATCCGTTCGCGAGATATGGGACTTTGAAGCTAACAAATGGTTGAGAAGACAACAAATTTTTCGCAATTCTGCTGCTCCAAACGCTTAACCTGAATGGCCTAGGGAAAAAATTCGCATACCGTTGTAATCGGGCGTGTTTCTACTTTCAGATGCAACAGGAATTTTTGGGTTAGGTCAATCCGTTCGCGAGATATGGGAGTTTGAAGACAAGAAATGGTTGAGAAGGCAAAAAATTTTTCGCAATTCTGCTGCTCCAAACGCTTAACCAGAATGGCCTAGGGAAAAAATGCACATACCGTTGTAATCGGGCGTGTTTCTACCTTCAGATGCAATAGGAATTTTTGGGTTAGGTCAATCCGTTCGCGAGATATGGGAGTTTGAAGACAAGAAATGGTTGAGAAGGCAAAAAATTTTTCGCAATTCTGCTGCTCCAAACGCTTAACCAGAATGGCCTAAGGAAAAAATACACATACCGTTGTAATCGGGCGAGTTTCTACTTCCAGATGCAACAGGAATTTTCGGGTTAGGTCAATCCGTTCGCGAGATATGGGACTTTGAAGCTAAGAAATGGTTGAGAAGACAACAAATTTTTCGCAATTCTGCTGCTCCACGCGCTTAACCAGAATGGGCTAGGGAAAAAATACACATACCTTTGTAACCGGGCGAGTTTCTACTTTCAGACGCAACAGGAATTTTTGGGTTAGGTCAATCCGTTCGCGAGATATGGGAGTTTGAAGCCGTGAAATGGTTGACAAGACATCAAATGTTTCGCACTTCTGCTGCTCCAATCGCTTAACCACAATGGCCTAGGGGAAAAATACAAGTACCGTTGTAATCGGGCGAGTTTCTACTTTCAAATGCAATAGGAATTTTTGGGTTAGGTCAATCCGTTCGCGAGATATGGGAGTTTAAAGCTAAGAAATGGTTGAGAAGACAACAAATTTTTCGCAATTCTGCTGCTCCAAACGCTTAACCTGAATGGCCTAGGGAAAAAATACGCATACCGTTGTAATCGGGCCAGATTCTACTTTCAGATGCGACAGGAATTTTTGGGTTAGGTCAATCCGTTCGCGAGATATGGGAGTTTGAAGCCAAGAAATGGTTGAGAAGGCAAAAAATTTTTCGCAATTCTGCTGCTTCAAACGCTTAACCAGAATGGCCTAGGGAAAAAATGCACATACCGTTGTAATCGGGCGTGTTTCTACTTTCAGATGCAATAGGAATTTTTGGGTTAGGTCAATCCGTTCGCGAGATATGGGAGTTTGAAGACAAGAAATGGTTGAGAATGCAAAAAATTTTTCGCAATTATGCTGCTCCAAACGCTTAACCAGAATGGCCTAAGGAAAAAATACACATACCGTTATAATCGGGCGAGTTTCTACTTTCAGACGCAACAGGAATTTTAGGGTTAGGTCAATCCGTTCGCGAGATATGGGAGTTTGAAGCCGAGAAATGGTTGACAAGACAACAACTTTCTCGCACTTCTGCTGCTCCAATCGTTTAACCAGAATGGCCTAGGGGAAAAATACAAGTACCGTTGTAATCGGGCGAGTTTCTACTTTCAAATGCAATAGGAATTTTTGGGTAAGGTCAATCCGTTCGCGAGATATGGGAGTTTGAAGCTAAGAAATGGTTGAGAAGACAACAAATTTTTCGCAATTCTGCTGCTCCAAACGCTTAACCTGAATGGCCTAGGGAAAAAATACGCATACCGTTGTAGTCGGGCCAGATTCTACTTTCAGACGCAATAGGAATTTTTGGGTAAGGTCATTCCGTTCGCGAGATATGGGAGTTTGAAGACAAGAAATGGTTGAGAAGGCAAAAAAATTTTCGCAATTCTGCTGCTCCAAACGCTTAACCAGAATGGCCTAAGGAAAGAATACACATACCGTTGTAATCGGGCGAGTTTCTACTTCCAGATGCAACAGGAATTTTTGGGTTAGGTCAATCCGTTCGCGAGATATGGGAGTTTGAAGCCGAGAAATGGTTGACAAGACAACAAATTTCTCGCACTTCTGCTGCTCCAATCGCTTAACCAGAATGGCCTAGGGGAAAAATACAAGTACAGTTGTAATCGGGCGAGTTTCTACTTTCAAATGCAATAGGAATTTTTGGGTTAGGTCAATCCGATCGCGAGATATGGGAGTTTGAAGCTAAGAAATGTTTGAGAAGACAACAAATTTTTCGCAATTCTGCTGCTCCAAACGCTTAACCAGAATCGCCTAGGGAAAAAATACGCATACCGTTGTAATCGGGCCAGATTCTACTTTCAGACGCAATAGGAATTTTTGGGTAAGGTCATTCCGTTCGCGAGATACGGGAGTTTGAAGACAAGAAATGGTTGAGAAGGCAAAAAATTTTTCGCAATTATGCTGCTCCAAACGCTTAACCAGAATGGCCTAAGGAAAAAATACACATACCGTTGTAATCGGGCGAGTTTCTACTTTCAGACGCAACAGGAATTTTAGGGTTATGTCAATCCGTTCGCGAGATATGGGAGTTTGAAGCCGAGAAATGGTTGACAAGACAACAAATTTCTCGCACTTCTGCTGCTCCAATCGCTTAACCAGAATGGCCTAGGGGAAAAATACAAGTACCGTTGTAATCGGGCGAGTTTCTACTTTCAAATGCAATAGGAATTTTTGGGTTAGGTCAATCCGTTCGCGAGACATGGGAGTTTGAAGCTAAGAAATGGTTGAGAAGACATCAAATTTTTCGCAATTCTGCTGCTCCAAACGCTTAACCTGAATGGCCTAGGGAAAAAATACGCATACCGTTGTAATCGGGCCAGATTCTACTTTCAGATGCGACAGGAATTCTTGGATTAGGTCAATCCGTTCGCGAGATATGGGAGTTTGAAGCCAAGAAATGGTTGAGAAAGCAAGAAATTTTTCGCAATTCTGCTGCTTCTAACGCTTAACCAGAGTGGCCTAGGGAAAAGATACACATACCGTTGTAATCGGGCGAGTTTCTACTTTCAGACGCAATCGGAATTTTTGGGTAAGGTCATTCCGTTCGCGAGATATGGGAGTTTGAAGACAAGAAATGGTTGAGAATGCAAAAAATTTTTCGCAATTATGCTGCTCCAAACGCTTAACCAGAATGGCCTAAGGAAAAAATACACATACCGTTATAATCGGGCGAGTTTCTACTTTCAGACGCAACAGGAATTTTAGGGTTAGGTCAATCCGTTCGCGAGATATGGGAGTTTGAAGCCGAGAAATGGTTGACAAGACAACAACTTTCTCGCACTTCTGCTGCTCCAATCGTTTAACCAGAATGGCCTAGGGGAAAAATACAAGTACCGTTGTAATCGGGCGAGTTTCTACTTTCAAATGCAATAGGAATTTTTGGGTAAGGTCAATCCGTTCGCGAGATATGGGAGTTTGAAGCTAAGAAATGGTTGAGAAGACAACAAATTTTTCGCAATTCTGCTGCTCCAAACGCTTAACCTGAATGGCCTAGGGAAAAAATACGCATACCGTTGTAGTCGGGCCAGATTCTACTTTCAGACGCAATAGGAATTTTTGGGTAAGGTCATTCCGTTCGCGAGATATGGGAGTTTGAAGACAAGAAATGGTTGAGAAGGCAAAAAAATTTTCGCAATTCTGCTGCTCCAAACGCTTAACCAGAATGGCCTAAGGAAAGAATACACATACCGTTGTAATCGGGCGAGTTTCTACTTCCAGATGCAACAGGAATTTTTGGGTTAGGTCAATCCGTTCGCGAGATATGGGAGTTTGAAGCCGAGAAATGGTTGACAAGACAACAAATTTCTCGCACTTCTGCTGCTCCAATCGCTTAACCAGAATGGCCTAGGGGAAAAATACAAGTACAGTTGTAATCGGGCGAGTTTCTACTTTCAAATGCAATAGGAATTTTTGGGTTAGGTCAATCCGATCGCGAGATATGGGAGTTTGAAGCTAAGAAATGTTTGAGAAGACAACAAATTTTTCGCAATTCTGCTGCTCCAAACGCTTAACCAGAATCGCCTAGGGAAAAAATACGCATACCGTTGTAATCGGGCCAGATTCTACTTTCAGACGCAATAGGAATTTTTGGGTAAGGTCATTCCGTTCGCGAGATACGGGAGTTTGAAGACAAGAAATGGTTGAGAAGGCAAAAAATTTTTCGCAATTATGCTGCTCCAAACGCTTAACCAGAATGGCCTAAGGAAAAAATACACATACCGTTGTAATCGGGCGAGTTTCTACTTTCAGACGCAACAGGAATTTTAGGGTTATGTCAATCCGTTCGCGAGATATGGGAGTTTGAAGCCGAGAAATGGTTGACAAGACAACAAATTTCTCGCACTTCTGCTGCTCCAATCGCTTAACCAGAATGGCCTAGGGGAAAAATACAAGTACCGTTGTAATCGGGCGAGTTTCTACTTTCAAATGCAATAGGAATTTTTGGGTTAGGTCAATCCGTTCGCGAGACATGGGAGTTTGAAGCTAAGAAATGGTTGAGAAGACATCAAATTTTTCGCAATTCTGCTGCTCCAAACGCTTAACCTGAATGGCCTAGGGAAAAAATACGCATACCGTTGTAATCGGGCCAGATTCTACTTTCAGATGCGACAGGAATTCTTGGATTAGGTCAATCCGTTCGCGAGATATGGGAGTTTGAAGCCAAGAAATGGTTGAGAAAGCAAGAAATTTTTCGCAATTCTGCTGCTTCTAACGCTTAACCAGAGTGGCCTAGGGAAAAGATACACATACCGTTGTAATCGGGCGAGTTTCTACTTTCAGACGCAATCGGAATTTTTGGGTAAGGTCATTCCGTTCGCGAGATATGGGAGTTTGAAGACAAGAAATGGTTGAGAATGCAAAAAATTTTTCGCAATTATGCTGCTCCAAACGCTTAACCAGAATGGCCTAAGGAAAAAATACACATACCGTTATAATCGGGCGAGTTTCTACTTTCAGACGCAACAGGAATTTTAGGGTTAGGTCAATCCGTTCGCGAGATATGGGAGTTTGAAGCCGAGAAATGGTTGACAAGACAACAACTTTCTCGCACTTCTGCTGCTCCAATCGTTTAACCAGAATGGCCTAGGGGAAAAATACAAGTACCGTTGTAATCGGGCGAGTTTCTACTTTCAAATGCAATAGGAATTTTTGGGTAAGGTCAATCCGTTCGCGAGATATGGGAGTTTGAAGCTAAGAAATGGTTGAGAAGACAACAAATTTTTCGCAATTCTGCTGCTCCAAACGCTTAACCTGAATGGCCTAGGGAAAAAATACGCATACCGTTGTAGTCGGGCCAGATTCTACTTTCAGACGCAATAGGAATTTTTGGGTAAGGTCATTCCGTTCGCGAGATATGGGAGTTTGAAGACAAGAAATGGTTGAGAAGGCAAAAAAATTTTCGCAATTCTGCTGCTCCAAACGCTTAACCAGAATGGCCTAAGGAAAGAATACACATACCGTTGTAATCGGGCGAGTTTCTACTTCCAGATGCAACAGGAATTTTTGGGTTAGGTCAATCCGTTCGCGAGATATGGGAGTTTGAAGCCGAGAAATGGTTGACAAGACAACAAATTTCTCGCACTTCTGCTGCTCCAATCGCTTAACCAGAATGGCCTAGGGGAAAAATACAAGTACAGTTGTAATCGGGCGAGTTTCTACTTTCAAATGCAATAGGAATTTTTGGGTTAGGTCAATCCGATCGCGAGATATGGGAGTTTGAAGCTAAGAAATGTTTGAGAAGACAACAAATTTTTCGCAATTCTGCTGCTCCAAACGCTTAACCAGAATCGCCTAGGGAAAAAATACGCATACCGTTGTAATCGGGCCAGATTCTACTTTCAGATGCGACAGGAATTTTTGGGTTAGGTCAATGCGTTCGTGAGATTTGGGAGTTTGAAGCCATGAAATGGTTGAGAAGGCAAAAAATTTTTCGCAATTCTGCTGCTTCAAAGGCTTAACCACAATGGCCTAGGGAAAAAATACACATACCGTTGTAACCGGGCGAGCTTCTACTTTCAGTTACAATAGGAATTTTTGGGTTAGGTCAATCCGTTCGCGAGATATGGGAGTTTGAAGCTAAGAAATGGTTGAGAAGACAACAAATTTTTCGCAATTCTGCTGCTCCAAACGCTTAACCAGAATCGCCTAGGGAAAAAATACGCATACCGTTGTAATCGGGCGAGTTTCTACTTCCAGATGCAACAGGAATTTTTGGGTTAGGTCAATCCGTTCGCGAGATATGGGAGTTTGAAACCAAGAAATGGTTGAGAAGGCAAAAAATTTTTCACAATTCTGCTGCTCCAAACGCTTAACCAGAATGGGCTAGGGAAAAAATACACATACCGTTGTAATCGGGCGAGCTTCTACTTTCAGTTAGAATAGGAATTTTTGGGTTAGGTCAATCCGTTCGCGAGATATGGGACTTTGAAGCTAAGAAATGGTTGAGAAGACAACAAATTTTTCGCAATTCTGCTGCTCCAAACGCTTAACCTGAATGGCCTAGGGGAAAAATACAAGTACCGTTGTAATCGGGCGAGTTTCTGCTTTCAAATGCAATAGGAATTTTTGGGTTAGGTCAATCCGTTCGCGAGATATGGGAGTTTAAAGCTAAGAAATGGTTGAGAAGACAACAAATTTTTCGCAATTCTGCTGCTCCAAACGCTTAACCTGAATGGCCTAGGGAAAAAATACGCATACCGTTGTAATCGGGCCAGATTCTACTTTCAGATGCGACAGGAATTTTTGGGTTAGGTCAATCCGTTCGCGAGATATGGGAGTTTGAAGCCAAGAAATGGTTGAGAAGGCAAAAAATTTTTCGCAATTCTGCTGCTTCAAACGCTTAACCAGAATGGCCTAAGGAAAGAATACACATACCGTTGTAATCGGGCGAGTTTCTACTTCCAGATGCAACTGGAATTTTTGGGTTAGGTCAATCCGTTCGCGAGATATGGGACTTTGAAGCTAAGAAATGGTTGAGAAGACAACAAATTTTTCGCAATTCTGCTGCTCCAAACGCTTAACCTGAATGGGCTAGGGAAAAAATACGCATACCGTTGTAATCGGGCCTGATTCTACTTTCAGATGCGACAGGAATTTTTGGGTTAGGTCAATCCGTTCGCGAGATATGGGAATTTGAAGCCAAGAAATGGTATAGAAGGCAAAAAATTTTTCACAAATCTGCTGCTCCAAACGCTTAACCAGGATGGCCTAAGGAAAAAATACACATACCGTTGTAATCGTGCGAGTTTCTACTTTCAGTTACAATAGGAATTTTTGGGTTAGGTCAATCCGTTCGCGAGACATGGGACTTTGAAGCTAAGAAATGGTCGAGAAGACAACAAATTTTTCGCAATTCTGCTGCTCCAGACGCTTAACCTGAATGGCCTAGGGAAAAAATACGTATACCGTTGTAATCGGGCCAGATTCTACTTTCAGATGCAATAGGAATTCTTGGGTTAGGTCAATCCGTTCGCGAGATATGGGAGTATGAAGCCAAGAAATGGTTGAGAAGGCAAAAAATTTTTCGCAATTCTGCTGCTTCAAACGCTTAACCAGAATGGCCTAGGGAAAAAATACACATGCCGTTATAATCGGGCGAGCTTCTACTTCCAGATGCAATAGGAATTTTTGGGTTAGGTCAATCCGTTCGCGAGATATGGGCGTTTGAAGCCAAGAAATGGTTGAGAAGGCAAACAATTTTTCGCAATTCTGCTGCTTCAAACGGTTAACCAGAATGGCCTAGGGAAAAAATACACATACCGTTGTAATCGTGCGAGTTTCTACTTTCAGTTACAATAGGAATTTTTGGGTTAGGTCAATCCGTTCGCGAGACATGGGACTTTGAAGCTAAGAAATGGTCGAGAAGACAACAAATTTTTCGCAATTCTGCTGCTCCAAACGCTTAACCTGAATGGCCTAGGGAAAAAATACGCATACCGTTGTAATCGGGCCAGATTCTACTTTCAGATGCGACAGGAATTCTTGGGTTAGGTCAATCCGTTCGCGAGATATGGGAGTATGAAGCCAAGAAATGGTTGAGAAGGCAAAAAATTTTTCGCAATTCTGCTGCTTCAAACGCTTAACCAGAATGGCTTAGGGAAAAAATACACATACCGTTGTAATCGGGCGAGTTTCTACTTTCAGATGCAATAGGAATTTTTGGGTTAGGTCAATCCGTTCGCGAGACATGGGACTTTGAAGCTAAGAAATGGTCGAGAAGACAACAAATTTTTCGCAATTCTGCTGCTCCAAACGCTTAACCAGAATGGGCTAGGGAAAAAATACACATACCGTTGTGATCGGGCGAGTCTCTACTTTCAGATGCAATAGGAATTTTTGGGTTAGGTCAATCCGTTCGCGAGATATGGGAGTTTGAAGCCAAGAAATGGTAGAGAAGGCAAAAAATTTTTCACAATTCTGGTGCTCCAAACGCTTAACCAGGATGGCCTAGGGAAAAAATGCACATACCGTTGTAATCGGGCGAGTTTCTACTTTCAGATGCAACAGGAATTTTCGGGTTAGGTCAATCCGTACGCGAGATATGGGACTTTGAAGCTAAGAAATGGTTGAGAAGACAACAAATTTTTCGCAATTCTGCTGCTCCAGGCGCTTAACCAGAATGGGCTAGGGAAAAAATACACATACCTTTGTAACCGGGCGAGTTTCTACTTTCAGACGCAACAGGAATTTTTGGGTTAGGTCAATCCGTTCGCGAGATATGGGAGTTTGAAGCCGAGAAATGGTTGACTAGACATCAAATGTTTCGCACTTCTGCTGCTCCAATCGCTTAACCACAATGGCCTAGGGGAAAAATACAAGTACCGTTGTAATCGGGCGAGTTTCTACTTTCAAATGCAATAGGAATTTTTGGGTTAGGTCAATCCGTTCGCGAGATATGGGAGTTTAAAGCTAAGAAATGGTTGAGAAGACAACAAATTTTTCGCAATTCTGCTGCTCCAAACGCTTAACCTGAATGGCCTAGGGAAAAAATACGCATACCGTTGTAATCGGGCCAGATTCTACTTTCAGATGCGACAGGAATTTTTGGGTTAGGTCAATCCGTTCGCGAGATATGGGAGTTTGAAGCCAAGAAATGGTTGAGAAGGCAAAAAATTTTTCGCAATTCTGCTGCTTCAAACGCTTAACCAGAATGGCCTAGGGAAAAAATGCACATACCGTTGTAATCGGGCGTGTTTCTACTTTCAGATGCAATAGGAATTTTTGGGTTAGGTCAATCCGTTCGCGAGATATGGGAGTTTGAAGACAAGAAATGGTTGAGAAGGCAAAAAATTTTTCGCAATTCTGCTGCTCCAAACGCTTAACCAGAATGGCCTAAGGAAAGAATACACATACCGTTGTAATCGGGCGAGTTTCTACTTCCAGATGCAACAGGAGTTTTTGGGTTAGGTCAATCCGTTCGCGAGATATGGGAGTTTGAAGCCGAGAAATGGTTGACAAGACAACAAATTTCTCGCACTTCTGCTGCTCCAATCGCTTAACCAGAATGGCCTAGGAGAAAAATACAAGTACCGTTGTAATCGGGCGAGTTTCTACTTTCAAATGCAATAGGAATTTTTGGGTTAGGTCAATCCGATCGCGAGATATGGGAGTTTGAAGCTAAGAAATGGTTGAGAAGACAACAAATTTTTCGCAATTCTGCTGCTCCAAACGCTTAACCAGAATCGCCTAGGGAAAAAATACGCATACCGTTGTAATCGGGCCAGATTCTACTTTCAGATGCGACAGGAATTTTTGGGTTAGGTCAATGCGTTCGTGAGATTTGGGAGTTTGAAGCCATGAAATGGTTGAGAAGGCAAAAAATTTTTCGCAATTCTGCTGCTTCAAAGGCTTAACCACAATGGCCTAGGGAAAAAATACACATACCGTTGTAACCGGGCGAGCATCTACTTTCAGTTACAATAGGA
The DNA here is from genome assembly GCF_051014685.1 of Ptiloglossa arizonensis. Taxonomy (NCBI): domain Eukaryota; kingdom Metazoa; phylum Arthropoda; class Insecta; order Hymenoptera; family Colletidae; genus Ptiloglossa; species Ptiloglossa arizonensis. The sequence goes on from NW_027478389.1 coordinate 2,641,155, forward strand.
ATTTTTGGGTTAGGTCAATCCGTTCGCGAGATATGGGACTTTGAAGCTAAGAAATGGTCGAGAAGACAACAAATTTTTCGCAATTCTGCTGCTCCAAACGCTTAACCAGAATGGGCTAGGGAAAAAATACACATACCGTTGTGATCGGGCGAGTCTCTACTTTCAGATGCAATAGGAATTTTTGGGTTAGGTCAATCCGTTCGCGAGATATGGGAGTTTGAAGCCAAGAAATGGTAGAGAAGGCAAAAAATTTTTCACAATTCTGGTGCTCCAAACGCTTAACCAGGATGGCCTAGGGAAAAAATGCACATACCGTTGTAATCGGGCGAGTTTCTACTTTCAGATGCAACAGGAATTTTCGGGTTAGGTCAATCCGTACGCGAGATATGGGACTTTGAAGCTAAGAAATGGTTGAGAAGACAACAAATTTTTCGCAATTCTGCTGCTCCAGGCGCTTAACCAGAATGGGCTAGGGAAAAAATACACATACCTTTGTAACCGGGCGAGTTTCTACTTTCAGACGCAACAGGAATTTTTGGGTTAGGTCAATCCGTTCGCGAGATATGGGAGTTTGAAGCCGAGAAATGGTTGACAAGACATCAAATGTTTCGCACTTCTGCTGCTCCAATCGCTTAACCACAATGGCCTAGGGGAAAAATACAAGTACCGTTGTAATCGGGCGAGTTTCTACTTTCAAATGCAATAGGAATTTTTGGGTTAGGTCAATCCGTTCGCGAGATATGGGAGTTTAAAGCTAAGAAATGGTTGAGAAGACAACAAATTTTTCGCAATTCTGCTGCTCCAAACGCTTAACCTGAATGGCCTAGGGAAAAAATACGCATACCGTTGTAATCGGGCCAGATTCTACTTTCAGATGCGACAGGAATTTTTGGGTTAGGTCAATCCGTTCGCGAGATATGGGAGTTTGAAGCCAAGAAATGGTTGAGAAGGCAAAAAATTTTTCGCAATTCTGCTGCTTCAAACGCTTAACCAGAATGGCCTAGGGAAAAAATGCACATACCGTTGTAATCGGGCGTGTTTCTACTTTCAGATGCAATAGGAATTTTTGGGTTAGGTCAATCCGTTCGCGAGATATGGGAGTTTGAAGACAAGAAATGGTTGAGAAGGCAAAAAATTTTTCGCAATTCTGCTGCTCCAAACGCTTAACCAGAATGGCCTAAGGAAAGAATACACATACCGTTGTAATCGGGCGAGTTTCTACTTCCAGATGCAACAGGAGTTTTTGGGTTAGGTCAATCCGTTCGCGAGATATGGGAGTTTGAAGCCGAGAAATGGTTGACAAGACAACAAATTTCTCGCACTTCTGCTGCTCCAATCGCTTAACCAGAATGGCCTAGGAGAAAAATACAAGTACCGTTGTAATCGGGCGAGTTTCTACTTTCAAATGCAATAGGAATTTTTGGGTTAGGTCAATCCGATCGCGAGATATGGGAGTTTGAAGCTAAGAAATGGTTGAGAAGACAACAAATTTTTCGCAATTCTGCTGCTCCAAACGCTTAACCAGAATCGCCTAGGGAAAAAATACGCATACCGTTGTAATCGGGCCAGATTCTACTTTCAGATGCGACAGGAATTTTTGGGTTAGGTCAATGCGTTCGTGAGATTTGGGAGTTTGAAGCCATGAAATGGTTGAGAAGGCAAAAAATTTTTCGCAATTCTGCTGCTTCAAAGGCTTAACCACAATGGCCTAGGGAAAAAATACACATACCGTTGTAACCGGGCGAGCTTCTACTTTCAGTTACAATAGGAATTTTTGGGTTAGGTCAATCCGTTCGCGAGATATGGGACTTTGAAGCTAAGAAATGTTTGACAAGACATCAAATGTTTCGCACTTCTGCTGCTCCAATCGCTTAACCACAATGGCCTAGGGGAAAAATACAAGTACCGTTGTAATCGGGCGAGTTTCTACTTTCAAATGCAATAGGAATTTTTGGGTTAGGTCAATCCGTTCGCGAGATATGGGAGTTTGAAGCTAAGAAATGGTTGAGAAGACAACAAATTTTTCGCAATTCTGCTGCTCCAAACGCTTAACCTGAATGGCCTAGGGAAAAAATACGCATACCGTTGTAATCGGGCCAGATTCTACTTTCAGACGCAATAGGAATTTTTGGGTAAGGTCATTCCGTTCGCGAGATACGGGAGTTTGAAGACAAGAAATGGTTGAGAAGGCAAAAAATTTTTCGCAATTATGCTGCTCCAAACGCTTAACCAGAATGGCCTAAGGAAAAAATACACATACCGTTGTAATCGGGCGAGTTTCTACTTTCAGACGCAACAGGAATTTTAGGGTTATGTCAATCCGTTCGCGAGATATGGGAGTTTGAAGCCGAGAAATGGTTGACAAGACAACAAATTTCTCGCACTTCTGCTGCTCCAATCGCTTAACCAGAATGGCCTAGGGGAAAAATACAAGTACCGTTGTAATCGGGCGAGTTTCTACTTTCAAATGCAATAGGAATTTTTGGGTTAGGTCAATCCGTTCGCGAGACATGGGAGTTTGAAGCTAAGAAATGGTTGAGAAGACATCAAATTTTTCGCAATTCTGCTGCTCCAAACGCTTAACCTGAATGGCCTAGGGAAAAAATACGCATACCGTTGTAATCGGGCGAGTTTGTACTTCCAGATGCAACAGGAATTTTTGGGTTAGGTCAATCCGTTCGCGAGATATGGGACTTTGAAGCTAACAAATGGTTGAGAAGACAACAAATTTTTCGCAATTCTGCTGCTCCAAACGCTTAACCTGAATGGCCTAGGGAAAAAATTCGCATACCGTTGTAATCGGGCCAGTTTGTACTTTCAGATGCGACAGGAATTTTTGGGTTAGGTCAATCCGTTCGCGAGATATGGGAGTTTGAAGCCAAGAAATGGTTGAGAAGGCCAAAAATTTTTCGCAATTCTGCTGCTTCAAACGCTTAACCAGAATGGCCTAGGGAAAAAATGCACATACCGTTGTTATCGGGCGTGTTTCTACTTTCAGATGCAACAGGAATTTTTGGGTTAGGTCAATCCGTTCGCGAGATATGGGAGTTTGAAGACAAGAAATGGTTGAGAAGGCAAAAAATTTTTCGCAATTCTGCTGCTCCAAACGCTTAACCAGAATGGCCTAGGGAAAAAATGCACATACCGTTGTAATCGGGCGTGTTTCTACCTTCAGATGCAATAGGAATTTTTGGGTTAGGTCAATCCGTTCGCGAGATATGGGAGTTTGAAGACAAGAAATGGTTGAGAAGGCAAAAAATTTTTCGCAATTCTGCTGCTCCAAACGCTTAACCAGAATGGCCTAAGGAAAAAATACACATACCGTTGTAATCGGGCGAGTTTCTACTTCCAGATGCAACAGGAATTTTCGGGTTAGGTCAATCCGTTCGCGAGATATGGGACTTTGAAGCTAAGAAATGGTTGAGAAGACAACAAATTTTTCGCAATTCTGCTGCTCCAGGCGCTTAACCAGAATGGGCTAGGGAAAAAATACACATACCTTTGTAACCGGGCGAGTTTCTACTTTCAGACGCAACAGGAATTTTTGGGTTAGGTCAATCCGATCGCGAGATATGGGAGTTTGAAGCTAAGAAATGGTTGACAAGACAACAAATTTTTCGCAATTCTGCTGCTCCAAACGCTTAACCAGAATCGCCTAGGGAAAAAATACGCATACCGTTGTAATCGGGCCAGATTCTACTTTCAGATGCGACAGGAATTTTTGGGTTAGGTCAATGCGTTCGTGAGATTTGGGAGTTTGAAGCCATGAAATGGTTGAGAAGGCAAAAAATTTTTCGCAATTCTGCTGCTTCAAAGGCTTAACCACAATGGCCTAGGGAAAAAATACACATACCGTTGTAACCGGGCGAGCTTCTACTTTCAGTTACAATAGGAATTTTTGGGTTAGGTCAATCCGTTCGCGAGATATGGGACTTTGAAGCTAAGAAATGTTTGACAAGACATCAAATGTTTCGCACTTCTGCTGCTCCAATCGCTTAACCACAATGGCCTAGGGGAAAAATACAAGTACCGTTGTAATCGGGCGAGTTTCTACTTTCAAATGCAATAGGAATTTTTGGGTTAGGTCAATCCGTTCGCGAGATATGGGAGTTTGAAGCTAAGAAATGGTTGAGAAGACAACTAATTTTTCGCAATTCTGCTGCTCCAAACGCTTAACCTGAATGGCCTAGGGAAAAAATACGCATACCGTTGTAATCGGGCCAGATTCTACTTTCAGACGCAATAGGAATTTTTGGGTAAGGTCATTCCGTTCGCGAGATACGGGAGTTTGAAGACAAGAAATGGTTGAGAAGGCAAAAAATTTTTCGCAATTATGCTGCTCCAAACGCTTAACCAGAATGGCCTAAGGAAAAAATACACATACCGTTGTAATCGGGCGAGTTTCTACTTTCAGACGCAACAGGAATTTTAGGGTTATGTCAATCCGTTCGCGAGATATGGGAGTTTGAAGCCGAGAAATGGTTGACAAGACAACAAATTTCTCGCACTTCTGCTGCTCCAATCGCTTAACCAGAATGGCCTAGGGGAAAAATACAAGTACCGTTGTAATCGGGCGAGTTTCTACTTTCAAATGCAATAGGAATTTTTGGGTTAGGTCAATCCGTTCGCGAGACATGGGAGTTTGAAGCTAAGAAATGGTTGAGAAGACATCAAATTTTTCGCAATTCTGCTGCTCCAAACGCTTAACCTGAATGGCCTAGGGAAAAAATACGCATACCGTTGTAATCGGGCGAGTTTGTACTTCCAGATGCAACAGGAATTTTTGGGTTAGGTCAATCCGTTCGCGAGATATGGGACTTTGAAGCTAACAAATGGTTGAGAAGACAACAAATTTTTCGCAATTCTGCTGCTCCAAACGCTTAACCTGAATGGCCTAGGGAAAAAATTCGCATACCGTTGTAATCGGGCCAGTTTGTACTTTCAGATGCGACAGGAATTTTTGGGTTAGGTCAATCCGTTCGCGAGATATGGGAGTTTGAAGCCAAGAAATGGTTGAGAAGGCCAAAAATTTTTCGCAATTCTGCTGCTTCAAACGCTTAACCAGAATGGCCTAGGGAAAAAATGCACATACCGTTGTTATCGGGCGTGTTTCTACTTTCAGATGCAACAGGAATTTTTGGGTTAGGTCAATCCGTTCGCGAGATATGGGAGTTTGAAGACAAGAAATGGTTGAGAAGGCAAAAAATTTTTCGCAATTCTGCTGCTCCAAACGCTTAACCAGAATGGCCTAGGGAAAAAATGCACATACCGTTGTAATCGGGAGTGTTTCTACCTTCAGATGCAATAGGAATTTTTGGGTTAGGTCAATCCGTTCGCGAGATATGGGAGTTTGAAGACAAGAAATGGTTGAGAAGGCAAAAAATTTTTCGCAATTCTGCTGCTCCAAACGCTTAACCAGAATGGCCTAAGGAAAAAATACACATACCGTTGTAATCGGGCGAGTTTCTACTTCCAGATGCAACAGGAATTTTCGGGTTAGGTCAATCCGTTCGCGAGATATGGGACTTTGAAGCTAAGAAATGGTTGAGAAGACAACAAATTTTTCGCAATTCTGCTGCTCCAGGCGCTTAACCAGAATGGGCTAGGGAAAAAATACACATACCTTTGTAACCGGGCGAGTTTCTACTTTCAGACGCAACAGGAATTTTTGGGTTAGGTCAATCCGATCGCGAGATATGGGAGTTTGAAGCTAAGAAATGGTTGACAAGACAACAAATTTTTCGCAATTCTGCTGCTCCAAACGCTTAACCAGAATCGCCTAGGGAAAAAATACGCATACCGTTGTAATCGGGCCAGATTCTACTTTCAGATGCGACAGGAATTTTTGGGTTAGGTCAATGCGTTCGTGAGATTTGGGAGTTTGAAGCCATGAAATGGTTGAGAAGGCAAAAAATTTTTCGCAATTCTGCTGCTTCAAAGGCTTAACCACAATGGCCTAGGGAAAAAATACACATACCGTTGTAACCGGGCGAGCTTCTACTTTCAGTTACAATAGGAATTTTTGGGTTAGGTCAATCCGTTCGCGAGATATGGGACTTTGAAGCTAAGAAATGTTTGACAAGACATCAAATGTTTCGCACTTCTGCTGCTCCAATCGCTTAACCACAATGGCCTAGGGGAAAAATACAAGTACCGTTGTAATCGGGCGAGTTTCTACTTTCAAATGCAATAGGAATTTTTGGGTTAGGTCAATCCGTTCGCGAGATATGGGAGTTTGAAGCTAAGAAATGGTTGAGAAGACAACAAATTTTTCGCAATTCTGCTGCTCCAAACGCTTAACCTGAATGGCCTAGGGAAAAAATACGCATACCGTTGTAATCGGGCCAGATTCTACTTTCAGACGCAATAGGAATTTTTGGGTAAGGTCATTCCGTTCGCGAGATACGGGAGTTTGAAGACAAGAAATGGTTGAGAAGGCAAAAAATTTTTCGCAATTATGCTGCTCCAAACGCTTAACCAGAATGGCCTAAGGAAAAAATACACATACCGTTGTAATCGGGCGAGTTTCTACTTTCAGACGCAACAGGAATTTTAGGGTTATGTCAATCCGTTCGCGAGATATGGGAGTTTGAAGCCGAGAAATGGTTGACAAGACAACAAATTTCTCGCACTTCTGCTGCTCCAATCGCTTAACCAGAATGGCCTAGGGGAAAAATACAAGTACCGTTGTAATCGGGCGAGTTTCTACTTTCAAATGCAATAGGAATTTTTGGGTTAGGTCAATCCGTTCGCGAGACATGGGAGTTTGAAGCTAAGAAATGGTTGAGAAGACATCAAATTTTTCGCAATTCTGCTGCTTCAAACGCTTAACCTGAATGGCCTAGGGAAAAAATACGCATACCGTTGTAATCGGGCGAGTTTGTACTTCCAGATGCAACAGGAATTTTTGGGTTAGGTCAATCCGTTCGCGAGATATGGGACTTTGAAGCTAAGAAATGGTTGAGAAGACAACAAATTTTTCGCAATTCTGCTGCTCCAAACGCTTAACCTGAATGGCCTAGGGAAAAAATTCGCATACCGTTGTAATCGGGCCAGATTGTACTTTCAGATGCGACAGGAATTTTTGGGTTAGGTCAATCCGTTCGCGAGATATGGGAGTTTGAAGACAAGAAATGGTTGAGAAGGCAAAAAATTTTTCGCAATTCTGCTGCTCCAAACGCTTAACCAGAATGGCCTAAGGAAAAAATACACATACCGTTGTAATCGGGCGAGTTTCTACTTCCAGATGCAACAGGAATTTTCGGGTTAGGTCAATCCGTTCGCGAGATATGGGACTTTGAAGCTAAGAAATGGTTGAGAAGACAACAAATTTTTCGCAATTCTGCTGCTCCAGGCGCTTAACCAGAATGGGCTAGGGAAAAAATACACATACCTTTGTAACCGGGCGAGTTTCTACTTTCAGACGCAACAGGAATTTTTGGGTTAGGTCAATCCGTTCGCGAGATATGGGAGTTTGAAGCCGAGAAATGGTTGACAAGACATCAAATGTTTCGCACTTCTGCTGCTCCAATCGCTTAACCACAATGGCCTAGGGGAAAAATACAAGTACCGTTGTAATCGGGCGAGTTTCTACTTTCAAATGCAATAGGAATTTTTGGGTTAGGTCAATCCGTTCGCGAGATATGGGAGTTTAAAGCTAAGAAATGGTTGAGAAGACAACAAATTTTTCGCAATTCTGCTGCTCCAAACGCTTAACCTGAATGGCCTAGGGAAAAAATACGCATACCGTTGTAATCGGGCCAGATTCTACTTTCAGATGCGACAGGAATTTTTGGGTTAGGTCAATCCGTTCGCGAGATATGGGAGTTTGAAGCCAAGAAATGGTTGAGAAGGCAAAAAATTTTTCGCAATTCTGCTGCTTCAAACGCTTAACCAGAATGGCCTAGGGAAAAAATGCACATACCGTTGTAATCGGGCGTGTTTCTACTTTCAGATGCAATAGGAATTTTTGGGTTAGGTCAATCCGTACGCGAGATATGGGAGTTTGAAGACAAGAAATGGTTGAGAAGGCAAAAAATTTTTCGCAATTCTGCTGCTTCAAACGGTTAACCAGAATGGCCTAGGGAAAAAATACACATACCGTTGTAATCGTGCGAGTTTCTACTTTCAGTTACAATAGGAATTTTTGGGTTAGGTCAATCCGTTCGCGAGACATGGGACTTTGAAGCTAAGAAATGGTCGAGAAGACAACAAATTTTTCGCAATTCTGCTGCTCCAAACGCTTAACCTGAATGGCCTAGGGAAAAAATTCGCATACCGTTGTAATCGGGCCAGATTGTACTTTCAGATGCGACAGGAATTTTTGGGTTAGGTCAATCCGTTCGCGAGATATGGGAGTTTGAAGACAAGAAATGGTTGAGAAGGCAAAAAATTTTTCGCAATTCTGCTGCTCCAAACGCTTAACCAGAATGGCCTAAGGAAAAAATACACATACCGTTGTAATCGGGCGAGTTTCTACTTCCAGATGCAACAGGAATTTTCGGGTTAGGTCAATCCGTTCGCGAGATATGGGACTTTGAAGCTAAGAAATGGTTGAGAAGACAACAAATTTTTCGCAATTCTGCTGCTCCAGGCGCTTAACCAGAATGGGCTAGGGAAAAAATACACATACCTTTGTAACCGGGCGAGTTTCTACTTTCAGACGCAACAGGAATTTTTGGGTTAGGTCAATCCGTTCGCGAGATATGGGAGTTTGAAGCCGAGAAATGGTTGACAAGACATCAAATGTTTCGCACTTCTGCTGCTCCAATCGCTTAACCACAATGGCCTAGGGGAAAAATACAAGTACCGTTGTAATCGGGCGAGTTTCTACTTTCAAATGCAATAGGAATTTTTGGGTTAGGTCAATCCGTTCGCGAGATATGGGAGTTTAAAGCTAAGAAATGGTTGAGAAGACAACAAATTTTTCGCAATTCTGCTGCTCCAAACGCTTAACCTGAATGGCCTAGGGAAAAAATACGCATACCGTTGTAATCGGGCCAGATTCTACTTTCAGATGCGACAGGAATTTTTGGGTTAGGTCAATCCGTTCGCGAGATATGGGAGTTTGAAGCCAAGAAATGGTTGAGAAGGCAAAAAATTTTTCGCAATTCTGCTGCTTCAAACGCTTAACCAGAATGGCCTAGGGAAAAAATGCACATACCGTTGTAATCGGGCGTGTTTCTACTTTCAGATGCAATAGGAATTTTTGGGTTAGGTCAATCCGTACGCGAGATATGGGAGTTTGAAGACAAGAAATGGTTGAGAAGGCAAAAAATTTTTCGCAATTCTGCTGCTTCAAACGGTTAACCAGAATGGCCTAGGGAAAAAATACACATACCGTTGTAATCGTGCGAGTTTCTACTTTCAGTTACAATAGGAATTTTTGGGTTAGGTCAATCCGTTCGCGAGACATGGGACTTTGAAGCTAAGAAATGGTCGAGAAGACAACAAATTTTTCGCAATTCTGCTGCTCCAAACGCTTAACCTGAATGGCCTAGGGAAAAAATACGCATACCGTTGTAATCGGGCCAGATTCTACTTTCAGATGCGACAGGAATTCTTGGGTTAGGTCAATCCGTTCGCGAGATATGGGAGTATGAAGCCAAGAAATGGTTGAGAAGGCAAAAAATTTTTCGCAATTCTGCTGCTTCAAACGCTTAACCAGAATGGCTTAGGGAAAAAATACACATACCGTTGTAATCGGGCGAGTTTCTACTTTCAGATGCAATAGGAATTTTTGGGTTAGGTCAATCCGTTCGCGAGACATGGGACTTTGAAGCTAAGAAATGGTCGAGAAGACAACAAATTTTTCGCAATTCTGCTGCTCCAAACGCTTAACCAGAATGGGCTAGGGAAAAAATACACATACCGTTGTGATCGGGCGAGTCTCTACTTTCAGATGCAATAGGAATTTTTGGGTTAGGTCAATCCGTTCGCGAGATATGGGAGTTTGAAGCCAAGAAATGGTAGAGAAGGCAAAAAATTTTTCACAATTCTGGTGCTCCAAACGCTTAACCAGGATGGCCTAGGGAAAAAATGCACATACCGTTGTAATCGGGCGAGTTTCTACTTTCAGATGCAACAGGAATTTTCGGGTTAGGTCAATCCGTACGCGAGATATGGGACTTTGAAGCTAAGAAATGGTTGAGAAGACAACAAATTTTTCGCAATTCTGCTGCTCCAGGCGCTTAACCAGAATGGGCTAGGGAAAAAATACACATACCTTTGTAACCGGGCGAGTTTCTACTTTCAGACGCAACAGGAATTTTTGGGTTAGGTCAATCCGTTCGCGAGATATGGGAGTTTGAAGCCGAGAAATGGTTGACAAGACATCAAATGTTTCGCACTTCTGCTGCTCCAATCGCTTAACCACAATGGCCTAGGGGAAAAATACAAGTACCGTTGTAATCGGGCGAGTTTCTACTTTCAAATGCAATAGGAATTTTTGGGTTAGGTCAATCCGTTCGCGAGATATGGGAGTTTAAAGCTAAGAAATGGTTGAGAAGACAACAAATTTTTCGCAATTCTGCTGCTCCAAACGCTTAACCTGAATGGCCTAGGGAAAAAATACGCATACCGTTGTAATCGGGCCAGATTCTACTTTCAGATGCGACAGGAATTTTTGGGTTAGGTCAATCCGTTCGCGAGATATGGGAGTTTGAAGCCAAGAAATGGTTGAGAAGGCAAAAAATTTTTCGCAATTCTGCTGCTTCAAACGCTTAACCAGAATGGCCTAGGGAAAAAATGCACATACCGTTGTAATCGGGCGTGTTTCTACTTTCAGATGCAATAGGAATTTTTGGGTTAGGTCAATCCGTTCGCGAGATATGGGAGTTTGAAGACAAGAAATGGTTGAGAAGGCAAAAAATTTTTCGCAATTCTGCTGCTCCAAACGCTTAACCAGAATGGCCTAAGGAAAGAATACACATACCGTTGTAATCGGGCGAGTTTCTACTTCCAGATGCAACAGGAGTTTTTGGGTTAGGTCAATCCGTTCGCGAGATATGGGAGTTTGAAGCCGAGAAATGGTTGACAAGACAACAAATTTCTCGCACTTCTGCTGCTCCAATCGCTTAACCAGAATGGCCTAGGAGAAAAATACAAGTACCGTTGTAATCGGGCGAGTTTCTACTTTCAAATGCAATAGGAATTTTTGGGTTAGGTCAATCCGATCGCGAGATATGGGAGTTTGAAGCTAAGAAATGGTTGAGAAGACAACAAATTTTTCGCAATTCTGCTGCTCCAAACGCTTAACCAGAATCGCCTAGGGAAAAAATACGCATACCGTTGTAATCGGGCCAGATTCTACTTTCAGATGCGACAGGAATTTTTGGGTTAGGTCAATGCGTTCGTGAGATTTGGGAGTTTGAAGCCATGAAATGGTTGAGAAGGCAAAAAATTTTTCGCAATTCTGCTGCTTCAAAGGCTTAACCACAATGGCCTAGGGAAAAAATACACATACCGTTGTAACCGGGCGAGCTTCTACTTTCAGTTACAATAGGAATTTTTGGGTTAGGTCAATCCGTTCGCGAGATATGGGACTTTGAAGCTAAGAAATGGTCGAGAAGACAACAAATTTTTCGCAATTCTGCTGCTCCAAACGCTTAACCAGAATGGGCTAGGGAAAAAATACACATACCGTTGTGATCGGGCGAGTCTCTACTTTCAGATGCAATAGGAATTTTTGGGTTAGGTCAATCCGTTCGCGAGATATGGGAGTTTGAAGCCAAGAAATGGTAGAGAAGGCAAAAAATTTTTCACAATTCTGGTGCTCCAAACGCTTAACCAGGATGGCCTAGGGAAAAAATGCACATACCGTTGTAATCGGGCGAGTTTCTACTTTCAGATGCAACAGGAATTTTCGGGTTAGGTCAATCCGTACGCGAGATATGGGACTTTGAAGCTAAGAAATGGTTGAGAAGACAACAAATTTTTCGCAATTCTGCTGCTCCAGGCGCTTAACCAGAATGGGCTAGGGAAAAAATACACATACCGTTGTAACCGGGCGAGCTTCTACTTTCAGTTACAATAGGAATTTTTGGGTTAGGTCAATCCGTTCGCGAGATATGGGACTTTGAAGCTAAGAAATGGTCGAGAAGACAACAAATTTTTCGCAATTCTGCTGCTCCAAACGCTTAACCAGAATGGGCTAGGGAAAAAATACACATACCGTTGTGATCGGGCGAGTCTCTACTTTCAGATGCAATAGGAATTTTTGGGTTAGGTCAATCCGTTCGCGAGATATGGGAGTTTGAAGCCAAGAAATGGTAGAGAAGGCAAAAAATTTTTCACAATTCTGGTGCTCCAAACGCTTAACCAGGATGGCCTAGGGAAAAAATGCACATACCGTTGTAATCGGGCGAGTTTCTACTTTCAGATGCAACAGGAATTTTCGGGTTAGGTCAATCCGTACGCGAGATATGGGACTTTGAAGCTAAGAAATGGTTGAGAAGACAACAAATTTTTCGCAATTCTGCTGCTCCAGGCGCTTAACCAGAATGGGCTAGGGAAAAAATACACATACCTTTGTAACCGGGCGAGTTTCTACTTTCAGACGCAACAGGAATTTTTGGGTTAGGTCAATCCGTTCGCGAGATATGGGAGTTTGAAGCCGAGAAATGGTTGACAAGACATCAAATGTTTCGCACTTCTGCTGCTCCAATCGCTTAACCACAATAGCCTAGGGGAAAAATACAAGTACCGTTGTAATCGGGCGAGTTTCTACTTTCAAATGCAATAGGAATTTTTGGGTTAGGTCAATCCGTTCGCGAGATATGGGAGTTTAAAGCTAAGAAATGGTTGAGAAGACAACAAATTTTTCGCAATTCTGCTGCTCCAAACGCTTAACCTGAATGGCCTAGGGAAAAAATACGCATACCGTTGTAATCGGGCCAGATTCTACTTTCAGATGCGACAGGAATTTTTGGGTTAGGTCAATCCGTTCGCGAGATATGGGAGTTTGAAGCCAAGAAATGGTTGAGAAGGCAAAAAATTTTTCGCAATTCTGCTGCTTCAAACGCTTAACCAGAATGGCCTAGGGAAAAAATGCACATACCGTTGTAATCGGGCGTGTTTCTACTTTCAGATGCAATAGGAATTTTTGGGTTAGGTCAATCCGTTCGCGAGATATGGGAGTTTGAAGACAAGAAATGGTTGAGAAGGCAAAAAATTTTTCGCAATTCTGCTGCTCCAAACGCTTAACCTGAATGGCCTAGGGAAAAAATTCGCATACCGTTGTAATCGGGCCAGATTGTACTTTCAGATGCGACAGGAATTTTTGGGTTAGGTCAATCCGTTCGCGAGATATGGGAGTTTGAAGCCAAGAAATGGTTGAGAAGGCCAAAAATTTTTCGCAATTCTGCTGCTTCAAACGCTTAACCAGAATGGCCTAGGGAAAAAATGCACATACCGTTGTAATCGGGCGTGTTTCTACTTTCAGATGCAACAGGAATTTTTGGGTTAGGTCAATCCGTTCGCGAGATATGGGAGTTTGAAGACAAGAAATGGTTGAGAAGGCAAAAAATGTTTCGCACTTCTGCTGCTCCAATCGCTTAACCACAATGGCCTAGGGGAAAAATACAAGTACCGTTGTAACCGGGCGAGCTTCTACTTTCAGTTACAATAGGAATTTTTGGGTTAGGTCAATCCGTTCGCGAGATATGGGACTTTGAAGCTAAGAAATGGTCGAGAAGACAACAAATTTTTCGCAATTCTGCTGCTCCAAACGCTTAACCAGAATGGGCTAGGGAAAAAATACACATACCGTTGTGATCGGGCGAGTCTCTACTTTCAGATGCAATAGGAATTTTTGGGTTAGGTCAATCCGTTCGCGAGATATGGGAGTTTGAAGCCAAGAAATGGTAGAGAAGGCAAAAAATTTTTCACAATTCTGGTGCTCCAAACGCTTAACCAGGATGGCCTAGGGAAAAAATGCACATACCGTTGTAATCGGGCGAGTTTCTACTTTCAGATGCAACAGGAATTTTCGGGTTAGGTCAATCCGTACGCGAGATATGGGACTTTGAAGCTAAGAAATGGTTGAGAAGACAACAAATTTTTCGCAATTCTGCTGCTCCAGGCGCTTAACCAGAATGGGCTAGGGAAAAAATACACATACCGTTGTAACCGGGCGAGCTTCTACTTTCAGTTACAATAGGAATTTTTGGGTTAGGTCAATCCGTTCGCGAGATATGGGACTTTGAAGCTAAGAAATGGTCGAGAAGACAACAAATTTTTCGCAATTCTGCTGCTCCAAACGCTTAACCAGAATGGGCTAGGGAAAAAATACACATACCGTTGTGATCGGGCGAGTCTCTACTTTCAGATGCAATAGGAATTTTTGGGTTAGGTCAATCCGTTCGCGAGATATGGGAGTTTGAAGCCAAGAAATGGTAGAGAAGGCAAAAAATTTTTCACAATTCTGGTGCTCCAAACGCTTAACCAGGATGGCCTGGGGAAAAAATGCACATACCGTTGTAATCGGGCGAGTTTCTACTTTCAGATGCAACAGGAATTTTCGGGTTAGGTCAATCCGTACGCGAGATATGGGACTTTGAAGCTAAGAAATGGTTGAGAAGACAACAAATTTTTCGCAATTCTGCTGCTCCAGGCGCTTAACCAGAATGGGCTAGGGAAAAAATACACATACCTTTGTAACCGGGCGAGTTTCTACTTTCAGACGCAACAGGAATTTTTGGGTTAGGTCAATCCGTTCGCGAGATATGGGAGTTTGAAGCCGAGAAATGGTTGACAAGACATCAAATGTTTCGCACTTCTGCTGCTCCAATCGCTTAACCACAATAGCCTAGGGGAAAAATACAAGTACCGTTGTAATCGGGCGAGTTTCTACTTTCAAATGCAATAGGAATTTTTGGGTTAGGTCAATCCGTTCGCGAGATATGGGAGTTTAAAGCTAAGAAATGGTTGAGAAGACAACAAATTTTTCGCAATTCTGCTGCTCCAAACGCTTAACCTGAATGGCCTAGGGAAAAAATACGCATACCGTTGTAATCGGGCCAGATTCTACTTTCAGATGCGACAGGAATTTTTGGGTTAGGTCAATCCGTTCGCGAGATATGGGAGTTTGAAGCCAAGAAATGGTTGAGAAGGCAAAAAATTTTTCGCAATTCTGCTGCTTCAAACGCTTAACCAGAATGGCCTAGGGAAAAAATGCACATACCGTTGTAATCGGGCGTGTTTCTACTTTCAGATGCAATAGGAATTTTTGGGTTAGGTCAATCCGTTCGCGAGATATGGGAGTTTGAAGACAAGAAATGGTTGAGAAGGCAAAAAATTTTTCGCAATTCTGCTGCTCCAAACGCTTAACCAGAATGGCCTAAGGAAAGAATACACATACCGTTGTAATCGGGCGAGTTTCTACTTCCAGATGCAACAGGAGTTTTTGGGTTAGGTCAATCCGTTCGCGAGATATGGGAGTTTGAAGCCGAGAAATGGTTGACAAGACAACAAATTTCTCGCACTTCTGCTGCTCCAATCGCTTAACCAGAATGGCCTAGGAGAAAAATACAAGTACCGTTGTAATCGGGCGAGTTTCTACTTTCAAATGCAATAGGAATTTTTGGGTTAGGTCAATCCGATCGCGAGATATGGGAGTTTGAAGCTAAGAAATGGTTGAGAAGACAACAAATTTTTCGCAATTCTGCTGCTCCAAACGCTTAACCAGAATCGCCTAGGGAAAAAATACGCATACCGTTGTAATCGGGCCAGATTCTACTTTCAGATGCGACAGGAATTTTTGGGTTAGGTCAATGCGTTCGTGAGATTTGGGAGTTTGAAGCCATGAAATGGTTGAGAAGGCAAAAAATTTTTCGCAATTCTGCTGCTTCAAAGGCTTAACCACAATGGCCTAGGGAAAAAATACACATACCGTTGTAACCGGGCGAGCTTCTACTTTCAGTTACAATAGGAATTTTTGGGTTAGGTCAATCCGTTCGCGAGATATGGGACTTTGAAGCTAAGAAATGTTTGACAAGACATCAAATGTTTCGCACTTCTGCTGCTCCAATCGCTTAACCACAATGGCCTAGGGGAAAAATACAAGTACCGTTGTAATCGGGCGAGTTTCTACTTTCAAATGCAATAGGAATTTTTGGGTTAGGTCAATCCGTTCGCGAGATATGGGAGTTTGAAGCTAAGAAATGGTTGAGAAGACAACAAATTTTTCGCAATTCTGCTGCTCCAAACGCTTAACCTGAATGGCCTAGGGAAAAAATACGCATACCGTTGTAATCGGGCCAGATTCTACTTTCAGACGCAATAGGAATTTTTGGGTAAGGTCATTCCGTTCGCGAGATACGGGAGTTTGAAGACAAGAAATGGTTGAGAAGGCAAAAAATTTTTCGCAATTATGCTGCTCCAAACGCTTAACCAGAATGGCCTAAGGAAAAAATACACATACCGTTGTAATCGGGCGAGTTTCTACTTTCAGACGCAACAGGAATTTTTGGGTTAGGTCAATCCGTTCGCGAGACATGGGAGTTTGAAGCTAAGAAATGGTTGAGAAGACATCAAATTTTTCGCAATTCTGCTGCTCCAAACGCTTAACCTGAATGGCCTAGGGAAAAAATACGCATACCGTTGTAATCGGGCGAGTTTGTACTTCCAGATGCAACAGGAATTTTTGGGTTAGGTCAATCCGTTCGCGAGATATGGGACTTTGAAGCTAACAAATGGTTGAGAAGACAACAAATTTTTCGCAATTCTGCTGCTCCAAACGCTTAACCTGAATGGCCTAGGGAAAAAATTCGCATACCGTTGTAATCGGGCCAGATTGTACTTTCAGATGCGACAGGAATTTTTGGGTTAGGTCAATCCGTTCGCGAGATATGGGAGTTTGAAGCCAAGAAATGGTTGAGAAGGCCAAAAATTTTTCGCAATTCTGCTGCTTCAAACGCTTAACCAGAATGGCCTAGGGAAAAAATGCACATACCGTTGTAATCGGGCGTGTTTCTACTTTCAGATGCAACAGGAATTTTTGGGTTAGGTCAATCCGTTCGCGAGATATGGGAGTTTGAAGACAAGAAATGGTTGAGAAGGCAAAAAATTTTTCGCAATTCTGCTGCTCCAAACGCTTAACCAGAATGGCCTAGGGAAAAAATGCACATACCGTTGTAATCGGGCGTGTTTCTACCTTCAGATGCAATAGGAATTTTTGGGTTAGGTCAATCCGTTCGCGAGATATGGGAGTTTGAAGACAAGAAATGGTTGAGAAGGCAAAAAATTTTTCGCAATTCTGCTGCTCCAAACGCTTAACCAGAATGGCCTAAGGAAAAAATACACATACCGTTGTAATCGGGCGAGTTTCTACTTCCAGATGCAACAGGAATTTTCGGGTTAGGTCAATCCGTTCGCGAGATATGGGACTTTGAAGCTAAGAAATGGTTGAGAAGACAACAAATTTTTCGCAATTCTGCTGCTCCAGGCGCTTAACCAGAATGGGCTAGGGAAAAAATACACATACCTTTGTAACCGGGCGAGTTTCTACTTTCAGACGCAACAGGAATTTTTGGGTTAGGTCAATCCGTTCGCGAGATATGGGAGTTTGAAGCCGTGAAATGGTTGACAAGACATCAAATGTTTCGCACTTCTGCTGCTCCAATCGCTTAACCACAATGGCCTAGGGGAAAAATACAAGTACCGTTGTAATCGGGCGAGTTTCTACTTTCAAATGCAATAGGAATTTTTGGGTTAGGTCAATCCGTTCGCGAGATATGGGAGTTTAAAGCTAAGAAATGGTTGAGAAGACAACAAATTTTTCGCAATTCTGCTGCTCCAAACGCTTAACCTGAATGGCCTAGGGAAAAAATACGCATACCGTTGTAATCGGGCCAGATTCTACTTTCAGATGCGACAGGAATTTTTGGGTTAGGTCAATCCGTTCGCGAGATATGGGAGTTTGAAGCCAAGAAATGGTTGAGAAGGCAAAAAATTTTTCGCAATTCTGCTGCTTCAAACGCTTAACCAGAATGGCCTAGGGAAAAAATGCACATACCGTTGTAATCGGGCGTGTTTCTACTTTCAGATGCAATAGGAATTTTTGGGTTAGGTCAATCCGTTCGCGAGATATGGGAGTTTGAAGACAAGAAATGGTTGAGAATGCAAAAAATTTTTCGCAATTATGCTGCTCCAAACGCTTAACCAGAATGGCCTAAGGAAAAAATACACATACCGTTATAATCGGGCGAGTTTCTACTTTCAGACGCAACAGGAATTTTAGGGTTAGGTCAATCCGTTCGCGAGATATGGGAGTTTGAAGCCGAGAAATGGTTGACAAGACAACAACTTTCTCGCACTTCTGCTGCTCCAATCGTTTAACCAGAATGGCCTAGGGGAAAAATACAAGTACCGTTGTAATCGGGCGAGTTTCTACTTTCAAATGCAATAGGAATTTTTGGGTAAGGTCAATCCGTTCGCGAGATATGGGAGTTTGAAGCTAAGAAATGGTTGAGAAGACAACAAATTTTTCGCAATTCTGCTGCTCCAAACGCTTAACCTGAATGGCCTAGGGAAAAAATACGCATACCGTTGTAGTCGGGCCAGATTCTACTTTCAGACGCAATAGGAATTTTTGGGTAAGGTCATTCCGTTCGCGAGATATGGGAGTTTGAAGACAAGAAATGGTTGAGAAGGCAAAAAAATTTTCGCAATTCTGCTGCTCCAAACGCTTAACCAGAATGGCCTAAGGAAAGAATACACATACCGTTGTAATCGGGCGAGTTTCTACTTCCAGATGCAACAGGAATTTTTGGGTTAGGTCAATCCGTTCGCGAGATATGGGAGTTTGAAGCCGAGAAATGGTTGACAAGACAACAAATTTCTCGCACTTCTGCTGCTCCAATCGCTTAACCAGAATGGCCTAGGGGAAAAATACAAGTACAGTTGTAATCGGGCGAGTTTCTACTTTCAAATGCAATAGGAATTTTTGGGTTAGGTCAATCCGATCGCGAGATATGGGAGTTTGAAGCTAAGAAATGTTTGAGAAGACAACAAATTTTTCGCAATTCTGCTGCTCCAAACGCTTAACCAGAATCGCCTAGGGAAAAAATACGCATACCGTTGTAATCGGGCCAGATTCTACTTTCAGACGCAATAGGAATTTTTGGGTAAGGTCATTCCGTTCGCGAGATACGGGAGTTTGAAGACAAGAAATGGTTGAGAAGGCAAAAAATTTTTCGCAATTATGCTGCTCCAAACGCTTAACCAGAATGGCCTAAGGAAAAAATACACATACCGTTGTAATCGGGCGAGTTTCTACTTTCAGACGCAACAGGAATTTTAGGGTTATGTCAATCCGTTCGCGAGATATGGGAGTTTGAAGCCGAGAAATGGTTGACAAGACAACAAATTTCTCGCACTTCTGCTGCTCCAATCGCTTAACCAGAATGGCCTAGGGGAAAAATACAAGTACCGTTGTAATCGGGCGAGTTTCTACTTTCAAATGCAATAGGAATTTTTGGGTTAGGTCAATCCGTTCGCGAGACATGGGAGTTTGAAGCTAAGAAATGGTTGAGAAGACATCAAATTTTTCGCAATTCTGCTGCTCCAAACGCTTAACCTGAATGGCCTAGGGAAAAAATACGCATACCGTTGTAATCGGGCCAGATTCTACTTTCAGATGCGACAGGAATTCTTGGATTAGGTCAATCCGTTCGCGAGATATGGGAGTTTGAAGCCAAGAAATGGTTGAGAAAGCAAGAAATTTTTCGCAATTCTGCTGCTTCTAACGCTTAACCAGAGTGGCCTAGGGAAAAGATACACATACCGTTGTAATCGGGCGAGTTTCTACTTTCAGACGCAATCGGAATTTTTGGGTAAGGTCATTCCGTTCGCGAGATATGGGAGTTTGAAGACAAGAAATGGTTGAGAATGCAAAAAATTTTTCGCAATTATGCTGCTCCAAACGCTTAACCAGAATGGCCTAAGGAAAAAATACACATACCGTTATAATCGGGCGAGTTTCTACTTTCAGACGCAACAGGAATTTTAGGGTTAGGTCAATCCGTTCGCGAGATATGGGAGTTTGAAGCCGAGAAATGGTTGACAAGACAACAACTTTCTCGCACTTCTGCTGCTCCAATCGTTTAACCAGAATGGCCTAGGGGAAAAATACAAGTACCGTTGTAATCGGGCGAGTTTCTACTTTCAAATGCAATAGGAATTTTTGGGTAAGGTCAATCCGTTCGCGAGATATGGGAGTTTGAAGCTAAGAAATGGTTGAGAAGACAACAAATTTTTCGCAATTCTGCTGCTCCAAACGCTTAACCTGAATGGCCTAGGGAAAAAATACGCATACCGTTGTAGTCGGGCCAGATTCTACTTTCAGACGCAATAGGAATTTTTGGGTAAGGTCATTCCGTTCGCGAGATATGGGAGTTTGAAGACAAGAAATGGTTGAGAAGGCAAAAAAATTTTCGCAATTCTGCTGCTCCAAACGCTTAACCAGAATGGCCTAAGGAAAGAATACACATACCGTTGTAATCGGGCGAGTTTCTACTTTCAGACGCAACAGGAATTTTAGGGTTAGGTCAATCCGTTCGCGAGATATGGGAGTTTGAAGCCGAGAAATGGTTGACAAGACAACAAATTTCTCGCACTTCTGCTGCTCCAATCGCTTAACCAGAATGGCCTAGGGGAAAAATACAAGTACAGTTGTAATCGGGCGAGTTTCTACTTTCAAATGCAATAGGAATTTTTGGGTTAGGTCAATCCGATCGCGAGATATGGGAGTTTGAAGCTAAGAAATGTTTGAGAAGACAACAAATTTTTCGCAATTCTGCTGCTCCAAACGCTTAACCAGAATCGCCTAGGGAAAAAATACGCATACCGTTGTAATCGGGCCAGATTCTACTTTCAGATGCGACAGGAATTTTTGGGTTAGGTCAATGCGTTCGTGAGATTTGGGAGTTTGAAGCCATGAAATGGTTGAGAAGGCAAAAAATTTTTCGCAATTCTGCTGCTTCAAAGGCTTAACCACAATGGCCTAGGGAAAAAATACACATACCGTTGTAACCGGGCGAGCTTCTACTTTCAGTTACAATAGGAATTTTTGGGTTAGGTCAATCCGTTCGCGAGATATGGGACTTTGAAGCTAAGAAATGTTTGACAAGACATCAAATGTTTCGCACTTCTGCTGCTCCAATCGCTTAACCACAATGGCCTAGGGGAAAAATACAAGTACCGTTGTAATCGGGCGAGTTTCTACTTTCAAATGCAATAGGAATTTTTGGGTTAGGTCAATCCGTTCGCGAGATATGGGAGTTTGAAGCTAAGAAATGGTTGAGAAGACAACAAATTTTTCGCAATTCTGCTGCTCCAAACGCTTAACCTGAATGGCCTAGGGAAAAAATACGCATACCGTTGTAATCGGGCCAGATTCTACTTTCAGACGCAATAGGAATTTTTGGGTAAGGTCATTCCGTTCGCGAGATACGGGAGTTTGAAGACAAGAAATGGTTGAGAAGGCAAAAAATTTTTCGCAATTCTGCTGCTTCAAAGGCTTAACCACAATGGCCTAGGGAAAAAATACACATACCGTTGTAACCGGGCGAGCTTCTACTTTCAGTTACAATAGGAATTTTTGGGTTAGGTCAATCCGTTCGCGAGATATGGGACTTTGAAGCTAAGAAATGTTTGACAAGACATCAAATGTTTCGCACTTCTGCTGCTCCAATCGCTTAACCACAATGGCCTAGGGGAAAAATACAAGTACCGTTGTAATCGGGCGAGTTTCTACTTTCAAATGCAATAGGAATTTTTGGGTTAGGTCAATCCGTTCGCGAGATATGGGAGTTTGAAGCTAAGAAATGGTTGAGAAGACAACAAATTTTTCGCAATTCTGCTGCTCCAAACGCTTAACCTGAATGGCCTAGGGAAAAAATACGCATACCGTTGTAATCGGGCCAGATTCTACTTTCAGACGCAATAGGAATTTTTGGGTAAGGTCATTCCGTTCGCGAGATACGGGAGTTTGAAGACAAGAAATGGTTGAGAAGGCAAAAAATTTTTCGCAATTATGCTGCTCCAAACGCTTAACCAGAATGGCCTAAGGAAAAAATACACATACCGTTGTAATCGGGCGAGTTTCTACTTTCAGACGCAACAGGAATTTTAGGGTTATGTCAATCCGTTCGCGAGATATGGGAGTTTGAAGCCGAGAAATGGTTGACAAGACAACAAATTTCTCGCACTTCTGCTGCTCCAATCGCTTAACCAGAATGGCCTAGGGGAAAAATACAAGTACCGTTGTAATCGGGCGAGTTTCTACTTTCAGATGCAATAGGAATTTTTGGATTAGGTCAATCCGTTCGCGAGATATGGGAGTTTGAAGCCAAGAAATGGTTGAGAAGGCAAAAAATTTTTCGCAATTCTGCTGCTTCAAACGGTTAAACAGAATGGCCTAGGGAAAAAATACACATACCGTTGTAATCGTGCGAGTTTCTACTTTCAGTTACAATAGGAATTTTTGGGTTAGGTCAATCCGTTCGCGAGACATGGGAGTTTGAAGCTAAGAAATGGTTGAGAAGACATCAAATTTTTCGCAATTCTGCTGCTCCAAACGCTTAACCTGAATGGCCTAGGGAAAAAATACGCATACCGTTGTAATCGGGCCAGATTCTACTTTCAGATGCGACAGGAATTCTTGGGTTAGGTCAATCCGTTCGCGAGATATGGGAGTTTGAAGCCAAGAAATGGTTGAGAAAGCAAGAAATTTTTCGCAATTCTGCTGCTTCAAACGCTTAACCAGAGTGGCCTAGGGAAAAGATACACATACCGTTGTAATCGGGCGAGTTTCTACTTTCAGACGCAATCGGAATTTTTGGGTAAGGTCATTCCGTTCGCGAGATATGGGAGTTTGAAGACAAGAAATGGTTGAGAATGCAAAAAAATTTTTCGCAATTATGCTGCTCCAAACGCTTAACCAGAATGGCCTAAGGAAAAAATACACATACCGTTATAATCGGGCGAGTTTCTACTTTCAGACGCAACAGGAATTTTAGGGTTAGGTCAATCCGTTCGCGAGATATGGGAGTTTGAAGCCGAGAAATGGTTGACAAGACAACAACTTTCTCGCACTTCTGCTGCTCCAATCGTTTAACCAGAATGGCCTAGGGGAAAAATACAAGTACCGTTGTAATCGGGCGAGTTTCTACTTTCAAATGCAATAGGAATTTTTGGGTAAGGTCAATCCGTTCGCGAGATATGGGAGTTTGAAGCTAAGAAATGGTTGAGAAGACAACAAATTTTTCGCAATTCTGCTGCTCCAAACGCTTAACCTGAATGGCCTAGGGAAAAAATACGCATACCGTTGTAGTCGGGCCAGATTCTACTTTCAGACGCAATAGGAATTTTTGGGTAAGGTCATTCCGTTCGCGAGATATGGGAGTTTGAAGACAAGAAATGGTTGAGAAGGCAAAAAATTTTTCGCAATTATGCTGCTCCAAACGCTTAACCAGAATGGCCTAAGGAAAAAATACACATACCGTTGTAATCGGGCGAGTTTCTACTTTGAGACGCAACAGGAATTTTAGGGTTAGGTCAATCCGTTCGCGAGATATGGGAGTTTGAAGCCGAGAAATGGTTGACAAGACAAGTTTCTCGCAATTCTGCTGCTCCAAACGCTTAACCTGAATGGCCTAGGGAAAAAATACGCATACCGTTGTAATCGGGCCAGATTATACTTTCAGATGCGACAGGAATTCTTGGGTTAGGTCAATCCGTTCGCGAGATATGGGAGTTTGAAGCCAAGAAATGGTTGAGAAGGCAAGAAATTTTTCGCAATTCTGCTGCTCCAAACGCTTAACCAGAATCGCCTAGGGAAAAAATACGCATACCGTTGTAATCGGGCCAGATTCTACTTTCAGATGCGACAGGAATTTTTGGGTTAGGTCAATGCGTTCGTGAGATTTGGGAGTTTGAAGCCATGAAATGGTTGAGAAGACAACAAATTTTTCGCAATTCTGCTGCTCCAAACGCTTAACCTGAATGGCCTAGGGAAAAAATACGCATACCGTTGTAATCGGGCCAGATTCTACTTTCAGACGCAATAGGAATTTTTGGGTAAGGTCATTCCGTTCGCGAGATACGGGAGTTTGAAGACAAGAAATGGTTGAGAAGGCAAAAAATTTTTCGCAATTATGCTGCTCCAAACGCTTAACCAGAATGGCCTAAGGAAAAAATACACATACCGTTATAATCGGGCGAGTTTCTACTTTCAGACGCAACAGGAATTTTAGGGTTAGGTCAATCCGTTCGCGAGATATGGGAGTTTGAAGCCGAGAAATGGTTGACAAGACAACAAATTTCTCGCACTTCTGCTGCTCCAATCGTTTAACCAGAATGGCCTAGGGGAAAAATACAAGTACCGTTGTAATCGGGCGAGTTTCTACTTTCAAATGCAATAGGAATTTTTGGGTAAGGTCAATCCGTTCGCGAGATATGGGAGTTTGAAGCTAAGAAATGGTTGAGAAGACAACAAATTTTTCGCAATTCTGCTGCTCCAAACGCTTAACCTGAATGGCCTAGGGAAAAAATACACATACCGTTGTAATCGGGCGAGTTTCTACTTTCAGAAGCAACAGGAATTTTTGGGTTAGGTCAATCCGTTCGCGAGATATGGGAGTTTGAAGCCAAGAAATGGTAGAGTACGCAAAAAATTTTTCGCAATTCTGCTGCTTCAAACTGTTAAACAGAATGGCCTAGGGAAAAAATACACATACCGTTGTAATCGTGCGAGTTTCTACTTTCAGTTACAATAGGAATTTTTGGGTTAGGTCAATCCGTACGCGAGACATGGGACTTTGAAGCTAAGAAATGGTCGAGAAGACAACAAATTTTTCGCAATTCTGCTGCTCCAAACGCTTAACCAGAATGGGCTAGGGAAAAAATACACATACCGTTGTAATCGGGCGAGTTTCTACTTTCAGACGAAACAGGAATTTTTGGGTTAGGTCAAACCGTTCGCGAGATATGGGAGTTTGAAGCCAAGAAATGGTTGAGAAGGCAAAAAATTTTTCGCAATTCTGGTGCTCCAAACGCTTAACCAGAATGTCCCAGGGAAAAAATACACATACCGTTGTAATCGGGCGAGTCTCTACTTTCAGATGCAATAGGAATTTTTGGGTTAGGTCAATCCGTTCGCGAGATATGGGTGTTTGTAGCCAAGAAATGGTTGAGAAGGCAAAAAATTTTTCGCAATTCTGCTGCTCCAAACGCTTAACCAGAATGGCCTAAGGAAAGAATGCACATACCGTTGTAATCGGGCGAGTTTCTACTTCCAGATGCAACAGGAATTTTTGGGTTAGGTCAATCCGTTCGCGAGATATGGGAGTTTGAAGCCGAGAAATGGTTGACAAGACAACAAATTTCTCGCACTTCTGCTGCTCCAATCGCTTAACCAGAATGGCCTAGGGGAAAAATACAAGTACCGTTGTAATCGGGCGAGTTTCTACTTTCAAATGCAATAGGAATTTTTGGGTTAGGTCAATCCGTTCGCGAGATATGGGAGTTTGAAGCTAAGAAATGGTTGAGAAGACAACAAATTTTTCGCAATTCTGCTGCTCCAAACGCTTAAC
Source organism: Ptiloglossa arizonensis (assembly GCF_051014685.1). Lineage (NCBI taxonomy): Eukaryota > Metazoa > Arthropoda > Insecta > Hymenoptera > Colletidae > Ptiloglossa > Ptiloglossa arizonensis. The sequence goes on from NW_027478389.1 coordinate 2,666,747, forward strand.
CAGAATCGCCTAGGGAAAAAATACGCATACCGTTGTAATCGGGCCAGATTCTACTTTCAGATGCGACAGGAATTTTTGGGTTAGGTCAATGCGTTCGCGAGATTTGGGAGTTTGAAGCCATGAAATGGTTGAGAAGGCAAAAAATTTTTCGCAATTCTGCTGCTTCAAAGGCTTAACCACAATGGCCTAGGGAAAAAATACACATACCGTTGTAACCGGGCGAGTTTCTACTTTCAGTTACAATAGGAATTTTTGGGTTAGGTCAATCCGTTCGCGGGATATGGGACTTTGAAGCTAAGAAATGTTTGACAAGACATCAAATTTTTCGCACTTCTGCTGCTCCAATCGCTTAACCAGAATGGCCTAGGGGAAAAATACAAGTACCGTTGTAATCGGGCGAGTTTCTACTTTCAAATGCAATAGGAATTTTTGGGTTAGGTCAATCCGTTCGCGAGATATGGGAGTTTGAAGCTAAGAAATGGTTGAGAAGACAACAAATTTTTCGCAATTCTGCTGCTCCAAACGCTTAACCTGAATGGCCTAGGGAAAAAATACGCATACCGTTGTAATCGGGCCAGATTCTACTTTCAGATGCGACAGGAATTCTTGGGTTAGGTCAATCCGTTCGCGAGATATGGGAGTTTGAAGCCAAGAAATGGTTGAGAAGGCAAGAAATTTTTCGCAATTCTGCTGCTTCAAACGCTTAACCAGAATGGCCTAGGGAAAAGATACACATACCGTTGTAATCGGGCGAGTTTCTACTTTCAGACGCAATAGGAATTTTTGGGTAAGGTCATTCCGTTCGCGAGATATGGGAGTTTGAAGACAAGAAATGGTTGAGAAGGCAAAAAATTTTTCGCAATTATGCTGCTCCAAACGCTTAACCAGAATGGCCTAAGGAAAAAATACACATACCGTTGTAATCGGGCGAGTTTCTACTTTCAGACGCAACAGGAATTTTAGGGTTAGGTCAATCCGTTCGCGAGATATGGGAGTTTGAAGCCGAGAAATGGTTGACAAGACAACAAATATCTCGCACTTCTGCTGCTCCAATCGCTTAACCAGAATGGCCTAGGGGAAAAATACAAGTACCGTTGTAATCGGGCGAGTTTCTACTTTCAAATGCAATAGGAATTTTTGTGTTAGGTCAATCTGTTCGCGAGATATGGGAGTTTGAAGCTAAGAAATGGTTGAGAGGACAACAAATTTTTCGCAATTCTGCTGCTCCAAACGCTTAACCTAAATGGCCTAGGGAAAAAATACGCATACCGTTGTAATCGGGCCAGATTCTACTTTCAGATGCGACAGGAATTCTTGGGTTAGGTCAATCCGTTCGCGAGATATGGGAGTTTGAAGTCAAGAAATGGTTGAGAAGGCAAGAAATTTTTCGCAATTCTGCTGCTTCAAACGCTTAACCAGAGTGGCCTAGGCAAAAGATACACATACCGTTGTAATCGGGCGAGTTTCTACTTTCAGACGCTATAGGAATTTTTGGGTAAGGTCATTCCGTTCGCGAGATATGGGAGTTTGAAGACAAGAAATGGTTGAGAAGGCAAAAAATTTTTCGCAATTATGCTTCTCCAAACGCTTAACCAGAATGGCCTAAGGAAAAAATACACATACCGTTGTAATCGGGCGAGTTTCTACTTTCAGAAGCAAGAGGAATTTTTGGGTTAGGTCAATCCGTTCGCGAGATATGGGAGTTTGAAGCCAAGAAATGGTAGAGAAGGCAAAAAATTTTTCACAATTCTGCTGCTCCAAACGCTTAACCAGAATGGCCTAGGGAAAAAATACACATACCGTTATAATCGGGCGAGTTTCTACTTTCAGATGCAATAGGAATTTTTGGATTAGGTCAATCCGTTCGCGAGATATGGGAGTTTGAAGCCAAGAAATGGTTGAGAAGGCAAAAAATTTTTCGCAATTCTGCTGCTTCAAACGGTTAAACAGAATGGCCTAGGGAAAAAATACACATACCGTTGTAATCGTGCGAGATTCTACTTTCAGTTACAATAGGAATTTTTGGGTTTGGTCAATCCGTTCGCGAGACATGGGACTTTGAAGCTAAGAAATGGTCGAGAAGACAACAAATTTTTCGCAATTCTGCTGCTCCAAACGCTTAACCAGAATGGGCTAGGGAAAAAATACACATACCGTTGTAATCGGGCGAGTTTCTACTTTCAGACGAAACAGGAATTTTTGGGTTAGGTCAAACCGTTCGCGAGATATGGGAGTTTGAAGCCAAGAAATGGTTGAGAAGGCAAAAAATTTTTCGCAATTCTGGTGCTCCAAACGCTTAACCAGAATGTCCCAGGGAAAAAATACACATACCGTTGTAATCGGGCGAGTTTCTACTTTCAGACGCAACAGGAATTTTAGGGTTAGGTCAATCCGTTCGCGAGATATGGGAGTTTGAAGCCGAGAAATGGTTGACAAGACAACAAATTTCTCGCACTTCTGCTGCTCCAATCGCTTAACCAGAATGGCCTAGGGGAAAAATACAAGTACCGTTGTAATCGGGCGAGTTTCTACTTTCAAATGCAATAGGAATTTTTGGGTTAGGTCAATCCGTTCGCGAGATATGGGAGTTTGAAGCTAAGAAATGGTTGAGAAGACAACAAATTTTTCGCAATTCTGCTGCTCCAAACGCTTAACCAGAATCGCCTAGGGAAAAAATACGCATACCGTTGTAATCGGGCCAGATTCTACTTTCAGATGCGACAGGAATTTTTGGGTTAGGTCAATGCGTTCGCGAGATTTGGGAGTTTGAAGCCATGAAATGGTTGAGAAGGCAAAAAATTTTTCGCAATTCTGCTGCTTCAAAGGCTTAACCACAATGGCCTAGGGAAAAAATACACATACCGTTGTAACCGGGCGAGTTTCTACTTTCAGTTACAATAGGAATTTTTGGGTTAGGTCAATCCGTTCGCGGGATATGGGACTTTGAAGCTAAGAAATGTTTGACAAGACATCAAATTTTTCGCACTTCTGCTGCTCCAATCGCATAACCAGAATGGCCTAGGGGAAAAATACAAGTACCGTTGTAATCGGGCGAGTTTCTACTTTCAAATGCAATAGGAATTTTTGGGTTAGGTCAATCCGTTCGCGAGATATGGGAGTTTGAAGCTAAGAAATGGTTGAGAAGACAACAAATTTTTCGCAATTCTGCTGCTCCAAACGCTTAACCTGAATGGCCTAGGGAAAAAATACGCATACCGTTGTAATCGGGCCAGATTCTACTTTCAGACGCAATAGGAATTTTTGGGTAAGGTCATTCCGTTCGCGAGATATGGGAGTTTGAAGACAAGAAATGGTTGAGAAGGCAAAAAATTTTTCGCAATTCTGCTGCTTCAAACGGTTAAACAGAACGGCCTAGGGGAAAAATACAAGTACCGTTGTAATCGGGCGAGTTTCTACTTTCAAATGCAATAGGAATTTTTGGGTTAGGTCAATCCGTTCGCGAGATATGGGAGTTTGAAGCTAAGAAATGGTTGAGAAGACAACAAATTTTTCGCAATTCTGCTGCTCCAAACGCTTAACCTGAATGGCCTAGGGAAAAAATACGCATACCGTTGTAATCGGGCCAGATTCTACTTTCAGTTGCGACAGGAATTCTTGGGTTAGGTCAATCCGTTCGCGAGATATGGGAGTTTGAAGCCAAGAAATGGTTGAGAAGGCAAGAAATTTTTCGCAATTCTGCTGCTTCAAACGCTTAACCAGAATGGCCTAGGGAAAAGATACACATACCGTTGTAATCGGGCGAGTTTCTACTTTCAGACGCAATAGGAATTTTTGGGTAAGGTCATTCCGTTCGCGAGATATGGGAGTTTGAAGACAAGAAATGGTTGAGAAGGCAAAAAATTTTTCGCAATTATGCTGCTCCAAACGCTTAACCAGAATGGCCTAAGGAAAAAATACACATACCGTTGTAATCGGGCGAGTTTCTACTTTCAGACGCAACAGGAATTTTAGGGTTAGGTCAATCCGTTCGCGAGATATGGGAGTTTGAAGCCGAGAAATGGTTGACAAGACAACAAATTTCTCGCACTTCTGCTGCTCCAATCGCTTAACCAGAATGGCCTAGGGGAAAAATACAAGTACCGTTGTAATCGGGCGAGTTTCTACTTTCAAATGGAATAGGAATTTTTGTGTTAGGTCAATCTGTTCGCGAGATATGGGAGTTTGAAGCTAAGAAATGGTTGAGAAGACAACAAATTTTTCGCAATTCTGCTGCTCCAAACGCTTAACCTAAATGGCCTAGGGAAAAAATACGCATACCGTTGTAATCGGGCCAGATTCTACTTTCAGATGCGACAGGAATTCTTGGGTTAGGTCAATCCGTTCGCGAGATATGGGAGTTTGAAGTCAAGAAATGGTTGAGAAGGCAAGAAATTTTTCGCAATTCTGCTGCTTCAAACGCTTAACCAGAGTGGCCTAGGCAAAAGATACACATACCGTTGTAATCGGGCGAGTTTCTACTTTCAGACGCTATAGGAATTTTTGGGTAAGGTCATTCCGTTCGCGAGATATGAGAGTTTGAAGACAAGAAATGGTTGAGAAGGCAAAAAATTTTTCGCAATTATGCTTCTCCAAACGCTTAACCAGAATGGCCTAAGGAAAAAATACACATACCGTTGTAATCGGGCGAGTTTCTACTTTCAGAAGCAAGAGGAATTTTTGGGTTAGGTCAATCCGTTCGCGAGATATGGGAGTTTGAAGCCAAGAAATGGTAGAGAAGGCAAAAAATTTTTCACAATTCTGCTGCTCCAAACGCTTAACCAGAATGGCCTAGGGAAAAAATACACATACCGTTATAATCGGGCGAGTTTCTACTTTCAGATGCAATAGGAATTTTTGGATTAGGTCAATCCGTTCGCGAGATATGGGAGTTTGAAGCCAAGAAATGGTTGAGAAGGCAAAAAATTTTTCGCAATTCTGCTGCTTCAAACGGTTAAACAGAATGGCCTAGGGAAAAAATACACATACCGTTGTAATCGTGCGAGATTCAACTTTCAGTTACAATAGGAATTTTTGGGTTTGGTCAATCCGTTCGCGAGACATGGGACTTTGAAGCTAAGAAATGGTCGAGAAGACAACAAATTTTTCGCAATTCTGCTGCTCCAAACGCTTAACCAGAATGGGCTAGGGAAAAAATACACATACCGTTGTAATCGGGCGAGTTTCTACTTTCAGACGAAACAGGAATTTTTGGGTTAGGTCAAACCGTTCGCGAGATATGGGAGTTTGAAGCCAAGAAATGGTTGAGAAGGCAAAAAATTTTTCGCAATTCTGGTGCTCCAAATGCTTAACCAGAATGTCCCAGGGAAAAAATACACATACCGTTGTAATCGGGCGAGTCTCTACTTTCAGATGCAATAGGAATTTTTGGGTTAGGTCAATCCGTTCGCGAGATATGGGTGTTTGTAGCCAAGAAATGGTTGAGAAGGCAAAAAATTTTTCGCAATTCTGCTGCTCCAAACGCTTAACCAGAATGGCCTAAGGAAAGAATACACATACCGTTGTAATCGGGCGAGTTTCTACTTCCAGATGCAACAGGAATTTTTGGGTTAGGTCAATCCGTTCGCGAGATATGGGAGTTTGAAGCCGAGAAATGGTTGACAAGACAACAAATTTCTCGCACTTCTGCTGCTCCAATCGCTTAACCAGAATGGCCTAGGGGAAAAATACAAGTACCGTTGTAATCGGGCGAGTTTCTACTTTCAAATGCAATAGGAATTTTTGGGTTAGGTCAATCCGTTCGCGAGATATGGGAGTTTGAAGCTAAGAAATGGTTGAGAAGACAACAAATTTTTCGCAATTCTGCTGCTCCAAACGCTTAACCAGAATCGCCTAGGGAAAAAATACGCATACCGTTGTAATCGGGCCAGATTCTACTTTCAGATGCGACAGGAATTTTTGGGTTAGGTCAATGCGTTCGCGAGATTTGGGAGTTTGAAGCCATGAAATGGTTGAGAAGGCAAAAAATTTTTCGCAATTCTGCTGCTTCAAAGGCTTAACCACAATGGCCTAGGGAAAAAATACACATACCGTTGTAACCGGGCGAGTTTCTACTTTCAGTTACAATAGGAATTTTTGGGTTAGGTCAATCCGTTCGCGGGATATGGGACTTTGAAGCTAAGAAATGTTTGACAAGACATCAAATTTTTCGCACTTCTGCTGCTCCAATCGCTTAACCAGAATGGCCTAGGGGAAAAATACAAGTACCGTTGTAATCGGGCGAGTTTCTACTTTCAGACGCAATAGGAATTTTTGGGTAAGGTCATTCCGTTCGCGAGATATGGGAGTTTGAAGACAAGAAATGGTTGAGAAGGCAAAAAATTTTTCGCAATTATGCTGCTCCAAACGCTTAACCAGAATGGCCTAAGGAAAAAATACACATACCGTTGTAATCGGGCGAGTTTCTACTTTCAGACGCAACAGGAATTTTAGGGTTAGGTCAATCCGTTCGCGAGATATGGGAGTTTGAAGCCGAGAAATGGTTGACAAGACAACAAATTTCTCGCACTTCTGCTGCTCCAATCGCTTAACCAGAATGGCCTAGGGGAAAAATACAAGTACCGTTGTAATCGGGCGAGTTTCTACTTTCAAATGCAATAGGAATTTTTGGGTTAGGTCAATCCGTTCGCGAGATATGGGAGTTTGAAGCTAAGAAATGGTTGAGAAGACAACAAATTTTTCGCAATTCTGCTGCTCCAAACGCTTAACCTGAATGGCCTAGGGAAAAAATACGCATACCGTTGTAATCGGGCCAGATTCTACTTTCAGACGCAATAGGAATTTTTGGGTAAGGTCATTCCGTTCGCGAGATATGGGAGTTTGAAGACAAGAAATGGTTGAGAAGGCAAAAAATTTTTCGCAATTCTGCTGCTTCAAACGGTTAAACAGAACGGCCTAGGGGAAAAATACAAGTACCGTTGTAATCGGGCGAGTTTCTACTTTCAAATGCAATAGGAATTTTTGGGTTAGGTCAATCCGTTCGCGAGATATGGGAGTTTGAAGCTAAGAAATGGTTGAGAAGACAACAAATTTTTCGCAATTCTGCTGCTCCAATCGCTTAACCAGAATGGCCTAGGGGAAAAATACAAGTACCGTTGTAATCGGGCGAGTTTCTACTTTCAGACGCAATAGGAATTTTTGGGTAAGGTCATTCCGTTCGCGAGATATGGGAGTTTGAAGACAAGAAATGGTTGAGAAGGCAAAAAATTTTTCGCAATTATGCTGCTCCAAACGCTTAACCAGAATGGCCTAAGGAAAAAATACACATACCGTTGTAATCGGGCGAGTTTCTACTTTCAGACGCAACAGGAATTTTAGGGTTAGGTCAATCCGTTCGCGAGATATGGGAGTTTGAAGCCGAGAAATGGTTGACAAGACAACAAATTTCTCGCACTTCTGCTGCTCCAATCGCTTAACCAGAATGGCCTAGGGAAAAATACAAGTACCGTTGTAATCGGGCGAGTTTCTACTTTCAAATGCAATAGGAATTTTTGTGTTAGGTCAATCTGTTCGCGAGATATGGGAGTTTGAAGCTAAGAAATGGTTGAGAAGACAACAAATTTTTCGCAATTCTGCTGCTCCAAACGCTTAACCTAAATGGCCTAGGGAAAAAATACGCATACCGTTGTAATCGGGCCAGATTCTACTTTCAGATGCGACAGGAATTCTTGGGTTAGGTTAATCCGTTCGCGAGATATGGGAGTTTGAAGCCAAGAAATGGTTGAGAAGGCAAGAAATTTTTCGCAATTCTGCTGCTTCAAACGCTTAACCAGAATGGCCTAAGGAAAGAATACACATACCGTTGTAATCGGGCGAGTCTCTACTTTCAGACGCAATAGAAATTTTTGGGTAAGGTCATTCCGTTCGTGAGATATGGGAGTTTGAAGACAAGAAATGGTTGAGAAGGCAAAAAATTTTTCGCAATTATGCTGCTCCAAACGCTTAACCAGAATGGCCAAAGGAAAAAATACACATACCGTTGTAATCGGGCGAGTTTCTACTTTCAGAAGCAACAGGAATTTTTGGGTTAGGTCAATCCGTTCGCGAGATATGGGAGTTTGAAGCCAAGAAATGGTAGAGAAGGCAAACAATTTTTCGCAATTCTGCTGCTTCAAACTGTTAAACAGAATGGCCTAGGGAAAAAATACACATACCGTTGTAATCGTGCGAGTTTCTACTTTCAGTTACAATAGGAATTTTTGGGTTAGGTCAATCCGTACGCGAGACATGGGACTTTGAAGCTAAGAAATGGTCGAGAAGAGAACAAATTTTTCGCAATTCTGCTGCTCCAAACGCTTAACCAGAATGGGCTAGGGAAAAAATACACATACCGTTGTAATCGGGCGAGTTTCTACTTTCAGACGAAACAGGAATTTTGGGTTAGGTCAAACCGTTCGCGAGATATGGGAGTTTGAAGCCAAGAAATGGTTGAGAAGGCAAAAAATTTTTCGCAATTCTGGTGCTCCAAACGCTTAACCAGAATGGCCCAGGGAAAAAATACACATACCGTTGTAATCGGGCGAGTCTCTACTTTCAGATGCAATAGGAATTTTTGGGTTAGGTCAATCCGTTCGCGAGATATGGGAGTTTGAAGCTAAGAAATGGTTGAGAAGACAACAAATTTTTCGCAATTCTGCTGCTCCAAACGCTTAACCAGAATCGCCTAGGGAAAAAATACGCATACCGTTGTAATCGGGCCAGATTCTACTTTCAGATGCGACAGGAATTTTTGGGTTAGGTCAATGCGTTCGCGAGATTTGGGAGTTTGAAGCCATGAAATGGTTGAGAAGGAAAAAAATTTTTCGCAATTCTGCTGCTTCTAAGGCTTAACCACAATGGCCTAGGGAAAAAATACACATACCGTTGTAACCGGGCGAGTTTCTACTTTCAGTTACAATAGAAATTTTTGGGTTAGGTCAATCCGTTCGCGAGATATGGGACTTTGAAGCTAAGAAATGTTTGACAAGACATCAAATTTTTCGCACTTCTGCTGCTCCAATCGCTTAACCAGAATGGCCTAGGGAAAAATACAAGTACCGTTGTAATCGGGCGAGTTTCTACTTTCAAATGCAGTAGGAATTTTTGGGTTAGGTCAATCCGTTCGCGAGATATGGGAGTTTGAAGCTAAGAAATGGTTGAGAAGACAACAAATTTTTCGCAATTCTGCTGCTCCAAACGCTTAACCTGAATGGCCTAGGGAAAAAATACGCATACCGTTGTAATCGGGCCAGATTCTACTTTCAGACGCAATAGGAATTTTTGGGTAAGGTCATTCCGTTCGCGAGATATGGGAGTTTGAAGACAAGAAATGGTTGAGAAGGCAAAAAATTTTTCGCAATTCTGCTGCTTCAAACGGTTAAACAGAATGGCCTAGGGGAAAAATACAAGTACCGTTGTAATCGGGCGAGTTTCTACTTTCAAATGCAATAGGAATTTTTGGGTTAGGTCAATCCGTTCGCGAGATATGGGAGTTTGAAGCTAAGAAATGGTTGAGAAGACAACAAATTTTTCGCAATTCTGCTGCTCCAAACGCTTAACCTGAATGGCCTAGGGAAAAAATACGCATACCGTTGTAATCGGGCCAGATTCTACTTTCAGATGCGACAGGAATTCTTGGGTTAGGTCAATCCGTTCGCGAGATATGGGAGTTTGAAGTCAAGAAATGGTTGAGAAGGCAAGAAATTTTTCGCAATTCTGCTGCTTCAAACGCTTAACCAGAGTGGCCTAGGCAAAAGATACACATACCGTTGTAATCGGGCGAGCTTCTACTTTCAGACGCAATAGGAATTTTTGGGTAAGGTCATTCCGTTCGCGAGATATGGGAGTTTGAAGACAAGAAATGGTTGAGAAGGCAAAAAATTTTTCGCAATTATGCTTCTCCAAACGCTTAACCAGAATGGCCTAAGGAAAAAATACACATACCGTTGTAATCGGGCGAGTTTCTACTTTCAGAAGCAAGAGGAATTTTTGGGTTAGGTCAATCCGTTCGCGAGATATGGGAGTTTGAAGCCAAGAAATGGTAGAGAGGGCAAAAAATTTTTCACAATTCTGCTGCTCCAAAAGCTTAACCAGAATGGCCTAGGGAAAAAATACACATACCGTTATAATCGGGCGAGTTTCTACTTTCAGATGCAATAGGAATTGTTGGATTAGGTCAATCCGTTCGCGAGATATGGGAGTTTGAAGCCAAGAAATGGTTGAGAAGGCAAAAAATTTTTCGCAATTCTGCTGCTTCAAACGCTTAACCAGAGTGGCCTAGGCAAAAGATACACATACCGTTGTAATCGGGCGAGTTTCTACTTTCAGACGCAATAGGAATTTTTGGGTAAGGTCATTCCGTTCGCGAGATATGGGAGTTTGAAGACAAGAAATGGTTGAGAAGGCAAAAAATTTTTCGCAATTATGCTGCTCCAAACGCTTAACCAGAATGGCCTAAGGAAAAAATACACATACCGTTGTAATCGGGCGAGTTTCTACTTTCAGACGCAACAGGAATTTTAGGGTTAGGTCAATCCGTTCGCGAGATATGGGAGTTTGAAGCCGAGAAATGGTTGACAAGACAACAAATTTCTCGCACTTCTGCTGCTCCAATCGTTTAACCAGAATGGCCTAGGGGAAAAATACAAGTACCGTTGTAATCGGGCGAGTTTCTACTTTCAAATGCAATAGGAATTTTTGGGTAAGGTCAATCCGTTCGCGAGATATGGGAGTTTGAAGCTAAGAAATGGTTGAGAAGACAACAAATTTTTCGCAATTCTGCTGCTCCAAACGCTTAACCTGAATGGCCTAGGGAAAAAATACGCATACCGTTGTAATCGGGCCAGATTCTACTTTCAGACGCAATAGGAATTTTTGGGTAAGGTCATTCCGTTCGCGAGATATGGGAGTTTGAAGACAAGAAATGGTTGAGAAGGCAAAAAATTTTTCGCAATTATGCTTCTCCAAACGCTTAACCAGAATGGCCTAAGGAAAAAATACACATACCGTTGTAATCGGGCGAGTTTCTACTTTCAGACGCAACAGGAATTTTAGGGTTAGGTCAATCCGTTCGCGAGATATGGGAGTTTGATGCCGAGAAATGGTTGACAAGACAACAAGTTTCTCGCAATTCTGCTGCTCCAAACGCTTAACCTGAATGGCCTAGGGAAAAAATACGCATACCGTTGTAATCGGGCCAGATTCTACTTTCAGATGCGACAGGAATTCTTGGGTTAGGTCAATCCGTTCGCGAGATATGGGAGTTTGAAGCCAAGAAATGGTTGAGAAGGCAAGAAATTTTTCGCAATTCTGCTGCTTCAAACGCTTAACCAGAATGGCCTAGGGAAAAGATACACATACCGTTGTAATCGGGCGAGTTTCTACTTTCAGACGCAATAGAAATTTTTGGGTAAGGTCATTCCGTTCGTGAGATATGGGAGCTTGAAGACAAGAAATGGTTGAGAAGGCAAAAAATTTTTCGCAATTATGCTGCTCCAAACGCTTAACCAGAATGGCCAAAGGAAAAAATACACATACCGTTGTAATCGGGCGAGTTTCTACTTTCAGAAGCAACAGGAATTTTTGGGTTAGGTCAATCCGTTCGCGAGATATGGGAGTTTGAAGCCAAGAAATGGTAGAGAAGGCAAAAAATTTTTCGCAATTCTGCTGCTTCAAACTGTTAAACAGAATGGCCTAGGGAAAAAATACACATACCGTTGTAATCGTGCGAGTTTCTACTTTCAGTTACAATAGGAATTTTTGGGTTAGGTCAATCCGTACGCGAGACATGGGACTTTGAAGCTAAGAAATGGTCGAGAAGACAACAAATTTTTCGCAATTCTGCTGCTCCAAACGCTTAACCAGAATGGGCTAGGGAAAAAATACACATACCGTTGTAATCGGGCGAGTTTCTAGTTTCAGACGAAATAGGAATTTTTGGGTTAGGTCAAACCGTTCGCGAGATATGGGAGTTTGAAGCCAAGAAATGGTTGAGAAGGCAAAAAATTTTTCGCAATTCTGGTGCTCCAAACGCTTAACCAGAATGGCCCAGGGAAAAAATACACATACCGTTGTAATCGGGCGAGTCTCTACTTTCAGATGCAATAGGAATTTTTGGGTTAGGTCAATCCGTTCGCGAGATATGGGTGTTTGTAGCCAAGAAATGGTTGAGAAGGCAAAAAATTTTTCGCAATTCTGCTGCTCCAAACGCTTAACCAGAATGGCCTAAGGGAAGAATACACATACTGTTGTAATCGGGCGAGTTTCTACTTCCAGATGCAACAGGAATTTTTGGGTTAGGTCAATCCGTTCGCGAGATATGGGAGTTTGAAGCCGAGAAATGGTTGACAAGACAACAAATTTCTCGCACTTCTGCTGCTTCAAACGCTTAACCAGAATGGCCTAGGGAAAAGATACACATACCGTTGTAATCGTGCGAGTTTCTACTTTCAGATGCAATAGGAATTTTTGGATTAGGTCAATCCGTTCGCGAGATATGGGAGTTTGAAGCCAAGAAATGGTTGAGAAGGCAACAAATTTTTCGCAATTCCGCTGCTTCAAACGGTTAAACAGAATGGCCTAGGGAAAAAATACACATACCGTTGTAATCGGGCGAGCTTCTACTTTCACTTACAATAGGAATTTTTGGGTTAGGTCAATCTGTTCGCGAGATATGGGAGTTTGAAACCAAGAAATGGTTGAGAAGGCAAAAAATTTTTCGCAATTCTGCTGCTCCAAACGCTTAACCAGAATGGCCTAGGGAAAAAATACACATACCGTTGTAATCGGGCGAGCTTCTACTTTCACTTGCAATAGGAATTTTTGGGTTAGCTCAATCTGTTCGCGAGATATGGGACTTTGAAGCTAAGAAATGGTTGAGAAGACAACAAATTTTTCGCAATTCTGCTGCTTCAAACGCTTAACCAGAGTGGCCTAGGCAAAAGATACACATACCGTTGTAATCGGGCGAGTTTCTACTTTCAGACGCAATAGGAATTTTTGGGTAAGGTCATTCCGTTCGCGAGATATGGGAGTTTGAAGACAAGAAATGGTTGAGAAGGCAAAAAATTTTTCGCAATTATGCTTCTCCAAACGCTTAACCAGAATGGCCTAAGGAAAAAATACACATACCGTTGTAATCGGGCGAGTTTCTACTTTCAGAAGCAAGAGGAATTTTTGGGTTAGGTCAATCCGTTCGCGAGATATGGGAGTTTGAAGCCAAGAAATGGTAGAGAAGGCAAAAAATTTTTCACAATTATGCTGCTCCAAACGCTTAACCAGAATGGCCTAAGGAAAAAATACACATACCGTTGTAATCGGGCGAGTTTCTACTTTCAGAAGCAACAGGAATTTTTGGGTTAGGTCAATCCGATCGCGAGATATGGGAGTGTGAAGCCAAGAAATGGTAGAGAAGGCAAAAAATTTTTCACAATTCTGCTGCTTCAAACGCTTAACCAGAATGGCCTAGGGAAAAGATACACATACCGTTGTAATCGTGCGAGTTTCTACTTTCAGATGCAATAGGAATTTTTGGATTAGGTCAATCCGTTCGCGAGATATGGGAGTTTGAAACCAAGAAATGGTTGAGAAGGCAAAAAATTTTTCGCAATTCTGCTGCTCCAAACGCTTAACCAGAATGGCCTAGGGAAAAAATACACATACCGTTGTAATCGGGCGAGCTTCTACTTTCACTTGCAATAGGAATTTTTGGGTTAGCTCAATCTGTTCGCGAGATATGGGACTTTGAAGCTAAGAAATGGTTGAGAAGACAACAAATTTTTCGCAATTCTGCTGCTCCAATCGCTTATCCAGAATGGGCTAGGGAAAAAATACACATACCTTTGTAATCGGGCGAGTTTCTACTTTCAGACGCAACAGGAATTTTTGGGTTAGGTCAATCCGTTCGCGAGATATGGAGTTTGAAGCCGAGAAATGGTTGACAAGACAACAAATTTCTCGCACTTCTGCTGCTCCAATCGCTTAACCAGAATGGCCTAGGGGAAAAATACAAGTACCGTTGTAATCGGGCGAGTTTCTACTTTCAAATGCAATAGGAATTTTTGGGTTAGGTCAATCCGTTCGCGAGATATGGGAGTTTGAAGCTAAGAAATGGTTGAGAAGACAATAAATTTTTCGCAATTCTGCTGCTCCAAACGCTTAACCTGAATGGCCTAGGGAAAAAATACGCATACCGTTGTAATCGGGCCAGATTCTACTTTCAGATGCGACAGGAATTCTTGGGTTAGGTCAATCCGTTCGCGATATATGGGAGTTTGAAGCTAAGAAATGGTTGAGAAGGCAAAAAATTTTTCGCAATTCTGCTGCTTCAAAGGCTTAACCAGAATGGCCTACGGAAAAGATACACATACCGTTGTAATCGGGCGAGTTTCGACTTTCAGACGCAATAGGAATTTTTGGGTTAGGTCAATCCGTTCGCGAGATATGGGAGTTTGAAGACAAGAAATGGTTGAAAAGGCAAAAAATTTTTCGCAATTATGCTGCTCCAAACGCTGAACCAGAATGGCCTAAGGAAAAAATACACATACCGTTGTAATCGGGCGAGTTTCTACTTTCAGAAGCAACAGGAATTTTTGGGTTAGGTCAATCCGTTCGCGAGACATGGGACTTTGAAGCTAAGAAATGGTCGAGAAGACAACAAATTTTTCGCAATTCTGCTGCTCCAAACGCTTAACCAGAATGGGCTAGGGAAAAAATACATATACCGTTGTAATCGTGCGACTTTCTACTTTCAGTTACAATAGGAATTTTTGGGTTAGGTCAATCCGTTCGCGAGACATGGGACTTTGAAGCTAAGAAATGGTCGAGAAGGCAACAAATTTTTCGCAATTCTGCTGCTTCAAACGCTTAACCAGAATGGCCTAGGGAAAAGATACACATACCGTTGTAATCGTGCGAGTTTCTACTTTCAGATGCAATAGGAATTTTTGGATTAGGTCAATCCGTTCGCGAGATATGGGAGTTTGAAACCAAGAAATGGTTGAGAAGGCAAAAAATTTTTCGCAATTCTGCTGCTCCAAACGCTTAACCAGAATGGCCTAGGGAAAAAATACACATACCGTTGTAATCGGGCGAGCTTCTACTTTCACTTGCAATAGGAATTTTTGGGTTAGCTCAATCTGTTCGCGAGATATGGGACTTTGAAGCTAAGAAATGGTTGAGAAGACAACAAATTTTTCGCAATTCTGCTGCTCCAATCGCTTATCCAGAATGGGCTAGGGAAAAAATACACATACCTTTGTAATCGGGCGAGTTTCTACTTTCAGACGCAACAGGAATTTTTGGGTTAGGTCAATCCGTTCGCGAGATATGGGAGTTTGAAGCCGAGAAATGGTTGACAAGACAACAAATTTCTCGCACTTCTGCTGCTCCAATCGCTTAACCAGAATGGCCTAGGGGAAAAATACAAGTACCGTTGTAATCGGGCGAGTTTCTACTTTCAAATGCAATAGGAATTTTTGGGTTAGGTCAATCCGTTCGCGAGATATGGGAGTTTGAAGCTAAGAAATGGTTGAGAAGACAATAAATTTTTCGCAATTCTGCTGCTCCAAACGCTTAACCTGAATGGCCTAGGGAAAAAATACGCATACCGTTGTAATCGGGCCAGATTCTACTTTCAGATGCGACAGGAATTCTTGGGTTAGGTCAATCCGTTCGCGAGATATGGGAGTTTGAAGCCAAGAAATGGTTGAGAAGGCAAAAAATTTTTCGCAATTCTGCTGCTTCAAACGCTTAACCAGAATGGCCTAGGGGAAAAATACAAGTACCGTTGTAATCGGGCGAGTTTCTACTTTCAAATGCAATAGGAATTTTTGGGTAAGGTCAATCCGTTCGCGAGATATGGGAGTTTGAAGCTAAGAAATGGTTGAGAAGACAACAAATTTTTCGCAATTCTGCTGCTCCAAACGCTTAACCTGAATGGCCTAGGGAAAAAATACGCATACCGTTGTAATCGGGCCAGATTCTACTTTCAGACGCAATAGGAATTTTTGGGTAAGGTCATTCCGTTCGCGAGATATGGGAGTTTGAAGACAAGAAATGGTTGAGAAGGCAAAAAATTTTTCGCAATTATGCTGCTCCAAACGCTTAACCAGAATGGCCTAAGGAAAAAATACACATACCGTTGTAATCGGGCGAGTTTCTACTTTCAGACGCAACAGGAATTTTAGGGTTAGGTCAATCCGTTCGCGAGATATGGGAGTTTGATGCCGAGAAATGGTTGACAAGACAACAAGTTTCTCGCAATTCTGCTGCTCCAAACGCTTAACCTGAATGGCCTAGGGAAAAAATACGCATACCGTTGTAATCGGGCCAGATTCTACTTTCAGATGCGACAGGAATTCTTGGGTTAGGTCAATCCGTTCGCGAGATATGGGAGTTTGAAGCCAAGAAATGGTTGAGAAGGCAAGAAATTTTTCGCAATTCTGCTGCTTCAAACGCTTAACCAGAATGGCCTAGGGAAAAGATACACATACCGTTGTAATCGGGCGAGTTTCTACTTTCAGACGCAATAGAAATTTTTGGGTAAGGTCATTCCGTTCGTGAGATATGGGAGCTTGAAGACAAGAAATGGTTGAGAAGGCAAAAAATTTTTCGCAATTATGCTGCTCCAAACGCTTAACCAGAATGGCCTAAGGAAAAAATACACATACCGTTGTAATCGGGCGAGTTTCTACTTTCAGAAGCAACAGGAATTTTTGGGTTAGGTCAATCCGTTCGCGAGATATGGGAGTTTGAAGCCAAGAAATGGTAGAGAAGGCAAAAAATTTTTCGCAATTCTGCTGCTTCAAACTGTTAAACAGAATGGCCTAGGGAAAAAATACACATACCGTTGTAATCGTGCGAGTTTCTACTTTCAGTTACAATAGGAATTTTTGGGTTAGGTCAATCCGTACGCGAGACATGGGACTTTGAAGCTAAGAAATGGTCGAGAAGACAACAAATTTTTCGCAATTCTGCTGCTCCAAACGCTTAACCAGAATGGGCTAGGGAAAAAATACACATACCGTTGTAATCGGGCGAGTTTCTAGTTTCAGACGAAATAGGAATTTTTGGGTTAGGTCAAACCGTTCGCGAGATATGGGAGTTTGAAGCCAAGAAATGGTTGAGAAGGCAAAAAATTTTTCGCAATTCTGGTGCTCCAAACGCTTAACCAGAATGGCCCAGGGAAAAAATACACATACCGTTGTAATCGAGCGAGTCTCTACTTTCAGATGCAATAGGAATTTTTTGGTTAGGTCAATCCGTTCGCGAGATATGGGTGTTTGTAGCCAAGAAATGGTTGAGAAGGCAAAAAATTTTTCGCAATTCTGCTGCTCCAAACGCTTAACCAGAATGGCCTAAGGGAAGAATACACATACCGTTGTAATCGGGCGAGTTTCTACTTCCAGATGCAACAGGAATTTTTGGGTTAGGTCAATCCGTTCGCGAGATATGGGAGTTTGAAGCCGAGAAATGGTTGACAAGACAACAAATTTCTCGCACTTCTGCTGCTTCAAACGCTTAACCAGAATGGCCTAGGGAAAAGATACACATACCGTTGTAATCGTGCGAGTTTCTACTTTCAGATGCAATAGGAATTTTTGGATTAGGTCAATCCGTTCGCGAGATATGGGAGTTTGAGGCCAAGAAATGGTACAGAAGGCAAAAAATTTTTCACAATTATGCTGCTCCAAACGCTTAACCAGAATGGCCTAGGGAAAAAATACACATACCGTTGTAATCGGGCGAGCTTCTACTTTCACTTACAATAGGAATTTTTGGGTTAGGTCAATCTGTTCGCGAGATATGGGAGTTTGAAACCAAGAAATGGTTGAGAAGGCAAAAAATTTTTCGCAATTCTGCTGCTCCAAACGCTTAACCAGAATGGCCTAGGGAAAAAATACACATACCGTTGTAATCGGGCGAGCTTCTACTTTCACTTGCAATAGGAATTTTTGGGTTAGCTCAATCTGTTCGCGAGATATGGGAGTTTGAAGCTAAGAAATGGTTGAGAAGACAACAAATTTTTCGCAATTCTGCTGCTTCAAACGCTTAACCAGAGTGGCCTAGGCAAAAGATACACATACCGTTGTAATCGGGCGAGTTTCTACTTTCAGACGCAATAGGAATTTTTGGGTAAGGTCATTCCGTTCGCGAGATATGGGAGTTTGAAGACAAGAAATGGTTGAGAAGGCAAAAAATTTTTCGCAATTATGCTTCTCCAAACGCTTAACCAGAATGGCCTAAGGAAAAAATACACATACCGTTGTAATCGGGCGAGTTTCTACTTTCAGAAGCAAGAGGAATTTTTGGGTTAAGTCAATCCGTTCGCGAGATATGGGAGTTTGAAGCCAAGAAATGGTAGAGAAGGCAAAAAATTTTTCACAATTATGCTGCTCCAAACGCTTAACCAGAATGGCCTAAGGAAAAAATACACATACCGTTGTAATCGGGCGAGTTTCTACTTTCAGAAGCAACAGGAATTTTTGGGTTAGGTCAATCCGTTCGCGAGATATGGGAGTGTGAAGCCAAGAAATGGTAGAGAAGGCAAAAAATTTTTCACAATTCTGCTGCTTCAAACGCTTAACCAGAATGGCCTAGGGAAAAGATACACATACCGTTGTAATCGTGCGAGTTTCTACTTTCAGATGCAATAGGAATTTTTGGATTAGGTCAATCCGTTCGCGAGATATGGGAGTTTGAAGCCAAGAAATGGTTGAGAAGGCAAAAAATTTTTCGCAATTCCGCTGCTTCAAACGGTTAAACAGAATGGCCTAGGGAAAAAATACACATACCGTTGTAATCGGGCGAGCTTCTACTTTCACTTACAATAGGAATTTTTGGGTTAGGTCAATCTGTTCGCGAGATATGGGAGTTTGAAACCAAGAAATGGTTGAGAAGGCAAAAAAATTTTCGCAATTCTGCTGCTCCAAACGCTTAACCAGAATGGCCTTGGGAAAAAATACACATACCGTTGTAATCGGGCGAGCTTCTACTTTCACTTGCAATAGGAATTTTTGGGTTAGCTCAATCTGTTCGCGAGATATGGGACTTTGAAGCTAAGAAATGGTTGAGAAGACAACAAATTTTTCGCAATTCTGCTGCTCCAATCGCTTATCCAGAATGGGCTAGGGAAAAAAAAAACATACCTTTGTAATCGGGCGAGTTTCTACTTTCAGACGCAACAGGAATTTTTGGGTTAGGTCAATCCGTTCGCGAGATATGGGAGTTTGAAGCCGAGAAATGGTTGACAAGACAACAAATTTCTCGCACTTCTGCTGCTCCAATCGCTTAACCAGAATGGCCTAGGGGAAAAATACAAGTACCGTTGTAATCGGGCGAGTTTCTACTTTCAAATGCAATAGGAATTTTTGGGTTAGGTCAATCCGTTCGCGAGATATGGGAGTTTGAAGCTAAGAAATGGTTGAGAAGACAATAAATTTTTCGCAATTCTGCTGCTCCAAACGCTTAACCTGATTGGCCTAGGGAAAAAATACGCATACCGTTGTAATCGGGCCAGATTCTACTTTCAGATGCGACAGGAATTCTTGGGTTAGGTCAATCCGTTCGCGAGATATGGGAGTTTGAAGCCAAGAAATGGTTGAGAAGGCAAAAAATTTTTCGCAATTCTGCTGCTTCAAACGCTTAACCAGAATGGCCTAAGGAAAAGATACACATACCGTTGTAATCGGGCGAGTTTCGACTTTCAGACGCAATAGGAATTTTTGGGTTAGGTCAATCCGTTCGCGAGATATGGGAGTTTGAAGACAAGAAATGGTTGAAAAGGCAAAAAATTTTTCGCAATTATGCTGCTCCAAACGCTGAACCAGAATGGCCTAAGGAAAAAATACACATACCGTTGTAATCGGGCGAGTTTCTACTTTCAGAAGCAACAGGAATTTTTGGGTTAGGTCAATCCGTTCGCGAGACATGGGACTTTGAAGCTAAGAAATGGTCGAGAAGACAACAAATTTTTCGCAATTCTGCTGCTCCAAACGCTTAACCAGAATGGGCTAGGGAAAAAATACACATACCGTTGTAATCGTGCGACTTTCTACTTTCAGTTACAATAGGAATTTTTGGGTTAGGTAAATCCGTTCGCGAGACATGGGACTTTGAAGCTAAGAAATGGTCGAGAAGGCAACAAATTTTTCGCAATTCTGCTGCTCCAAACGCTTAACCTGAATGGCCTAGGGAAAAAATACGCATACCGTTGTAATCGGGCCAGATTCTACTTTCAGATGCGACAGGAATTCTTGGGTTAGGTCAATCCGTTCGCGAGATATGGGAGTTTGAAGCCAAGAAATGGTTGAGAAGGCAAAAAATTTTTCGCAATTCTGCTGCTTCAAACGCTTAACCAGAATGGCCTAGGGAAAAAATACACATACCGTTGTAATCGGGCGAGTTTCTACTTTCAGAAGCAACAGGAATTTTTGGGTTAGGTCAATCCGTTCGCGAGACATGGGACTTTGAAGCTAAGAAATGGTCGAGAAGACAACAAATTTTTCGCAATTCTGCTGCTCCAAACGCTTAACCAGAATGGGCTAGGGAAAAAATACACATACCGTTGTAATCGGGCGAGTTTCTACTTTCCGACGCAACAGGAATTTTTGGGTTAGGTCAAACCGTTCGCGAGATATGGGGGTTTGAAGCCAAGAAATGGTAGAGAAGGCAAAAAATTTTTCACCATTCTGCTGCTCCAAACGCTTAACCAGAATGGCCTAGGGAAAAAATACACATACCGTTATAATCGGGCGAGTTTCTACTTTCAGATGCAATAGGAATTTTTGGGTTAGGTCAATCCGTTCGCGAGATATGGGAGTTTGAAGCCAAGAAATGGTTGAGAAGGCAAAAAATTTTTCGCAATTATGCTTCTCCAAACGCTTAACCAGAATGGCCTAAGGAAAAAATTCACATACCGTTGTAATCGGGCGAGTTTCTACTTTCAGAAGCAAGAGGAATTTTTGGGTTAGGTCAAACCGTTCGCGAGATATGGGAGTTTGAAGCCAAGAAATGGTTGAGAAGGCAAAAAATTTTTCGCAATTCTGGTGCTCCAAACACTTAACCAGAATGGCCCAGGGAAAAAATACACATACCGCTGTAATCGGGCGAGTCTCTACTTTCAGATGCAATAGGAATTTTTGGGTTAGGTCAATCCGTTCGCGAGATATGGGTGTTTGAAGCCAAGAAATGGTTGAGAAGGCAAAAAATTTTTCGCAATTATGCTGCTCCAAACGCTTAACCAGAATGGCCTATGGAAAAAATACACATACCGTTGTAATCGGGCGAGTTTCTACTTTCAGAAGCAACAGGAATTTTTGGGTTCGGTCAATCCGTTCGCGAGATATGGGAGTGTGAAGCCAAGAAATGGTAGAGAAGGCAAAAAATTTTTCACAATTCTGCTGCTCCAAACGCTTAACCAGAATGGCCTAGGGAAAAAATACACATACCGTTATAATCGGGCGAGTTTCTACTTTCAGATGCAATAGGAATTCTTGGGTTGGGTCAATCCGTTCGCGAGATATGGGAGTTTGGAGCCAAGAAATGGTTGAGAAGGCAAGAAATTTTTCGCAATTCTGCTGCTTCAAACGCTTAACCAGAATGGCCTAGGGAAAAGATACACATACCGTTGTAATCGGGCGAGTTTCTACTTTCAGACGCAATAGGAATTTTTGGGTAAGGTCATTCCGTTCGCGAGATATGGGAGTTTGAAGACAAGAAATGGTTGAGAAGGCAAAAAATTTTTCGCAATTATGCTGCTCCAAACGCTTAACCAGAATGGCCTAAGGAAAAAATACACATACCGTTGTAATCGGGCGAGTTTCTACTTTCAGAAGCAAGAGGAATTTTTGGGTTAGGTCAATCCGTTCCCGAGATATGGGAGTTTGAAGCCAAGAAATGGTAGAGAAGGCAAAAAATTTTTCACAATTCTGCTGCTCCAAACGCTTAACCAGAATGGCCTAGGGAAAAAATACACATACCGTTATAATCGGGCGAGTTTCTACTTTCAGATGCAATAGGAATTTTTGGATTAAGTCAATCCGTTCGCGAGATATGGGAGTTTGAAGCCAAGAAATGGTTGAGAAGGCAAAAAATTTTTCGCAATTCCGCTGCTTCAAACGGTTAAACAGAATGGCCTAGGGAAAAAATACACATACCGTTGTAATCGTGCGAGTTTCTACTTTCAGTTACAATAGGAATTTTTGGGTTAGGTCAATCCGTTCGCGAGACATGGGACTTTGAAGCTAAGAAATGGTCGAGAAGACAACAAATTTTTCGCAATTCTGCTGCTCCAAACGCTTGACCAGAATGGGCTAGGGAAAAAATACACATACCGTTGTAATCGGGCGAGTTTCTACTTTCAGACGAAACAGGAATTTTTGGGTTAGGTCAAACCGTTCGCGAGATATGGGAGTTTGAAGCCAAGAAATAGTTGAGAAGGCAAAAAATTTTTCGCAATTCCGCTGCTTCAAACGGTTAACCAGAATGGGGTAGGGAAAAAATCCACATACCGTTATAATCGGGCGAGTTTCTACTTTCAGATGCAATAGGAATTCTTGGGTTAGGTCAATCCGTTCGCGAGGTATGGGAGTTTGAAGCCAAGAAATGGTTGAGAAGGCAAGAAATTTTTCGCAATTCTGCTGCTTCAAACGCTTAACCAGAATGGCCTAGGGAAAAGATACACATACCGTTGTAATCGTGCGAGTTTCTACTTTCAGATGCAATAGGAATTTTTGGATTAGGTCAATCCGTTCGCGAGATATGGGAGTTTGAAGCCAAGAAATGGTTGAGAAGGCAAAAAATTTTTCGCAATTCCGCTGCTTCAAACGTTTAAACAGAATGGCCTAGGGAAAAAATACACATACCGTTGTAATCGGGCGAGCTTCTACTTTCACTTACAATAGGAATTTTTGGGTTAGGTCAATCTGTTCGCGAGATATGGGAGTTTGAAACCAAGAAATGGTTGAGAAGGCAAAAAATTTTTCGCAATTCTGCTGCTCCAAACGCTTAACCAGAATGGCCTAGGGAAAACATACGCATACCGTTGTAATCGGGCGAGCTTCTACTTTCACTTACAATAGGAATTTTTGGGTTAGCTCAATCTGTTCGCGAGATATGGGACTTTGAAGCTAAGAAATGGTTGAGAAGACAACAAATTTTTCGCAATTCTGCTGCTCCAATCGCTTATCCAGAATGGGCTAGGGAAAAAATACACATACCTTTGTAATCGGGCGAGTTTCTACTTTCAGACGCAACAGGAATTTTTGGGTTAGGTCAATCCGTTCGCGAGATATGGGAGTTTGAAGCTAAGAAATGGTTGAGAAGACAACAAATTTTTCGCAATTATGCTGCTCCAAACGCTGAACCAGAATGGCCTAAGGAAAAAATACACATACCGTTGTAATCGGGCGAGTTTCTACTTTCAGAAGCAACAGGAATTTTTGGGTTAGGTCAATCCGTTCGCGAGACATGGGACTTTGAAGCTAAGAAATGGTTGAGAAGACAACAAATTTTTCGCAATTCTGCTGCTCCAAACGCTTAACCTGAATGGCCTAGGGAAAAAATACGCATACCGTTGTAATCGGGCCAGATTCTACTTTCAGATGCGACAGGAATTCTTGGGTTAGGTCAATCCGTTCGCGATATATGGGAGTTTGAAGCTAAGAAATGGTTGAGAAGGCAAAAAATTTTTCGCAATTCTGCTGCTTCAAAGGCTTAACCAGAATGGCCTACGGAAAAGATACACATACCGTTGTAATCGGTCGAGTTTAGACTTTCAGACGCAATAGGAATTTTTGGGTTACGTCAATCCGTTCGCGAGATATGGGAGTTTGAAGACAAGAAATGGTTGAGAAGGCAAAAAATTTTTCGCAATTATGCTGCTCCAAACGCTGAACCAGAATGGCCTAAGGAAAAAATACACATACCGTTGTAATCGGGCGAGTTTCTACTTTCAGAAGCAACAGGAATTTTTGGGTTAGGTCAATCCGTTCGCGAGACATGGGACTTTGAAGCTAAGAAATGGTCGAGAAGACAACAAATTTTTCGCAATTCTGCTGCTCCAAACGCTTAACCAGAATGGGCTAGGGAAAAAATACACATACCGTTGTAATCGGGCGAGTTTCTACTTTCCGACGCAACAGGAATTTTTGGGTTAGGTCAAACCGTTCGCGAGATATGGGAGTTTGAAGCCAAGAAATGGTAGAGAAGGCAAAAAATTTTTCACAATTCTGCTGCTCCAAACGCTTAACCAGAATGGCCTAGGGAAAAAATACACATACCGTAATAATCGGGCGACTTTCTACTTTCAGTTACAATAGGAATTTTTGGGTTAGGTCAATCCGTTCGCGAGACATGGGACTTTGAAGCTAAGAAATGGTCGAGAAGGCAACAAATTTTTCGCAATTCTGCTGCTCCAAACGCTTAACCTGAATGGCCTAGGGGAAAAAACGCATACCGTTGTAATCGGGCCAGATTCTACTTTCAGATGCGACAGGAATTCTTGGGTTAGGTCAATCCGTTCGCGAGATATGGGAGTTTGAAGCCAAGAAATGGTTGAGAAGGCAAAAAATTTTTCGCAATTCTGCTGCTTCAAACGCTTAACCCGAATGGCCTAGGGAAAAAATACACATGCCGTTGTAATCGGGCGAGTTTCTACTTTCAGAAGCAACAGGAATTTTTGGGTTAGGTCAATCCGTTCGCGAGACATGGGACTTTGAAGCTAAGAAATGGTCGAGAAGACAACAAATTTTTCGCAATTCTGCTGCTCCAAACGCTTAACCAGAATGGGCTAGGGAAAAAATACACATACCGTTGTAATCGGGCGAGTTTCTACTTTCCGACGCAACAGGAATTTTTGGGTTAGGTCAAACCGTTCGCGAGATATGGGAGTTTGAAGCCAAGAAATGGTAGAGAAGGCAAAAAATTTTTCACAATTCTGCTGCTCCAAACGCTTAACCAGAATGGCCTAGGGAAAAAATACACATACCGTTATAATCGGGCGAGTTTCTACTTTCAGATGCAATAGGAATTTTTGGGTTAGGTCAATCATTTCGCGAGATATGGGAGTTTGAAGCCAAGAAATGGTTGAGAAGGCAAAAAATTTTTCGCAACTCTGCTGCTTCAAACAGTTAACCAGAATGGCCTAGGGAAAAAATACACATACCGTTGTAATCGTGCGACTTTCTACTTTCAGTTACAATAGGAATTTTTGGGTTAGGTCAATCCGTTCGCGAGACATGGGACTTTGAAGCTAAGAAATGGTCGAGAAGGCAACAAATTTTTCGCAATTCTGCTGCTCCAAACGCTTAACCTGAATGGCCTAGGGAAAAAATACGCATACCGTTGTAATCGGGCCAGATTCTACTTTCAGATGCGACAGGAATTCTTGGGTTAGGTCAATCCGTTCGCGAGATATGGGAGTTTGAAGCCAAGAAATGGTTGAGAAGGCAAAAAATTTTTCGCAATTCTGCTGCTCCAAACGCTTAACCAGAATGGCCTAAGGAAAAAATACACATACCGTTGTAATCGGGCGAGTTTCTACTTTCAGATGCAACAGGAATTTTTGGGTTAGGTCAATCCGTTCGCGAGATATGGGAGTTTGAAGCCAAGAAATGGTTGAGAAGGCAAAAAATTTTTCGCAATTCTGCTGCTCCAGTCGCTTAACCAGAATGGGCTAGGGAAAAAATACACATACTTTTGTAACCGGGCGAGTTTCTACTTTCAGACGCAACAGGAATTTTTGGGTTAGGTCAATCCGTTCGCGAGATATGGGAGTTTGAAGCCGAGAAATGGTTGACAAGACAACAAATTTCTCGCACTTCTGCTGCTCCAATCGCTTAACCAGAATGGCCTAGGGGAAAAATACAAGTACCGTTGTAATCGGGCGAGTTTCTACATTCAAATGCAATAGGAATTTTTCGGTTAGGTCAATCCGTTCGCGAGGTATGGGAGTTTAAAGCTAAGGAATGATTGAGAAGACAACAAATTTTTCGCAATTCTGCTGCTCCAAACGCTTAACCAGAATGGCCTAAGGGAAAAATACACATACCGTTGTAATCGGGCGAGTTTCTACTTTCAGAAGCAACAGGAATTTTTGGGTTAGGTCAATCCGTTCGCGAGATATGGGAATTT